>NC_084766.1:34845000-35445000 GCF_028858725.1 Colius striatus
CTTGTCCTGTCATTGGGTGCTACAGAAAAAAGACTGGCCCCATCCTCTCAACACTCACCCTTTAGATACTTAGAAGTGTTGATGAGGTCCTCCCTCAGCGTTCTCTTCTCCAGGCTAAACAGCCTCAGGTCCTGCAGCCTTTCCTCATAAGGAAGATGCTCCAGTCCCCTGATCATCTTGGTAGCCCTGAAGTTTCCTGTCCTTCTTGAGCTGGGGAGCCCAGAACTGGGCACAGGACTCCAGATGAGTCCTCACCAGGGCAGAGCAGAAGGGAAGGAGAACCTCCCTCGACCTGTTGGCCACCCTCTTGTTCATGCACCCTGGCCTTCTTTGCTGCCTCACTCCACCTGCCTCCATCCCACCACCAGCACGTACCTACCAAGGCTGCAGAGGAAGGACTTGATCCATTCCAGTGAGTTCCAGGTGTGCAGTAGTTCCCTGTATTAAATCATCGCCTTTAAAATAATCAAACTTATTAGTAAATTATGTGCCACAAGGTCTGGGTGCATAAACCCTTTGCACCAAAAAGTCCCGTATTTTGCTAACTGCTTAAACGTGAAACTGCAACAGAAAGAAATTTTTCCCGTGACTCATATTTTTCATCATTTGGTCATTAAATAGTGATGGATATAAACCTATAAAGTACCTAAACTGAACCTTTTAACAATCCGTGAGCAATACTATCATTTCTTTAATAGAACTCGCTGACCGTGCCTTTCTCAGGTGCCATTTGTCATTTTCAGCCTGCAATAATCAATAACTTGGCTTTGAAATAAATAATATAACAGTCACAATATATTATCTTTTAGGCTGGCCTTATACCAACCGTAAAACAAGGCTTGGAAAGATGAAAACTTTAGGTAAATGCCAAAAACGAAATAACTGAGAGTAATGGCTAAATGAACGAGAAGATTTACATAGTTTCCCTTCCAAATTGATACTTCCTTGCCTTTTAGGAGACAATATCTACTTCCAAAATGAAAGCAAGTGTTTAGGGACATCTGATTCCAGGTCTGGGACAAATGCCATCCCCTTGATTCCCTCACCACGGGGTTGATGCAGCGCTGCTCTCCCAGGCACTGGGGCAGCAGGGTGTTTAAGCACCAGTATCAGCCTGCTGCTGTTCACTGGAGCAATTAAACACATGCTAAGTTTGAAACATATGATTGTTACATTAAAATCAATAGGGCCCAGAGCGCGTCTAAATGAAACGTGTCTAAACCCAGCTGGAGTTTAGAAAAGCAGCTCCATGATGGGATGGCAATGCTCCACTGAAGTTTTGGGGACCTTCCTCATGTGCCAACTGTCCCCACAGGAACCTGAGATGTCCCCTGGGGATGTTTCCAAAGAGTGGCAGGAAAGCTGTCCAGTGGAAAAGGATCTGGGAGTGTTAATCAGCAGCAGCTGAACAGGAGCCAGCAGCGTGCTCGGGTGGGCAAGAAGGCCAAGGGCATCCTGGCTGGGATCAGCACTGGGGTGGCAGCAGGAGCAGGGCAGGGACTGTCCCCCTGTGCTGGGCCCTGGGGAGGCTGCAACTCAAGGTCTGTGTTCAGTGTTGGGCCCCTCACTCACTGCCAGAGAGACACTGAGGGGCTGCAGCGTGGCCAGAGACGGGTAGTGGAGCTGGGGAAGGGGCTGGAGCACAAAGGTGCTAAGGAGGAGCTGAGGGAATGGGGGTGTTGAGGCTGAGGGGAGACAGGAGCACTCTGCAACTCCCTGACAGGAGGCTGGAGTGAGGTGGAGGTTGGTCTCTTCTCTCCAGTGACAAATGATGAGAGGAAATGGCCTTAAGTTGCACCAGAGGAGGTTTAGACTGGAGATGAGGAAGAACTTTTTCTCTGAGAGGATTGTCAGCCCCTGTGACAGGCTGCCCAGGAAGGTGGGGGAGTCCCCATCCCTGAAGACGTTGCACAGCCATGGAGCTGAGGTGCTGAGGGCCATGGGTTAGTGGTGGTTTTGGCAGTGTGAGGGGAGTAGTTGGAGTTGATGATCTTAAAGGTCTTTTCCAACCAAAATGATTCTCTGATTCTAAATCCCTGCACTGTGCAGCCTGGCAGTGCTGTGTCCTGTGCTCCACCTCATGGATGCCTTGGACAGGATCTGTTCCAAAATCTAGACAGGTCTTTAGACATCAACATAAGCATTGTCTGCCTCCTCTCCCGCCTTATAAATCCACCCATGGGAGTAAAAAAGACAGCCTGAAGCTCTCTGTAAGACAGGGTATATGTAGCAAGCTCAGCTCCATACTTCCTGCTTTGAACAGTCCTTGCTCAAACCCATAAATGTCCCACCTATTTATTTTCCTTGGCTAAATTTGATCCATGGCCAAAAAGCCTGCCAAAGCCCCTGCTCGGCCCAGGTTGCTGGGTGATCACTTCTACCCAAAGGTGAGCCTGCAATTGCTTTTCAGATTCAAGAGAACAGTCCTGAGAGCAGAAGACTCCTTTTAAGGAGTGAAAGCTCAGAAAAAGGGTTTGCATCAGAGTTAAACCTCCAGGTCCAGACCTTTGGCACAGCTGAGATATGATGGTGCTGGCACTGCTCCAAGACCCTTGCCCGTGTCCTTCATTCAAGAAGGGAGCTCTGTACACAGGAGCTGACAGAGAGGGGTGTTTGTGCAGCCATGGGCTTCTTCCTGCACGTGAGGTACTCAGCAGGGCCAGGGAGCCAGGGCCACCACGGTCCCCATCTCACTCCTAGCAGCTGGACATTTTGTGATTAAAGAGAGAGGCATGGGCTCCTGCCTGGCAAACTCAGTTGCAAGTGTTGTTTCAGGACTCCCTGATGAGCTTTTTGAAGGTTTGACAAGTTTGAAAGAGCAAGGGAAAAGAGGAAGGATTTGTGTAAATAAGTTCTGTCAGTTCAGCTCTGAGGCAGCGTTTTCTCAGCCGTCCGTGTAGCTGTTCTTTCCGACCTCTTTCATGTCAAGCCCTGGAGGAAGGCACTTGTTGGGGCAGCCGTTGGGGAGCTTCCCAACAGGTCGTCCTCTGTCATCCCCAGGTGCTGTTTAATTGCTGAGATTTAGATATAAACAACAGAAGTTCCTGTCCTCAGGTCTGAGCAACCCTTGTCACTCTTATGGTTTGGAATAATGACAACAATTAAAAGCACACAAGCGCCGCATTAAACCGCGGACGTCCCCTGAGCAGGTGTGATCAATACAGCTCCAGCACACACACCAGCCACTTCAGCCACTTCATCTACACCACCTTTTGGAAGTCACTTGATCACCCTTCCTCTCCCTTCCCCGTCGTGTCTGCCAGGTCTGCAGGGCAGACCATGGTTTAGTGCTTCAGACAGCAAAGTCCCAGCCTCGCCTCGACTCCCCGGCAGCTCTCCTAAACACAAGTAATTAATCTCACATTGCCTTTTTAAGAACAAGGAAGAAGGTGTTTGAAGGAAGTGATTGAGTTTGAGTTGCTCTTTTGAGCAGAATTGAATTTAGGGTGAGGAGCTGAGAGAGGGCAGAGGAGAAGGAAACTTTCAGCCCTGTGAGGAGAGAGAGCTGGAGTCTGTAGCTCTTTGATTATAAGTAACACCAGCACGTGAGTCTAAAAATAGTTTCTCTGATGCTGTGTGTGTATGACTGACATTAAACATGACTGATTTAAAAGAAAGTGCTTCACCTCTGTTGCCAGCCAGGAAGGTAGATCTCTAGTATTCTCAGACTTAAATGCTGCCAGTATTTCACGTTAGGATAGTCATAAAGTTAAAGGTTAATAGGCTGTACAAATGACAGAGTTTAAAGGGGAAAAATGGAGATGGGAAGATTTCTAGCACTTAGGGAACATTTAAAAAATGAAGCTCCTCTGCCTAATGTAATTTTTCCTATCTTCTTTCTCACACTGTTGATCATTATTGAAAATATTTCTATTTGCATAAGTGATTTCTCCTTCACTGCCCACCTCCGTTTGCTTTTTGGATCATCATTACTTCCCACAGTACATGATGAGTCATAATCCCACCGCCTGCTGTAACAGTCTGCTGCCAGAGAATGGGAGAGGGTGAAATGAAAGCCGTAGCCTCAGAGAGAGGATGGGTGGGGAGACCCGGAGCACGAGGAAGGCTTTGATTTAATTGCGAGTCATTAAGAATTGGCAGGATGAGGAGAAAGGCAAACACGTGCTTGGCTGGAAAGGGGATTTGGTTGTGGCGTTTCAGATTAGCTCAACAGATGTGGTGAGTGGCAAAAGCATATTGCTGCGTCAGCCTTGCTGCTGTGGAGGGCACGCACTTCTGTTCTCTAACGCCGGAGTTAAGAATTAGACTCTAATGGCGAGGTGAACGTGTCTATGATAAATACTTTTACCTGGAGACTGCCAGTTATCACATTTGCTTTTGGACTGGTGAAGAAAACAATCCTCCCTTGGTTTCTGTCGAGGCCTTTTAGAGCTGCTGGGAAGAGGCTGTGCGCTGAGCATCGCTTCTCGTGGCATCCCTGGGATGGAAGTTGCAGTGAAGCGTGGCTCTTTAAAATATACTGTTGTGTGGGTGGCCCAAAGGCTCTTCCCTCTGGCTGATCAGATCCTGGTGATCACAGGAAGTTATAGGGTGGGAGACATCTACTCCAGGTGGTCTTTTTCATCTTCTCCCCAGTTACAAGTAGCACATACAGTGTAAAGCTGCACTACCATAAGCAGCTGGCAATGAGTGAAAGCACCTTCCAGCCAGCATTTATTCATACTGCCTGCTTTATGCATGCAGGTGAGTGACAGTCTGCTCCAGGTACTCCTGAAGTCTGGGTGTGCAGGGACTCTCTCTTGGAGCCAAATGAGAAGTCTGAGCTCTGCTTGCCTTTGACATCTGGTGCCACACAGGCCTCCACCAGTGCCCCTGGCTATGGCTTTTCTTCCTCTGGGTTCTTCAGCTAGTTTCTACTTTTCTGCTCTATGTCCTTAAAAGCCTCCTATGCTAGAGAGGTGCTAAAGAAGTCAGATGCTCCTGATTTACTGCAGACTGAGCAGCAAATAGGTATGGAATAAATATGGCTGATCAGCAAATGCCTTCTCCACTTGAGCTAAAATGAAATAGAGAAAGGGCTGTGCCTTGGTATTCCCTCTGGTAATTTATTTTTTACCACAAGACCAGACCTTTGTATCTGCACAGAAAGTTACTAAAGTTCTAGGAGATGATCTGTGCAGAGCTGCTTTGAAAACCAGGACATCAGGTTTCACATTCCTTCTGCAGGGGACAAGGTTAAACCCGGGGAGCCCCTATGGCAAATGTTTTAAGGGTTACCATTGTGCTTGGTGTCCTGCAGCAGTGGCTCAAGACTGCAGTGGAGCCATTTCATGCTGTGAAGAAAATGTGTAGCATATTTTGACAAATTTCTAGGAAATTTCCATACTGATGTAGGATACTGAATGGTGAGATCTCATTTTCTTCCTTCTCCCTTGCCTTGAGTTTCTATGTGCCACTCCTCAGTTTCTGCTATGCTCTGTCTTCCTAGCGCTATGGCATTAATTTAGCAGAACACGATAGCATTGAAACTCGTTTAAAAGATGTGCAAGCATTGTATTTCTTTTGCATGTGACACTGCATAGAACAAGATAAAAGTATTTCTGAAAATGAAAGCAGAGATAAACCCACCATCACCTACCTCCTTGTTCCTTCCTGTGGAGACTAAAACGCTGAATAAAAGAAATAAAAGGAATGGAAGGAGTAAAATGCTTGCAATGCAAACAGGTTTCTCAAGAATTTCTTTTAACATTGCTTGAATGAAAAACTTCTGCAAGATCTGCAGTAATTAATTTGTGGAGCATTTCCCTTGTCCGAAACTATCTGTCATGCACTACCTTTAGAAGAGGTTGCAGCTCCTCTCTCCACACTCAAGACCCCTTGCTCTGCAAATGACTTCTTGAATCCAAAGAAGACCACTGCAGGAAATAAGCATTTTTCATGCTGAGCCTTTGCCTCAGGACCCCCCACACCACTGGTCTGGCTGGAGGAGCCCTTCATCCCTCTGCATCAGCTGTTCTCACATAAGCTGCTCAGTGGAGCCAGTGGAATTGCCTGCGTGAAGAAGTGCTTGCCCAGAAGCAAAGGGTCCTTTCCGTTTGGTCCTTTGTAATTTCTGGTTCTTCACACATTTTTACAGACCCATGAAATGATCAGAATGGTTATAATGTCCAAAACAAATGACAGTTTTCTTTTGAAAAAGAGCCCACATCTGAAAGTTAAGTGTGGAAAATACTGCCTGTAGCCTTTTATTAGCTTCATTCACTCTAATGTATCTGCCTTGTGGGCCGGGAAAAGTATAAACAAATGGCAGGGTATTGGTTTTTCAGTAAGAAGGTTTAAACCAGGGATATAAAAGGCATATCCTACCTATTTTGCTATTAATTGTTTAGCTGTTTATGAAACAATACCATGAATGTCTTTTCCATCCCCTCCAAGTTACACATACTGTGTAAACTTTGATGAATCTCCAAGAAGCACAGTAATTACCAGCTGGAGAATAAACGGGGCACAGCACCGACACAAGTGGGAAGGGGAAGGATTTCCATGTGTGGCTCAGCCGCCGGGTTGCGGGAACGCGCGGGGCTGCCCGCGGGGCCGCCGCTGTCCGTGGTGCTGAGCGGGCCCTCCCGGGGAGGGCAGCGGTTCGCGGCTGCGTCCGGGGCAGTGCTGTCGGTGCGGTAACGGAAGCGGCAATCCTCTCATACTTAAGATAGAAATCTGCTCCCAAACCCGTGCGGAAACCTTTTGGTAAGAACAAGGTTTCCCAGGCGAAGGTTATGGTGGCAGCTTTGCGTCCCGCTGTTAATTGCCTTCCCTGCCCTTGTTTGCCACCTGAAAATTCCAGAGCCTCTTATCAATAACCCTCCGTGTGGCATACAGCTGCGAAGCATCCCGATCAATATATTAGCATTTCAGAGCTTGGTTATGAAGGTGAAGGGTATTACCAAGGACATCTGGGAATTCTGATCAGAGTTCTGTAATCTCTGATCAGCTTCAGTGCTTTACAAGCATGGGTTCTGGAAGAGAATAAAAGCAGAATCACTAACTCAAGAGACAGCACCTTATCCTCTCGTTCACATCAGCCCTCACTGCCCATAAACGAACAAAAAGCAAAAGTATCCTCTGCATATTCACCCTGTGGTCCTTCAGCACAGTGGCTGTTCTGCCCTCCATTACAGCTCTCAAGCACAGCAACAAACTTCTCATTACATGTACTGTGTACAGTTTTCCTGACTGGAATATTTGAGGCAAGAGTGATCTAGAGAGAGTGGAAACGCACTGCAAGGTTTTCTTTGAGCTTTTTAATGACAGCGCTACACAAGTAACTTAGATTTCATGCTCTGGGCATGACAACACATGGTAAGAATACACATCAGGCTGCTGAGAAGAAACAGCTTGTGTTTGCTTATATGTTATAGTTATTCTTCTGTCCATTCTCTTGCTCTGTGAATGATCAACAGTACATAAATGTATTACATTTCAGGCACATGCCAAGCTGAAATTGTTCCACTTTCTGTCATAGGTATTATTTATTTTTGTTGTTATTGTTATTATTATTTGCCCTTTCTGCCACCTTGAACAAGATGTTTCATTGTACACAGTTCCCTTTCTCTATTTTTTTTCTGATATTATTCATGAATTCTTAATGATAAGCCAAATATCTACCTAATGTAAAGTAGGGTAAAAAACTCGTCCTTGATTCCTAGCTTGGAATTTAGCTTTGGGGGAATTTACTCTTACCCCAGTGTAGTAATTTCTTGGCCTCTGATGCTTTATCTTTATAATGTGAGTTTGAGGACTTTTAATAACGTAGAGAGAGAGTGAAAATAAGAAACTTTGTTATCTAGGATAAGGTTTTCTCATGAATTACAGAAATGTTACATGGAAAGAAGCCCAGAAACCTTTTCTCTCTTCTCTTTTGCAGAGCTGGCAGAACAGAGTCTGCATGCCATGGGAGTGTTGTGAGTACCTGAGCTGTCTGCATAGCTGAAGACAAGATGTTCTGTTGATGCCCCAGCCAAAAGAGGTAGAAGGAGCCTCCTGGGGCATACACATTACTTGGGCTTCTTGGGATTCCTGAAACATTGAGCTTGCCTGCAGAGTAGCCTTCCCCAGGGACTAGCAGGTGAGGCAGTGTCATTAATAAGTGCAGAGCACACTGGGGTCTTGACAAAAAAGCTCTTGTGGAAGCACAAAATGGCCTAGCCATTCATTTCTTTTGCAAAACCACAAGCTATTTTGGGGATCTGCTGACTCAGAGCAAGCTGGCTCAGATTGTAATGCCATTTATAACAAAAGTTCCTCAGGAAATTAGGGTGATCTCAGGATCTTTTAATAAAATCCAAAATACAGCTGGGATTCGGTATGTACGTTCAGCATAACTTGTACAATTGCACTGGATCTCTGATATGAACACGAAGAGTCTTTATAAGCAGCTGATTTTTGAGTCAATGGGCTGTAACACTTTTGAAATCAATGATTATTTAAGAACTCCTAAAACTGCATATTGTCTAGCTGCTGTGCACACAAACATCGAGTCTACGCTGCTCTCTCTGAAAATGGATGATTTGGATCAGAGGGCTGAGGGCTGAGTGTAGTCTCTTAACACCTCTTTTCTAGCCAGGGCTGTACAGCTTTGCAGCAGCTTTTTGTTTCAGTAGGAGCTGCAAATACCCAACACTCTTCAGATGTGGTTCCAGGACACTCATGGATTTCCATAACTTTGTGACCACATATTTAGGATTTCACCACTGATGACGTTTACTCAGTTAATTTTGGTTTTATTTCTGCTTTTTCAATGATACCTCATGATCCCTCAGAGTTTCCAACTTGGCATATAAGCTCCAGTCTTTGGACTTAGAAGCTACAAAGCTTCCATCTACCCATCGCTCTGTGGGTATTTCTGTTTTGAACCAGGTTAAGATGAGTTGCAGTAAAGCTTATGTTTGGGTGACATGCTAAAGAACAGCATGTGTTCTGCCTTGAAATCCTCCAGTGATACTATTCATAGGAGTACATTTAACTGACCTTCTGTGGGTCCATTTGTGGAAGTGGTAAACTGGGCGTGTACATGAGTCGGATGATTATACTTCCTGGAAATTAGGCTGGTGGGCAGGTCACAATGACACCAGCAAAGGATATGTTGTACGAGTTTGTGATGACTTCAGAGCATCACATCACATATACATAGAATCATAGAATCGTTTCAGTTGGACCTTTAAGATCGTTGAGTCCAACCACTGACCTCGCGCTGCCACGTGTCCCTGTGTGTGTAGTGCTGTGTGAGATGAAGGCTGTATTTGGATCACATAATTTGCCTGTCAGTCCTGTCCCTGTGGACTTATTCCAAATGACATGGAATTTGCAACAGCACAAAAACATCACAACCTAGAAATTGTCCCTCTTTCCTGTTAAAAATGATATCTTTGTGAGTCAGACACAGGACTGTGATGAGCTTTAGAAATAAAAGTCTCATAAATTAAACCACCTGCCTTCCTGCAGTGCTGTAAGGTTCTAATATTTGTCTGGAAAGACTCTCAGCTTGCCAGGAAGCTGAGGGAAAACCGAGCCTTACAAAGCCTTCCATTTAAAGGTACAAAAATGCCATTGTACAGCATAATAAGGGAACGACTTTAACTGTTCCAAAATACCTCTCAACCCACACACATCACACACCCCCTGGTACACTCAGCCAGGTGAAACCTGAGATGGGCTACGAAGCATAACTCTCTTGGAGTTTTTCTACTCTTGAATAAAACATCCGTATCAAATGCATCCTGCAGGAGACACTCCTTTTGAGGAGAAAGCGGCATCCCTTTCCTGAGTAACCTCTGCTGGTTTCCAATCACGTGTTTCAGGAGAAGCGATAGAAGGAATGGCAGAGAAATGCAGTGTTTCTGAGTAACTCATCTTTTACAAAGGCCCTGGTAGTGTGTAAACAGTTTGCAGTAGGAAGGGGAGAGCCATTGGCAGTGGCTCAAAGTCTGCAGTAGTTAATCTTTGGCATTGACAAAATTGTTTTTAGCTGCCTGGACAGCGTAACAGCATCCCTGAAATCTGATGGTGGAAGAATTCATTTTGATTGCCTGGGAAAGGAGAGTTTCTGTGTGGGAGAAGCTGTTAACTCTGTTCTCATCCCTTCTTTCTTCTCCATCTGAACATCTAAACCCTGGTGTGAGGAGGTACTTCAGCACTTCCCCGTGGAAGAAGCTGTTCAAAGTTAGCCATGAATTCCATGAGTGTCTTGACAGGTTACTGTTTCCCCACAAATACTGTAAGGCCAAATGCTGCCAACACCTGCAGCAGAGCACGGAGCTAGTCTAGTGAGAGACTCCTGCCTGGCCAGGGCTACCTCCTGCAAAGACACAGCAGGCTGTGGGAAGAGAGGTCCTGCCACTGCCAGAAACCTTCTCTCAGAGCAGAAGCAGAAGCAAACCTCACCACTGCTGCCCTGCAACTCCTGGCTGCAGCATCCTCCCAGCTGGACAGACAAAGAAGCAAGGAAACTGAGCACTGTACCCTTGGGATGGAAAAGAGGAAACTGAGCCCAAAGTGACAGATATTTGTCACCTCAGGTTACTCGGGGATGGTAAAGACGGTACAAGAATCTGTGTGAAATGAAATCATTGCAGCCTGTAAGCTCTGCCAGGCACACAGAGCTGCTGGCACGGTGCTCTGTGAGCCTGTAACAGCAGCAGGCTGCAAGGCAAAGGGCATTTTGGAGCTAATTGAAGTGGGGCACCACAGAATCGCACAGTACAGATCCATGCTTCAGCTTAGCACGAGTGTAGCTCTTTAGAAGAGTAATGAAAAAGAAGAGGCAGTGCTGAGACAGGATAAATAAGGAGATAAATCACTTTGCAATACAATGCAAGCCAAAACCTGAAAATAAACAATTACTTTAAATCATATCAAGCACCTATCACAAACATCACATTTATACAATTGATCCATGTGTAAATTATCCAATTAATTCTGAATTGGAACCCTAATGAAATAATAATTATCTGTGTGGGTCTAGAAACAGAAACAAAGAAAAACTGCAGCAAAACCCACTCAGCTCCATCACCACTGGGCATGGGGTGGGTGTTGCTGAGGGGAGAGACAAACACATAACTATGTGAGAAACCTATGGGCTGCAAATGATGGCAGCGTAGAAAGGGGCTTCTGGAACACTGCTTGGGGGGGGTTCTTGGTTGTTGTTTTATAATAAACATTACAAAGTGGAAATTTCTTTCACCATTTCCAGGGGCTTTTTTTGTCCCTGCTTGGCTTTCTGCCACGAGTGGCTGTTTATCCTGAGAGACTCCAGAGGGATGAGGACCCCATAGTCAGCAGAGCAGTGAAAGATGGAAGGAAAAGGGAAAGAGTTGAAATACAGAATTAATTTGATGACTCATATGGAAACCAAAATTCTTCACTGAGGTGGAGAAATGCACCGGGGGCTTCTAGAAGAACTTTGCACCCTTGGCTTTTCATGGAAGAGCTGCAAAGAGATAAAGCAGAGCTTTAGCCCAGGTTCTCCTATGGCAGCCAGGAGCCCTAGTTAGGTCACTACCTGCTGTTGTGTGTGTGGAAGCTGTTTCCTGTCTCTCTCTTTTTCTCCTTTTTCTCTAAGTTTTACCCACCGAGCTGAGGAGAATTTCTATGGACATAACATTTCTTTTCCAGTTCCTGATGAGCTTTACTTTGCCTTCAAGTGAAACAGTTGTTAACAGGAGCAGAGTAGTGCTGAGATCCCATTCCCAAGATGCATGTTGTGGATTGGTCATTCCTGCAGCTCCCTGTTTATCTCACCCTCTCCTCACAAGGACACTAGCAGTTTAGCTAGTTAGCATCTCTCAGAAGGGATGATGCTCTGGTAAAAGTCAAGCGAGAGAACATTTAAGTGTAGAGACTGTTGCCTGCCTATGCCCATTTCCCGTAGCTCTGCATGGGCCAGAACAGATGTTTGCAGTCTTTCAAATGTGTGGAATCATGCTGGGATAGTATGTTCCTTTCCTTTCCTTTCCTTTCCTTTCCTTTCCTTTCCTTTCCTTTCCTTTCCTTTCCTTTCCTTTCCTTTTCCGACTCAGTCCCCACCGGGACCCCACCTGCCCTCGCGGGGGGCCGTACGCGGTATTGCAACTGGAGCCGCCCCGCCGCCGCTCCCCCACACTCCGGGGCTGCGGGCTCTGTGCGGGAGCTCCGTTCCCGGGTGCGGGAGCTCCGTTCCCGGTGCGGGCGCGCCCTGTCCCGGGCCGCGCTGCCGGCAGGGGGCACCCTGTGCCCGGCGGCGGGGCCGGGTCGCGGGATTGCCGGGGAGCGCGAGGCCGAGCGGGGCCGGGCCGTGCCGGGCCGAGCCGAGCCCCGGAGGCCCCGCCGCGGCCGGGAGGTGGTCGCCCCTGCCCGGCCGCAGGTCCGCCGCAGGTCCGCCGAGGGCCCGACGTGTCCCACCGCGCTCCGCTCCGGCCCGAGGAGGGGAGGGGGAGGCGGCGAGGCCCGGGCAGAGCCCTCCCGCAGCCTCCCGCAAAGTCGTTGGCGCCCCGAGGCAGAGCGCGGCGCGGCCCGGGCTGTCGGGGAGCGGCTCCGGGGCCCGGTAGCTCGGTGCGGCTCGGCCGGTGGCTTTTGTTACCGGCGGCGCGGGGCGGGAGGGGCGGGGGGGAGGCGGCGCGGCGGGGCGAGGGGAGGTTTTGTGGCGGGAGCGGCGCGGTCCGTGGCCATTCGCCTCCAGCCGCTCCCGTGGTGCTTCAGCCGAGCCGGGATCCCTTTGTGCTAATAGCCCCGTCCTCATTTGCTGCCTAATTGGAGTATATAAAGCCGATAACGGGCGGGCGCTGGTAGCCTCCAGCCACGGCAGCACGTCGCGGTGGGGGGGGCCGGGGCCGCGGCGGCTGCGGGCAGGGGCTGCGCGGAGCCTTCTCCTCCCGGCTGCCTCCCCGCCTAATCCCATTTGCCATTGTGCGTGCCCAATCGCCGCGTGCTCCCCGCGTTTAACTTGGATGACATTTTGATTTCATCATTAGCATCCGGCGCCAGGTTGACGCAGCAGCAGCGGCGGCGGGAGGCGGCGGCGGCAGCGACGACCCCGGCTCTCCGCCTGCCCGCAGCAGCCCCCCGGTGCCGCGGGCTGCGCGGGTCCCCCCAGCCCCCCGCCCTGCCGCCCCCCCATGCGAGGGGCCCCCGGCCGGCCCCGCCGCCGCGCCCCCGCGCCGCATCGCCGCGCCTCTTCCCCGCGCCGCCCGGAGCCACCGCCTGCGCACCGGCCGCCGGCTGCGGGGCCAGCGGCGGCCACCGGAGGATGCCGGAGACCGGGCAAGAGCCTCCCAGCGCCCCGCCGCCGCCGCCCCCCAAGGAGTCCTTCTACATCAAGAACCTGCTCAACGGCGGTCCCTCCAAGGCACCCCCCAAGCAGCCACGGGCGCTGTTCGCCCCCTCGGGCAAGGCGGCGGTGGACGGTGCTGGCTTCGCCCTCTCGCAGGTGGGCGACCTCGCCTTCCCTCGCTTCGAGATCCCGGCGCCCCGCTTCGCCCTGAGCGCCCACTGCCTGGAGCGCGCCCAGACGTGGTGGTACCCGTACGCCCTGACGCCGGCCGGAGCCCACCTGCCCCGCACGGAAGGTACCGCTCCCTTCCCTCCCTCCTTCCCTCTCTCCCTCCCCGGCGGGGCGGCGGCGGGGACCCGGGGCGGCGCGGAGGGAGGCTGGCGGCGGGGCGACGCGGGGGTCCGGCCGGCTCGTCCCGCTTCCCCCGACGGGACGCGGGGAGCCGGTCGGTGAAGGTGTCTCTTTGTGTCCCTTATCCTCCCCCTCCACGCACACCTCTCCCTCCCTCGTCCTTCCCGTCCAGCCGCGGAGAAATCCCTGCTGAGGGACTCGTCCCCCGCCTCGGGCACCGACCGGGACTCCCCGGAGCCGCTGCTGAAGGCGGAGGGAGAGCAGAAGGAGCTGGACTCCAAGAGCCCCGACGAGATCGTCCTGGAGGAGAGCGACTCGGAGGAGGCGAAGAAGGAAGGAGGCGCGGAGGACTGGAAGAAGAGGGAGGAGAGCCCGGAGAAGAAGCCCTGCCGCAAGAAGAAGACTCGCACGGTCTTCAGCCGCAGCCAGGTTTTCCAGCTGGAGTCCACTTTCGACATGAAGCGCTACCTGAGCAGCTCGGAGCGGGCCGGCCTGGCCGCCTCCCTCCACCTGACAGAGACCCAGGTGAAGATTTGGTTCCAAAACCGTCGCAACAAGTGGAAGAGGCAGCTGGCGGCCGAGCTGGAGGCGGCCAACCTCAGCCACGCCGCCGCGCAGCGCATCGTCCGCGTGCCCATCCTCTACCACGAGAACTCGGGCGCGGAGGGCGGCGCGGGGAGCGGCGGAGCCCCCGGCACGCAGCCGCTGCTCACCTTCCCTCACCCCGTCTATTATTCCCACCCCGTGGTCACCTCCGTCCCGCTCCTGCGGCCCGTCTGAGCCCATCCGCCCGCCCGCCGCTTGTAAGTACTCCAGACACTCGTGGGATTCGCCCGGCCGGCGTCTGCGGAGCAGGGGAGGGGGGTAAAGGAAGGGGAAGAGAAAGGGATGCGGAGCTGGGGAGACCCCTCGGCTGGTGACGCCGGGAGAAAAGGCACGAAAATTTAGGGGGAAAAGAAATTAAAATGGGGGGGAGGGAAAGGAAAAATGAGGAAATCGAAAGCGGGAACTTGTAGAGAAGTCTGGAGCCGCCACACCTTTTGTAACCGTGGAGGGAAAAGCGCGATGGTCTCTGTGGCTTGAGTTTTATTTTTGTAAAAAAAGAAAAAGACTAAAAAAAAAAAGGATGATGATAATAATAAGAATTAAAAATAAAGATCCCCGGCCACTCCTCGAGATTTGCCAAACGCTCACGGGAAGCTGAATTTCTCTTCCTTTCGGACCTCTCCTCCTGCCTCCAAATCCTTCAGGCTCCCGGTCCTGTCGCGACTCGAACTTTGCCGACCGCGGCTGTTGGTTTCAGCAGAACCTCGGCACCGCTTTGCCTCTTTGCCTTCACATATTTTGTACCTTTCCGTTTCTGCCATGGGACGTTACAAACGAGCACGAAACACAGGCTCAGAGTGCCCGGCTGAATACCGCCGCACGCTTTGGGTCACCCTTATTTATTATCGTTTACTTAGCTATTTTAAATTCTTGTTTATAATCCTCGTTTCCCTGGTTGTTGGGTTGTTGATTTGGTTTGGGTTCGGTTTATTTTTTTTTCCCCTTGTAAAGTTATTTCGGTATTTTGAGGGGGAGGGGGAGGGAAAAATCTGTACCTTTTTGCTTTCTTTTGTAATATTAATTATTATTATTGTACTTTGGAACTGTGCAATATTGTACGACGGTTCTTCAAGCACTGCTTTGATTTGAATGGTGAGGAAAGGGGGGGTTTTAGCACTGTGTAATTGCGTTTGTTCGTGTTGTACAAAATAAAGCTGAGAAAAGAAAAAATAAGGATTAAAAGTGAAGGGAAGTGAGAAGAGAGGAGCAGGGCGTGGGAATAAGCATCAGCCCGGCTTATGCGGATAAATAGAGGGGAGATTCGGTGAGCTGGGTGCTTTAAGTGAAGGACAATCAACTTTAGGGTAATTTTAATTTATTTGATATGATGTACAGTTTTCTTCTAAAGCCCATCGAGCGCGTGGATTTTAATAGGCAGAAATCGAGTGAGGAGTGGACACCTCTAGTCTCTCCCTGTTTTCGTGTCTGCTCACCTGTTGTCTGACAATTGTTTGCTGTCTTCCCAAGGGTTTGGGGTCTTTCTTTTCCTTTCTTTTGTGGGGTTTTTTTTTTCTCTCCCTCTTTCCGTTGTACTCTCTGCCCTCTCGCATTCTGTTAGGGATCGCTCCTATTTTTAAAACAGCCTATATTGTTATAAACTGAATGTTGTGGTGCAAAAAAAAAATCAATAAAGCCCATTCCTTATCATTTTTTTTAAGTGTGGCTTCGGAGCAAAAAATATGAGTGAAGAAGAAAAAAACAAAGAACCGATAAACAAATAAACCAAGGGTTGTCTGAGGGACTGCTGAGGGGCTGCTCGGCCCGGGCAGGGGTGCGAGCACGGAGCCACCCTCCAGGGGTCCTCGGGAGCGGGTGTCCGGGGGCTCCTCCGGCAGGAGGGAGTGGATGGGGGGAAGGCGGGAGGGCCCTTTCCCATCCGCGCCGCAGCAGAGGGCACCGCAGCTGGGTAACCCCGAGTGATGAGTCCCAGGAATCCCCCCGGGCGGGAAGGGGAGGGCAGGGAGTCCGTTTCTCTCCAGGGCCGCCTTCCTCGAGGGCTTCCTCTCAAGTTCTGGCCGCCCCTTCTTCTACCCCCACCCGGGTAGGTGCTGCCTTTCCTTTTCCCACCGCTTCGCCGGGGAAACAGCAGCAGGGGGCTTTTTACAAAGGCACCCCAAGGTGTCGTGTGTGTCCCCCCGCAGCTTGGCCGGAGCAGTCACTCGCGTTAATACACGCGGCCGGGTTATTCCGCGCCAGGACCGCTCTCCGCTTGCCGCAGATCGGCCCGAATGGACGTGTTTATGGAGCCGACGGCAGGACTTGGGGCCAAGGAAATAAAAATAAACCTCAGCCTTGCGAAAAGATAATCCCGCGTTTTCTTTTCGTTTGGGATAAAAACCCCGGCAATGGGTCGTAAATGAAAAATAAACAGAGTTTCGGAGTCAAAATACGCTGCTCTCTGTGTCGCCTACAAACAGAGCGATGCCGTTTCTGTTTGCAGTGCTAACTTTGGGACAAGTCGCTCGCGGCTCATTAAAAATATTGTTGTAATAGCAAATAGATCTTGCCATTTTACAGCGCGGTAGCACGATGTTATCGAACGGCAAAGAAAAAAAGCTCATTTATTTGTGATTCGTGCTCAGAAAACGATTCCGGCCCGACCCGGCCCTTCCCCAGCCGAGGAACGAGCAGTTGGACAGCAGTATGGGCCCCCCCGCCTCCGTGGCTCCGGCCTCGCCGTCTGCCTCGCAGCGCAGCCCTTACGCGGGCGCGGACACTGCCGGGCGCGGCGCGGACAGGGGGCACCGGCCCGTTCTGCACGGCCCAGAGCTGCCGGGGGCATTTCCCGGGGGAAGGTTGGTCTCGGTGGGGCTGATTGGGCTCGTGCAGAAGCTTTTAAATTATTATTATTATTATTATTATTACTTTAAAAAAAGAAGACGAAGGGAAAAGAAAAAACCTCTCAGAGCCTGTATGTTCTGCTTCTTGCCGCCCTCGCACGCCACAGAGCTGACAGCAGCCTATGAAACCGCACAGTGAAATCTGGCGGTGGGCTGAGGCGTGTGTACCCCATTCGTTGCCCCCCAAAGCCTTACTCGCACCCCTTCTGCCCTGGCCCGGCTTCTCATCCCGCCCTTCGAGCAGGATGCTCCCTTCTGCAGGCATCCAAAACCAGTCGCCTCTGGGTTTTCTTAAACCTTCAAAGTGTCCTCAAACTCCATCCTATCCCTAAACGCCAGGGTAAAACGGGAAACGAGAGGTTTAATGTCTCCCGTCGAGGGCGGAGGTGAGATTTGGCGGAGATGCGCACGGAGCCCGGGCTCTGGCGCGGTCCCGGCTTTCCCTGCTGAGCTGAGCCGCTCTCGGGCGGGGAGCGCCGGCGCGGAGCAGGACAGGCTGCCAAGGTAAACACCTCCTCAACACCCACAGCCTTGCCTAAAGTTTCTGGAGAGCCCGCATCAACTGCTGCGCTTGGATTGAGTGAAAGCAATCGCTTTGAGTGGTGGAGAGGAAAAAAAAAGTCTCTACAGAGACAAAAATTGTTTGGCAGGAAGGTTGGTGCGATTCAAAGAAAGTTGTTTCATTCCTTTAAGCTGTCAGCAACTCCACGGCCACTTCTGTTTACTGCTGCAACCCCGCTCGGCAAATCTCTGCCTTTGTTTGCAATTCAAGAGATAACACGGTTCTTCTCGGCCACTGTTTTGAGCTTGGCTGAACAGAACTAGCTCGCTTGTTTGTGGGCGAAACACACATGTATTTCTTTTATTTGGTAGTAAATAGAGGTTTGCTGTGTACAGCAAACAGCGGGGGGGAAAGATATAAACTTCTCCGCCACTAGATTTGGAGATTCAGAAGAGTTTTGCCTCCCTGAAGTAGTGAGCGGGGTGCGCGGAGTGGAGCGCGGCGGTGGATCGGCCCCTGCGGCAGCCGCACGCTCCGGACAGCCAGTTTGGGAGGTTGGTATTCATCATCATCATTATTATTATTACTAATAATTTTATTTTCGACATCCAAAGACTTGCAAATATTCTGGTTCAGATTGGTGAGAGATGTTTCGTTCTTCTGGCGGGGGCTGGGACTTGTGGACACAGGGACCCGCTCCGGGGGAATAACCTCACTTTAAAACAAGGCTGGAAATATGTGGCGGGTTGCGGCTTGGTTTTGGATTTTTTTGTGGTGGTTTTCTTCCCTCCACGCCCCCCCCCCCCCCCAAATATGCTGCAAGTGTCTCTGTAATAATCACTTTACTCTATCGACTTGGTATAGTGCGCTAACGGAATGAGAAGACCATTAAGAGCATTAACAGATTGGTACAGCATAATGCTTCAGTTCCTATTGATCGCGAAACGTCTGTAAAATATTGTTTCAAATGAATCTATTGTTCCTGCGCTCTTTTCCGTGGTGTTGATGACCTTGGTTTGTTCTCGTACATCCAAATTATCCCCTCGCTGCTCCCAGTTGATTAGGAACCGGGCGGTGGGAACCGCGTCTGCCCGAAAGCCTCGGAATCACCTCGAAATTGGGAAGGGAGGGGAGGGGGAAGGACAAGGGCAAGGGCCCGGTGTGAGTGTGGCCCTGCAAGCGGGGAGCGGCTCGACAGAGCCTCCCGCCGCTCCGCAGCTTGGGCAGCACTCGGGGTAGCTCAACCAGACCCCTCGGGACCTCCCCCTCGCCCCCCCCACCTCGGGTGAAGCGTGTAAAGTTGCCCACGGGAAGGTCTAAACCTGTCTTACATCAATATCAAGCGGAAGCGGGGACAGATCCTACAGCCTTTCCCCAGGCAGCCCCAAACTCCCCGGGGCCGGGGCGAGGGGAGCAGCGGGGCGAGGACCCCTCGTGCGGGCCCTTCGCGGCTCTCCCGAGCTGGTCGTGCATATTGGCCCGGATCGACCAATCCCCCTCGATCGGCGAGATGCCTGCGATTGAAAAGTCCCTCGCCCCGCTCCCAGCTGCGCTAGAAGGGGCCGCGGGACGCCCGTACCCCCGCGGAGACACGCGTGTCGCCCGGGCAGCGTGCGGAGCGGCCCCCGCGGGCGTGGGAAGCGGCAGCTCGACGGGGATAAAACCTCCTGTTCTCTCAGGTTTGGTCACCTGGTCTCTGCTCTCCCGGGCTCCGATATTTTAAATAAATATAAAGAATCTCTTGGTCTCCTCAGCTCTATTCGCCTTCGTGATGGAGTGGAACCATCAGATTTTCATCAAAGTTCTATTAAGTGAAACATAGGTTGCAGGGCACCCTCTGATTGAAACAGTTTAAATTTTAATTGTGTTTTTAATTTGACATATAGTTGCAGAAAGGAATGACACTACAACGCCAAGGGGCGGTCGATTTTCTTAATTTCTCCCAGAGGAATTGATGAGTCTATCAGGCCACTAGATTGGAAACACATTAAAGCTCTCTGGTTAGGTTGTTAATTGGAACTTGATGGATAGGGGGCCTTGGATAGGCTATGCTGATCCAATCTTCATGACTTTCTGTTTTCCAATAAATTACACGATTCATTTTCCAGCCACAGATTACATAAATTGTACACCTCTAGGGCTCTCTTTTTCAAATAGGGAGCCCTTTTCCCCAAAAGCCCATTGCGAGATGTCATTTGCACCAAAAAACGAGCAGCAGAGGCGCTTGAATGAAAATCGAAACATAATCAACGTTTATACTTAGAAAATTTATCGAGATCATTTTCTCTGGTATTTCCTTATTTTAAAGTTTGGACGCGCCATATATCATAATCCACACGTGTAAAGGGGACTGTGTTTAATATTTATCGAAGCTTGATTCCAAGATCAAACTTGTTTATGACTTCATCTGTCATTTCAGAGGGAACCTTCTCCCGATATTACGGCCGCTCAACAAGCCTATTTTCCGAGCCCTGCAAAAGCAGCGGAGATCAATTTTTATTAGGCTCCCTCGGAAAGCTTGCTCAGGGCCACTTTAATATCGAGCATTGTAATAATCTGGAGATCTAAACTTTAAGCGTTCGCTCTGTCTTTCAAAGTTTATCTTTGTCGCGGTGTTTGAGCATCTGCGCTCCGACGGGACGGGCTGCTGGAGGGGGGCGAGGAGGAGAGGCCAGCGGTGGGTTGCCCCCACGCAAAACCCTTAACGTGGCCGCCAGCCCCTGCCCTGATGAATATTCGATGGGATGGTAATGAGGACGTGGCTGGGCTGCTTCCCCCCGCGGGAGCCGGCCCGCCGGTCCTCCCCGCCCGGCAGCGAGGGCGAGCGTCCCGCTGAGGCCGCCTTGGCTTCCCGCCCTCCCTCTCGAGCGGAGTGGTCGTTTTCCCGATTTTCTCACGAAATAACTCATTTCGGGGAAATCCGTTCGTTCTCTCGCCGCGGCCGGGCAGAGCTCCCTGTGCCCGCAGAGCCTGTGCATCCCTCCCGGACAGCATCCATCTCCCTGGCCCGCTCCGGGAGCATCCCCTGGGCCCTGCCGCGGCTCCCACAGGCAGGACCGTGGGGAAGGAAGGACCCCTCCAGGGGCACACTGGTCTGCTGGTGGGCTTCCGAGGAAAGGAGGGCTAACGGGGGTGGCAGCTGGAAGCCAGCGGTGCCACCGCGGTGTCACCTCGGAGGGCTGCCGCGGGAGAGAGGTTGCTCCCTGTCGTTCTCCCTCCCTGCTCCGGGCCCGTCACCGCCAGGGTTCGAGGGCTGGCAGCCCCCAGAGGCTCTCCCCCGGCCAGGCTGGCCCCCTGAACGGCTTTTTCCCCGAGCCCCTCCTCGCGGGAGGGGTGCTGGGGTCTTGGGTGCGGGGCCAGCCGGGGCGGTGGAGCGGGATGAAGGACGATTTCTTAAATTGTATTTCAGTGAGGGGTCTTTCCGGGTTAATGAGCTGACATCATGATTAAAGCTGACCATTTGTAATGTGTCGCGACCCTGTTGAAAAGCACTGAAAAGGTTAATGTGGTAAAACAGGACAGCACCTGCCCCTCACAGGGAGAGGAGGAGCTGGAACACTTTTCCTAATCAATTAGTCCATTAATGAGTCTATCAAGTAGTTAAGTAGTTAAAGATTATGCCGCTGGTCTGGGTAACAGTCGTCATCTCGCTATACCTAATTATATTATAAGTACTTTATTCAATATACCAGACATAATATGGTGACTCGGAGTTAATGAAAATGTCATTTTAAAACGTCTTGACATTTGTCTCTATTGATTTGTATATTTCCATCTCATTCTTTGCTTTCCCCGATTTGATTTTATTTGGGGCAGGGGTGGTGCTGGTGTGTGTTTTGGAGAAGGGGAATGACCCTGGAAGGAAGGAATCAACAGCCGGGGCTGGGCTGTCTCCGTCGGCGGGGACCCCCGCACACACCGCACGGGCAACCGGGGGTTAAAAACCCGGTACCGGGGCCCGTGCCAAGGCCAAGGGTATTGCACCTCGACACGAATGCAACCAAACCAACTGGGGTTTCCGAGCTGGAGCAGCTCTTGCCCCTCCATCCCCTCCGCGCGATGCTTTCCCAGCTGCACCCGGGGGTCGCAACAGCTTCCTTCTCTTGTCCCCTGATCCGTGGGGTGGGAGTCACTGGTCCAACCAGCCGCAAAACTCGCCTCACCTTCATTAATCACCGATATTTCCAGGCGTGGCTGGCTGCGGGCTCGGGGGCAGCTCTCGCTCACGGTCACAGGTGACCCCGTCGGGGAGGGAGGGCCAGGGGAGGGGGCACATCCCTTAGAGTGGAGGCAGCTGGAGCTGCCTCGGATGGAGGCGGAGCGGGCGGGCAGGGGAGGGAGCGTGGGGCCGGTGTCATGTGGCAGCCGGGGCATCTGTGACCGGGCTGATGGCGCCCACATCGGCCCCGTTACCGGGGCTGCTTTCTCAGGCTTCAGTCGTCGGGGCTCGGCCTCGCATCTCTGGGGCAGGCCCTGGGAATGGGGCTCCAGGACCCCTCAAAAGCGAGGTTGGGGTGTCTCTCTGGCCCAGACGAGTCTCCGTGTGCCGCCGGGAAGGTGGGAGACCCCGGTGGGGTCCTGGCCCTCGGTCACCGTTCCCTTGGGGACAGGCGTGACACCGCGGCTGCTGCCTCAGCCCTGACGCTGGCTGCCAACCGCAGATTTCCCCTTCCACGGGAAAGGGTGGCAGGGGAAGAGCTGCCGTCGCTGTGATTTATTCCTCCTGGAGGGGAAGAGCCCCTGCCTCCTGACAAAATGTATTTGGGAATGCGGGAGGACGTCCCCTCTGTCCCCGCGCCCTCGGGCTGGCAGATCCTGAAAATGGAACGCAGGAGGCATTTGGTGAAATACTTGTTATCGACTGTGGCGCAGTGCAAAACCCCATTTCTCGAGGGCAGATTTTGCCAGGGCTGCCGAGCGGCCAGCGCACCGTAACACGGTTGTTTGTTGGGGGTTTTTTGGTTAATTTTTTGTTTTGAGGGGTTTTTTTCCTTTCCTCTCCTGTAATTAATGAGCAAGAAGGAGAAAGATCCCTGGATACGCACAAGATGTTTATCCCAACACTTACCCCTCCCATCCGGCATAAGACATTCAGCCCACGTCCCTCTCACCCACTTGAGGTGGAGGGCGAGGAGGCATGGCGGGCGCTCAGCATCCCTCCCCCGGGGGCGCGGGGGCAGAGTAGCCCGGGTGAGGAACCCGAGGGATTTCGCCCCGGTCCCACTGCCTGTCCCTCTCGCCCCCCACCTCTCTTCACGACCCCCGCAGGTTTCCAAACTTTCCGTGGCCGCCGCCGCCGTGATTGGCGCGGCGGAGGCCACCTCCATGCAAATGAAGCCCCGCCGCCCGCCGCCCGCAGATCAATAGGGACGCGGGGGAAGGAGCATGCAGTCCGCCTGGGCAGGCGTGGGGAGAGCCGGCAGCGGCACGCCGAAAACACCCCCGAAAATAAACCCCCCATCGGCTCACCTTAGGCTCCCGGCACCCCCCTCCCCGTACGCCCCGTCCCCCCGAGCCTCTCTAAAGCGAGAGCTTCCCTCCTCTGCTTTCTTATGAACCCAGGATGAGCAGCAAAGAAGACCCGAGCAAGTGCTGTCCGGCGGCTGCTCCCATCTCCAGTTTCACCATCCAGTCCATCTTGGGCAGCGGCAGCTCCGAGCCCCCCCGGGAGGCCGGCGGGAGAGCGGCCGCCTGGCCCGCCCGCGCCCGGACCCTCTCCCTGTCCTCGGAGGACGAGGAGCCGGAGGAGAGCTGGAAACACCGCGGCTGCTTCTGCTCCGAGGCTCAGGGCCCCGCCGAGGCGTGCCACAAGCACCAGCCCCTCAGTTTCACCTGTCTCGGTGAGTACCTGGAAGGGACGTGGCGGACGGGGCCCGGCAGGAAGAGTCTCAGAGGGCTCGGCCCCCACCGGGAGAGGGAGGGGGGACATGTCGCACCCTCTCTGCTATCGGGACAGAGGAAATTGCACCGTCTGTGGCTGGAGCGGGGGGCAAGGAACTCCGTCAAAAAATAGGGCGGCTTTATACATTTTTTTCCTTCCCAGCCCACGCGGGGCTCGTTCCCCCGACGGGGCGCGTTGCGATGGAGAACGCTCGTTTTCTTCCGTTCTGCTTATTCACAGCTCTCGGGCAAGAGGGAAAAAAATGTTGTGGGTTTTTGTTTTAGCATGAATTCTGACTAAGCGGTCTGTGAAATACAATGCTGTCAAGTAAAATCTGCCGTCTCGGGTCGGCTAGGGAGGCAGCCCTCGCCTGGTACTCGCTGCCTTCGCTGAGGAGTGCACAGCCACCTGTGTGTCCGTCCAACCGTGTGACGGAGGGACAGGGACATCCCCGAATCCCTGGCCTTGGTTGTGGTTTCCACGGCAGGTTCTCACGGCGGGTGCCTGTCCGGGGGCTTGCCTCAGTGCTTCTCCCAGCCGGGGAAGCTGGGGGGGCTCGTCCGTCGGGGGTGTCGGTGCTGGCCGCCGTGCGACCCCCGCGCTGTCGCTCTGTTGCAGGCAGCGCCAAGGGGAGCGGAGCGGCTGCGGGCAGCGGGGAGAGGGGACCTTTCCTCTCCCCGCCTCAGCAGGACTGTAAGGAGGAGAAGGAGAAGCCCTTGGGACCCTCCTCGCCCTCCTGCGGGGACCGGCAGCGCGACGGCGGGGACCGGCAGGCCGGCGCCGCCAAGAAGAAGACGAGGACGGTGTTCAGCCGCAGCCAAGTCTACCAGCTGGAATCCACCTTCGACATGAAGCGCTACCTGAGCAGCTCGGAGCGGGCCTGCCTGGCCTCCAGCCTGCAGCTCACCGAGACCCAGGTGAAGACCTGGTTCCAGAACCGCAGGAACAAGTGGAAACGGCAGCTCTCGGCCGAGCTGGAGGCGGCCAACATGGCCCACGCCTCAGCGCAGACTCTGGTGGGGATGCCGCTGGTGTTCAGGGACAATTCCCTCCTCCGAGTGCCGGTGCCTCGCTCCATCGCCTTCCCCGCTCCTCTCTACTACCCCGGCAGCAACCTCTCGGCCTTACCGCTCTACAACCTCTACAACAAGATCGACTATTGAGCCGCCGCATTCCCCCCCCACGGCCGCCCCGTCGGGGCCGGGACCTGGCCGGGGAGCGGGGCCGCTGCGGGGACTTCGTGCGGGGTCTCGATCCGCCTCCTCGGCGGGGACAGAGGAACGAAACTGACGGGAGGGCCGGTCAAACAGAGAGCTCGGGGTGGCCGGGGCCAGACCCCAGACCCCTCCTCGCTCTCCGGTCACTTGAAACTAAAAATTAATTAAAAAAGCGTTATTTCAGATGTGTAAATATTTTTAAAGAAAGAAAGAAAGAAAGAAACAAAATAAACAGTTTTAAGCCTCGTTTGTAAATGCACCAGCTTGATCCCCTGTTCCCGCCAGGCCCGGAGCGGGGTCCCGGGAGCCGGGGATGCTCCGGCGGGGATGCCGGGGCTAGCGAGACCGACTTGTACCGGCAAGGGTTTATGTTTTGGTTGTTATTTCTTTTTCCCCTCATCCCTCTCGTTATCTCGTTCCGTGCAGCGAACCCCAGCCCCCGCAGCCTTGCCCGCGGCGCCTTCCTGCGCTCGGCCGGGAGATGAACGAAAGGCTTTTGTCAAACGCCCAGAAGCTGTTTCGGAAACGAGGGGCGTTTATTGTCCCGCTTTACGGAGTTTGCTAAAAGCCTGACAGCCGGCTAGCAGTTACCGGGGATGGAACCCGGCGGCTCCTGTCCCGGCCCCGGGGCACCCACGGCTGTGTCCCCACGGAGTGAACCCTTCACACACGGTAACAGCGGTACCGAGCGAGGGGCGCGCTCCTGGCGGCGACAACGAAGGTGCCTTTCGGGGTAACGGAAAGAACAGGAGAGATAAGAACCGAGAAGGGATAACTCAGGCGGTGGGAACGAGAAAGCTCTCCCGGCACGTCCTTGCTCCGCAGGCGGGGTGTTCCCTTGCGCAGCCCTCCCCGGGTGCAGCTCGCCCCGGGAGATGGGCACCCGGTGTCCGTGCGGCCGCTCCGCATTGCTGACTCTGTCTCGCAATTGTTTAAGGGCAATAACTGGTGTTTCGGGTTTGCCCGTTGCCGCCGCTGAGCGCAGCGGCAGCCGCGGCTCGGGCCTGGCGCTGCGGGCTGTGGGCAGTGGGCAGCTCGGCCTCGGGCAGCCCGGGGCAGGGGGTGAAGCCGCCGCAGCCGCAGGGAGCTCAGGACCCCCCATCGCGGGAGCGGCAGGACGCGCGCCGCACGTACACCCCTATGGAACGACTACAAGCCCCAGGATGCCTCGCGGCAGGAGCGCGCGGGGCACGGCGGGACGCACGTCAGCCCTTTTGAACCGGCCAATAGCGAGGCGGCGCCAGTGGGCGTGGCTGCGGGAGCTGCGCGCGCGCGGGCGGCAGCGGCAGTCGCGGGGCGCCGAGGTGAGTCCGCAGCCGGGACCGGGGCAGGGCCGAGCCCCGCGGGCAGCGCCGGGCCGGGGCCGCGGGGGTAACGCGGAGGAGGAGCGGGCGGCGCTCGGACTGAGGGATGAGCCCCTTCCATCTCGGGCTGGCGGCCGCGCGGCCTCCACCGAGCTGGGAGCCGCGGCCTGTGGCGCCGGCCTCGCGGGGCGCCTCAGCCTCTGCGCCGCGAGCCTCGGCCCTCGGGCCCTTCTCTCACTCTGTTCCCCTCCCGCCGCAGCCAGCAGCTTCTCCGTGCTTCTCCGGGACCGGACTGCCAGAGCAGAGGCCGTGCCCCTGGCGCCTCAGCACCTCCGTAAGCCGCAGCTGCAGCAGGAAGAGAGCTTTGCTTTGGCGGTGCCGGGAGCAGCCGCAGAAACTCGAGCAAAATGAAAACGGTACTTCTCATGTCCCTTCCCAACGCTTTCAACGAGCGGCCGGCCTTGTTCAACCAGCCGTTACCGCCTAGATAAGTCAGAGCGCGGGCTGTGTAACGAGGAGCTGTAAAAGCACCGATTTGCTGCATGTAGTCACTCGAAATCAGCTTTGGGCAGTGATGGAGATGCAGAGGGGCACCCCGTAGTTAAGTCGGCGTTGCAGATTCAGCAGCATGTGTTGTCTTCTCTCTGATGTCTTCTTTGTGGGTCCCCTCTTGTGCTTGAGCATTTTATCAGGACTTGGTTGTTTGAGCTGTGCACGACAGTTACTGTTGTTTGGCAAACCTGTGTATTAAGTGATTTGTGTGGGCTTTTTTAGTGCTTAAAAGGGACATATAAAAAGCAAGAATGTATTTAAGTTCTCCCGTTTTATAGATCTTTCCGGATTACAAAACCTTTTGGGAGAGAACCTTCTAGATTTCTCATCTAAGTAACTAAGATTGCTTGTTGATTACTCTTGGGCTGGGTTTGTAACTTGTAGCAGATGCTCTTAAATCGTCATTTTTGTTCCAGTTTTGTGTCATAATTAGGCAAGGCAGTTAGCATGTTCAGTCTAATTCTCTCAGATGTTTGGAATTCCTTTAGACTTAGTGTCTTTGTGTAGGTTCATCTGAAATACTCTTTGAGGGTACAATTTAAAATGTGATGAAGGAGCTGCCAGATTCCCAGGTGGTAAAATCTTTATCTGTCTTTTGGCCAAGTGTTCCCAAAGCAGAGCTGAAAAAAGGTGTTAAAAAAAAGAGAGGTTTTTTCCTTATTCTTAAAAGTTTGTGGTTTTTTTTATCCTCCTTCTTGTATAAATAGCAGAAAGAGCACTTTATGTTTTCTTTTGAAGGATATCTTGCAGAACACCTACCAAAGTTACCCCTTAATTTTTTCCCCTGTGTAAGCATTGTAGTGCTCCCATTATTCTGCAGCTTGGTGGTTGTTCAGTGGCTGACAAGTGCCAAACTAGACTAATTGTGCACTACATTTGAACCTTGCCCTTATTCATCTACTCATTTCTCTCTTGGTTTCTTCTTGGAGGTCTAATCTTAACTCTGCAGAGTTACCAGTTAACTTAATGCTCAGCACTTTGAGCAGAAGGGAAACATGACTTGAAAAACAGTTTTGGTAGTTTTGTTGGTGTCCATACAACGTACAGTTTCATTTGTTGGAGTGGTTGTAAGGTCTGCACTGTTTTCCCAGCTGAAATTTGCTGCTCAAAGCCTCTTCTTTCTGCTTCTTTCATAGTTTACTTCTGATATCTCCAACTAGCTAGTCCTGTTCTGCAATCACCTTCAGAGTTGTTGATCTGTCATTTCATTGTTGATATCTTTTAAGTGCTTGCCTTACATTTCAGTAGCAGCATCCGTTTCTTATCTGACCTTCTTCAGCTTGTATGAGGAAAAACAAAATTAAAGCAGTTTAACTGGAAAAGATTTGATAGCACTTATGGAATCCTAAGGATTGGAAAGTTTCAGAAAGGCCAAACTAAGTCGATCCAAATGCAGTTCTTGGAAGTATAGACCAGTCAAAGCAAATCGGGATCAAATCAACACTTTTTCTTGGAGTTCTCAAACAGAATTCCTCTCTGCCTGTGTGTGCTTTTTGAAGTAGTTTATTAATGCTCACAATAGTGTATAAATATTTACTTTAAAAAATGCAGCCACCTGCACAATAGAGCAGGAAAAAAATGCATTTGTTAGTAACAGCATGTGAGCTTATTGATTAATAACAGCAGCAACTTTTTGTGCTGTTTTATCCACGCTATATTTGATGTTACAATTAAAATATTCTCTAGATGGGGAGGAATTTATTGAGGTGTTGGACAGGGAATCACCATCATGAATTTTAGTGACTTTGTCAGAAATCTGGGTGTTTTGAACTTGTTCTTGTGAACCTTTCAGGTCAAAGTGACCTTGAGGGAAGGGTCAGTTAGCTAGCCAACTTGCTAGTTCCTGCTACTAAAATTGTCTATGTGCATTGTTGTCTTTTCTTCAGATGACAGGATCAAACGAGTTCAAACTCAATCAGACTCCAGATGATGGTATTTCATCAGTGAAATTTAGTCCAAATACATCTCAGTTTCTGCTTGTTTCGTCCTGGGACACAACTGTCCGTCTCTATGATGTTCCTGCCAATACCATGAGACTCAAATATCAGCATTCAGGAGCTGTCCTGGACTGTGCTTTTTATGTAAGTTTGCAAAGTGGTTTTTCTTGTTATTTTATGGACATATAGTGCCCAAGCTACATGAGAAATGGTCAGTTCCTGGAAAGGATAATGAAATACTACCATGAATCTAGGCTAAAAAAGAGCTTACTTCTATCAATTACTCTTTCAATGAACATTGTTCTGATCCCAAATGAAGGTATTTCCTGTGGAGAGTGGAGGCACACAAGTAATTTGCTTGTGAAAGTACTTGTGAAAGTAATTTGAGCTGGTTTGTGTTGTTTCTGCTGTGGTGTGTAAATTCTGTGTGGGATTTTACAGTCCTACAGGTAGCATATAGCCCAGAAATCCTTAGTCACAGTAAATGCCTGTAGCCAATTAGTGTTTTTAACCTTCACATACCAGGTTGTTTTGGAAACATGGCATTGTTCCAAGGGAGCCATTTACCACATACTTGATTTCTGTATTTTTAATGCACTGAATTTCAAATATACTTTGTAATGGTTGAAGTTTATTGGTGCTACTTTTTTGTTTTGCCTCTTTCTTGGTATAATCTATGAACTAGAAGGTTTCAATGAGCATCTTTTTTGTGTTTTATTGTGTTTTGCCAATTGTTTTTGTCCTTCACTGACTTGACCTTGATGTATTACTGGATGTTTTAAGAATCCATTTAAATTTTTGGGTCTGCTTGTGCTTTTTCACTGAATATTTTGTCACATAGCAAATATTCTACTGTGGATTGACACACAGGGTCTCAAATGGTATCTAGCTTCTAAGCTAGGAAGGATTAAACTCCAGCAGATCCTTATACATCAGTCATATAGAACTGGTTTAGCTTGATGGTCATTTAAAAATAAATCATAGAATGGTAGAGATTGGAAGGGACCTTTAGAGATCATCCAGTCCAACCCCCCTGCAGAAGCAGGTTCACCTAGATCAAGTCACACAGGAACATGTCCAGGTGGGTCTTGAAGACCATTATGGAAATGGGAAATATGTGGTATAGTCTGTAACTGCTTTATTCAGGATGGTTTTTAGTTTTGCTTTTAAATGAAAAAAAAGAAAGATATAGCTCAAAGACCTTTACTGAAACATTTTGCAAAGCTGCTGTCACCTGCTTCTTTAGGTCTGGGACAGATCTTAACCCTTATGTCTTACATTTAAGAGGATGGGAATTAAGTCCTGTGTATGAGCCTAGGGGATGAATTGTACAGCAGCCAGGGAAACTTAATTCATGTCATATGGTGATTTATTTTTTTTATGATGCCTGGTAGGATCCTACCCATGCCTGGAGTGGAGGATTAGATCAGCAGTTGAAAATGCATGATTTGAACACGGACCAAGGTAAGCAGACTGGATTCTGACGGTGGTCTCAGCAGCTGGCTGAAGCTTCAGGTTCATGTACTTCCATGGACAGAGTATCTTTCAAGTTTCTTAGATGGGGAGGGTGTTTACTTTAAGCAGTAGCTGTTTAGATGTTGATTATAAACCTCTGTTGATGTGAGTTGTCAGTATGAGTGCTCAGCAGTCTCCTTTGTGCAGCCCATTCTGGTCAGCGAGGCACTGGATGGGCAATGTTCTTACTGTGTGATTGAAGACGGAGCTGTAACACCTTTTAACAGAAGGGCAGAATCCATTGCTGCCAAACTGAGGGTTTAAACCTTTCATTGATGTGTTTTACATGTGTATTTCTTTCTGTACTTATTTTAAGGTGAAAATGGAAGAAAAGGAAATAGCTATGTGTTTATCACACTGACTGTTCACACCATATTCATCAGAGTAACTAATGTCCCTAATAACTACTAACTGAAAGTGAGGAAACATTTGGCACTTTACCAGTTTGGTAGATGCCTATTGTAGGAAGCCTTGCATTGGATTTCTGCTGATAATCCTGCTGTGCCTATGAGGGAATCACCTAAGCAAAACTGAAATTGCCCATGTTATTTTTCAAAGAGTTGTGGTTTAAGACTTATTCAGAATGATCTTTCACACGTATGGCAGAATATATATAAAGCTTTGGCTTTGTCAAACATCATAGGTGACTGTCCATAAGTGTATGTACCTTTGTTATTATGTAGTAATTTATTGGAATGTTAATATAGATAAGCTAAAGTTGCTTTTTCTACTAGTGTCTGCATCAAAGGGAATGGTACCATTTGTTACTGACTGCTTCTTCATACCTCTGAAGGTCTGTTGGTGCTTACCTGAAATCCTTAACTTTCTTTCATAGTCTCAGGAGACACAAGTTGAAACTTAACAATCCTGAGCTTTGCAAAAGTTTAGCTTCTGAGAACTGATTTCTCCTCAAGGGGATTCCTGGCATATCAGTACACTTCAGGGAATGACAGAAAACTTTGTACTACAGCAGTGTCCTTTTTGTTCTTTATTCAATGTGTTCTGACTGTTTGTAGGGCCAGTTAAGTTACAATTGATTGTATTTTCTTACAGAAAACCTTGTTGGTGCCCATGATGCTCCTATCAGGTGTGTTGAGTATTGCCCAGAAGTGAATGTCATGGTAACAGGAAGCTGGGATCAAACAGTGAAACTCTGGGATCCCAGAACCCCTTGCAATGCAGGAACCTTCTCTCAACCTGAAAAGGTACGTACTGGATGTTAGATTCTAGGTGAGATGGTAAATAATGCATCCAGTGGCCATACAGGACACTTAAACTGATTTTTGAGCTGATAAAATGTTGCATTTAAAAATACTGATATCCAGAATGTGTTTTGATTTTTAGGTGAAGGCTTTGAGCTTTCATCCATAGGACAGCATCACTTGATTCTTAGCACTCATGGAGAGCTAAATTCGTGTCATTTATAAGAAACTTGGAGGAGAACCAAACAAAAGCAGAGTGGGACATTAATGCAGTTGTTAGTAATCTCTGGCTTAATTATAATATGCAGTATGGACTTCCTGGAACCCTAGGACATTTGGATATATCAGATCCTGGCAGTTGTTAAGTTCTGTTTGTTTTGAAACATGCATAGAGATATAACAGACCATTTAGGTTGCCTGAAATAATAATATTTGTTTCTTTAACTTGTATTAAAAGATTGAACAGAATTGCTTATTATAAGCAATATAATAATGTAATAAGCAATATTGCTGTTATTAATATTTACCTGTTGTTGTACTAATGCCTGGTAAATTCAGACATTCTCCTAACTCTAAAGTCCTCTGTGCTAATGAGACACCAAGAGAAATAAGGTAAAACGCAACATCTTAAGCTTTTTCTAGTGGTTATATTGTGTGTTAATCTTCATACTGCTTACAGGGCTACCACTGAAAGATTTACAGCACTGTCCTGTGTTCTTTATCCAGCAACCCATGCTTAGGAGTCTGTAATTTTACATCTGCATATATTTTTTGGCCTGTGTATTGAAATGTCATTTAGCTCTGTCACATCATGTAATCAAGTCATAATTGGGGGCCACCATTACCTTCTCCATCGTGTCTAAATAGCTGTGACTTCTGTTAGAACAAGCTGAATCTACTTCTGGCAAGACCTTTGTTCAGAGTAAAGTAATTGCATTATTTCTAGCTTTGATTTATAGTTGTATGTAGCATGTAAAGGACTGTGATAAATGGCTGACAGAATATCATATAATGGACAGCCACAGTGAATCAAGCTGCTTATTGGTTCAGCAAGGTTCATTATGTCATTTCTTTAATACTCCCCTTGATAAATGTGTACACCTACTCAACTGCATGACGATGGTTTCATTTGATTTATGGTGGTGTGGTGTAGAAAGAATACTTACTGTACAGGTGTGACATCAGTTTGTAAAGAAGATTTAAGATACTTAATGTTCTTTATGCCTTTGTTCCCATACATGTATACAAACAGGGTTTGTGTAATGTTTATCAATGTGTTGGATCCATTTTTACATCAATAATGAGGGGAGAGTTGAAAAAAAAATGCCATGTTAAAATGTGTAGCTGTTGTTGGCTCAGTTTTCTTGCCCTTTTTATACCTAAGTGGGATTTGGTAATTGAGATCATCAGAAACTTTAGGCAACTCCTCTGTGAACATTTAAGACTCTGGTCTTAAGGTGGGAAGTGTCATAAGAGGGAAGTTTAATAATCACATATCAGAGCAAGAATATTTGCAGAATGAATGTGGATTGATTAAGGGAAGTTTTTAATATGTATATATACATACACACATACCCACACACACATCAGTCTGCTTAGGATTTTGGTTAGCAATTAACTTTCTGGAAACATATTCTCCAGAGGTGTTTATAGCCAATGAAAAGTTGTGTTGTCTGATATCTCACTGCAATCTTACCAGGACCAAATCACTGTCAGACAACCAGAAAGTGAAACGAGGTGCTTGAGTGAAATTGTACAAGCACGTGCCAAAAGTAAATGGAATCCTTCTGGCAGGCTTCCAGATCTCTTACACTTTCAGTTCTTGATCTGAGGTGTGTAAAACACCTGTTTCCTCTGTATTAGCTACATTAGATCACTTTTTCACAAGCTTTTCCTTATAGATTGCTCCTGTTAGCAGCTGAGTGCCAGGACAGCTACAGGTAGCTGGGTTCCATCTTGTATATCCACAGCTTGTAATTCATTTGACAACACAGAGTTTTGGACTGAGCTTCTTTCTTTTTTTATACCATTTCCAGATTAACTGCCTACCAGGTAATAGTTGGAAACAGAATGGTTGATATGCTGAATGTTTTCATGGGAAGTTTGATCAAAAATTGGCTCAAAGGTTCTAATTTTTGAGTATTTTGCTATTCTAAGCCATAGTATTTTTTAAAATGTCAAGCATATTGTTTCCTCAAATTCTGCTTGATTTTACTAAAACACACAAAGTACTGTTTTATTTACACTTTATTTACCTCTAATGTGAAGCTCAGCTTGAGGTATTCTGTTTAAAAAGGAAACCAACATGATTGTAAGGTGGAGGAAAACAGAAGGAAATGTGTGGTGGGGTACTGTAGGTGACACCTAGTTTTGTACAGAACAAAACCTGTAACAACAACAATAGATAGCTAGGCTAGTAAATGTTAAAACAGTGTGATTTGTTTTCCAAGGTGTACACTCTCTCTGTGTCTGGAGACAGACTGATTGTGGGGACGGCGGGTCGGCGAGTGCTGGTGTGGGATTTGAGGAACATGGGGTATGTCCAGCAGCGAAGAGAATCGAGTCTGAAATACCAGACCCGCTGTATCAGAGCCTTTCCAAATAAACAGGTATGGCATTTGTATTTCTGCTGAATGCTCTGTAGGAAAAGTGAGGGGTTATATTTCAAGTTTTCTTCACCTTTCTCTGGTTTGGAAAAAAACCCCAAAACCCAAACCTGGTCTTCAAAGTTCTGTAATCAGACTCTGAGGAGGGGGTGGGAATGGTGTTGAGGCTGAACTCTTCTTAATAGCACAGCTTGGGAATGTTTGCTACCGACTTTACCAGCATACTACATTTTGCTTTATCTTCTCAGTTTCTTCTCCTTTTTTTCTTGTTTTAAAATAACTCGGTGTATACATCACAATACTGACCTGCAATTAAAAACAACAAAACACCCCCCCATGAAGCTGCAGTGGATGAGAGGGAGACAGAATTAGCAGGTGCTCAGCAGCCTTTGTGTATTGTAGCCCTGGGTTCTTCAATAGGCTGTGAACAGGGACAAGATTAAAACTATATGAATGTCATTTAGAGATTCTTCCTTTCTTTCTTTTTTTAACTCTGTGTCATGCATTCAAGAACCCTTGATCCATCATCGAGGGGGAATTGTACCATTTAGATGATCATACAGCTGTTTCATGTAGGTTAACATAGTGCATCTGTGGTATTTCTCTTTCTGAAGTAAAGCAAGAAGATGAGCTTTTTCTCTGACAAACTAATTTAGCAGGGAATTTTCCCCTGTACATAGTGATAGTACAGGAATTGCACGACCTAGTTACTTGTTCCTGAACTGGCATGGATGCTTTGTCCATTTTCAGTTCTAGTTACAGTAAAACAAGCTGATCTTCCAGATTATATAGTATTATGGATTTTAGAGAACCTTGCTATAGCCAGCTATCATTACAATCCTGTTTCTGAAAAGAACTATTGTGGGTTTAACCGAGAAGTTCTAATAAACGCATCTCGGGTTGCTCTAAGCGAGGACTGTAATTAACTGGATAAGTGGACACCACTTATAATCAAGTTTCCCTGAAAATACTATTTCATCTTGAGTGTTTAGTTGCTAGTTTAAAGCTCTGAACAAATTTTAACTTAATTCTGAAGCTATATAGTCTGTAATATTTCAGCCTCAGGGGATAGGTGGGACATGTACAAGGGGCTCTTAACTCTCTAAGTTTTTTTCCCATCCCCCAATCAACTTGTTTGGACCTGCAGGGGTAATTAAAAGTCTCCCTGAAAACTATGATGGAGTGGGAATCTCTCTGAGAGCTTTTTTTCCTGCATTGCTTCTTAGCAGCAAATTTTATTGATGGTGCAGTAGAACTGTGCTAACAAACAATTTCTGGTTGCACACAGTTGAAGGCTGTTTACTTATTTGCCTTTAGAGGGAGGATAAGATAAACTGTACTGCAATCTCTATTTGTAAACTTCTCAAATGCTTGCTTTTCTTTTGTTTTGGTAGGGTTATGTTTTAAGTTCTATTGAAGGTCGAGTTGCAGTGGAATATTTGGATCCAAGTCCAGAAATCCAGAAGAAGAAATACGCTTTCAAATGTCACCGTTTGAAGGAAAATAATATTGAGCAGATTTACCCAGTCAATGCTATTTCTTTCCACAACGTCCACAACACGTTTGCTACAGGTAAATGCTCCATTTTCTCTCACACTTGCTTCAGTTCCTTTAGTTTGGATTCAAACAGGATAGCTTTTGCTTTCCCCTTTACTTTTTTAAGCATTGTTTTCTTGCAAGGAGAAGGCTTTTGAAGTTATTTGCTGCAGTGAGAGTTAACTGCTTTACCAGGGATTTTGGGAAATACTCATTCTGTTCCTTACTGAACTATGCAACTCTATTTTTACTGATGAAGTATTTCCAGACAGTTTTCTCTTGTCCTTCATTTGTTTTTGGTCCCCTTTGATCAGATCTTTGCACTCTTACCGTTCTCTCCCACCCCTCACCTAAAAAGCACAATTTACAAACAGCTTTTAAAAACTTTGGAACTTTCAGGAGGTTCAGATGGCTTTGTAAATATCTGGGATCCCTTCAACAAGAAGAGGCTGTGTCAGTTCCATCGCTACCCCACCAGCATCGCGTCCCTCGCCTTCAGCAACGACGGCACCACGCTGGCCATCGCGTCCTCCTACATGTACGAGATGGACGACATCGAGCACCCCGAAGATGGCATCTACATTCGCCAAGTGACAGACGCAGAAACAAAACCCAAGTGAGTCTTGCTGCACCCCAGCATCCCTCCCCACGTTTATTAATTTCCCTGTTATTGATGGCAGTCCATAGTGCAGCTTGACAGCAGGGCTGGGTTTGATTTTTATCTCCTTTGCCCAAGCTTTCAATATCCGTAGGTTGATAGACGGCTGATGGATAAAATTGTGCCTGGTTGTTTAGTAGGAGAAGAATGTCAAACTCCTTCTCCTTTTTGAATAGGTGCTATTATATGAAGCTGTGGAGTTATTGCTAGCTCGTTGCTTTAAGAATTAAGTGAGGAATTCAGGAATAATTCTTTGGAGTCAATGTGGCTGTGTTTGGATATTTAAACTGTAGAACTAAGGAGATCTGTACGCGGTGGGTGTGCTCCCAGCTGTCACGGGCAGAAGCGAATCTGGATGCTCTTCCAGGAAGGTTCTGTAAAATCAAGGAAAAGCTTTCTCAGTTCCTGTCTATTGGAGTTTGCAGCCACCTGATAAAGCACTTTCCTATCTCTGTTGCTGTCAAAATGGGGCAGAGTGATTGATGGGGGTGAAAGCTTTCTGTTAAGCTCTCTTTGGCATGGCTGTTACACAGACAGATTGCCGTCACAGTGCGGAATTGCACTGCTCTTCATTATGCTAGCACAGGAGCAGTTGTTTTTATTTTCAAGTTCCTGTGGTTTGTCACTGCTGTGTTTTTTTTCCTTCTGGTACTCAAGCTGTCTTGCACTTCATTTGGTTGTCTCTTTTGTCTCTCTTATTTAGTATCTCAGTGGCTATGTAGATAGACAAGCATAGACGATCAAAGTTCTTGAGCTTAAAACCTCAAGACCTTCCTCCTGCCCTCCTTTAAGTGACTTGTATTTTACTTCAGAGCAGCCATTTTATTGCTGTGGGGACGTGAGGTGGAAGTGACAGAAGGAGAAATCCACCACCTCTCGCTTGCAGACGTGTGTTTGGCAAAACAGAACGCCAGAATTATTTCAGTATTTATTTCTGAGGCTTCCTCGGGAGGAAAAACGAGATAAAATCCAAAGATGATAATTCAGAGATGATAACTTCAGAATCAGTTTGGATTTATTGGGAGGGTTAAAAAAATAGAAAGGTAGTAAAAGGATCCTTGCTGGTGTTGGCCTTGTAATAGTAAGGGCTGCTTTCAGTTATTTTTGTTCATTGCTAGTTGTAGTTGCTAATTCTGTAGATGCTTCACTCTGCCGTATGAGGAGGTTAATCTACAATTAAACAATATTTCCTCTTGGCCCTCCATTATTTTCTGAAACAGATGGTTCATCATTTCCTGGGCTGTTAAATACAGCGAGGTTAAGGTTAGACTCTTGGGAATCAGCTAGTTTTGAATCATATTAGGCTGTAGAAGGAAAACTAATAAGAATACTCCTTAATATCATTTTGTGACTGTAAACAATTATTTATTAGCAAACAATTGATCCCAGAAGGGCAAATTGTTTGAGTCAGTAATGAGCTGAGAAAAGACAGAGCATATCTGTGTATTTGGAAAATAATTGTAACGTAATTGCAATGCATTTAGACAGGCATCTTTTTGGACCTGTTTCTATCTTTAAATGAATTTCTGAAAACATTAACAAGGTTTATATGCTTTTCTGACATTTACAAGTTGCTTGTGCCAACCTTAGGGCACTAAGAGTGATGCATATGTTTTAATGTTACAGCAGTGTGAGTCATCTCTGGTCCATTCTAAAAATAAGTTGCTTAGGACAGGAGACTAATAGTTGTTTCACAGGGATCTTTTGTTTTTGCAGATTAATTTGAATCACTTAGCATTTCTGCACGATGCATTCCTAAATGCAGCAGGATGGTGCCATATTATATGAAGAAAAACTTGTCAAGATCAGCTTTTTGATGACTGAATTATGATGTATTGCGTCTTGTTACAAGTGAAAGCAGTCTTTCTGCTCACTTCTGCTTTTATGGAATGTTCAATGTGTTGCCTACGTATTATTACTCCAAATATTGCATGCTGAAATACGGTTTTATTTCTTTCAGGTCTACTTAGTCTTCTGGTGATGCTGCTTCTCTACATGAGGTGCCCCACCTGCTCCTAACAAGACTAAAACAATAGAAGTGCGAAGAGCAATCTTTGTACTGATCCTGTTTTTAAACTAAGAAATATTTGTATATTGTAGTCTCTTATCTGTCATTAATTGCCTGCTTATGATGTTACTGAAACTGTTTTCTTTATCTGCTCTCTGTAGCTAAATTAGTTCAGTCCTGTAGGCAACTTTGTGTATACCTTTATAAGAACTTACCACGTTTTGTACTTTCTAATGATGGAAACTTCCAGTGGCCTCATAGTTGTTCAATAAATATCCATAGGTTTCTTCTTGAAAACAAATGCTTTGTGTAACATCTCTTACTGTTTATGAAACAAACATTAAGACCAAACCTTTAAGTTGCAAGAATTCACGAGTTCTGGGTCTTCCTGATGGATAAAGACAAAGGGTTCAGGAATTTTCCAATGGGATGAAGCAGGAATTTCTTCATTACTTGGGGCTGTTGGCTCTCCAGTGCTTTCACTGGGCTGTGAAAGCCTAAAGCTGTGTTAAGTGGGCTTGGTAGTTGCAGTGACTTATTCATTACTGGGGAAACATTGTTTCTGGAGGAAGGAGTTTGAAGATGTGATACTTTGTGTGTGTGTATGTGTGTGTGGTTTCTGGAGGAAGGAGTTTGAACATAAGATAGTGTGTGTGTTTGGTTTTTCTTTTTGTAAATGAGAATGTAAATCTGATCAAGAAACTCAACCTGCACATCCATCTTCTGCCAAGAAGAGCGTATTCAGTGTTGCACCTTCCTGACTGCTTTGAGGACATAAAGGTAACATGTTTTCTGATTAGTACCACCACTGACAGCCATCTCATCCAGCTCTGTTTGCAGAACACTATCAGACTGCTCTCTCAGCAGCAGCCTGGATCAGGGGTTTGGCAAGTACTCAGTACTTAAGTACTCACTTTGTAGTGAATAGTAAGGAAGGGACAGAACAAAACTCCTATGAGGTTTACCAGAGGTGATTAAGGTGTGGGTATTTTGGGGTTAGGATTGGACTCATACTTCCAGCTGCCTTGCTTGTGAGTTAGCAGTGCCTGTGTAGCCAGTGGGAGTACTTTATTGCCTTTAAGAAAACAAACTTGCTGATGACAGAAATAGTAACTGATCCTTCCAGGCAGGTGGTGATGAAGAGGATGCTGGGCTCTGTGTGTGCAGAGAGCCAGCAAACCAGAGCTGTAGTCACAGTAAATGAGTTGTATGTGGAATATCTTGGTTTGTCATGAGCTAGATAACGGATTCTTTGATAATCTGGCTTGATAGGTTTGAAAAAAAGGAAGATTTTCCTAAATTAAACATGAACAATGGTCTCACTGCAGTAGCATGCAGCCTCTGTTCTGATAGATGTGCACCATCTTTATTTCTTCTGGTTTTAATTGTCTTTCTGGTATTGAAAGTACATGACTGTGGTGTTGAATATTTGATGTCACCTGAGGGAAGTGGTGTGACATCTTGGTGTTTGAGGTGTTTATTGTTTTTGTTTGAGGAATGCTTGGCTACATAGGCTCTGGTCCCTAAGCATGGGAACCAAAGGCTTCTGTGAGAATGATTAGCAAACAAACAGTAAGCAAAACCCCTAGTTTGGGGGATACCTGTAGGCTGAGACAGCAGCCTTTGTGTTAAGAGCATTGTGAAGTGTTCTGGGATCCCACACCACAAGTGTAAATACAGAGGTATTTGCAGAGCAAACACACACAGTGTCTGTTGTTTCTCCAACTCTTCTCAGGTAGGAGTGTATAATACAAACCACAAGACTGAGACCCTAAATAGTTACCTGAAAGCATAACAGTGACCCTGCATGTAAAGAGGTGAGGATGGGTCCAAATAAGTTGTGTGAAGGCAGGAATGGGCTGGGACTGACGAAGAGGTGACTTAGTGATGACGCAGCAAAAGGAACATGTGAAATGGAGTGTGGACAGAGTGAGGAGTTACAAGGGTGGAACTGCAGGGAACAAAGTGAAATAAGAGCTAGAGAACATAGGGGAAAACAAAGAATTAGGGGAATTCCAAATAGTTCAGTTTACAAAGTAGGTACATAACCTAGAAATGGTGCCACCTGTGCAACTTCTCATGGGTGAGTATTGGGGTAGAAAACCTGTTAGTGCTTGATGTGCTGAGATCTGGGTGCTTCAGGGGACAAAGGTAGCCCCAGAGATGCAGGAGGAAAGGGATTGGATTTGCTTGTTCTATTTTGGCTTAAAAATGGTTGGAAAATTGCTTGTGGTGTGCCAGTGTTTTATGTAAATCATAGAATGGTAGGGTTTGGAAGGGACCTTTAGAGATCATCTAGTCCAACCCCCCTGCAGACAAAACCCCCAGGAGTCTGTAGCAAATGGTGGAACCAGAGTGTAAGGGAGAAGAGAGATGTTAGCTGGTCAGAGCTATAGCTGTGTCCATATTTTGGGTACAAATATGTGCAGCTGGAATACAGATATTTCTTTTACAAGATTAATCTTCCTTTTATTAGCTCTCTTCTAGAAATGCAGGTCAAGGCAGAGGTTCATAAGCTGGAGAAATCATGAAACAAGCCTTTTCTGACCTATATAACAAGCGGCTGAACAAAGAGGATATACTGACTCTTGAGCAGAGGAATTGAGATCTAAAAAAGCCCCTGAAGTCCTTGCTTTTTGGACAGTGTTTGAGTGCCATACAGAAACCATGGAGTCACAGCCATCATTCTAATAGAGTCATCAATCACCGCTGACTGCTTGCAGGGAAAAAAATACCTCGGGTTGTCTCTCACAAGAGCCTTGTAACACTGTGGTATTAGAAGCCAAGTGGCATCTGTGCCCTGAATGGTACAAAAGCATGCTGGTAAGTGTACTTTTTTTTCCTGTTGGCCAGTACTTCAGGATAATCAGTGTATGGTTACAATGTACAGGGCTGGAGCTCTGCCACGTCTCAGATGTTTTGTGCTGCTGCTGCCGTTACAATAACTATATGTTAAAGAAAGGTGTCCTGTAGATGGGTGTTTTCTCAAGCAAGACCAGACCCTGCTCTGAGCTCAATGCTGAGCTCTGAACTTCAAACACAAAGCCTTAAGTGATGCCATTGGCCTTTACAAAGCTCTGTGGGTATTGCTGGCTCCATCTTCCTTAGCTGGCTTGTGCTTCTGGAGGTGTTCAGGAGTTTGAAAATGAAAGGTTTCCAAGAGTCACGCAGTCACTTCAGCAGTAGTTCGGCTGGTGCATCTGTTGAGAGATGCCCAAGAGCTGAATGTTTCAACTATTGGATCCTCTTACAAATGTTGGCTTAAACGCTGCATCCCTCATCAGTGATTGGTATTGGTGGTCTGGAGCAGAACCTATTTCTTTTGCCTAGCAGACATCTGTTCTGGTGATTACACCATTAGCTGCTTTTATGTTGTTTAGTATAATCGTCACCGCCACGTGGGTAATTCTTTTAGTCAATATGCAACTGATCCGAGTTCCAATCTTCCAGCAACGTGACATGTGCTCTGAAACACAGGGGGCTGCTTTGTTCAAAACAGTATTTAAGTGATAACTTTGTAATATGTAGAATTTAGAAATGAGAAGTCAAATACAGGAGCTCGCCCAGATATTCTTAACTAATCTGCTGAAGGTGCTTTCTGTGGAACGGGTCTGATTTCCTAAGGCTCTGTGTGTGACAGGCTTTGGCTATGTCACGCACTTCCCTATAGCATCAAGAGATACCAGTGTGCTAAGGCATGATAGCAACATGGGGGAGGTAAAAGGTCTTCAGAGTCTCCTGTGATTACCTGCAAAGTGGAAGGGAATAAACTCTTCTCCGTGTCCACTGGGACGAGGCGTAATGAGCTTAAATTGCAGCAGAGATTAGTGTAGACGTTAGGAAAAACTTACAAAGAGTAAGGATGGTTAAGCCCAGGAGTAAATTGCCTGGGGAAGCTGCAGCATTCTCCATCTGTGGAATTTCTCAAGTGCAGGTTAGAAACAGGAATGGTGTGGTTTTAACTGGTTCCATCTTCGGGCAGGGAAGATAAACTGGTGCTGATTGTACGTGTGGTTGTTCGACTACTGAATTTCTCTGATCCTTCATTCACCAGCTTTGCTCCTGCTGCAGCAAACTGATTGGTATTCTTTGTAACAGAGGCACGGGCTCCTGTTCATTTAACATCTTTGAATTCTTACACAGGCTTTTACTTTCCTGTGTGGCCCACATCACTATTAAGTGACAAAGTGGTTTGGGCTTCAAATACACCTGAGCTCACCCCATCAATGTCACCGGCACGCCAGAGCCAGGAGAAACCTCTGCAGAACTGTCCCATTAAACAAGCCCATCACACTGCTTAAATTCAGTGTGTGTATTCATTCTGTGGGCGTTTCTGACTTTGCAGAAGGTTAATAAAGCAGAGCACTCCATTCTTGCTGGCTGTGTAAATATTTTGTTTGCATCAGACTTAGGGTAATTGTAGTTTAAGCTTGCAGCTGGCTTCACTGTCAGCTGGCACTAAACAACTCTCCTGCCAGTGCAGCATGGAGTTGTGTATTTTACTCAATCCCTCACTTACAGAAACCCACTGTATTTTAGTAAAACCCGAGTCAAAACAAAGCAACAATTTATTCCCTTATGCCACAGAGCTCCTAATAATTAAACCAAGCAAGGGCTGCTTTTCCCTGCCCGTGTTTGCTGCAAACCGCCGCTGCTCCGCAGCCACAACAGTGCAACAAAGAGGACAATTGCCTTATTCTCAGCGCTGCACAGATGCATTGTAAGGAACGATTCTGGCTTGAGAATTTGTTCCCTAAATAGATAAGACAGCCAGAGGTTGAGAGAGAAGAAATATTCTCATTTCACAGACATCAACAAAGGCACAGAATAAGGAAGCGAATTTCTTTGTGATGGAGCAAAGGCAGGACTTGAGCAGATTTCTTGATTCCTCGCTCACCTAATTGGTTTAATTTCTTGCCTCTGCTGCAGACTTACTGTGGGGAGTTAGTTGAGTTAATCCTTTTTTATTCCTGTGATGTAATTTTTTTTCATCAATCGAAGGAACAGTGCTTCCGTGTAAAAGCAAATGAGACCAAATTGTTCAAGGGGAGTGAAGATCCTTGGGTGAATCGTTTTAAATGCAGATTTGTTTCCCTTACAAGAGGAGACAGTACACAGTATTGTGTTGATTTACCCTACTGGCATCAAGAGATTCCAGTAGAATACAAAGACTGACTTTATTTACTCCTTTAGCGAAGGGTAGATGCAACAGGAAGAAAAAGTAGCAAGTGCAAAGATTTTTCAGAGGTTATGCTTTTAAAAATAACACTGGAAGTTTGCCTTTGTGTTTCTACATAGTAGAAAAAAATGGATTGGGCCCTGCAAATCCAAGGCTATTAAGAAGTATTAAGTAGAGAATTTGTAATCCCCTTTGTAAAGCTCAAAAATAAAAGATGGAATTGCAGAGCTGTAGCCTGTGCAGCAGATTTTGTCATGGAGAATATAGATATATGTGTTTTATTTACCATGTTCCTCACTCGCAGTTTCTCCTGTCTCTCCTTGATGGGTCGTTTTTCCTGTCTCACAGACATTCTGTGTTCTGCTGGGGAGCCGCTGGCTGCAGTTGCTGCAGCCCCACACGTGCAGCTGCAGGATGCTCGTCCCTCGCTACAGAGCTGGTGAGAAGCTGCAAGTCCGTTTTCCCTGGAAGCAAACACGTGGGGTATTTGTAATGGCAGAAGCCTTCTTGTTCCCAGGCCCACCAGAGCACGTAGCCTTATTTGCTCTAATAGATAAAGTCACTGCTTTTAGTCTTTCACTTGGTGATAACCCACACGGTCGTTTAAACATGGCAACTGGTGACACACACTGTGATGAGACAGTCTGAATATCTCTTGCATTTGGAAATTAGATGTTTTGACAACATGACTGTGGCTTTTTCTCTTCCATCTGAGTTGGGATTGTTGCATCCTCCCATGAAGGTTTTCTGTAGCGAGCTGCAGGAAGGTGCCGCTGCCCGAGCGGGGAGATAAGCGCCCTGTTTCTGTCGGAGCACACTTATTCCTGCTAATGAGATTGCAGAGGGAAACACTGAGAAATATTTGTGGAGCAACTTTACAGATGAAACATCAGGCGTTTTGTGCAGGAGCTTTGGTCCTACACCAATAAATTCAACGGCAGGGATATATCTGGGGAACTGCATCTGTGTGTTTGTGTTTAAAATCTTTGGGTTTAAGAAATGCTTAAACCCTTGAATTTTCCCCTTGGTTATAATAGAGTCACCGTTCTTTTCCTGTCATCTGCAATCCTCGATTGCTTTTAATCAAATCCTCGGGTTTTGAATTATTTAAACATCTTTTTGGGATTCAATTTTTTATTCCTAATTATACGCAAAAGATATATATCATGAAATATGCAGCGTGTAATTGCGGTTCAAGCGCACAGCCTCCCGAAAGATGGCTCCAGCACTTTCACACAGCCAACATTTAATTAGGCAGATAATGGGCTTTTTAAGGATGGGGTGGGGAAGCAAATTTTTGGAGTTGCACTGGTTGGTGTTTTTCAGATGGAGGTGGAAATCAACAACGAGGCTGCAAATGTAAATCCAAGTCGCATTTCTTTCCCCATCTCTCGTGTCTTCTTTCTGCTTGTATTGGACTCCAGATCATTCCTACAGAACCTGAGTTTATTTAGACAGTGAACAAGTCCTTCAGTCAGTCTCAGAACAAAGCCTGATTTTCTACATAGTTGAGGTTTGTGTTTGTTCCTCCTTAGACATCTGAGAAATCAAGGTGAAGCTTAAACTCTTCCACAGTCAGGAGGAGGCTTTTCCCGGATAGATTTCCCAGCCCTTCCTTCCTGGGCACGTTATTAAAGGCTGTCTCCTCTGCTTGGCTGCCTGCTTTCATGAGGGATGCGGGAATTTGATATCTTGGAGACCTCTTTCCTCTGTCAAACTCAGTTGTAATTGGTCAGTCAGTTCCCAAGTTATTAGGGGGATGAGAGGAGAAGGGGCCGGGCAGACAGACACAGGCAATTTCATTGCACGAATCTCATTTCCTTCAGAAACTGGAATAAAAAAAAAAATCAATTAAGGTTAAGACCCTCCAGTACCCTTCTTCAATTACTTTGTAAGAACAATGCCTTTTGCTGAAATATCCATGATCTACAATATCTAGATCACTCCAGCATGGGGTGAAACCTATTTTAGCAGTTTGCAAGTGTCCAAATGAAGGGTGAAACCTGGCTTTTCTGTAAGCAGTAGCTAAGGCTGGCTTTGGCCATGTCAGAATTCATGTGCCACACGTCAATTTGATCGTGTAGGGTCCAGAGGACACAACCCCTGCTTTTTATTCCCACTGGTGAGCCTTAACCCCAGCTTTTCAAACACCCCTCGTGTGCTTCAGGGTCTTCTTCACCATTGCTTTGTCTTTTGTGGCTTTTAAATAGCAGCTGAAACTTCAGGTGCTGCTGTTTTACCATGCACCTGCAAAGCCTGCTCAGGACTTCCAGCCAAAGAGAAACCCCTGAGAGACCCCTTCATCGGGAGCTGTGCAGCAGGGCTGCTGCACTCCAAGCTGCGAGGGAGAACACAGATGCTGCTTAGCACATCTCAGCCCAGGCCTCCTCCAGCATCAGGAGGTTCCTACAAGCTGCACTGCTCCAAAGACACGTGGTCCCACTCTTGCTTTTGTTTCAGCATCAGATGGCCTTACCCACTGCTTATCACAGAATCTCAAGGGCTCAAAATCTCAAAAGATGATCCAATCCAAACCCCCTGCCAGAGCAGCACCATCTAGAGCAGGGCACACAGGAACTGGTCCAGGTGGGTTTGGAATGTCTCCAGAGGAGGAGACTCCACAGCCCATCTGGACAACCCCTTCCAGTGCTCCCTCACCTCAAGAAGGAAGAAATTCTTCCTTGTGTTTCTTTGGAACCTCTTATGTTCCAGCTTGTACCCATTGTCCTTTGTCCTATCATTGTGTCAACCAGTTCCTTCTCTCTTCTCCTGAGTGATTGTGGAAATGTCACTGATTTCCAAGTAATTCTGTTTACCCTTCCTCCTTGTGTCACTGACAATTTTTTTTGGTGTAAATATAGAGCATTTCATGATTTCATTTTGTATATAGCATTTCATGAAGCCTCCATTCCTATAGTCAGAAAGAATTCAAACACAGCTCCAAAGTGGCAGACACAGCGAGACGTTGAATAAAGCCCTCGTGTTTTCACAAGATGTTTTCTGGACTCTCTTCTAAATCACCATCAAAATCCCAACCTAAAACAAACCCAAAAGACCCCAAACAAACCTTTTAATTCCTGTTCTGGTTGCAAACCAAGCCTATGTGAGCAGCCTGAAACGTTTATGATCTCAAAAGCAGCAAAAATCATCCATTTTCTGCTTCCTACCCAGCAGAGAGGTCGGGATTCAGCACTTTGGGGCGGTAGCTTCTTTTCCTTCCTCTCATTTCAGTATTTGTTATGCTAACATCTTGTTCTGCTGTCGAACTGTTTACAGTAAAGAAAAAGCCACCCTTATTTGGCCTAGAATCTCTATGGTGAGGGGTTTTGGTGTTGTTTTTTGTGTGGAGAGAAGGAAATGAGGAAGGAAAACGTTAACAGAGGGAAGCGTACGTGTTTCAGGTGATGGATTATGTGCATGCCCTTATTTCTTGCTTTACTGCATTTGTCATTTCTCTAAGGTTCTTTTATTAAGAAATAAAGAAGTGATGCTTTTCCTGTGCATCAACTTGAAGACATTTTGGTGGGACTTTGTTACAACGTCCCTTCAGTTATTTAGTTCCTTGTGGAGTGACGTGGAACCACGATTCAACCCCTGGCCGAAACCTTTTCAGCTCAAGGGACATCTTTTCAATTCAGTGACTTGCTCTAAGGCTTGAAGACAATCCCTCTGCTTAAAATCAGTGAGGAAAAACCTTGTTTCTCTTGGCAGAGGATCAACCTCTGTGTCAAAATGGTGGCCAATAATGTTTTCCAGATTTTATTTGTTACTTACAGCATCAGGCAGATGCAGTATTCCTAAAACAGAGGTTGTGGTTTGTGTCATTTGCATGTAATGCACTCTCATGGCTGTCTTTAATTCCCCATGTAACTCTCTGTTGTAAGAGCAGCAGAATTGCATTGCAGGACAGTAGGTATCAGCAGGTATGATTTTTTTTAGGGGGGCTTTTTTCTTGAGCTGGCTTCTAATGCAGCAGCCTTTCATCCCTCTAGATAAGATTTACCTTTAACCCAGAATCTTTCACCCGTTATCTGTAATGTATAATTATAAATACATTGTGGTCTTGAGTAAGTACAATTAAAAAGGGTAATTCGTTTCCCTCCCTCTCTCCCATCCTCCCACCCAAGTCCTTAGGTTTAATTTTCATGATTATGTTAGATTATGAGTCATTTTAAATCATGGTATCCAGTAGAGACTGCTCCTACTCTGCAGCTCTTTTCAACAGTTGTTTATGGTAGTTTCAGCCTCTTTCTGCCTCTCTGAGGCTCTTTATTTTTAAAGCAAGGCAGACAAGGCCTAAAATTATTCCATTAAAGAGGTGCAATTTTTGTAATGGGACTTAGAGTGCTCTGCAGAAGTGCAGGCAAGTTTCTTCAATATCCTGAGCATTATTCGCTCATTTAGTTAAATGATGTTTCTAATTCCCTGGTAATTACATGTAATGAGGCACTCTTTCTCTTCTTGATGAGACTTTAGCTTAATATGAGATGTCGTATTTTTTTTCTTCCCCCCTTTTTTTTTCTTCTTTAGGGATAATTACCCTTCCCAGGAAAAGCCAGGGGTTTGTTGTGCAGAATATACAGCAAATTATTTTATTTCCTGCCATCTTGACTGCCAGTAAATTATAAAATTAAGTTTCAGTGCAGCATTAGCACCATTTTGGAAAGGCTTGAGGTTTTTTTTTCCCCCCTCTCTCCTTCTTATTCATGTATTGATGTCCTTTGGGACTGTTAAGCTGTTATTCATAGAATAGATGTTTTTCTGCCAATTCCTAGCATTAGATGGTACTGAAGCAGCAGCAGCAGCAACATAGGTTTAATTTCTTTCTCCTGGATAATGCCCAATGCAGAATGCTCTTGTTAGTTGCTTTTTAGATCAGGTAATTGTAAAGTTTTAGTAACACTCCTTCCCCCTCCCTCCTTGGTGACTAATTCAGTTTATTTTTACACATGTTGTAATATCGAATGCTGAGGGGCTTTTTGTATTCAATCCTTTCTGGCATTGTTCATATTTACATAACATATAAGGTATGGGAACGAACAAAAAGCTTTGTGATACCTGAAGTTAGCAACAAAAAAGGAGCATTTAACTTCAGGAAGAGTCAAATCAACAGGAATTTGAAGTACTCTAAATGTCAGTGTCATTTTCTTCCTGTTATTCTGACAAGATGGTGCTTTTCTGCTGTGTTTTTGTTGTTGTTTGTTTTTAAATGCAAAATGCTGTAAAAATGATGAATGGAATAGCACCTTGAGAATAAAACCTAATAAGGGCAATCTCTGCACTGGGAGTTGAATGGCCAGTGGGAAAAAATACATTTAGTCATCTGATTCTTATAGAAAATCTGAGGATGGATTTCTCTCACCTGCCTTTATCTAAAAGCAATGGGTTTTGTCAAATGAGGAAGCCATCTAGGCTCCCCCGTTTCCAGTTGCTGAAGGATTTTAAACCGGTGCAAGATATGAAAGGTGAGGTCTATTGGTCACAACGTTCCTGCTAATTCATTTCTTTTTCCTCTGATGTCACCTGAGATAGGACTTTCAGCTTTTGATGTCTGGCTATGAGCAAAAGCTGGGTTCTGGCTGTAGCTGCTTTGCAGGTGGACTTTGGACAAGTCACTTTACCTTCTCCACATCAGCCTCCATCAATAACGGTGTTAATGACAACCATCTCCTCTGCAAAGCCCCAGGAGAGCTACAGGCTGAAATTATTACACAGCAGCCAGAGCCAGCACTGTGGTAACTTTCCAGCACCTTTGCAACAAACTGCACTCCTGGCCATGTGTGCAAGATGCATCTACCCAGTGCTCTCGCCTTGCAGGAGGAGGGAGAAAGAGAATCCAGTTGTATGGGGGAGAACCTTATTGTCTAGCACAGATGAGTGGGGAGGGAAGGGGAGAAAGGACAGGGAGGTTTGTTACCAAAGCCTTGTGTGACTTCTCATTAGCTCTCTCTCTCTCTTTGGAAAGGATATTTTGACATTTAGTTGGAAAGAACTTACCCTGCTCACCCTGGCAACCTATTGGTAAGAGAAGGCCACGAAAGAACCTTTATCAATACGAAGGTATGTTTTCCTGTGTGTGAATATGCTGCATCTCTACCCCTGGAAGTCAATGACACCACCCACGTGCTTTAAAATCTGTTCATTTAAGGGTTTTGCAGGGTCAGCACCAGGCTCTGGCTTGAAAATGTTGGGCTCCTGTATCAGGAGTGTACTTTCTCTGTCTAAAGAAACCACAGTGCTGCAAAGTTCTAAATATAAAGGCACATCTTCATGACAAAACCAAGATTTTGAGAGGCTAAAGTGCAATCAGCGGTAGAAAATAAATGTCATAAATAACTTTTTGATCCCAAATACTGTGACCCCAATTCTATAGCGAGAAGCTGGAAAAATATGACTGCATCTCACTCTTTATTTCATCTTAAGCAATTTGGCGTCAATCAAATGACTATAGAGGCAAAGGCATGAACGTTTATTTCCCAGCCCACAGGATTGCTGTCAAATTGCAATTTTCAAAATGGAAAGAGTCGTTAAGCTAGATTTGCTCCATTTTCTTCCCAGTTCTTTCCCTCAAACTTTCAGAAAACTGCCTCTCAATTTTGCAGTGTACTATTCGACAATGTGCGGGGAAATGAAAGAAGCTCCCGAAGAAATCCTTCTCCACGCGGTGGGGAAATCTCCTTTTCTTGTCTGCAACTCAAGTATATAAATCTAGAGGAAGGCTACATCAAAGAAGAAGGAATGAATGAGGTTTGAAGCGTTCAGGTCTTGCCCTGGTGAGGTTGGCAGATGAAAGAAACGGGTTTGGTACGTTGACGTTGGGTGATTCGAAGCTGTCTGGCTGTGGCTGGTTACCTCCAGTCTACTGCAACTCATGCCTGCTAAGAAGGGGAACCTCATGGTTAGACTTTATGGCTTGAAAATACAAACCCAGACTTTACATGTGTTACCCATCTACTGTTGCTTTTGCAACAACAGTGTGGGAAGTCCCAGTGGAAGAAGTCTGTGCTCCCTTATCGAGAGAGCTGTAGAAACCCACTCAGAAGGATTTGCACTCAAAACAGATGATACTGGTGATGAGAATTACCCAAACCAGTCAGTCTCTGCAGTAATGCTCTGAGAAAGTGCCTTCTCTTCTATTAATGCACTTTTGTTGAGTGGTGTTTATGAGGAACTCAACTGCTGCAGTACTTTGGGAGGTACCTAAATCTGATGGATTCTTTGCTTTCTCTTAAGTTTCTTTACATTTCTGAAGGCCAAAGCTCCTTGACAGACCTAAGCAGCATTTGCCTCATCTTTAAAACCAACTATAATGTTCTACTCCTGTCTTCCAGTTGTCACAGTCTGGTAGTAACTTGAAAGCCTGCCTAATATATTCCCTTTTCTGTTAGTAAACAAAAACCTTGTGGAGAGTGTGTCCATGTCAGCTATGGTGAGTGGGAGTGAATAGGAAACACAGTCTACTATATTGTTCATTTTAGATGGTACTATTTTGGGAAGCTTTGGTATAAACCTCTGAAAAATCATGGTAATTTGCAGCTTTTTACAGGGCTTAAGTGTTGACAGAGGTCACCAACTTAAGCTGTCTTGCTTGCTTAAACATTCAGATGTGTAGGACAAGCAGTTTGGAACAGTGTGGTGCTGGAAAATTATTCACCCTTCTTGTGTGCAAATGGTGATAAATAGACTAGAACTCCCTGATTTTGCTTTTTTGGCTCCATGCTGCAGCAGAGCAGACTGCCAGGGTGGTTGCTCTTCATACCTGCCAGATGTGAGACTTGGAGCAGCTCTTTGCAGAAGGGTTCACCTTCCAGGGCAGGGTCCAGGAGCATCAGCAGCACTTCTCAAGGGTGAGCCTTTCAGCCTGGGAAGCTGCAGGTTGCATGCAGTGCTTGGCAGAAGCCTGGTAGATGTCTGCAAGGCAGAGCTTTGCTGGTACATGATCCAACAGCCACGATAACGTCAGTCAAAACCAGGAAACCTGTCTACCAGGGCTGGACTAACTCCAACACCCCTTTCACAAGGGCTAATTAGGAGCCATCAGATTAAGTTCACTATTGCTTCATTAGAGTAGCCCTAAGCCAATGGCCTAGAGGCAGAAGAATGCTGTTAGTGAATCAGAGAAGTAACCATTTGTTGACATTTCTGTCTGTTAGCCCCAGACATCAACCTATATCCTGATGGTAATGTGCCTCCTTGTCGTGTGCACTTGCACCCCTGCAGATGAGGATGCTCCCTTCAGATTGTTACAAATGCCTTTATCCATTCCCATTGACATTTTAAACAAACGGTGATGTATTTAGTACAATAATTACAGTTATTTGATTACCTTTCTTTTTAGCCTGAAGTAGAAGGCAGCTGACAGATGTGAATACCTCCGAGACCAAGGCTCTGTAATAAACTAACATTATTTATTACAAGATGCATTTTATTAATAGGAACTGGCAGTAATTAATTCACTGAAGTTGATGTTAGTAATAATTACGTGTAATTCTTGAAATATTTATGAAAGAAAAGTGTGTATAAAAATGATGCAAAGGTCATTTAGCTAATTAATAAACATCACCAGCATTTCCAGTGAGCCCTAATTCTGAATAGTTTCAGGTTTTCCTCAGTGAAACCGTTTCTGAAACTTTCTTTTCTTCGTCCGTGGCCTCTTGACATGGGGAGCTCACGTTTCTGGTTATTGTTTTGAGCCAATGGATGTGCTGTTTCCTTTGCTAATTCACTTTGTCCTCTTTCCTTGTTCATAGTGAAAGATCCTAATTAGAGATAGCACTACCTCAATCTAATTTAGGTTATCAGTGAGTTGTGGTGTCTCCCAGTTTAAGGATATATGAATATATCTCTGTCTTTTTTAACTTGATTCCACTGACTTTCCTTGGAATCAAATAACCATCATCCAAATTAATAGCTGACATCTGAACTGGAAAAAAATAATCTTAGTGTCATTTCTGCCTGCATCAAATTCAGTGACCAAAACAAGTGCCCCTTGACCTTGTGAGATGCAGGATCAGCCCCTGATCCTTGAACGCTAACGTTGCGCTAATTTGTGGCAGCCTTTGTCATGGGATAAGCTGGAGCTATTTGAAGAGTAAGGTGCAGGGTGAGATTGTCCTATTGCCGAGGTCATTCTGTGTAGTGTAGGCTGTGGAGAACTGCATCCTGTTTTGGATTGAGCCAAATGACTTGTGTTTGCTTAATGCCAATAGTTCAGAGACGTTCAGACGTGATTTGAAACAGTGAGAGCCAGGGAATCCACCACACCCTTACTGTCATATGCTCCAGCAGCCAACCAGGCTCACCCTTCAGTTGTGGATGGATCTGGCTTCAATTTCTTGCTGCAAGTCAAACATAAATGTTTAGGCTTGATGAAGGGTTTGCCATATAAAATTCCACGTTGTCTTCTGAAGCAGCACAGGCTTGGTGATCTAATAGGGTTTGTTTCCATGAGTCTGTGCGAGCCACCTTTGCACTTTGCTCATTCTGGCGTTGTTTTATGCTCAGTCATAAAACAACCTTCAGCACTCTGGCTCTTGGCAGAGCTGGGAACTGCTTAAGGACTTCAGGGATGAGGTGGTGAGGAGAGAGCATCATGCTCACTGCCTTAAATTCAGGCACGAGGAGTGCTGACCAAAGAGCTGATGTCACTTCTGCAAGCTGCTCTGGGGGTGAGTAAAACGGCTGTGGTGCAGCTCTGAGCAGGGAGATGGACACAGAGCTGCCCTAAATCAGGGAGGGACTAGTCCATATTTGTTAGCTTCCTTGAATACTACTTTTCTGACTTGGTGTTTCTGTACTGACCAGAAACAATAAAAGCAAACCTGTGTGTGGAACCATAATTCCTCTTGTTTCGTGAATGAGAGGCTACTGGCTGATGAGGAAATCTTGGTCTTCAGCTGATAGTTTATGTTTCTCATATGTGTCATGCACAGTAACAAAATATGCCTGGGATTCCCCCTTTATTAAGAGCCTGTGGGATAACGTCTTTCATGGTTGTCTACCCAGTGGTACTCCAAGCATAAGCAGATCAAACTCACAACTGATGCCTAAGATCTACACGTAAACTGAGTTACAGGTCTGTGGCTGGTCTGGATATGAATGGCCTCACCAGAGTCTCGTGCCTTATTCAGTTTCTGTGGACTAACTTTAGATAATAAATCTTCTTTAAAGAACAATTTTATTGTATGAGTAAGATCTGATGTAGGAAACTTTATTACATGGGACAATGAAATATATCTGGGTAGGTCATATAGTCTTGAATGGCTAATGAGCATCAATAGAAATGACTCTGGCTGATAAACATTTGTCTTTTACTTAACAGCTGTTATCCTTTTTAAGCACAAATTGTGCCCCATTAAAGCTGAAGATGCTCAGCCTTAGTTCAGCAGGACAGCACAGATCTTTGTGTTTTCTGCCAGTGGGGTTAGCTTGTCTTCAGCATAATGTGTTCTGCAGAAGTCGTTCAGTTCTATGGAGATACTTTCCCGTGCTATTTTTCATGAGGCGTCAGAGCTGGTATTGTACCTGGTGGTCTTTGTTTTTGTGGATCAAAGTGGCTTGAAAGGCTTATCCTTGAACTGGCTACCTTTGAGAAGTGAATTTTCTGGAGGAAGGGCATTTTTGTGTCTGTGAGTCGCTGTGGAAATGCCTGTGATGGCAGCAGAGCAGGAGTGTGCTGCCAGGATCCAGCACTGCCCTGTCAGTTCATGGTTCCTTTAATGCACAGGTGCAAAATGGTTCTTGAAAGAAGTCTCTGTCCAGCCCTTGCTGAACAGACACATGTTGCTGTCAGATGATAAAGGCAGGTGACAAAATGATGCTGGATGTTACTGGCTGCTAAGATCTTGATGGAAGAGCTCAGTGCAGCTGTAAACGACATCAGCATGAACAGATACCTCTTTTCTGTGAGGAAGCCCTGGCCCAGCTGCCCAGGGAGGGTGTGGAGGCTCCTTTCTGGGAGGTTTCCAAACCCCCCTGGACACATTCCTGTGCCCCCTGATCTAAGGGAACCTGCTTTAGCAGGGGGTTGGGCTGGATGAGCTCTGGAGATCACTTCCAACCCCCACCATGCTGGGATTCTGTAGGCTCAGGAATGAATTACTTTGGCTTTGCTCTTTCCAACTGCCCTTTTAGCAAAATGAAGAATACTGTTGTTGATGAGCTCCATGAGGTGATGTTCCTCTGAAAGGATACTGGACAGAGAAGTGGAGAGAGAACACAGTAGCAGAAATCAGACAGACACGAAAGGATAGAGAGTGCAAGGTTGTTCCTGACTTTTGGCTTCACCTCTTTTTTGGCCCATTCCTACTGAGGAGAAAGCTCCTTGAGACTCTGCTGGATGGTGCTATTCACAGCTCCCCTTCAGCTGCTGAGAGACCTGGACTGGCCAGGCTCAGGCACTTCCAGATGCCAATGCTTTGCATGCTGATACACCAGTATGTGCAGAATAACACACTGATGATCTCAGGTCTGCTTTTTTGGGCGTGAATGCATAAATATCATCAAAACAATAAATGACCACCATAAGGTGCTGGGCTAGAAAGAAATGATTGCCCTTAGTGATGAAGAAGGAGTTCTCAACCCAGTGGTCCCTCCTGTGTGCCCCTGTCCTGGGCTGATGGCAGTCCTGCTGTGACACGTGTCACTGTGCTGTTGAAGAGGATGAGCTAGAGCTATATCGGTCTCCCAGTCTTCCCCTGGTAAATCCATCTCAGCTCATTAGTAAATGACAAGATTTGGCCTTGCATCATTATATAGCCTAACTGAATAGGGAAACAATTTTCTGACATTATTTGAATTGCCTGCCTTGGAAAATAAAAATGAAAAAGCTCTTGTTATTTTCAACTAATAAACAGACTCTCAGGAAGGAAAAAAAAGCTTCAGCAGCAAACAGAAGAAAGAGCAAAACAAGGTAAGGGGAATATGCACACGAGGGTCTGCTGTACAGAATATGTACAAACCCACAGTACCTCTTCCTGCTATGTAAACCATTTTAGCCTTTACTTGTTACAAACAGTCTCCTCCATGGGCAATCGTCTGGTAAAAAACCTGACCAATTTCTGAATTGCCTCGAATAAGCTTCCTAACAGGCAACTGGTTCTGATAGAACAATTTGAAACTCTCTGTCTCCTTATCTTCTGTCGACATCATTTTTCAGAAGGGGCAACAGGACCAAATTAAATCGTTTTGCTGCAGACAGTCTGTCTGATTGCGTTGCTGCTCTTGCCCGTTGTGAAGATTTTTTTTCTCTCTAGCATTTTCAAGCTAAGACAAGAGGAAAGTTCATGTGTACCCATGCACATAGATGCACACAAAGCTGTGCCTCCCTTCCCTTTGACTTACTCAACTGTGAGACACATTTACAGCCTAAGATTCAGCGTCCAGTTGTTCTACCCCATGGCCAACTCTGTCTGGTGGTGTCAGAAACTCTGCTCCTCCCTTTTTTTTCCTTTCTCTTTCCAAAGCCAGACTAAAAGCTTGAAAGGCAATAGTGAGAAGATGTGTATGAGTTAGTTGAATTCAAATATTGTGGAAAGAAGTGAAGGGCAGGGTGACAGGCAGCACTCGGATCCGATTTGTTGCGCTCATGCTAAGGAGCAAAAGGCTCGGTTGTCTTGTCTTTGCTATTTCTTATGCCTTCTTCTTAGAATCATGGAATCACAGGATGGTGGGGGTTGGAAGGGACCTTTAGAAATCATCCAGTCCAACCCCGCTGCAGAAGCAGGGTCACCTAGATCAGGTCGCATAGGAACATGTCCAGGCGGGTCTTGAAGATCTCCAAGGAAGGAGCCTCCACAACTCCTCTGGGCAGCTCTTGTTTCTGAAGCCAAGCTTGTGTGCAGAAAGTTTGATTTTTGACTGAGGTGCAGCTGTTAGGACTCAATAGAAACAGTGAGCATGGTGGAAGAGAAAGAAACTGGGAAACGAGATGCACTGCAGCCAGCAAATGGATTTGGAGAACCTGATTGCTGTATAAGGAAAGAAGCCTCTGGGATATATTTTACTTACTGGCAGAAAGGAGAGAGCTGTGGTCTTGGGACACGTTTCTAAGGGCTGCACTGCACAATCATCGCCTTTGGATTGTGTCCAAGTGCTGCTCAGAATCCTGAAGGCTCTTGAAAGGCATTAAATCAAGATGGATGTCACTTTACATCTCATTGCCAATGCACTACCTGGAGCATGGGTTTGCATGCAGCATTCCTTCTCAAGCACAGGCTTCTGCCTCAAGGGAGGGTTTTGATCCAGCTGGGAAGAAAGGAGGAAAACTTTTTTGTGCCCTCATTTGCTAGTCACTCAGTGTCTAACCAACTGTGATTCACCAAAACCTCTTCCTCCAGAGCTTCGTGTTGTGTTCCAGGGGATCTAAGTCAGCATTCCTTAGCATGCCTCTGTACTGAGGATGTAAACAAGGAAAGCAGATGAGCAGCGTCTTTGGCTGGAGTGATTCCTCACTGCTATAGCCATTTTAGTAAGTTCTTATTGTGTGTTGGCTTCTCTTTTCAGATCACCATCTTCTGGAATTGCTCCATCTCCACTGACTTACAAGGTGATGCTCTCTGTGTGTTCCTGCTGAAGACTTGTTTCTTTGCTTCTTAGTGTCTTAGTCACAAACTACCAGGTAAAATCCTTCCAACTAACTTTACAGGGACACTATAAGTACCTGGGGAGGGAATGTTTCATAATTTCTATGTTGGGAGCTGAATTCATAGTTGGCTGAGTATTTATTCTTGGATTTATATAAAGTACAGGTGTCATCAGTAAAGTGGCAAACCTGGAAGACTGTTAATTGTTCCTTCAACAGCAAATTAACATGCATAGAATGTATTATTAATGTAGTATTAAATATGCAGATAAGCAATGGTTTTTAAATAATGAATGGTTTGTGAAAAGAAAGACAACACATTATTAAGAGAGGGTCTTGACTGTCTACTCCCCTGTGCAGAGAGACATCTTAACCTTAACCAAGACAGATTTAAGCAGAAGTGGATACCTTCTCACATCTACTCTGGGAGCAAAGGTGAGGCAAGAGCTGTGTGGAAGTGCAGAACTGCAGGAGTTTCTGTTGTCAAGTGCCCAAGCAGGTGCTAATTTCCAGGAACATACTGTGTATTGGTGATCTTTGCATTGAGTAAGCATAAGGGAAAGGTTGGGCTTGTGTTAAATCACAGAATGGTTTAGTTTAGAAAAGACCTTGCTGAAAGCAGAGGTACATCCTCAGGTGGGCCCTGGAATGGTCTGTGTGCTACTTCATCCCCATGAAGCCACTTGTACAGAGCCAGGCGTCTAGTCTGAGACAGTGTTGGGGAATCTTGTTTTCCCTTTTGCAGTGACATAATATAGCTGGGAATTTAAGGAAAGCTATGGCTACTGCACCTATTTTTGGGTGTGAATTCTAGCTAATTTCACTCTTGGCATCAAATGAAAAGAATGAAACTACTGTGCTCTGCCATTACAGCCCGTCTCTAATTGTGCCCATGTTTGTGGCATGCAGAAGCAGTGTCCTATTTGAATTAGATGGCCATTTAATAGTATGAAAGCTTTTTGGTGTTTAATTAGTGGATGCTGGTCATCAAAATGTGGGTCTAAGACAAATAGCTGTGGTCCCAGAGCAGACATGCTCTGTGGCTAATAGACAAAGCACCTTTCCTTTCCAGTTCTGCTCATGGCAGAAGCAACTGGAGGTTGGAAGGAGAAGCCTGGCTCTGGTGTCAGCCTCAGCCACCTACAACTGACATATCACATGGTGAGCTGGGCTAGGGAGGCATGGTCACAGCATCATAGAATGGTAGGGTTTGGAAGGGACCTTTAGAGATCATCTCACAGAATCACAGAGCCATAGAATCATTTCAGCTGGAAAAGACCTTTCAGATTGTCAAGTCCCAGCCCTCCCCTCACACTACCAAGCCCATCACTAATCCATGGCCCTCAGCATCTCAGCTCCACGGCTTTGGGATCCCTCCAGGGCTGGGCACTGCCCCAGCTCCCTGGGCAGCCTGGCACAGGGGCTCACACCCCTCTCAGGGAAACAGTTCTGCCTCAGCTCCAACCTCAACCTCCCCTGGTGCAACTTGAGCCCGTTTCCTCTTGTCCTGTCACTCATTACTTGCTATAAGAGATGGACCCCCAGCTCACTGCAGCCACCTGTCAGGGAGTGTCAGAGAGTGCTCCTGTCTCCCCTCAGGCTCCTCTTCTCCAGGCTCAACACCCCCATTCCCTCAGCCCCTCCTCAGCACCCTTGTGCTCCAGCCCCTTCCCCAGCTCTGTGCCCAGCTCTGGCCACGCTGCAGCCCCTCAGTGTCCCTGTGGCAGTGAGTGAGGGGCCCAGCACTGAGCACAGCCCTGGAGCTGCAGCCTCCCCAGGGCCCAGCACAGGGGGACAATCCCTGCCAGGGCCCTGCCCTGTCTCAGCACCCTCATCCCACTCCATCACTTCATGGCTGGTTCCTTGGCCAGGGCTCTGCAGCAGCCTAGTCACAATTCAGCTTTCTGTGAGGATCCAGTCCCCTGTTTTTGTGAGTGTGCTTTGTAGTCTCGTGTCTGCCCAGCTGTGCTCCCAACGCTGAGTGTTCACAAGCAAAGAAGACCCAGGGTGAAATTAAAAGGAGGCCGAAGGAAGCAGACAGCAAAACAAAACCATGCTTTTCTCTAGGAGCACTTGGTAGAAACCCTAGAAGGTGTTAAATTGATTTAATCCTTGCCTTGTTTCATTTGGCCAGTGCTTGCAAAACGCTGCAGTTGGTTTTGGCATAAAGAAATGAATTGCACTGTTCTAAGCAGCGTTTCTAAATGTGGGCTTGAACAGAGGTGTTTTTAGAGATGGTTAAAAAAAGAGCTGCTTTAAAAAGACAAAAGCTCTCCCATACAGTAGAATAGAAGCTTTTCTAAAGCCCTTCCCTGCCCCCTTTCTTCTTGAAAACACATTTGTAACCATTAGTTTGGTGATGGGGCATTTTTGCCCTTCGCATCGCATCGTAGCGGGGCGAGGGCTGCGGGAGGAAGGCCGGTGCCTCTCCAGCCCCGCTGCTCATGAATCATGTTAGTCCAGAGGGGAACCCGAGCTGGTCCCCAGCTCAGCAAAGCCTTTAGGCTTTGCAACTCCTTTTCTCCTGGTTATTTTTTTGAGAGGGAGAGGTTTTTTTAGGCTAAGGAAGCATCCTTTCATTAATGGCACTGCTATATTAGAGACTAATCAGAAGTACTCAGAACTAGAGATCCTCTATTACATTTAACTCAAAAAGCAATTTCTCTTGTCTGTGTTCAAATGCCATAATGTAATAAGGAGTAGTCCAAAAGCAGAAGCCCAAACAAGCAGAGCAGCTATGGCAGGATAGATGCTTTCTATTAATATGTCCTGTCAATATAAGTTCAAGATGAACTACAAAACTGGAAACTTTATTAATTCCCTTTTAAATGTGTGAGTTCTGTGTATATTCAGGTTCCTATTTAAGGGTGCACAATGGAAAATGATTAAGAATTGAAATAAACAAAAATATTTCCCCAGAAAACAATTTCCTGTTGGAATCACTAACGTTGAGAGTGAAATATTCAGTCTCATAGAACCCTGTAAATAAAAACTGGAAGACATTTAGTTGGTTATTAGAAGAAAGGAGATCAGAAAGGCAGTGAGAGTTGTCTTTCTTGCAGTGGCAGTCTGATAATTTACAGATATTTTTCCCTTTTTCACTCTCATTTCCTTCCCAGGAGCTTGATTCTGAGCAGAGTTGTGTGCATGTGTGTGCCCAAAATGATGCCATGTGTGCTAGAACTTATTTGCTTGAATAAGGCTAAATGACAATGACATCTGCATTTGTATTAGACCTTTCTGTCGCTGTTTTGCTTCCAGAATGTGAAAGTAAATGCAAGACCTCCTATAGAAATATGGTTGGTTATACAGAGAGGGTATTTGGCACCCTTCCAGAGTGCTGGGTTCCTACCTGTTTCTAACCAGTAAGTTGAATCTTTATGCTTTCTTTTCCACTGGTTTAAGTATTTAATCACCATTGTTATGCAACCTATTGGATAGTAAACCAATTTGCTTTGAATTACCTGCTTTGACACTTCCACCCTCAAAACTACAAGATGCTAAAAGCAAGTGTTGGTTAACAAAAGCTCTCTTGCAGTTGTAAAAGATTTTGTTGCTAAGGTCTTTGGTGATAATTAGTCTTTTTTGGTCTTTGAGTGAAAGACACCTTTCTTTTTGGGCAGTTAGGATGGGCATTCCTTGTGCTGTTTGTATACTTCCCCAAATTTGCCTACACAATTTATAAATGGTCATCCCTTGCACAAACCAGTTCTGTGTTCACCTCCAGAACAAATGAAGCTTTTGCTGTTTCTCTTCCTTCAGAGGCACATGGATCAGCAAAAAGGAGCTGCATAGGCAGAAATGACACTTGGAAAATTACAAAGGGTTATTCCTTAGCTCCAGCTTACGTGAGGATCTTGAAGAACATAGAGCCAGAGGTCTTGATGTCAGTAAATTATTAAGCATGCAGAGTAGCTGCTAAATCTGCATCGAGATCCCATGATCAGGAAGTTAGACAGGGTTTTCAACACCAGTTTTGTCTGATGTTTAAAAGAACCTCTTTCTTCTCAGTGTTTTCTCTACCATTCCTTTACAGCTGTGGTGTACTGGTACCTGGCACACCAGCTACTTACAAGTGCAAAGTTGTACAGAAAGTTGCACAGATTTATTCTCTACTAAAGGTTTCTAGTGATTGGGTATTGCATAGATGCTTTTTATGAAACACAGGTCATTCAGTATGTGTGCTTACAGACAATTCTGTGTATGAATTCAAGTGGCTCTTCCTGTGCCTTGCATTTGTCAATTCTGACTGTCACCACTGTCATGGACTCCATTTATCTACTTACTGGGTTTCTCTGATATTTCTCTGAACCTGTGCAAATTACTTTCTAATCTCTGGCAATATTTTACTTCTCACTGCCTCCTGCAACAACCTCTTCTGGGTAGTTCTGAGACAAGTTTGACAAAAGCCTTAAGCTGATTTTCTCTCTTGCTTTCCGTCTTGCTCGCTTCCTTCAAGGTCTTTATAGTACATAGCAACAGCAATAATAAACAGCCTCTGCACATTTTTGGTTAATGCTCCATGGTGTTGGATTTCTTTTGATTTCCCTTTTTGTTGTGAGAAGAGCTTGCACTGCTGGCACAGTCACTACTGGCCAACTATTCGGTGCATGATTGTGCTCTGCTGCGGGATGTGTTTTGTTGTCTTTTTGTGCCTATCCTGTTCCTGTCACCTCTCCCATCAAAAGAAGCATCTTACCTATTGGTGTAGAGTCAGATCAACCTGTGAGGAGAGAAACTGGATTGTGTGGGGGAGACTTTTAACTTGTTTTCTGACCAGTTTTACAAATCACCACTCAGAGTAGCACCCCCCTCTCAAAGACAGGTTTGGTGGCACCGTAGGGCTGCACAAGTTCCATTTGGCATTACCAAATTGCTTTCAGAAGCCAGTTTGCTTTCAGATGAAAATCTGCTCCTCATGTCAAACTACAGGGATCTGCAAAATTGTGTTGCTAGTGCAAAGAAAACACCAACAAACTCCTAAATGGAAAAAAACCAACAGCCTTTCCTCTTCATCCAGAATAATCTCTGGGAATTATAGGAATGAGGAAAGACATAAGAGACCTTGTAATGAACCCAAACTTCAGGATTCCTTGTGACATAGTAAAGATTTTTAGGTAAATGGCTGTGGCTTTTCGTCCAGTATATGATTTCTGTGCTGTTTGACTTGTTTTCACTTGACATCGGATTAGCCAACAGGTTAAATATTGTGGTTCCAAAGTGTTAATTTAGCACATTTGCAAATTAGAATTTCAACATATTTGGAATTTTGATGAGACTAAAAGCCAAATTGTAGTGTTTAAAGCAGCTGATTTTTAGGTGCAGTTCAGCAATTAAGTTAATTTCTAGCTTTCTGATGCTGAGAAGGACTCTCAGGGCTGATAATAGCTTATTTTCTGGGACGCAGATTGGGGGAGCTGACTACAAACTTTCAAATGAACACGTGTGCTTGATTTGTCTATTTGTATTCAAGTTTACCTTTTTTTGGTTGTCAGTAACACTACCCCACCTGCCCTATACAGCTTGTAGTGCTCAAACCTATTTGGAAAATCGTGTGAATAGGGATTTGCATCATTACAATTTCCTTTCCATTTAGGAAGCATCTGCTATATCTTTAAAAGTAACAGGTTTGAAGAGGCCACAGGCTGTGAAACAGACTAAAGCATTATTAAAATGAAACAAAAACGTCAAAAAAAGCTTGCTGGACCTAATTCAACAGCAGTTTGAGCATTTTTTTTCTTCTTTCCTCCCCTCTTTTTACCTTGAAAAGGTTAAAAGCATTTGGGTCCTTGTGGAAAATGTAATTGCATTTCAGCCTTGTTTATGTGTGAATCTAAAGAATACTGATAATCTGCCACGTGAAAAAGTTCTGTTCTTCTGCTAACAGGCAATCCTTCTTGTTCCTAACAGGTCTTTCTATTAAGTAAACAGTTAAGGCCTAATTGGAGCTTTTATCTGTACCATGTCACACTAACTGATCAACCATTGCTAGCAGTCATATAAATGTCATTTTAAGTACTTCAATTGTACAGACCCAAGTGCTACAGGGAACGAGGAAAAACCTCAGCTGCAATTTTTCTTCATAACAAATAAAAAGCAAAGTTCTATGAAGATGTGTTAGAGCAGGTTAGGTTAACAATATTATCCTGCTAACCTTCATGCATATCATTTCCACGGGCAGCTGGGTGTTTTGTCAAGGGAACCGACTTACTCCAGGACATTTCTTCCCCTAATTAGGTTTGCCGTTCTTTTGAAGGTGGGCAGTGCCATCGTGGCGTGTGTCTTAGTTTCCCTGTGAGATAAACAGCAAGCTGACAGAAAGTGCTTCTGACAGATCATTTCTGCCAGACTTGGTCTGTTACTCTGCTTACATGAGAGCCCTACACAACAAAAAACTGCTGACTTCCATGATTTCCCTGGAGTGAGATTTGCCCTGGCGCTCTCCTCCTCATCTTCTCCCATCCTCTCTCTTTCTCTGCCCAAGCACCAGCTTTGCAGGAAAAGAAAACAACCCCTTTCTTAGAATTGTTTTAGACAAGCAGAGTATTTGGTTTGTTTATGTGTTTGTTTGCTTCACTTCCTAGTCATTGCCTGGAAGACTGGCCTTAGCTTCTCCTGAGCCTCATTGCACACATCCCAAATGGAAAGAAAAAATATGACTTCACTTTCCAAAAGCACTCAGCATTGGTTTGCTCACACTTTCAGTGGGAGCCAGTTTAGCCAGGGCACAGCGAGTCCCATCCCAATCTGTGTTAGAAAACAAAGTCCAGAAAACACTTGTATTGCCTCTGAAAAATTACAGACTGGTTTTCTGGGCACAGTTCCTCTGGTTATTTGTACTTCTCTTTACACATTCCTTGACCCAGAGGTAGAAGGTTTCTTTTCGCCTGATAGCGTTGCTATTGGTCAGCAAGCATCACAGTTGCTATCAGTAGGACTGTTATTAAACTCATTAGAAAACTGTGAAGGTGTTTCAGATGTCATTTTGGGTCCTGCCTGTCTGAACACTGGGCTCTGGAGAAGAATTTGAAGGGACATGAGCAAGTTGCTCTCTGAACATCAAGCTGTTTTCAAATCGTCCCCCCGTTTGGCACTGTCTAATTAAAGGAGCTCTAGAAAACACGTCAACAATCTCATTCCTTGTCTCAAGGCAGAACTGAATGTGTCTGAGTCATTTATAAGGAAGATAGATGAATGCTGTCCTCCTAAGGTTCACCTAGTCCAGTATCCCCATCATCAGCAATAGCTTGTAGTGTGTAGTGTACACTAGTGCAAGGGCACAGCCATCCTCCCACCTCCAGGAGCCTTCAGCCTTTAACAGTTCATAGGTTTTGTGATGCAGAAGTGCTGTGCTCAAGTTTGACTGCCTGTGTTATCTAGGGTGTGGATTTTAGCCCTGCCCTGCCTGTGTGAAGCTTGCAGAGCCCTTAACGAGCAGGTGGTGCCATCCATTGGCTTCAAGGTCCATAATGCAGCTACTGACCAGATCATCTTGCAAGTTGAAAAGGAGAGCGTTTTCACTTGAGTTGCCAAGCAAAGAACATCTGTTTCTGCTCTTGACACAGAAACCCTTTAAAACGGGCACTTGGAGATCAGGTACTGAGCATGGATGTCTCACTTGTTGTTGGGGGAATGGCATAAACCAGAGCAGCTTTGGCATCTGTTGATCTTGAATGCAAACCCGTGGCAAATTGAGCAAACAGGACATGATGGCCAACCTCATGGGCTGTTGCACAAGGCTTTGCTTTGCTTTACTCACCCTACTTGCTGTGCTGCAAGCTGTGAGAACAGTTTTAGTTCACTGCCTCCTGGTTCTTCTGGATTTGCTCTATCCTTTGGCTCACATATGTACTGTAAATCCTCTCGAATTTAATGTCAGCCTCCTCTTTCCACCTGTGATGTGGCATCATACCATCTCCCACAGCTGGGATTCAGATGGGGTTTCAGTTCTGATCTGGCTTACAGATCCTCCCCACCAGGTCTCCTAGGCTCTGTCAAAGGAAGTGCAAAGGAAGCAAGGCACCTCTTCCCTTTGTCCAAGGTAGGAACAAGCTGTCTGGAAAAGGCTGACCTCAGGCTTGCTAAAGTTAGCAGATAACCTGGTAGTCCAGTTTTGATGAGCTCTGGGCTAAAGGAGCAGGCAGGAGTGGAGCATTCAGTGCAGATCTTACACCCACAAATGTGATCCTGTGTCCGACACGTTGGGCTGATGGAACACACATGCAGTGGGACAGCAGCTTCGGTGCTTGTTTGGCCTATGGGCAGTAACTGGCCTGTGTTTCGTTGGCAGTAATGCTGACATGTGACTCCTTTTTCTTCAGGCACATGCACAAATTTGGACTCTGCTTCTGTGGCCAAAGCTGTTTCAGTGCCAGGATTGCCCCCTGTGGTGCAAATACCCCTGTGTACGACCTTCCCAACAAAGAGCAACTCGGTGAGACGTGTTGAAGGGATCTCTTGATAAAATGAGAGGAGAGGAGTAGCTGGAATTGTTCATCCCTCACATCAGCAAAGGAACCAGGATACTTGGCTGGGCTGGGACCAGCTGTGATTTGCACAGTCAAACCAATTAACAGTGCTGTCTGCAACATGGGAATACGGGCACACACGCAAAAGTTCACATACACACACGTTGCTCATCCCGTCTTTTCCAAGGCTGCGCTGATAAGGAGATTTCTTTTTGTCCTCCAGAGTTTTGTTGAGGTTTGGGAGGTATTCCTTTTCAGGGAGGCTGTTTTATGCTCCTGAGCAGCACCCTCCTCTATTGTTTGCAGCAGCATGATGAAACTTTTGTGCTGTTGGTTGAGCTCATGCCCTCCGGCCCTGGGCAGATTGTTCTTCCTGCAATTAGTATTCATGGTTAGCTGAGCAGAACTTCTACAACACATCTTCCCTGCTTTGAAGGTTATGTTACATGGTTTCAAAGTGGAAAGATTCCTATATGAAGAAGATATCTGGGAATATCCATTGCCTTCTTGTGTATTTAATGCTTGCATTTTGGGTAGGATTTCCTTGCCATTTATTCAGTGCTTTCTAATTTAACACATAATAAAGTGCAGCAGCCAGTAAGAACTCAATTGGCTTTAAGATTTTTCCATTGAATTTTGTCCCAGGTTTCCAATCTCTTCCTTGGCTTTGGGAGAAGAAGTGGTATCTTTATTTCTTCGTAGAATTTGCATGTGTTGTTAAAGATTTAGTACTTTTGCAAATACAGGAAACATTTTTTCCTATTATATTCTATATTTATTCTATGTATGTTCTCTGCATGTACAGAGAGCTCTGTGTACTTGATCTTCACCGAAAAGATCAAAAGTGATGTCGCTTGTAAAACTCTTGTTGCTTTGGGAAAAAAGGTGATGCCACTTTTCCTCTTTTATATGTGAGACTAAAATATTCCTCCCTCAGTTAAAGGACGTTTCTAGCAGCACAGCTAGAAACAGCTCCAGAACTCGCATGTAGAAGGTCAGTGCCACAGCCTTTCAGTGCAGTCTGGTCACTGATGGTTTGGTGGCATGTTCAGGAGAACCATGGTTGCGGAATAGATCTAACTTGGCTGCCTATTGCTCTGAAATCTCTCCTTCTATTTATTACTCATCAGACTCTTTAGATTGTGACATTAAAGCCAAAATCAGGGTGACATCGAGCTCCTGCATGCAGCAGGATTCTCAACTCAGCAGCTTCTTGGGAGCTTTTTCTATGCACAACTGTAGATTTTTTTTCCTGTGCACAAGCAGCTTGTGAATTGCCCAGCAAATGTTATTAGATGTGATGTACATCCATGCTGCTGTACGCAAATATCAGGCAAGTGGTAACCAATGCTTCATTCCTGGGCACAGTGGCTGGACCTGAGAGCATCAGGCAGATGTAGTTGTCCTAAAATCATTGAGTGATTTGGGTGATCTTTGGGCTGAAGAGCAATAACCATTGCTGGCAATACAGCCACTTGATTGCTGTCACTGGGTTTGGGAAAAAGGTCTCTGCCTGGAAAACATTTTTCTCTGCCATGCTTGAAATAATCTGTGAAAGAAATTTGTTTTAATGGATCAAACGATTGGGATGGTTAATTTTGGCTGTGGCCTGCCGGTGTGGAAATGGCTCTCGAGGAAAGTTTGTTCTCTTAACAGATAAACTTTAAAATAGAGATTATTCTATTAGCCCATCGAGGTTATTATCATCACCATCACTATTAGTGGTAAAGGCATAAGTATAGTTTACCTGGCAGGTTTTAAATGGATAGTTATGAGTTCCCCGTGACCAAAATATCAGTGGAAGTGTATCACAGGTGATCACTTTTTCTAATGTAAATCATTTAACATCAGTAATTTTCCTCTGTTGCCAATGCCATTAGTTATTTCAGAGGGAAAAAAAAAAGAAAAAGAAGGATGTTTTACTTACTTTTTAAAAATTTTACTAGGTACCCATAGCTTGACTTAATGATTTGTATAAGTGATAGTAATTGCTGAAACTACAGTTGAGTATTATTAGCTCTAAAATGAACACGGTTATATGTCCAACACAACTAGCAAGGAACAGAAATGCAGTTGTATCCAAGAGAAAATAATTACAGCAATAATCAGTGTAATTCATGATAATGGCTGAATTGAATTTCACACCATAGCTCCAAGCACTTACATTTAATGAATGTAGTTTGTGCTTGTTTACTAAAAAGGTTTTTAGCAGAAAATCGATAATGTAACTTCAGTGTTTCTAATTGCAAATGTAATTTTTTTTTTAAAAGTAGTGGTTCAATAAGGATTTTGTAGGGAAAATTAAGGTATGTAAGTGCAGCAAATGCTGTTGCTTTAATTAGCCTACCTGTACATTAGTGGTATAGTTCCTTAATATTTATTTATCACTACATATTGATTAAAATTGGTTGGTATTCCATTTTTAAGACTAGCTAATGAACACTGAAACTTTTCAGTAAGCACTGGCTGTGACTAAGTAGATCACTTTATAATAGAACTGTCCTCAGAAAGAGGTGATTTTACCTTAAAAGCGTTATCATAAGAGCAAGGAAATACAGGCTGGTCTACAAAGGTGCTTCCTGCACGATGGATACAAAAGAGTTGCTGGTCCTTTACCTGCACTAGCAAAATAAATAATGATTGGTGGTGTAACTATAATTGCTTAATTGACCCAAGGATATTCTTGGCTTCATTTGTGGTGAGGAGGGCTGTTAATGTTTAAAATGACAAGGAAGCTGAGGAATGCGATGCCAAAGGAAATGTTCAGTTCCTTAGCCTTGCCATCTCCACTGTCATCTCAGAGCTCAGGAGAAGGTTGGCTGTGGTACATAGAGGTTATTAAGATCCAACTCTAACAACTAAATGTTCCCAGAGGCTGCTTTATAGGAGTAAACTCCTCACTCCTACTCTTACTAAAGTCAACAGCAAATGTCCAAATTTATTAAGTGGTGGAGCATAGGGGCTGGTATAGGTCTGAGGCTGGGGAGTAGGAAAGAGGTAGGAGTGAAGTTAGAGCATTTAGAAGACAGAAGAGATGGAGCCCTCAGAGGTGGATTTTCTGCAGCTCAGCTACATGCAAACAAAGTTGCTTTTGCCTATGGACTCTTTTTGCTTTTGGAGACATAGACCCAAATACTACATCGACAGGGAGGGGGGAAGACCTGTGAATGCCTTCTGAACTCCCTTGTACAAGTAAGTGAACCACTTTTATAGCCTACAAGGACAGTTGTGTTAAAAATCACAGCTAGTGGAGATGTTTTGTCTTAAAATCATAGAATGATTTGGTTTAGAAGGGACCTCTAAAGGTCATCTGGTCTAAGCTGCCTGCAATGAGAAGAGATATCTTCACATTGACAAGAAGAAAGTCACTAGGTCACAGATCTTCCAAACCCAAGCTGATAGTCCAGCAGGAAGGATGTCACTGCCCAATCAGCAGCAATGACACGGTATCTGGACTTAAACTGTGGCAGCAAATTAAGTGCAATTCACTGGGAAAATATTAAGAAATATGGAAAGGCTTAAAAAAATAAACCTGGATCACTCAAGACTTGTGCTCTGCTTATTTTCTGTGGCTCCCTGCCCTCGCTGCTAGAACCAGCGTTGCATTTTCTGCTGGGTTCAGTAAGGCATTTTACTCTACAAAAACAACTAGCTCCTTTCCAACCAATGATTACTTGTAATTATGCTTTCCCCTGCTATTATTCTAATAGACTGTCATGCTGCACAGAGGAGGCGTTTGGAGGCTGCTTTTATGGATGGACTGTTGGAACACTTAATATAGCTCTATTTTTGAATTATCAGGTTCTATCCTTTTGAAGTCTGTGTTAGTGGAACTCCTATTTATGAAATGTGCTGTGCTTAAAGGTTTGCTATTGATGAAGAGGTCCAACAGAGGCCTTTATCGTAAGTACTGTAGCATTCTCCCCGAGAAATAAATAGCCTTGCTAAAAGGTATGTTGTGTACCAAGGTTGCAAATTATCAGCCAAGCACCTTATAACTGTATACTTCAAAAATACCTTTCTGCTTTCTGTTTGTTCTCCCTTTTTTTCCCCACAACATGAGCGGTGTTTTTAAAAACACATCAGGAGACAAAGGCAACCCCAATCTGTTATCTCTTGAATTGGGCAGTGTGTTCTCAGTGTAACTCTTTGATATACACATATATCTTGGTGGAAGGCCCTGTTTACAGGTGTGTCATTCTCTGCATTAAGTACTGTGAGTTTTGAGGGACTTTTTCAGCTCCCACTTGGTGAGTGAGTCCAATTGCTGATTTGTTGCAGAGTTCCATCACTATGGCAGCCACACCAATGCCTCCAAAGCTGTGAATTGAGGATTACTGCCAAATTAGTTAGGACAAAGTAATGAGAGCAATGTCACGCATGCAGGAGGAAATAAAATCTGATGTTTTCAGTCACAAGATGTTAACAAAGATGAGATAGGAGGGATCTTTGTAGCTTCATTTCCCTCTTATGTTGAAATTGCTAGGAGCTCAGTCATGCAAGGTACTGCCTGTTCTTCCTTCCTTTTGCAACCCGCTCTCGAACCCTCTCTCTAATTCTGTTTACCTCTGCTCCATTCCTTGAGCCCTTTGGACCTAAAGGCAAAGTGCACTGAAGATGTGATGTACGCTGATTTGTCTATCTGCTGCTGAGTTGTCCCCTGATTTAAGATCAGAGCAAGTCAGAAGAGCAGCATGTCACTGGAATGTACTTCAAAAATTAAACGGGAATGCTCAGCTTCCCACTATTTAGTTTTCTGTTATTGCAACATGCTGATCTTTGTGGAAGTTACTACATCCAGCCATACCTTTCCTTGCCCTGGGAGCTTATCCTTAGGCTGCCTTCACAGACCTGCTGCACCGGGATCAAGGACCAGAGCTCCCTGAGTGCTCCGGAACCTGGGGCTGGCGAGATATCCAGCACGGTGGGATGAGCCTGGTAAGACATGGTGATGGGGCACAAGGGCATCACCGAGGAAAGCAGCAGGTACGTGACAACACAAACAGTGCGGATGCTGCCTCGTGGAGGGGGGATTCCATTTAACACAGCAAATAAGGCGAGCCTTGCTCTAAAGTGTTTATCTGGAGCTTTTTCGTTTGGAGCTGCAATGTATCAGAACCTCGACTTTGTACTCCCTAATTCATCTTTACTTATGTATTTTACTATTACCGATAGCTTTCCCCTTAAGCCTGTCTATTTGCTAGTAGATTTGACAGATGGCAGCTACTCTTTGGGATGTTGGATGGCGGTTGTACGGCTACGATGCCAGGAGCGCTCTGAGCGCTGGTGTTGCATATTTATTGATCTCCATATTCCCAATAATCTGATGCACGTCACATTTGACAACATTATGTGGAGAGGTCAGCTGCATGGGGCTAATGAAACTGTTTCAAAGATGGATGTTGTTTTCCACAACATTAACCTTGCAAATAGCTGTCACTAGCGCATTTCACTATGGGGCTTGGCGTTTGAGAACCTCCCTTTTTTTTATTGTTGATGTTAACATTAAACAAAACCTGAAGCCATTAAACCTCAGTATTTATATACGATGGGAAACACGGACGACGTGGCATCACTCCAAATGAAAATCTTATTAACGGCACACGGCGCTTGTGGCAAAGTCCTGAACAATCTGAAAATTGGTTTGCCTGTCTGAAATGTTTGACAGATTAGCTAAGGATGATGTAAAAGGACCAAACAGGGAACGGCTGAATTCGAAGGATTAAAGTGGCAAATAGAAAACCCTGATGTAATCAAAAAGCACATTGAGCTTTCATATTTTACTGCACTATTACTGTTCTCACCAGGAGCTTATTACATCCAGGGCAATATAAAATTTAGATTACCCTCTTTAAAGTTATTTCACTGGCATGGGTAATGTTAGGAGGAAGCCCTCGCTTTCCAAAGACCTCTCTTGAAGTTCTTTTTCCTGAAAAAGATACTGTTGTGGTGATTTAAATATTTAATTGTAGGTTTTCTGCCGTGGTGCTGAGGCACTTCACAACAGGAGTCCTAAGGGCAATCAAAATAATCCTTGGAGGCCCCTTTTCCACGTTACAGTGTTTTTCAACACTTGTAGTAACTCTTTTTCGATGTCACACGGCATCTTTTGTAATGTAAATTTTGCACATACTTGCACAGCACAATTCCAAATATGATTTTGATAGGCAAGCAATTTAGGGAATGCTTATGCTGGCCATCTGAGCTGCCAAGTGCCACGGATTTTTACAGCGTCTTCTGGGACTTCAGCGCTTTGTAAGTGAGAAAGAGGAAGAAAAAACCCCAACCTCAACGCTCGTCCTGGTCTGGAAACCCATGATTACATTTTAATATTTTAAAGTGCAGGCAGTAAATGTTACAATGAAGCCTGTTCACAAAGGGTGAGATTGTAACCCGTGCACCGAGGCTTCTAGGAGTAGAGGTCAGATAACCACGATAAGGACAGCTGAAAGCGGCCTCACCGGGTCTTTAAGGTGATGTGAGCTGGAGCTGTTGCAAAGTCTCTGTGGAGCAATAGGCTGCTCATGCCCCACTTGCAGCCAGTGCAGCCCTCAGACATTGGGCAATTTAAACTTGCTTGAATAAAGCCTTGAGCATTCATCAAGCCTTGTTCCAGGCTTCCCTTGTAGGTGAACACCCACCACTGGCCCCTGTGGGTGTTTGGATCATGAGCTGATAAAGGCACCAGAAGGGCATCTCCCAGTTTTGCTTGATCGTGCCCTCAAATGAACATCCTGAATTAAAGGCTAAAAAAGGTCAGATGAGAAGGAAAAGACTTAAAGCAACCCTTTAAAAAATGTTGTCTAGGATGAGCTTATAACAGGCTGTGATTCATTTAACTTGTCCAAAAGTTAAGCTGTTGTCTCTAATCTACACACCCAGACTGTCTGAGCACTCAGAGGGGAAGTTTCAGGGGACAGGATGGGTCAGGATGGGAGGATCTGATGCCTGGAGGCATTTTGTGATTGTAGATCTAGAATGCCTAAGGCAAGTGCTTAAGTTTTGGGCCAAAAAGCCAATGAGGTGCCAACCATCCCAGTGGAGGGCAAGAACATTTGTTTCTGTTCCAGATGTTCTTCAGGCTGGTTTTGAGGATTTTCTGAAGGTGTGTTCAGAAGGGAAGAGGTGAGGTAATTTGCATTTCATATTTATTTTATTGCACGTGTTCTAACACACAATTTGTTTCTTAAAAGTTTGTTAAGAATGCAAATATTCCCAAGTCATAGAAACAAAGTCCCTTCCCTCACTTTCGGGCAGTTTCTGGGTTATTTATTTAGTGATTTAGCGTAGGGTCACGGAGAGTTTCTCCCGAAGTAGAACTTAACGCCAAGTGAACGTTGTAAAGGGAGTTAAAGCAGATGATTTATATTTATAACATCTCTTAGTAATGCTTAACATTGCTAATTGAGAAAACATCGTCCTGTAATAATTCTCAGGTTGCACCGTGTCGTTATCATATGAAACCGTGACACGATGTAACACACTTCTGCAACACCAGTTCTGATATTGCTAAGCTCACATGCTGTAAAATATTAAGTGCTCACCAAAAATGAATCAATGGAAAAAAACCCCCACATTTTGTACTCTAAAAGCTAATCAACTATGAGTTCTTTTTTATTTGTCTTTTGGGTTTAAAGCCTCCAGACCTCATTTTCAAGCTCTTTTCTGAATCCAGGAGAGCTAGTTTATTTTCTAAAGAAAACAGAGAGAGGTCAGCCAGAGCCTCTCACAAATACAAAGGCTCCAGGAGCTTGGGCTTTAAGATTTCAAGTGATTATGACACAAACAGCTTGAGCACTGTCAGCAATGCTTTAGGATTTTAACAAAAAATATGTAATCTCTTTAAAGATGTTAACATAATGGATGGGGCTCCTTGCTGGAGAAACAGACATCTCTGTACTTGGAGGCATGATGCTACCACAGTGAGGAATCTGTTGGTTGTCTAATGCTCCTCATCTACACTGGCACTTGGATCAAGGACCACATTTTTTTTTACTTAGCTTTACCATAATGACCTGGGATGTGGGGTTTTTTTCCCCCCTCTTATTTTCCATGAAGCAGAAATTCCACAGGTAGCAGCTGGAGCCTGGATGTCCCCCTGGGCAAGCAGAGTTTGGGTAGGGTGGCTGTGTTGCCAATGGCACATAAAGGTAGGACATGGCCAAAATTACTGCTCGGATGCCTGGTGTGAAGGATCAGGTATCCATTTTCAGATGGGTCATTTGGCCTTGGCTGCCATCTGGAGCAAGGCTAAGAGTTGTATCTCTGGCTGTAATAAGGTGCTGCGATGCTCTGCCACTACATCCTTAAAGACTCAGAAATACCCGACCTTAATATCTCTAATGTCTTCAAAATAATGCTTAAGTGCAACTTCAGGGGTGGAATAAGTCTAGTTCTAGACCTCTGGACAGAATCAAATTTAATCCTTAGGGAAGCTCATCTGTGCCTCACAACTGCAAAGTGCTGTGCACTCTACCCTGATTGTTCAGTAACTTGCAGAAATGAGCCCATATAAAGCATTAAAGAACTTCAGAGCCCTGCGTTTGATTGCATGGAGTTAGAGAGAGAGGAGAGATGCGAGGAGCAGCCACAGGACCAAGGCCACAGGCATGAATTAATGGGGATTTCTAAGAAGCAGCTCCTACCCACTGGGAGAAGTGGAAGTGCTACTGGGGTGAGGACTGCAGGATTGGTAGCAGAGTCCTTGAGACCCAGAAGTACTAATTGTTTAGAAAGGCAGGATTTGCTAGTTGCTTGTCTAAACTGCTGCTGATGATCAAGTGTAAGAGCACAGCTCTGTGAAACCTGCACTTTGCAATCTCTCCTTGGCATCATCTCAAGGACTCCCATCTGATATCCACTCATGGATGCTCAGATTTGCTGGGTGCCTTGCTCCTGGGATCAGGACCAGGCAGTGGAGCAAGAGCACAGGCTGATCCCATCTCTAATGGAAGAGGATGTTCTTGGTTTATATGTGTGTCAGTGATGCTTTTCCTCTGAGAGAAAGGATTTAAGGAGGCCATCCATGTATGTGCTTGTATGACACAAGTACAAGTACCCACTGAATTTTAAGCTAGTTTTTGAACATTTCAAAATGTGAGTTAGAATATCTTGTGAGCTTTGAGTGAGCTGTATATTTTCAGGCTAGTTATCTGAAGAGTTGAAGCTTATTCTCCAAGGATAGTGTGGGATAGTTGTCCTGGGGAGCACATTGGGAAAGCTGGCACAAACAGAGGTTTAGGCATGTAAAGACACAAGTCATTAATCAGCGTGGTCTCAGTTTTTCATCTTGTATCATTGAGGACAAGTGTGTTGTTATTTTCATGGCATTTTGCATCTCAGTGGTAGTAGCTGAATAGTAATAACATGCTGTGCTGCAATGTGACATTGTGCTAGAACTGCAACTTAGTTGAAGTATTCCATGAATTGAGTACATGTATTTAAATCATCAGAAGCTAACTGGAACTGCTTGAAACACTATTCTTTTGCAAATGAAAGTGTTTCCTGTTTGTTTTTCAGTGAAATACCTTAGAGTCACGTTCCCTTCAGAACTGCATGGTCTGTGAACACAATGCAGAATGTGAATCTGAGGAGCTCATGGATGGGAAATAATCTGTCTACCAGTTCAATCCTCTCGTAGTGCTTAGGACTTTACAGACCAACTCAAACCCTGTGAATTGGGACTGTGTATCACTGCAGAACAGTTTACTACTTGTGGGTGAGGGCAGGGAGTTTTAAGCAGTGTTTTGGAAGTTAGAAAACATGTAGAAGGTGAGAAGACTTGTTCTTCACATCTGTGAACACAAACCTGCGAAACAAGAGCTGCTACTTTCTGTTGTATTTTTTTGGTCTGGTACTGCTGGCAGTTGGATCTGCACGGGCCCCGTGGAGCTGGGGAAGGGGCTGGAACACCAGTGCTGTGAGGACCAGCTGAGGGACCAGGGGGTGTTCAGCCTGGAGAAGAGGAGGCTGAGACAGGAGCACTCCCTGCAGCTCCCTGACAGGAGGCTGGAGTGAGGTGAGGCTCAGTCTCTTGTCTCTGATAGTGAACAACAGGACAAGAAGAAATGGCCTCAAGTTGTGCCAGGAGAGGTTTAAGACTAGAGCTGAGGAAGAACTTTTTCCCTAAGAGGGTTGTCAGCCTCTCTCCCAGACCACCCAGGAAGGTGGGGGAGTCCCCATCCCTGGAGATGTTGCAAAGCCATGGAGCTGAGGTGCTGAGGGATATGAGTTAGTGGTGGGCTTGGCAGTGTGAGGGGAGGGCTTGGACTTGATGATCTTAAAGGTGTTTTCCAACCAAAAGGATTCTATGATTCCATACCTGTGCAATGGCTGCTCCCAGGCACCTGGAGCCCCACTCTGATGAGCACACTAAGAACAAGAGATGCAGACAGATGCCTGTCCTGCCACAGCCCATGCTGGCCAGGATGGGACCTGGGCATGCAGAGCTGAGCAGGATAGGGCTGTGAGTGGTGATGGCTCCAGTGGCCTGGGGATAACCTGACTCTGAGACTCGGTGGAGGCAGAGCTGAACTTTCCATCCAGCTGCCTCCCACCACAGAGATGCAAAACATTTCTGCATCGTTAGGTTTGGTTCCTCAATACCGCAGCCTGTTTAGAGTTAGCAATTGCAGCAAACTGGCTCTTAAACGAAGGTTAAAGGCCTCGATGAAACACAGAACACCTCAAAAAGACAGCCTAAATTTTTGCCATTTTAAACTTTGCATGGCTGGCATGCTAGAGCAGCCACCCAGGTTAATGAGCTGGGAGTTTAAACAGCAATTGAAGAAGTCAGTTATAAATATAGAACAGTTTGCTTTTTGCCTTCCTGTTGCTTTCCCGGGCTTCTGAAGGCCTTCCACTGATGGAGAGCTTTTAATTTCACATTTTGGCCCCCACCCCAGGTGATAAACAAAGGTTTCTCATTGCCATGACTCGGGTCAGCGCTGCAGCCTTAGCGTCAATCCCACTGCCTGTAATTACACACAAAAGGTTACCGAGATCCGCGGCTAATTTGCAGCCTCTGTTTAGCAGAATTTAATAGCAGGTATTACTGGTGCAGCAGTAATTAAGGACCTTTGTCAATAAGACGGAATAGATGGCCACACTTTGTTGTAATCAGTGGACTCTTGAGAACCCAGAGGAGTGAAAAGCAGTGAGAGGAGCAATCCATTTTGCGAATAACATGGCTGTCCTTTCACCCCCCCCCTTCACTCCCTCCCCCCCCTCCTGAAACCAGCAATGGAATAATAATTCCCCAGGCAATGAAAGTACAGGAATAAAAGTACTTACCCTCCAGCCTGTGATTTTTTTTCTCTCTCTCTTTTATTTTTTTTTACTTTTTATTTACTCTACTGTGCTTTTTTATTTGCTTGGGGCTGCGTTTGATGAAGTATTGTTTAAACAGCGCCGAGCAAAATGGATATAGGGAGATGGAGAACAGAAAGAGGAGGAATTTTAACCAGGTGGATATATGCATTTGCCTTTCAGGTGGAAGCAGTTTGGTTTATCAATTATTTCCTTTGGATTTAAAAAAAAAAAAAGAGAGAAAGAAATGACAAAAAAACCCCAAGTGGCTTGGTGAAGAGGTGGAGAGAGTCATTTAGAGCTGTCTCTGCACAGAGCCGTTCAGCTGTAAATGGGTCGCAAACAACAAGCGAGAAGTGAACTTGGTGTAGCATTGTAACCCCCTCTTCTCCCCCCCCCCCCCCACTTCCACCCTCCCCTCCATCACTAATGTACCAATGAATGGCCTGGCACCGGGCTGAGAGCCCAGACACACACACACACACACACACATACACACACTGGTGGAGGGGGCAGGGATGGGGGGAAGCGTGAGGAGGCTGGTATGACACAATTCAAAGAGTGCTTTAAGGTGTACACTCCTTTCAGTAATTGGTGAAGAAGCTGCATTTCACTCACTGATTTCCTGCCTTTTTACAGGTTTTAACAAGCATGATGCTTTTAATAGCGGTTTGAGTACTGGCTCTTTATGAAGGCTCTCTTTTTTTAAAGCAGCTTTAACTATACCCTTTCTATCAGTAATGTCTGAAAAACTTATACCTTTAATCATTCCTGGATCAGGCAGCAAACAAGCAGCTCCTTTTCCTTTTTCAATTACATGCTGGATGTTCAGCACACATATAAAAAAGAGGAGAGGGGAGGGGGGGGGGAAAAAGCAGCATCTTGAGCCTATCATGTATTAAATGCAGCTCTTTACTGCTGCATTAAAATAACACCAAGGATCTGGCTTCAGCCAACAAAAGCCAGAAATATAAAGTTAAAACTGCAGTCCTCTTTTTTTTTATCTGCTCCATTGTGAGAAGGCATTGTAGCACTCTTGAAACAGTGGGACTTTTTCGGTACCTTGAGGGTGATGATGACACTTAGCTAAGAGATCCTGACTTGTCTGAGACCCAAGGTCATTTTTTAATGTCATCTTATGGATGGGCCTGGTACTGTTGCATTTGTCTTTTTACACAGCTAATTCAAGAAGGGAGAAAGGTATTGGCAAACCTGTGCTCTGAGTTTGGTTTGAAGGTCCACAGCTTGACAAAGTTACTCACACAGGAAGAGGAGATGTGAGGGGGATCAGCTTAAATCCAAAGGAGGTTGGAGGGCAGGGTTGGTATGAACCAGGAGAACCATGAGGGAAACCCCAGGAAATATCTTCCCAGATGTTGGTCATCCTTAAAATAGTTCTCTGGATCTTAGGCAGATTAAATCTGTACAAGGAGAGCACAGTTGACTTAATGGAGTCTTCTGGTCCCCTCTCCTCCTTGCTTGTAGAAGACACCATTTAGGATATACATATATGTAGTCCAACTCCAGTGGAAAGCCTGGTGTGAAAGGAAGGAATCAGGCTGGATTGATCTAATGATGCTGGAGAAATTCATTCCACAGCTAAATCTTTAGTTTTGCCCTGCTGATGTTGAATGGTGTGAGCACACAGAGTATGCTTGGTTTGGTGGTTCATGGGCAGAGCTTCCCTGTCCTGTTGATTACATCGAGGACTCAGTCTGAGACTTTGAGTTCTTTACAGCCCTGGACACAGTTCATTGCAGCATTTCAGGCTGAAGCTACAGGGAAAAGAGAGGAAGAGAGAAAAGCAATTTCCAATAAGTACTAAGGTCCTGGTGGAACAAAAGGTCTTCTTCCCACCTCCTTAGACTTTCATACATGTTGAGTATGAAGCTCCTAATCTCCAGGGAAGCAGTAGCATAGGTGAACTGCTGAATCCTTCTAGTAAAGTGCAGAAAAATGGTCATGACTGTCGGATGGAATGAGAAACTCCAACCCTTGTTGAAGGATTACCAGGTAATAATTTCACTTGTAAACATTTAAGGGATAAGGACTGCTTTGGACTAGTGATAGTTTTGAATATTTTCAGGCAATTCTTCCATCCAGCCAGCCCTCAGTGATGTGTTTGGGCAGGGCTCAGCTGAACCTATCTGAAGATCCAGTTTGTTCTTTCAGATGATTTGTCTGAGAAAGTAAGAAACAGTAATCTCATTTGCAAGAAGGACTCTGAGGAATTTGTTCTAAGTTTCTTATACTGGTATGAATAAATCTACTTACATAAATGAGCAGCTGCCAGAGTCTCAGTCTGTAGTTTGGCCAAGGGAGGTGAAATGCAAGTTGTGCAGAAAGCCTGTAATAGTGTTAGGAACTGTATTTGGTGTTTCTGATACTGGGGTACCATAGATTATATTTATTGCTTATTCTAAGAGAAGACCAGCAAGCCATGGGAAATGCAGGGGACATTTTGGAATGTGTTAGGGAAGGGAGAAGAGGATGGATACAGCATTTTGGTGGGTATGGTTTACAGCAAGGTGTGACAGACTTTTATGTTGAAAGGGGTGGGCTTGATGGAATGCAAGTAGAATAGCAACTCTGATGACACCAAGGTGGAGAATAATGTACAGTTTCCCCTCTGATAGATGCTAACTTAATCTGCAATAAGTAGAAATGAAGAGATAATGTTAATAGAGAAGATTGTTGCTGCGGGATAACGATGTCCTGCTGCTACCAAATGTCCAAGGCTACCTAAATATCCAGGATATTTATTTTCCAAGCAGGAGCCATTGACCTGGAAGGATGTTTGTCATTGCTTTGTGGGGCAACTCTGCAGGTAATGAACATGGCTAAAAGATCTTGTGGAGCTGAGTTAGAGCAGATCAACTAACTTTTGTGTTGATGGGGATCTAAAGTAATCTGGGATGATGACTGTGATGAGGCTGAAAAATCAGGGCTTGCTTTTGGTTTCCAGACCTTGCCATTTAGAACTAATGGAATCTAGCTTTCCTGTGAGGGTACAAAGGGCAGAATACAGCCAGATATACCTTGACCTGTTCAGAAAGCTGAAGCAAAAGTGATCTATTCAGGACTGTTCTTCCTCCGAAGCTTTTTCAGTAAGAGCCAGAAGGCAAAAGATAAATATGAAGGTCTGAGGTTCAAAGGTTAGTTGTTTTCCTTAAGGGAAAATGTATCTCCCGCAAGAACAGTTGAAGGTTAGTGTTCAATAGGTCACACTCTTTAACCTTTCTTCAGTGCTACTTGGTCATTTGATATCCAGGCCACTGCCTTATAAATGCAAAGCATGTTACATACAGTTTCCACAGATACAAACCTGTATGCTAGAAAACTGACAGAAGAAAGAACAACAAGTCATTAATGAACTTGCTTGAGAAAGGTTCATTTTAAGGTAAATTTGTTACGGCCTGAGGAAAAAGTCTGATCTCATTCCTCTTTCATTTCACTCCTCTTCCCACCTGACTTGTACCTAGGATGGTTGATGTGAAAGCAAAGAGGCTGGGGGTGCTCAGCCCTCTGAACAGCTCACCCATTGTTCCTGCCAGGTGTGTCCCCCAGCGTGTCCCTTGCCTCAGCCCTCTGCTGAATTCCAGTGCAGCATCAACTGAATCCATAAAACCCCCTATTCCTGGGCCTTGTTACTAACTTTCACACTCTTTGTGTTTCAAGGTGCTGATGTCCTCTTTGAACCCTGTGCAGCAAGTGATGCTCTGAGCTGTCCACATTGCAGCTTCATCAAGCTGGTGTACTGAATGTGTGTGTGGGCCTAGGCTGGTTTTAACGTGAAGATAACATGAAGTGTGGACACACAGCCAAGGGTCTGCAGGCTGGCTTCTCCACTGGGGAGGAACAATGTGAGCAACCGAGGGATCTCCTGCTCTAAACTCCTCTCAGGACCATGGTTTCCAGAGTCTTCAGAGAAGCCCCTATGGTCCAGTGAGTATTTCACAAGTGGTCATAGTTTCTAAGGTGGTTTTGCTTGTGAGTGTTTGTGCTTGTGCATTTATTAGCAATGGATCACTCATTCTGTCTAAAATAACCCCAAAACCTATAAAATAGCTGAGCATATGTTTGAGGGGAAAAAGAACCTGACTGGGACCATCTAATCTGAATGTCCTCAAGTGCTGTTAGTGTCAGAGGGAATAGAAAATTCCCTTGCAGGATTTGTCCTCTAAGAAATACAAATAGGCTTGAACTTAAAAAAAGGATATGTTCCCTCTGAAGACCTGTGCCAGCTCTGAGAGCTGTGCAACCTAAAGCACAAGTAGGGACTGAACTGTAGGGCTCGGTTTTAAGCACAGCTGATTTGGGAGAGGGTTGAGTTTTGGATGACTCAGATCTTGTAGATTTGCTCACGTTCACCAAAGGGAAAGGCTTTGGCCAATGACCCTACACAAACACCATACTCTAATTGGTTTCAGCTTCCAGAGCGGCTTGTTAAACTTCAGTGTGTTCCCCAGATGGAAATGACACTATCAGCTCATTTACAAGGATGATTTGTGTTTAGCCATGGAGACATGGCCAGACTCACTCCCTTCTGCAGTGTGCAGGGATCAGAGCTGAGGACCTGGGGTAAGATCCACCCTCAACCTGCTGCTCCTGTCCGTGCAAGGGTTTCTCTTTTTTTCCCCCTCCAATCCTGCATTTTTAATGTAAATAAAAACCTTGATCTCTGCCACTGGGAAACTGCATCCCATTTTTTTTTCCCCTAACAGAAAAATGGGAATAGGTTTCCTTTAACTAGTGGAAGGGTCTAGACTCTAAAAAGGTTTTTATTATTGTGCGCCCGGGGTCCTTGGTTTTCGACATTTATCTTCTAGCAAACCAGTAGGGAACTAGAAAGGCAGTATTTTGCAACTCCTAGACCCCCAGCTCTAAATAATGACTCAAAGCTGAAATTGAAGCAGGTGCATCATCTTCTTCATTGTGTCACTTTTAGCACAGACATTATACTTTATGGGCTTCCACTATCAAAATAGTTTGTGCAACGGACCCTAAAAATGGTGATGCATCAATCAATCAGTCACCCTTTATTGCTTCAACTTTCTTTACAGCAGGCTTGTAAGCTGTATTATAATACACGATAAGAAACACAACAGAATATAAATGCATTGTAATGCAGCACCATTTCTGTGTATTTAGTTTGAGATGTGGAGCTGTACTCTTAGGAATATCCCAGAGCATCAGTCACACGGAGCCAAATGCATCCCTGGTGGAACTGAATCGATTCTGCCCTGCCAGAGCAGCTTGGAGGGATGGGCTCAGTCAGCCGTGGTGGTGTGCACGGGCTCCTGGGGCGAGCCATGCTCCTGTTGTGCTGGGGAATAGGATGGGATGTGGTGTTTGAAGAGGACTGAAAAACACAGTGGAGTGTCTGGCCAGGCAGCCAACAGGAGGGTTGGTTTTTTGCTGGGGGCTGTATCGGAACCGTGGGGTCTTCATCTATCAGTGGGTTCATTTTACTTTCTGGATCTGAGATGTGTGATGGGTACCCCTTGCTCCTGAGTATTAGCCTATGTAAAGAGGTCCTCATGCATAGCAGTTCATACTGGGAACTGCCAGGCTTCTCTTTGCTCTTTCCAGTTTGATTTCTTTGGTGTGGAGACATCTCATAGGCTTTCTGTAAACATTATGTATGGGCATTAGTTTTGTCATCAGCAAGGATGGTTTTGTGTGACAGGTACACCTAGAGCAGCACTGAAAGAGGTGCAAAGATAGGTATGACCTGCTTTATGGAAATATCCATGAGTATGAAACTGCTAGTGCAAGTCAACAAGTACCCATGTATGGATTATTACTTGGTTCTTGCATAAAAACCAACTATTTTGGTTTGAGACGGCAGATGATTGGATCTGTGTCAGTGCTGACATCAGACACACAAGTAAATCCAACCTGCAAGCTATCTGCTGACTTCTGCATAACTTTCTCATACCAGTCAGTTCTTATGCAGTCCAGGAAAGTGACTTAGAATAAAAAGGTGATTAGAGTGAGTAAGAAAAGAAGAATCTGGCTTTTGAATATAAAACTGTAGATAATTTTATGAAACATACACAATTGGATGCCTTGGATTCTTTTAGAGAGAGTGAAAATTTTAGGTAATATTACAAAAAAACCACCCCTTTTGCAAATGTGTCACCAGCATTTATTCTGTAAAACAGAATATTTCAGACTACTTGTCTGTTCCCCAAATACTCACGTTGTTTATATCAGCTCACAGTTTATTATAGTATTTGTAGTGGAAATCTCTAATTTGATATTTCTCTAGTGAGTTTAATGAGCCTGAAAAGTGACATTTAGAGCTAGTTTTCTCTTTGTGCTTTGAAAAATGAAATACAAGTAGTTATCTGTTAAATGAGATAATTACATTGGTACTTTGCTAAAGGCACATATTAGTGATTTTTAGCTTGTTTCACTTAATTAAAGCTTTACAAAATGTAGAGTGCCAAACCGTTAATAGACCTGTTGGAACAGTTACTGCGACTGTGAAATAAAACCAGTTGTTCTAAACAAGTCACAAAAAGAGATTGATGAAAAGGCTGGCAGCTCAGACATAAATTTAAGCCTTGGCTGCATTAGAGCAAATGTAATAATAGCAGCAAGTAACCAATATTTTCAATTTTACTGATCTTTCAGCAATAATTATAAGGAACTTTTAATGGCTGTAATTAGAACGTTAGAGATAGGGTGACTTAGACCAGTGCTGCACTGTGAAAAATTGGATACTTACCATAATTGAAAATTAATCACTTTTCCTTACTGGGAAAGGATGCAGTTATTATTTTGAATGGGCTGAGATACATAATTTTAATTATGGGCAAACAAATCCATGTATTTGAAGTCAGTGGCTCCGGAGGGCAGCCTGTGCCAGAAGGAGCACTGCTGATGTAATCTATTGGGTAATGAAAATCGAGGTGGGTTTGTTTGATCTGTAATTGCATCCCAGAAGTTTGCTTTGGTAAAAGTGCTGGTCAGAGGATCAGTGAATTTTATCAGTCATCATTTTAAACATCTGAATGGGAAGAGCAGCCTAGAAAGCCAGATGTAACCCAAAATAAATGCATGCATCTCTCCCAGAAGCCTCTGAGCAGATTTGAGCAGAGAGGTAAGGAATAACCTGTGGTGTTCATCGTATGAAAATGGTACAGCTGCTTTGCTGGAAGTGTAAACTCTTACCAGTTAAATGACCAGTTTGATGGCTGTGCAGAAGAGGAGCCTTTCCCTGCTCACAGAAGTGTAGAGAGAGCCAGCTCCTCACTCTCCCTTGAACAGTGAAACTTCTGGAGTTCAGGAAAGTTTGGTCTCCCTGACAGCTAAGGCTCACTGGGAAGAGGGCAATAGCACCTTGCAGAAGAGAATAGTTTTAAACATGCTGCTCTAAGAAATTGTTTATTTTGTGAGCACTGCAAGAAAGAAGCAAAGGCCAAGCAAAGAAATCCCTTGTATTTGAGGGGAATAACATTTGCACACTGCAAGCAATTTCACATGAAAATCAGTTTTGAAAAGCTAAGCTTTTCAGGTGGAAAGGTAGATGAAAAGAGGATTTCTTTTTCTGCTTTGGTGAAAAAGACAGGTTTTTTTAAAACCAGCTCTGCTCTTTTGCTGTGTGTATTTGCTGGCATCAGGTTTATGACTTTAACTATTGTGTGGCACGCTCAGCACTCCACAGTGCCTTTGTGCTTAAAAAGAGGGACCTACCTGGACATGTTCCTATGTGACCTGATCTAGGTTGACCTGCTTCTGCAGGGGGATTGGACTGGGTGATCTCTAAAGGTCCCTTCCAACCTCTACCATCCTATGATTCTATGATTTTAAACCCAAAAAATAATGTGAAAATGTCACCATTTTGCTCAACAATTCTTCTCCTCGTGTATTTGTCCCTGATGCAAGGGCAAAGGGAGTACACAATCTCCTCCAGACATTACTTTGTAAGTTGGTGATAGTCTTGCCCAGTTATGAAATTCCCAGAAAACACTTAATTTTATGAGCAATAAATAAGCATAATCATGAGAGAGGCACTTCCCTTAGTCTTGGCTCTAATAGCTTTGTTCTGGCTGCAGCAGAGAAGGTAAAATAAAAGCCTTGTCTGTCTCTGCTTTTCCATATGCACATCTGTACTGCCCAAGCTACACACCTTCCTCTCCTGTCATTAGACTGAGCAAGGATGTGGCTGCTCATGACTGGGTGATTGATGTCAAATGTAGTAGCAACATTAAATTTGTCTGAAATGGACAAAGAAAAGCATTATTCACTGTAAAAATCTTGTCTAAAGTTCCCATCTAGCCAGTGCTGTTCCTAAATTACATTTGTATGAATTTTAAAATGGTTTTTTAAATTCCTTGGCCCATGATTGTTCCCAAGGTCACCAAATCAGAAAGCTGGGATCTGAGGCTTGTTAAAGCTGGTAGTGAAAAATGTGCCTGTAATACATCTTCATATTTGCAAATGTATTTTATTGCTGTCCATATCCTGTGAGAAAAATCCAATGTTCTTAAAAGACAAGCGCTGCTTGTTATATGGACACTTATTAATGTTTATTAGAAACTCATCTCACTAACATCCATGGCTTTATTGGAAGTTCCTTAAGTAGCAAATCTAATTTCCTTCCTTATGCTTGTGCTTACTTAATTAACATCAAAAATTGAATGAGGCAAAACAAAGTTTGATATTCATTTTAATAAGTTCTATAAAGTTAGCATAACCTCATTGAGGATATTTTTCATTGCTCCAACTGCATCCACAAAGTGCCTTTGCAGCTGTTTATAGTTTTACATCATGTAGGTTAGATAACCTAGCAACTAATGAGACAACCAGGAGGGGAAAGGAATTAATTTTCAAATTAAACCCTTTACAGTCCACGTTCTGGGGACACGAGACCTCGTTCTGTGCACTGCTCTGAGCTTGGCAGGCAGCTGGAGATGCTTTGACATAACAAAGGGCTGGGACCTAATCCTGGGAGGAGGTGTTTTGCAGAAAACCCTTCAGAAACCATCAAGGAACCACATGGTGTAATGCTTATAAGGACAAAAAACAGGGATCTACAGCATGTTCCCAATTACAACAGCTTTTGTGTGTGCAGTGTCTCACTCTGTGGTGATGGTCCAGCCCCACACGTGCACCAGCTGAAGACATGCACCAGCTCTGGCAAAAAACTCATCACTCTTATCAAAACATTTGCCTGATCATGTGATGTCTGTTGACCTTAGAACAAGTGTTATCATATTGGAAAGTAATGATAAAACCCCACTGTACTACAGTAAAGCTATTATAAGCTGTAGTGTTTGTGCCATTACTGGGGAATATGGTATTGATTTTTTAATAAATTATGCCATAACCTACATTTTTGCCTCAGGTTAACATTTAACACCATAAGCAGAAGAGAGGTGCAATATTATAGTGATATCAGAACAAAACTTACCTGACCACAGACTTCAGTATGTGCTTCAAAACAGAGACTGGCAAGGCCTTGGTCGCCTTCATTTGTGATGGTCTCCTTTGCCCTGGCTCCTGGGCAGTGCATAAAGACACAGAGGAACAGCGGTGTGGGTTGGTTTGCTCTGCTGCTCTATTCCTCTTCCAGATGGTGTGGGGTTCAAAAGGAAATTGCTGCTGTTCCTCAGCCATAACAGAACCTTGCTCCAGTAGTGCTGAATCTCAACAACAAATCTCTCGGAAGTAGTTTTCTGGAAGCAAAAGACAAAAGAAATCCAGTTTGATAACCACTGTGAGTAGATGTTTTTACATTGAAGGGCAATATTTTCTCTGTGAGAGTGTTCAGAAAAGGGGTTTCCTTGTCATTTTTATTTTTCTAATTCCTTTGTAATTTTGAAAGGAAAAAAATCAGCATCATCAACTTTTTCACTTCATCCTCTTTTTCCAGGGAAGGAGAGTAAAAGAGTTAAAAGGAAGTTCTGCCCCATTCCATGCAAACCTTGAGCTGTGTCATATGTATTCTGCTGGTAAATGGGAATTAACCCCAAGATTCTTTCCTGGAAGGGTTTTCAGTGCAAACTAAAAAGCAACTCTATTTGTGTATCACTATTCAGCTCAGAGAGGGAAGGTGAGGAGGGACAACCATCTCTGCTTTGGATGGAGACTTGCTACTACTGTGTTGCAACCTTTATTCCTGAGACAAATATTTCAAAAGCTATTTTTGCCTCCCATTTTCCACCCAGTTAGCACCAAACAGCTGCCCTTATGGTTCATAGGAGTGCTAGGCAATGTGGTGTTTTTCAGGAGGTTCTGACAATACTGTTCCTTTAGACAGATATATCATTGTCTGGGAGAAATGTGCCATAAGGAGACACGGGTATGAAATCATTGTTTCAATATGATGGAATGAATGTTTTGATTCAAGTGCTTGTTCATTTACTTTCAGGAGTGTAAATACCATCACTGTGAATTTTCTTACCTCTGTAGATACCCCAATTTGCATCATAAAGTTCATAAATGCAGATCCCTGAGCCTCTCCTCCATTGCCTGAGGAGGCCAGGACACCTGTGGTAATAAAACCAAGTGTCCTAGAAGGTAAAATGCCTGAGAGGTTGAAGTTAGTAAGGGTTGCCTTCAAATCTATCATATGTACCTACATTGTGAGACTGTGCAATAGGGTATGCTATTAAGAAAGCTGCTGAGCAAGGAAAGGGAATGAGATTCAGGAGGAAGTTATGTTTCCAGAAGAGTTAATGGGTAGAACGGAGATGGACTCACCAGCATCACAAGTGAAAGCATATTTCCTGTTACAAAGGTATCGTATTAATGCAGTACTGACAAGGGAATTAACTCTCCAGGATGACAGTTTCAACTGCAAGATAACAATCTGCAACCACAAGCATGTTTGTTTCTCTAAAACCTGCATTTGTGTGTCCTCTCTACATGCACACTTAGAGACTGCCACGGAAATTTTGCTCCCTCAATATAGGAATAAACTCAGGCAATTTTTAGATACTTACCAAAATATCCTCTAAGTAAAAAATTTAAGAGCTCCCATTAGTATTAAACATTTCCTCTTCATGCTGTCAGTGCTGCCACAGAAAGAGAAATGTACCTCAGCTTGGCTCAAGCTGAAATTCTCTCTCTTCTTATACTCTTTAAATAGCAGATTGTCAGCTTAAGAAACTTGTTGCTGCTGATGGCTGTGACTCATGATACATCTAAAAGAACTGGGAACTTAATGGCTGTTTTTCATATCCTGATAACCACGTTGTACTCTAATCCCCTGGCTTCTAGTTTTAAATTCATTTAGATGTATTCTAGTGGCTGTTTCAGCTTTCAAGCCCCACGAGACCTGGTTTTATATTCCTCCCACTGCTAAACTTGGCTTCAGTGGAGCTGCTCCCGACTTACTTATGGAAGAGCAGGTCATGAGGCTGTTGACTTTAATGAAGTCTGCTGCAACCCAAATCAGGATTTTTCTCTTTAGTTTAAGATCCACATGGACCTGTCTTATTTTAACATACCTGTCTGGAATATATGGGACATAAGAGCCTCAAAAATCATATTTGTAAACACACATTAATTAAAGTGAAGCCAAACAAACCAAATCAATGAACTAGCTGGTCCTTCCTCAGTTAAGTAACATAATTTGTTCAATTTGTTTTATGTCTCTAAGTGAAGAAGCTTTTACTCACTTTGATTCATGGATGGAGGTTAGAAAATGCTACAGTAGAAAGGAAATTAACATTTAACCTGCCTGCCTGCATATCCTGGCTGATGTCTCAATGTGACTGCAGCTGTGAGTAAATTCTCCCAGTAAAATGTACAGAGTGTCTACAATACTCATCTGGCTGCCTGTGCCTTGAGGAAAACCCAGACTATCTTGTAGGTATTACAGATCAAGTTAGGAAAACTAATCTGAGCGGGATATATTCCTGCTTGATTTTTAGCCGGTTAAAATTTAAGAGGACACGTTGTTAGCCAATATACATCATTGTAGCTTCACAGACTGATAGTGCCTGTGAAAATTTGCTTGTTGGACAGCCCAGAGACTACAAACTGTCTTTTCTGAGCGCAATTATTCAAGAAGAGGCAATGGTAAAGCAAAAGCTCAGCACTACTCCAGGAGCCAGGGTCTCGCAAATTCAATTTGCACGGCATTTGCCTTCTCATCTGTAGGCAAAAGTCATTAGTGAAGAGGCTATGTAGAGGCTAGTAGGCTGTGGGCTCTCCTTCATTAATCCCACTTTAGGAACAGACCTATGTATAATCAGGCTTGAGGCCTTCCACATGTTCTCTCTCTCCCTCTCAGAAGCCTGTTGTGACACAACTGACTAGGCCTTAGAGCCAATATGGAAAAATAGACTCAAAATGATCACTTAATACTGGGTTTATGTAAGGATCAAGGTCTTTCCTTCCACATATGACACGTGGGAGACTCAGTATCCAACAAAGAACTGCGTTAACTGCTGAGAGAGTGGCTAAGGATTTAGAAATACAAAATACCTGTTGATTTCATCAGGACGTTTCTCAGTCTCGCTAGACTTCATTATGTCCTGTGAAACACGTCTGCACTGCAGGCACAGAAAGGTTTAGGATGAGGCATCTGCAGAACAACAGACACATTCTAATTTTTGGTTTTTAAGAAGAACAGAGGGTTTGGGAGCCAAACATTTCACAAAGCAAACCAGAGCATTGAATAAAAGCCCCAAATCTATCTTGTTTCTGGCTAGTTGCAGTTTGCCATCCCACTATAGAAACTCATGGCTTTGAATTTTTCACTATCAAGTTAGAGATAAGAGTTTTATCCATTTATTTTTGGTCATCATTGCCATGGAAGCAGTTGCAATACCACACACATTAGATTCTGGCATCTGTGAGAGAATCAGACAAGAAAAAGGAGGGAGATGACTGGTTTTAAAAGAAGAAAGCTGGTGTTTACACTTAGTGGTGTGCATCCTGAGTAATCATCTGTGATGGGGAAGAAGAAAGAAAAAGCCTGGAACAGTTCAGTGAGTGTTTGGAGAAAATATTATGTGGTTTTTTTTTCCAAGTTTGACAGAGCGAGACTGTGTTTAATAAGCAGGAAGATTATGGTCTTTTTACATTCATGTTTGTGCCCCCTTGCAGGTAATGCTAGTCTAATGGCAGAGTAATAAACACAGGTTCACAAAACCTTATTTCCTTGTAAATTTGAAGCCTGACTGCCTGAGAAGTTGGGGAGGGTACAGGAACCTATTGCTTCTGCAGAGCATTTCTTAGAATGGGTGCAAGGTGAGGCACATACCTGTCACATCAGAGATCCTGCCTGCCTATTAAACAGCACAGTGGCTTCAATTTGTCTGTTGGTATAATCTCGTGGCCTTCACTGTCCTCCTTGGCTGCACTGCTGTGTTTTGTGCCATATTAACCTTATGCATCAAGGGCTTCCTCCTAACCCCTAACAAAGCAGTTTTGCAGTACTCCCACAAGAGATGACAGCATTAAAATCAGGATAACTGTCCCATTTAGGGACTCCCTGCATCTCTCTCATAGAAAAAGTTGTGGTCATACCCCAGAGTAAGTCATTGTCTTTGGAAGTACACTTGTCCTCCAAGCTGCTGGCAGAACTCTTCAGCAGCTCATTTCCTCAGTCACTGTTGGTCAGTGTGAGTTAGGGGAGCTGGAATTGTTCCAGCAGCAGATCTTTGGTAGCTCAGTGATGTTGATTGAAAGGGATTCGGGAGCAGTCACACGGGCAGGGCAGCTTGCAGATCTGCAGGGTGGTGTCTGTGGCAAGTAGGGTGGCAAACCAAGGACAGTTGCCTCTTGGCCTGCTAGAATGCAATCAGTGGTGAGATATGTGGGTATCTTAACTCAGAGCTGATGGCTGTAGGAAAGAAAGAAGACTAAAGAGGCTCAAGGATCCCTTCCCTCCACTTTCCTGTGTGGAGAGAAGTGATTTTGCATCTCTTTGTATGTTTTTCAAGCTTGACACAATGGGCACAGAGTCCTAGCTGTGTTTATGGACCCAGTTCCTAATGAAATACTTTGAGGGTGTGGAATATAGAAAAGAAAAGCAAGAAAATCTCAAGGCACTGGTGGCACCTTGTATCGTACAAACACATTTCTGTTTCAAATGTGTTTTGGTTTTGTTCCTGTGTAACTATTATTAGACCTGATTTCAAGGCAGTAGCTTCCTATGGCTTTTTCAGAGACGTGGAGCAAAGTGCCTGTCTCTGTAAGTTGCAGAAAAGGGAAAAATGAGAACTACAGAATGGAGAATAATAGTGGTTGAATCAAAATGAAAAACATTGTGTATGTGCCATTAGATCCAGCTTTTTTGTTTGCACTTCATTTGATTATCAGTATTTTCAGCCATCTAAGTCACTAATACTTCTGTGCAGGGAGGAGTAGGATTCATAGCCTTTTCAAAGCAGCACTAATGAATGCCTTTAACTTAATAAAATGATCATTTGCCAACTTCTTGCCATAATGTGAACTAGATGCTTTCAGTCCAGGGATTAAAAGGAGATTTCTCGGTAAATGCACTGTAGTTACTGTTACATCATAAGTCATATGCAGATATGTGGTATGTTCATTGGTTATTGTTTCTGAAACCTCAGGATCTCAGCAAATAGGTTGGAAGGAGTTGTTGCAGTCTATATTGTTTCAATAATATATGGATTATCACTCTCTAAATACGCAATGACATAAAAGGCAATAATGCCTTTTATGGATCCCATGTGGCCTATTACACTAATGATCCATGAATAATGGGGTCACGGGATGAGTTTTGAACAGTGCCTTTCTTTGTTGGTTGTTTTCCTCATTTATTTGCCCAGGAAAATCCAGTTTTAAGTATCTGCTTTTCAGTAAGGTCTGACCATTTACCGAGTTTTCGTGTCAGTTAATGGATGCCAAAGAGGTCAAGTGACTTCCCAAAGGTTATACAATGAGTCACTGAATTTGTTGAGAATAAAATACAAGAACCTCCTAGTTTTCTGTCTTTTGCTCTGACAGTAAAGCAGAGAGATTTCAGATCAGCACGACCTCTACTAAATCCCTGGGCCAGTGCTTTGAGGAGGCATCAAAGCTTGGTGTTCAATGGACGAATCTGAAGCTCCTGAAGCAACACTTCCCGTATTTCTCACTGAAACAACCAGAAAGAGCAGAAGCACTGCAATGCAAACAGGCTGCTTTGATCCTTGCAACGTGGATTCTCTTTTAAAAAACCCTAAACAACACTGAGGGAAATAAACACATGGGAGCCCAAAACCACAGTTAACCTAGTGCTAATCCAACATGAGTGTTTGTTTAGAGCTGATTATGGTTCCTGTCTTGCAGGAATGGTGTCCCTTTCAGTTGGAAAGCCTCCACATTATTCCTCTTGATTAATGAGGATGGTTTACCTCCTTCCAAAATGAAGCTTGGCACCGCTCCTTGAAGCCCTGTAGATGTGGAGGCTCAATTGCAGAGAGTGACTGAGCTCTGCTGCAGAAAGGAGGTGAGTCCTGGAGAGCATCACCTCTGTTCTGGATGCACAGTGCACAATGCCATCACCCTTGCTCTGGCTTTCTACCTTCTTCTCAAGTTCCTGACAGGAAAAGAAAGCTAAGCTAAGCTTGGGCACTGAGCAGTTACATACCTCTAGGCATGCCTCTTGCCTGGCTGTGCCCCTGTTTGCTCAGCTGTAAAAGTGAAGTACCTCTTGCTATTTGCCCATCTCTCCTAATTCTATGTGTACACAGAGCTCTGCAGCTCCAAAACATTCTTTATTGTTATTATTACTAGCTACTGAGGAGTATTTTCTGCATTTAATATAGTATAAAGCAATTACAGAATGTAAGGTACTGCGGAAATACAGAAAGATCTGCCTGGAATAGTAATTTGATTTTGAAACTTTGTTGCTAAAAGACTTCAGGGTAAAACTGTAGTACAACATATGAGCTTTTAATGAAATGACTCCCATTACTTCTGGTAGAAATGGGAAAAACCTACGTAACACACGGAAAGTTTCCATTTAATTAGCAAATAATTTGTGTTAGGGTCTAGTTGTCAAAGTCTAATTCGTCACAGTGCTCAGCAACGGACTGAAAATGGTTCTAGAATGTAGGCTCCCACATTTATACACCTCCGAGCTGAAAACTGTCCCAGTTATTTACCTGAAGATGCACCAGATAAATTGTGTTGCTTATGGATGTAGAAGTATCAGAGAACAGCCACGAGAAATCTGACAATACCTCTCTCATGCATCTGGCTGTGATATCTGGTGGCTGGAAGATGCTCAGGAGAAGGGGATGAGGCCACAGAGCACGTTTTAGTTGTTTCAGATTAGGAGGCGCTTGCAATCCAATTAATTAGCGTCACTCGTGATTCCTTAAGCTGCACGTATGCTGGGTGAACACTCTGGTTACTGCATTGTTTTGCTTTGCCTCTAAACGAGGTGGTAGTGTTGCTCTCACTGTAACAGCTGAGTGCCTGCAACCATTTTACTCAAAAAAATAGATTTAAGACCTGCACTGTTGAGGAGAAGTCACACAATGGCTCGCTGACAGCCCGTTGCACACGCTGATCAAGGCACTGGCTTTAAAACACTTTGGCTTATAATTATATCTTTACAGCTAACTGGGCTATCCAAATGATTTTCTTCTTTCCCCCTCCCCAAGTCTACTGACCTGTGGCTAATGAGATTTGTGTTTCGATTAGTTGTAGAACATAAATTAACTAATCAATGAGAATGGATTCGCATCCTTTCTTGTAAAAGAGCTCTGCTGCAGTGATCTGTATTTAATATTCAAATCAATTTCAAATTCTCAGGATGATTCTGCTAATATGGCAGGCTGGGACTCGCAGCATCTGTATCCTTGCCACAGACTGTAAATATGGGATGTTTATGGAATCGCTCACTGACCTCCAAAGCCTTCTCTGGTCTCATTGATTTACTATTTCACTTAATAGTGATGATGAGAAGCTTAGAGGCTGGCAATGAAGCTGGGAAAGTCATGTGAGAGAGCATTTTCCCTTTACTTACAGGAGCGTTAAGACTAAGCAGAAGTCACAGGACCCTGAAAAACGTTGTTTGGTTTTGATACGAAAATTTCGGGTCAATTTTATGTTCCAACTCGAATTTTCCCTGTTCTAGAGATGAGGGTAAAAGATGGCTATTACCAAAAAGCAGTTCTCCAAGGGTGAGGTTCTTTCATTTGCTTTCAAGGTAGAGAGAGCTGTATCTTTTGCCTTGCTGCAATTGTCTCATCTGTACAATTAACCGGCATCTTGGCATAAAATGTGAAAATTTGTACAGTGTTCAAAGCATCTGTGGCCTTTATGGTACAAGTTCTGTTAGTACTGAAGCCACAGAAAATTAAATGTTCCCCAAAGAACTTCCAGATGTGTTTTATTCTAATAGGGTCATTATACAGTAAATTAAAAAGCAGGGTAAATGGAACTGTAAAATTTAAATTACTCTAAAACCACATCTCTTTGCTTTGAACATTCATTTGTGGGGTTGCATTTGCAATAAATGTGAATTAGGCAGCTGCAATAACTGTTAATCATATATTTATAAAATAGTAATGAGGAAATGAATAGCAGAGTAAGACAGCTGCACATTTCTCTAATAGTATGTCAACTGTGAACATAATAAGATGTAGAAAATTGTTTGGTGCTATGCTGGATAATGCAGCCGAATGTAAGAGATCACTTCAACCTCTTAACTTTACAGGAAATTATATATAAAAATCCATAAAAAGCCATAATAATACATTAGGCCTCTGAATTGTAGTCAATGTTTTTCTTTGCTTTGATTTTTCTGAAATGGGCCATACTTTTCCCCAAGTAATCTGCCAAAGATCACTAAGGCTTTTGTTTCAGGCTGCACTTTATTCACCATCTTGCAATTTTATTTAAAAGATAATGCTTCTAAAAGCCCAAAGTGATCTAACTTCCCTGCTTCTGGAGAGCTAGGGGAGCTCCCACCTCCCTCTCTGTGCAGAGTTTTGCCAGGTCTCACGCATCCCAGCTCCCAGGTTCCAGTGATGCTGTTGCTGGTGGTGTGATTCGGAACCCCAGATGAGCCATGGCAAAAGGTGAACCTTAAGATTTACACATCTATATCATCTATATCATCTATATCTATATATCTGTAGATGTGTGTGTATATATATACACACACATATCTACATATATATATATATATCTACATGCATAGACATATATATTTGAGATAAGTAAGCAGTAGGTGACGTGGCCCGAGGGCATCTGTGTGTCTTTTGCAGCCCTGGTAAAATTATAAAGAAGCCAAAATAACTGCAAAAACACCCAAGTCCAACAACCTAAACCCAAGAAATAAATGGAGATATTTCAGCAGCCCCTTGCATTTGCTGCTTGTTCCAGCAGACTTCTCAGGCTGCCCTCGTGCCAGGTGTTGCTCGCTTGCACTTGCAGTTTTTAACCAGCCTTAATTGAATTTTGCAACTGAATTGGGGTGAAGAGGAGAATTAGAAAGCTAACAGGAAAAAAATTAGGCAAGTGCTAGGCTGCAAACAGCTTATCAGCCAAGCAGGGAATAGGTGCTAAATGTGTAATAGGAAGCCTGCCATAGGAAATGTCACTTATCAAAGTGGCAGCACTTTGCAAGGAGAAGAAGGAGAAAGAAATGAGGGACCCGATCCCAGCAATCGCTGATGTCACTGTGCAAAGTCCCTGTGAGTTAATGAACCGTAGGCTGGGTGTGTGGTTTTGGAAGTTTTAACACAGAGCTGCTAAGCTGACAGCAAGGTGCTGAGTACAGCTCAGCATGGCTATGAGGGGTGTGGGCAGTGCAGGGAGCCTACTCCCCATCCCCACCCCACCGCCTTCAAATCCCTTGGAGCAGCAAACATCCCGCCTTTGCTATCAGATAAAACCACGTTAATGGGTCCCTTTTCACTATGGAATACATTTTCCTGTGTGATTTTTACTGTAAATGTTTCTTGCTGTGCCACGTTGCAATGTCTGTTTCATTTTTATGTGCACTTGCATTTGGAATGACACAAGCAAGCCCCTTTTTGAAGAGAGAGAAAAGAAGACTGAAGATCTTATAATCATCGGTTTCACAGACTGAAAGTCTTTCAGTAACACAGGATCCACGACAGGCTCGAAAGGTCAGTCAATGAAGGAGAAATTTATTCTCTCTGGGTAGAAAGGAGGACTTTTCAGTTAGTCCTGGGTGTTTAAGGGCAAGGTGAAGGGCCACTGGAGGTCTGGGTGGACTTGTGGAGTTCATGAGCTCTGCAGCATCATCAGCTCTCTCAGCCTTTTGTAAAACCTTTAGAGTCACTTGGTGGACCTAACCTTTAGCCTTCATCAAGCTGTTGCCTTTAATGGACAACATGGTTAGGAGATGGCACAAATCTTCTCGAGCATCGTAGAAACTCTAAAGCTGTTGAATGGAAAGTGTCCTTGGTGTAACCCTAGCAAAGGAAATGCTGTTCATACAACATCACCATGTTATCCTGAGCTACTGTGGGCAGAAAGATGGATACAGATGAGGATAGACAGAGATATGGAGATGCTTTAGGGTCGAATCCATCCTTTAAAGTTTTGGCCTTCTGCTTGCCAAAACAAAGCAAAAAATTGTCAGTAGTATTAAATATAAATTAAAGAACAAGCAATGGAAAATGGCTTGTTTTCAAATCCTTTTCTTTTTTCTTCTTCTTTGAAACAGATGGTTCAATTCTCCAAGAGAAGCAAAGTTCAAGCTCTCATTTCCCATTGTACATTTCTGTGTTAGTGCCTCACAAAATAGCAGTTCATTTCTGGAAATCCTATTACTGTCCACACTCAAGCAGCAACTTTAACAGATACATCTGTTACCTGGCAGCTTCTTCCTACACAACTCCCACCTCTGAGAGTTACAGCTTATAGTTTAAAAAGGAAAATTGAAATAGCCCAATTTTGAACAATGCACATTTTAGGGGGAGGGGGAAAGGAAAAGGGTACATGCCACTGTCAGCTATGAGAGGCTCATCTTGTCTTCCCTTCTGATCCAGATAGATACAGAAAACAGAGTGGTGCATTATCATTATCTCAGAGATGTTTATTTGGTGTGTGGACACTCAACCAAAGGACTAATGCAATCAGAAAGTTAAAATATATGGGCTGGAAATACAAATTCATTAGACATACACAAAATGTATGCTGCAGTGGATCTGTCATTTAAATTAGATTGTGGTAATTATATGGATAGTCTGGTTGAGATGATATACTACTTGCTCACTTCATCTTCTCCATGATTTAATCATTGCAAAAGATGTGTAGAGTTAGGTCCCTGTCCTCCTCTCATGGACCTAAGCTGGAGTGGAGCTGGCCCCATCTTGCATAATTTGTGTTAGCTGCTTGAAGAATTGTTATGTGCATATGTATGTATGTCTGAGAGGTTTTTTACATGAAATGATTCTGTGTTTGCACTCACTGGAATTGATGTGAATCTTTCCACTGACCTCAGCAGGGTTGGGCCTCAGTCTTTCCATGCACATCACTTTCCAGCCCTAGGAGATGCTCCTCGCATGGAGACCACGTTTCATCACTCAGGTCTAAAGGGGACAGGGAACAGCTAGGTTCCTTCTGGGCTGCTTCCAGTCAAGCCCATGTGCCTTGTACCCCTGCATGAGCACAGCCATCCTCCGCCTCCCTACCCTGGGCCAGAAAAGCTCTGGGTCTCCATCCCCTCTGCTCAGACTTTGGCTTGAGACACTGTGGTGGCAGGGAGCTCAGATGGGCCATTTCAGATTTCTGGAAACATCTTCTCCCTTCTCAACATCCTCAGAGGCTTAAAGGACACGTATCAAGCACCATCTTCAGTGATACACTGCCAGGTACTGGTTTGTCGTGGTAGGGGCATGGCCAGCCCTGTGTGGGGATCTCCAGATGCTCATATGACTTATAGAGGAAATCAGTCTCTGGTACCAAACGCTGCCTCAACTCCTCTGGCTGCAGGGGATGATACTGCCCTGCTCTACCTTGTAGGTGCTCATGGGACATCTGGGATCCTGTCACAGTGCAGGGAGTGAGGTGAGAGCCCCGTGAGTCCAAACTGTTAGTTATGAGGGCTTGACTTTTCTGTGGCTGGTTGAAGTAAGCAGGATGAGCTCTCCTAAAAGACATCAGCCTCTTTTGGATATCACTCCCTGATGCACAGAGTAGCCAGGCAGCTGCTGTTCTTCTACAAAAAAAGTTGAAAATGATGCCTTTCAGGTGGAAGAACTAAGAAGAAGCAGCTTATATTGTCATTGAACATGCTTTGACAGGCTTTTGAATAGCCTGATGTTTATTAGCAGTATTTATTCCTCCTGTTAACGTGGACGTGTGCATAAAAAAACGCAGCACGAGGCACGATCAAACAAGGGCGACATCTCTTCTCTGCCTGAAAGTTGAATACATATTAAACCCCTCCCCACCATTAAAATGGAAACATGATTTGATAACTTCTTACAAATGCAGTAAATGCCACTTCTTACAAATGAACACTAGCAATCAATTTAATTTCTCAAATAAAATGATTAAATTGCTGTTATTGTGGAATCATTATTTTATTGCTAAAACCTTTTAAAATGTTAATTATTGTGGCCCTTGAAAAGCTTTCATCTTGCCTGACTTTGCTCTTGTACAGAAAATGTCTTCTGGTTGTGACTTGCGAATTGAATGAAAATTCACGCTTTACCTTTTCTCTCTCTCTCTCTCTTTCTCTCTTTTAACACCTGCAACTATTCTCCTTGGCTGTAATATTTATATGAATTTAACTTTAATTTTTCTTTGCTTTCATCTTCTGAATTAGTCAGTATAAAGCACAGAACACTCCTTCTCTGCTGCTTTCCTGTTTATTTGCTTCAACAATAGATTCATTAACTAGATTTTGGTGCTCGAGCCGTGCAGACACATCCATTTCAAAGGGGGCTTTAATGGCATTTCATATTTTTCTACATTAAGGAAGATTAAAGTATATTACAATACCTTTTACTGCTCTATTTTCTTCATTTTAGAAGTGGTCAGTTTTTAAATTTTTTCCCCCTTTCTTTCATCTGCAGTGTTCAATAAATTGTCCAGGCCTTTCAGATGATAGTTCCAGCAAATTGAGTTCTATATTACAACTCTGAACCATTGTTTAGCCCATCATCAGTCAGATAAAGCACTCCTATTCACACAGGACATCAAAAGAACAAATATATGTTCAAAGTGGCTAAAAAGATTACTGTGACTCGGATATATCATTTTGTTAATTGTTAGTGATTATTCTACTGGTTTAGAGGTGGTAAATTTGCTGACTCTCGACTCGTGCTTGTGATGTAATCAGGAGTGTAATATATAGATATTCATGGCTGGAAATTACACCATTCAAAAAGGGTCAGGTCTATCATCTTCTAATAGCTGAAAGTGGACTAATAGCAACATTTTAATAAGAAGAAAGAGGCAGACCCATGTCTTCATTTCCCAGGTACAGTGTGTTGCAAAGCTCTCCAGAGAATTTCAGCTGTGCTGGTGCTTGGATGAATCAGGTGATGATGATGGTCATGGTGAGTACTGAGCCAAATTCAGCCTTGGTGCCTCTAGAGATTGGTTGGGTTGTACGTGGGAGGAATCTGCCCCAGTCTGATTTGAGAATGGACAAAGTTAATGCATTCAAGTCCTCATCCTGCACAGATTGATTCACAGCTGCTTGATGCTTTACACTGAGAGATCCCTCAGAAATTGCTGGTGGTACTTTAGGTATTTCAGTGACTCCCAACACCACACAGACCTAATATGTTTGTCCTCACAGCTCCAGATGCAATGGGGAGGTGTTTCAGAGAGCAGGAGACAGAGATACAAAAACCAAGACCCTGCAAGGTGATGAGGTGCCCAACCCCCAGCAACTGGAGTGAAACAGCCAAGCATCTGCCTCTGAGTGAAGGTCCCACAGAAGGGAAATGAGCCCATCTGAACTGCCAGCTCCCAGACACTCATGCTTTCTCTGCAATCACTGACACGTGAGTATCTCGAAACCATCCACATCTTTGCAGGCTGTAAAGCCAAACCATGTCCATCTCTGCAGGCTCCTGCACTTCAAAGGTGATCTCAAAAATCTTGCAAATGCACAAAGTCTAACGTGGAAGTTTGAATAGATGCTGCCTGCAGTGGCAAGCCACTTTGCTTTTCTCATGTATTTTTGCCCTGCACCGGGTAAAATGGAAAGGCAAGGCTAAGGGTGCCTGATGCTATGTGAGGCTACTGGCTGGAAGACAGATTTTCCAACAGAACAATCGCAGGGTGTGGGTTTTAGGCAATAAGCAGGTAGCCTCGTTCTCTCCAAAGCAAAAGGAAAATAATGGAAAACTGTAACATTCATTTGGAGGCCTCAAAGGCATAAAAAACCCAATTCCAACTGTTATAGGTCCCTGCAGGAGTCTACAAAAGAACTAAGCTTTTTAAGTAAGAAAACTAGATTTTGGCCCAGAGGGCCCTGTCATTGCTGCTTAATAGATGAAACTCTTTTGATACAAATATGCTGTTTACTTCTCAGCTTCAGCTTTCATAAAATATAACCTTTTTATGATTTACGACCCCAGAAAAGGTGCAGGATGGATTTTAACTCTGAATTGGTTGAATGTCAACAAGAAAAATATAGATAACATACAGAAATAGCAGGGTGTTAATGCCACACAAAATGATGAAATTATTTTTGTTTAGAAAAGTTAAGTTTGTTCTTCAAGTTCGTTGTGAGCGAAACTGAGGAAAGGGTTTGCTGCTGAAGCCACAGGAAGCTTTGCAGAACGCTTCCTTTTTGCTTTGGGACAGCATCGGTCTGCCTAGGAATTGTAAAGCTGACAACACAGAGTCTAGCTGGGACCTCAGGGAGCGACAGATGAGACAATGTGGCTGATAACCCTTCTGGTATTGATCAAAACTTACCTAAGTTTTGCCCAACTAAGCACTTCAGATACAGCTCTTCAATGACAAAGTGAAGTTTAAAGACTTGTTCCAAAGCTAAAGTTGGGTAAAGACTCTTATTACTTGTAGTGATTATGAAAATCAAACAGAAATGATCAGAAGTGACAATCTATCATCTTTCTTCATTTGCCCAAGTTGCTTCCTTTTGCTCTTGCCAGCTATATTGATGTCTAGAGCCAAATGATGATCTAGAGGCAAGTTTTAATAGATTGGTCGGTCATTAAAAAGAAACACAAATAGAATATGGTGATGCAAAATGGAAATGAAGGAATCAGAGCTTTAAAGACTGAGGTGAACGTGTCAAGGTGAAGGAAAAGCTGTTGCTGAGAGCATTGCAAATGTCCTCTTTTCCAGTTTTGTGCTGTTTTCTTGCAGCTTCTTTGCTTACAATTAGCGATGTGCTTGTTTTGCAGGTGGCTTCTTTCTTGTTTGTGAATCTGTTGAACAACAGCAATAAAAAAAAAGGTTGATTTTTCTGGGTGGTTGGGGAATAGCCTGTTCCCACACAAATTGCCCAGGAAGCCTTTGAAATGACTGAGCCTGCCACAAAGGCATGGTTGGAAAAGTGGGAAGGGTTTTCACTTTTGACTCTTCCAACTGTTGCAGAAAGATACATTTGCTAGTGTATGGTCTCTGAAAACTGTCACTAAGCAAATTAAATCAACAAAAATATCCACCTGTGAGCCCCCACACATCCAGCTTTTCTGCCCTGCTCTGTCACGGGGTATTAATCACCCAGGGTACATATGGTGCTCAGCAACAGTGGCTACCAGGAGGAGGGTCAGGTGGCTCTTACTGAGCAGTTTCAGGGTTTTTACACAAGTATTGGTGCTAGAAAACACTGTACTCCACTGATCTGGATGCTCCCTCCTTGTGTATTACAGAAAAAAGAAATGGAAGCTGAAATGAATAGAAAAACATGGGATAAACTTGTGGAAAAGCATGGGAGAAGTAATGTTGCTGGAGTGTTATCTGTCCTGCCCAGTTACTTATGCATCTCTGAAGACTTTTCATGGGATCTCGGGATAAGAGAACAAGCTGGAACACTGATTCCTGAGCCCTTTGTGCAGGAATGGCCTGAAGGACTAGGTAGGTATCTGGAATAGCTAAATCAAGGCTATCCAGAACAAGATTTTCTGCCTGAGACTTGTAGGTTCTCATGGGACATCTGAGATCCTGCCACAGAGCAGGGAGTCAGGTGAGAGCCCTGTGAGTGCAAACTGTTATGAAGGCTATGGCTGGGTGAAGTAAGCAGGATGAGCTCTCCTGAAAGACATCAGTCTCTTTTGGATGTCACTCCCTGATGCACAGAGTAGCCAGGCAGCTGCTATTCCTCTACAAAAAAAGTTGAAAATGATGCCTTTCAGCTGGAAGAACTAAGAAGCAGCAGCTTATGTTGTCATTGAACATGCTTTGACAGGCTTTCAAATAGCAATAGCCAATCAGTCACCAGAAGCTGGACAGTGTGGCACAATTTATAGTGTGCTTTCTTGCAAGTTCCTCGAGGCATCTTACAACAAAGTAATGAAAAATTGACATAGCTCACCCATAACTTTCAATTTAAGAAAACTATTAATATTGTTCTTAGAGTACATAATAGTTATAGAATGAGGGATTTTTTTTTGCATACCTGCAGAAAAACTTCCTGGTTTAAAGCTTTGGGGAAGCCATGCCAGAAATTTGAAAGCTCTTGATTTTGCCTCCAGGAGCTTTGGTGGTGTGTCAGGAGAAAGGACCTGATCAGGGTCCCTGTCTCTGTACAGCTCATCTGTAGATAGAGTCAAATCCATTCTTCACTTTTAGCTGGTGATGGTCATTGTGGTCCTTGGCTCTCCAGGCCAGAGGTGCTGAGCAGCAGTGGTGAAAGATCTCAAGATATTGATTGGTCTTGTGTTACACTATCAGCTTCTCAGGCACAACCTAAAGCTTTTAGGCTGTGTCAGTGTTTTGTAGCATGTATTTGGAACGGTGAGAAAAGCAAAGAAAAACACATCCTTAAAATTCACCCCAGAAATAAACAAGTAAGTGAAGAGATGCTGTTAAGTGCATGCTGAGCATCTTGAAACCTCAGGGTTATTTTTCCTCTTTATGAACTTCTGAAAATCTTGTTACTGAGGAAGGTTTTAAGCTGAAGTTTAGTGCATGGTTCAAGTGCCTACCTGAATACCTTTGTGCATTTTCCCCTTAGTTAATCAGTTGATATCTGCATAGAGCTTTGAAAATTGACGAAGAGGAGAAGGAGGAAGGGAGATGGACAAAGATGACCATCACCCAGATGTTCAAAGTCACTTGGGAAGCAGACAAGGTAAATATTTGCCTAAAGGAATCTCCTAAAGTATCAAAACAAAGGAATGCTGCAGAATCAAACTTGCTTTAAAACTTGCTGTGCAAATTTGTGGAAGTAGAGTTTAGAGCATCCCCAGGTTTGTCAGACTGATGCTTGCTCAGATGGTCAACTCAAGAAAATAACTTCAGAAGTGGTCTAGACTGAGCAATGAGCTGCCTGGGTCACATGCAGATGTTTTCATAGGTATGCATCACTGCAGAACCAGCTCCTTTGTGCTTTTATTCTAACAGAATGAAGCCTAACTTTATCCCCTAAGTTGGAAGACTCCATTATCCACAGTGAGATTGGCTGTGGGAAAAGGTCATTGTGATGCTAACATCTGCCTTCAAAAGCACCCTGAAACCCTCCAAGTCTGACTGGTCAATGAAAGAACTGGAAAGGGGAGACTTTAGACAGCTGAGGACAAGTTTGTTATAGTGTTTCTGCAGCTCTTGAGGTAAGTTGAATCTTGGAGACATGAAGTGTAGAAAGCTTCAGCTAAAAGTGGCTTAGGAACAGTAACTTCCATCAGGAATACTCTTTTTGAACTTCCTACTGCAGATGTTTCTCTAAGATTGGTCTCTTCCTTCAGTGGATATATTAGTGAAAATAAAGATGTGTTCTGTTCTGTCTCACTGAAGAGATGTTGGTGAAAATGAATACATTTCTATATGTTTAAATGTAACAATCCATCTGATCTGCCCTCATACCTTTGTTGAATGTACAGATATAGTCATGGGAGGTTACAGCCAGCAGCAATATGTATGAAATCCTATTGCATTCAACCTGGAGGTGACCTACACCATGAACTCTGTAACTAGTATATTTTCATATATATCAGCCTCAGGGCTGTAAAATCAGGAAGGAATTCAGCAGCAGGGCAGTTTATACCTACATGGATGAGAGAAGCAAAACAAATACTACTACATGTTCCTTTCAGGAGTAGTCCTGCCCCTGGTCCCAACATTCCTTAGCCACCGTGCTTCAATGTCCTTCTCCCAAGAAGACTGAGAGTCTTTTTGAGGTTGTTTGGGGACCATTTTTGAGGAATAGCATTTTAATGATTTACTTGGAGTTGAAGCTTTTTCTACTATCAGGTACAAATCTGACCTTGTAAGTTTGTCAGCTGGAGCAAACGACCTTGTTGGGGGGTTGCATGGAAGAATTTCAGGAAAGGTTACTACCTGTCATGTCATTAGGAGCTCTTCTCTAGTCATTTAAACCAACGTTTCCCTAAGTGCACCAGAACAACCAACTTCTGTGACAGGGACTAATATTTATTCCAAAAAGGTATTTCACCTTGGCTTTGGTGTTTATTTGTTCTATTTTAGTTTATAGCAATTTCCCCCCAGTTATTTCAAGGTTACTTCTGATAGGGAAAAATCCCTGTTTAATGAGAATACAGACAAAATCTTGCATCTAAATGCTGAAGTGGGAAATCTGGTGGTGTGATTCATTGGTACTAGGATTATTTGGTTTATGTGGGGAACTCATTTAGCTGGAGGCACTGTGCTTATGTCCTGCTCAATGGCCTTTGGATAAAGGGAATTTATTTTACTTGTCTGCCTTGAAGACTGGAAATTTGGTAGTGCTGTATTTTCAGGTAGAAAAGCAAAGAACTGTTCAGATATTTTCTTGAAGCTGTCCTGAAAAGTGGCTCATAATGACAGAATCATAAAGGTCATGTGCTATTTTCTTTCCATAAATCTGGCAGTGGAAACACTGGACTTTATCCCCTCTCTTGCTGTGATGAGGGTGTCAGATTGTTTTTGGCTCCTGTGAAATCCTAAAGTGTAGAGCACAGATGAGTGCTGCTACACCTCTTTGTTAGAGGCTGGGACTGGGAATAGCAACTGATAGGAAAGTAAGCTCATTGAAACCTGAATGCCTGCAGAAAATCCCCACAGTCCATTGGGAAGGGTTCCTTACACTGCTAGGAATGTGAAGGATGACAAGCCCTCTTATAACATCAAATGCAATAAAAAGGAAAAGAAGATGGACATAAAATTAGGTCTTGAATTTTTGGTGCTAGCCTCTACTGAAATAAACTGGAAGTTACTAGAGCATATGATCTGCTAAATTCCTGTAACCTGGGAAATAGTGTCCTGTTCCCACAGAAGCACTAGAAAAACTAACAAAAGTGGATCTGAAATTCAGTCAGGAGAGAGAAGACATTCAGTAACAGGGCTACCACTCCATCTCATGTCTGTAGATCACATGCTACTCCATAGCCATTTGATATGGGTGTCTTTGGACTGTGGTTTGTGCAGGAGCAGGACTATATCTTGAACATGAACACAAAGCCTGAATTTCTGACTTTGAGGCACAAAGCGTGGTTCATCTAAATCTACTTGCTCTGCTGGCTGGGCTTGGCTACTGGGAGAAGCTGTGAACTGGAATGATTATGTGGCTTCTGGATCAACTTGAGGTAAGCAGAGGAGCCCATCTCTGCTTTTCCTTGTACTGCCTATTTGAAATCAACCAATGACTTTGAAAACATTGCTCTTACTATCTGTCAAAAGTCCATACAAAAGAAATTGAACTCCTTATTCTGAAACGATGTGTCTTTTCTTCCCCCTAGCTGGTGTATACAAAAGAATGAGCATGGAACAAGGGTGGGGTTTAAATTTCCAGCATGATAATGGTTCCTCAGTAACTCCCAGTTTAAATGCTTTAATACTGCACATGAAGTGTCTTTGTGCAGTTCAGCATCGTGCACTTCCCAAAGGAGCTCAAAGGAGCTATTGGAGGGAGGGTGTCTGCAGAGAGGGAGGAGAGAGCCCTGGAGAATTAGCTGTTCTGTGAGAGTTGCTTGGGATTATTTCTCCAGACAGACAATTTCCAAATCTGTTTTTCCCTGAGTGTTGAGAGCACATTTGTAGCTGGTTCTGTATATGTGAGTGAGTGTGAGTAAACGGCTTCTGGCAGGCGGACAAGCGCCGTTGTTTATCCCAGACACAAACCTGGCCAGAAGCTACGTTTTCCTCACATATGTCCATTCATGGCCATGACCATAAAGTCTGCCAAATTTATAAACTTCTTGGTCAGAGACAGAGCTGGATCGTTAATTAAAGGTTCATAACTGTGATTGATCCTATAAAATGCAGCATATGTTTCCATTTTTAGGGCTGTGTGACTATTTTTTGAGTTGTGGCTTGGTTACAAATCAATTTGGCTCAGTGTCCAGTTTATGCAATTCCTTCTGCAGTCCAAGTCTGTTCATGTGGTCTTGGTTAGTGACAAAGAACTAAATTAATCTGGAATCTTAATTGATATTTATGGAAGTGTGACACGTTCTCCTATGTAAGCATGAATGGAGACCTACGTTTCATTCTGCTGGAGGAGTCATAGAGTCATAGTCCTGTCTTTTGTCTCTAATTTTTCTTTTCCTGTGGTCTAACCGTTCTGTGTTCATGGTTTCAGTACACCTAAATTCTCTGATTCCCTGATTATTTGTGTAATTGTTTATGGCTGAGGGTGCAGAAGTCTGTAAAAGATAACATTTTTGACCTGTCAGTATGTTGTCTATAACTCACACAGCTCTCTGTAAAGAAATATCCAGTGATATAGGAGTGGTACCTGAGTTCTTGGAAAAAAAGATGATGTGTTACAGTCATCCCAAGGGAATCACACTTATTTAATACCAACAGTGAATGTAGTCATTTTTTTTCATGTCTGTTTTTGTGCCAAAGCAAACATCACAAAATATTTACTCGTGGAACAAGTCCAGGTGAACTACACAATCTATCTGAAGGTTGGTTTTGCTTTATGTTCCTGAGGACCAGTTACATCACCAGCTCACAGGATAGGCTTTGGTGGTGTTGTAGATGCTGTTAAACTCCCTGTCACCATCACTGTGATGTACAGCTTTGCAGCACAGCCAAAGGTGTGTCTGGTTACTTTTTCTTTAAACATTTCCTCACGTTTCTAAAAATTAAACAATTCTTTAATATGAAATCATTGTTAAAGCTTTCTTGATGAAGTTGGCATGCATCACCTGTTCTGCAAGTTCATTCCTAACACTGAACTAATACAAAGTGTAAGACTCTTCTGCTGAAGTCTATGTTGGCCTGAGGAACATTAGGCAAGGTCAGCCTCAGCTCTGCACAGTTATCACATCTGGTGTTACCGATTGGCATTTTAGCCAATAAAGCACAGGTAGGTTTTACTCCAAAGCTGGAAACATCATTTTATCAGACATGGTACCACACTGGTGTTCTTTCAAGTGCCAGCATATCCTGCTTATCATGACTAACCAAGGCAAAACCAAGTTTCTGCACAACAACATCAGTTTAAGCCTTGCCAGTTTGGCTGTGTCTCACTCTGACAGTACATTGTAATGGGGCATTAATAAATGAGTTTAGAGCACTCAATGGCTTACAGATTTCTCCCATTCCTTTGCAGCAATATCCTGGAAATCTTCAATTTGTTAAAGATGATTCCACATCTCCCTTATAGACTGACTGGCAATTCTGCTATGGCAAAATTAACAAATGACTTACCCTGAGAAATCCCAGTTCTCTTCCACTGTTATTTCCTGTTGCACTGAGACTTACAATCACTCACACATGGAAGTAACAAGCATCTTGCAGGTGTTTACTCTCTCTTGCAAGCATTTGCAGCTTGAGGTTTCTCGAGTAACTGCATCTCAGACAGCGTTTCTGTTCTCTTTGCAGGGAAGAGAACCGTGGACCTGAATCTGGCCCTTACAGTAGAAACAACATCTATCTAAAGGAAATGCTGAGAAGAGTAATAAAGAGCAATCTTCCTGTGAGTAAATAAAAATTACAAAAGGAAACAATAATCAATACATTTTACAGTTCAAGAGTTCAGCCCATGCTGTTTCAGTGCAGTACAATGGATAGGCGGCATCCCTGGATTATGAATTCCCACGTTTATGTGGAAACAGAAGTAAATAACTGAAACAAGAGTCATGTTGCAAGAATGTAAAACCAAGCTGGACTTAATGGGGTGCTATATTTAAAAGAGTGATGTGGTCCAAGGAGTATTCACTTTATCTTTTCCTTCAAGCTTGGCTGCGTGCAACCTGCCAGGACCAGCTAATTCAAAAGAAACTATTTTTCTCTATTTCAATCACCAATAAAATACAATGTGCACTGCACATGGTTACCCTGAATCCCAGAGCCTGATGGTACCAAACAGCCATGTGTTAAGGATGCAGGTAAAGGATGCTTCTCATTTGAGTTGAGAGAACTGTTACTTGGATCAGATAGAGGGAACGTGCAAGGCAATGTGGTGATGCCATAGAATCTTGCAGTAATATTTTGGAGGAAACAGATGTTTGAAAACTACCTGTGCCCTCACGTAAAACTTTTTGGCTTTAGGAGTCAGATGCAGAAACACAGTGGGGAAGCCTGACCCTAGATCACCTATTCAAGATCAAATTTTGTGCATGCTTTTTCAACCTATACTCCTTTCCTGACTTGCTTCCCTTTGCTCCTCATGCTGCTGATGCTGAAATTGTCAACCAGGCACTGATCTCCAACTTCGATCCCTTTCGTCTCTCCATCAGTATAAGAGAAGAGATTTAACAGGACCATTAGTGATTCTTCTAAGAAGAATCTTCCAGAGGATTTCAATGGTGTACTTGGCTTCCATTCTTGACTCTCATGAACACTCTTGGGCAGGCAATATGTGAAGGGTTTACTCATCCCCAGGAGGAAAGCAAGGCTGGAGGGACCTGATGTCATCTGGGAAACAAGAGATGCAGGTCATGGGTTGCCTTGATGCTTCACTTTGATGAGGAACAAAACGTCAGTGGCATTTTGGTCTGGAAAAGTTTGTCAGTAAGCCTAGCTGTCTGCAACCAGGAGTCTCATTAGCACAGGGTTTCAGGCATCTTGCAAGAGAGAAAGGTGAAATCCCTGGTTTGGTTAAAATGTTCCTATTGTCATGGATGGATCCATTTTACTTTAGCTGATGGTGGTGTTCCAAACTGAGGAGACTTATGCACAATGAGGATTTTGATTTGATGGTGCATGCTCCATTTTCCAGGTTAAAATGTGTTTTAACCAATGAAAGCTGTATCTTCTCACACATTAAGAGTCTAGGCTTGTACATCATGTCTACGTGCTAATGCAATCCAGGACATTATATATGAAAAAATTTCTGATGTACTTTCTCAAACCTATATTAAGAAAGCTGTAATTTAGAAAAGTAGTTCTTGCAATGTCACGATAAGAATGAACAATTTTGAACCCCCCAAAAAAAACCCCAAAAAGGATAAATTTTGAGTGCTTAGCATTGTCAGACAAATACCATTCCTATAATCTTCATCAAAATCAATCTTACAGAGATAGTAACAGTTGTGCCCTTGTTCTAATATAGCAGAGCCATTTCGTTAATTTCCCTGTATTTTACGAGGTGCATGGAAAATACATTTTATGAGCAGGTGCTCTCTTACTTTATATAGGAAGTATTAAATTTGATACCACTTTCCTTTAATAAGACCAGATAATGGCACAAAATCTGAATCTATTATCACGAGGAAGAAAGTAACAAGGACAGAAAAAGAAACAAATGTAATTTTTCCTTATTACAACGTTCACATTTCAAACTTGTGGAGTGTCTGTGCTTTACTTGGTAATAACTACTGTGACTGCATAATGCTAGGATAGATATTGTTTAAGAAAAAGAATCACTGATAGCCTATTCAGGGCTGTGTCTTTGTGTTCTCATGGTAGCCCATCTCTTTAAGTAGGTTGAGTTGAACAACTACCCAGCAGGTGAAAAACCGTTCTGCTACTAGCATATTGCCATCTTTCATTAAATGGTTACCATATAATCCTATATAGTAGTGAGAGAGGAATGCATTTCTACCTGCTGGCAGATATCTTTACAAAGTGCAAGGTAACTGTATTGTGTGGCTATAGAATGATGCTTGCAATGAAGCTATGTGCATTTCCTCTGGTTCCTCCTCTCCCCTAGTAGCTGTGAAACGCTATGAAAATCAGCCAGCAGAACTAACACAAATGACACAGTGAACACACAGGCAATGATTTTTTTTCTTCCAGTGCATACAATATTAGCCATTAGCCTGCAAGCAATGATATTGCCTTCATATTTAGGGTAATTTTCACACTAATATGATATATGCGAGCCAAATCTCTCACCAGAACAAAAGTGGTTTAGTGACTGAGTTTACTCAAAAGAATACTGACATTTAACAGCAGGTTTTGTTTTCAGGAGTGACATAAATGTGTGTTCCACACTTTTCAATGAGAAAAGAATAAAGCTCCTTCCTCTGCAGAAGTGAATGAAACCTATGCCAGATTGAAAACAAATAGGTGTGGAGGATGTTTTGTGCATGAAATTTACTGCTCCATACCAACAGTTCCTTCTCCATATGTGTGAGAGCTGTTGTTAGGTAAGGCCTTTCTGTTTGACAAAGTCTTTCTGTTTGGTAAGGTCTTTAATTTTAAATTCTTAAGAAGAAATCAATAAAAATGGTAATGCAAGAGGTATAATTTGTTCCAAAGAGTCTACAGAGTCTTCTATACAGTCCTTCTGTGTTCTGTCTCAAAGGAGTCCCAGTGCTGGACTGTCCCTCTCCTGACTTTCATATTCACAAAGCCTCCCCTATCCCCTCTCTGCAGGATTGCAAAGGTAAGCTGCCTGCCTCAAAACTTGATCCATTGTCTATCCAAAACATTCAAACCCCGTGCCTTTCCATATCTTGAAAAGAACCAAATCAATTGAGACTTCTGGGCAGCAAGGGAACCAAAAGGGAAAAGAATAATCACTCCTTTACTGAGAACTTCAACATAAAGTTTTACCCATTAGGAAATTTGGGCTGGCTGAGTTATTACCTCTCAAGAAAACAGCATTCATAATGGAAATCCTGACAGAGCCATAACCACGGCTGAGTGAGTGGCTGTAATTAACTCTGCCTTCAGACGCCTTGCATTAATATTTTAAGGATTTTTAAATTAAAATAATTGTATTAGTTTATGAAAAATGCTCTCTCCCTCAAGATGTTTCATACAGGAAATATTGCAAACCCGCTGCGTTTTTTATCTCTCTCTTTTTTGCTTTCTAGTTCGTATCTGCACAACAAGTTTCCTCTTCCCCTTCTTTTCTCTCCATTGCTAGATCCTTCTAGTTTCTCTCCAAACCCTCAAAACATGAAGGTTTTCCCCTTTGATTTTATGTCTTTTCAAGTTTTGAAAGCTATATGGGTCCAAGACCATATTGATCATCCTTGTCGCAGCTGAAGCAAGAGTGTTATGTATGAGAAGAGATCTTTCGTTTTGGAAGAGAAGGTATGGGCAACCAGAGTCTTCAGAAAACTCTGTATTCAACCCTTCAGTACATACATATATATATATATTTTTTTATATATAAATGGTGCTAAAACAACTTCAGAAAACTCTGTATTCAACCTTTCACTATATCATTAACATGGTGCTAAAACAACTTTACACTACCGACACTTAGGTGGGCAAGTGAAGTGGTCACAGGCACATAAATTACACCAGCATATAGTAAATCTATTTCTCATACACCTACAACCAGCTTCTCCTACAGATAACACTTCAGTATGTGATAATATATGGAGAAACTACAGCTCTCATCCATAAAACTATTTGTACACAAGAAAAAACTCAACGTGAATAATTTAACCAGCCACTACACATTGATATAAAACAGAGCCTGCCATCCAAAACAAACGAGACCCCATACAGACGCTTCTATTGACTTATACTTGAATTCATTTAATCTTTATTTTATTTCAACTCTGCCTTATTTTTTTTAGTGAGGTTTTTTTTAATCCTCTGTCCAGAATCTGACACGGGTAACTTTTGAGCAGGCTCATCATTTGAATAATCAGCCATTTAGTGACATGTCTAGTCCTGTTTAATGACTGAATCTGTAAAAGTATGACCTCAAGCACTGGTTAACTTTAAAATAGCTGTGCCCACTGCATGACATAGCCAACAGGAAGCCATTAGAGCTCCAGCAATTACCATTTACATCCATCGACGAAGTCCCTATTTTATTTTAATCTGCTTAAGTACATTTTCTGCACGAGGTTAAAATATAAATCCCTTCTCCTGAACAAGACTGGTTTTCTGGCTGACTTGAGAGCACAATTTACAACTGATTTAATTTGTTCTTCACAAACATTCCTAATGACATTACCCTGGTGCATATACTGACTGCCTCCTCTTATTCCATTAACTCCCAAATCGGGTTTAAAGACCATATTGATGCTAGATGTTATTATGGGTGATTATCAAAACAACAGACAATGGGGCAAAGTGTTTACTAACTGGTTTATATATAATTTCTGTAATAACTACAACAGATGGTAATGCTACAAACAATAAATCAAGCTTTTCACTGCTGAAATAAATTGGCAGCCTGCAGTACAGAAATGCTGTATGTAACTATATACAGATGCTTCAGTCATCAACTGTATTGTTCATCTTATTAGAAAATGGGTCTGTTACTGCTATTACAGGAAATCTTTCCATTTGCAATTACAAATGTATATTTTCAATTAAAATTGTTTTTAACTGCCAAACTGGTTTAAATATACTTTAACCTTTAATTACAAATAGAGTTATCACGTACTGCCAAACTGGTTTGAGGCATTTGTTTGTGTCTGTGGAAGTTCCTCCTCAAATTGGGTTTCCACTCCATAAATATACTTCTGCCCTTCAAGAATCCTCTGGCCAACAGGCATTTGCAGTAACTTTAGGAAGTTAATTCAATAGTAGCTGTGTAAAAGGATGTTTTATTTGACAGTGCTTAAAACAGTATCAAACCTGCAATTAATTCCATTCACTTTTGTTTGCAGTAATTTATCAAAACATTTCTCTCCCTACACTGCCTTCTTTCCAGCTCCTTTGTGAGGAGCTGATTCCATGTCTTTGTAGCCATGTCAGCATCTTCTGGTATTTCAGAGCTCCTGGCCCATGGGGAGAGAACCCCCCACAGCTGCTCTACCAATGACTTTGGGATGGAAGTTTTTGTCCCCAAGTTGGAAGTAAATGATGGATCTGCTGTAGTCTGATGTGAACCACAGGAATGTTGTCCCACTCAGAAAGGAGAATTTTGTTAAAAATGACAGTTTCATTACAATTCCAAGAATGAGTAGCATTTTTAGTGTCTTTTCCCCATTTTATGGCTTCTTTGAGTTGTTCTTTGCATAAAGGTAGGGCCATGAAAGGTGGAAATAGTGAACACGTAATGTTTTCACAGGCAAGTGTGCAACTGTGAGCCAACTGAAACCTACACCCTCCATGTACCTAATTTACATTGATTTTTAATTGGATTTAATTATTTAATTGTATCTACCTACATATTTAGGAATTTATTTCTCTTTCCAACTATAGGTGCTGTCCTGTACTTACCACTCACAAACTTTTGCTCTGCATTCTGCTCCCTGATCTCTGCCGTGTGTTTGTGCAGTGATAGCCAAACATCCCAGCTTCACACACTCATCTGGAATCCTCGTCCTCTACAAAATCCTTTAAGAAGTTGCAACCTGAGAGCCATAAAAACATGATGCATCTGACAGAAACCTGAGGTTTGATATCACAGAGAGACAAAAAAGGTAAGAAAAACCCCAAAATAAAACATTTGTTAGAATATTCCAGATGAGTTGGAATTCCAAATGATTAATCTGTGAACTAAACCATGTTTCTTTTTTCCCCCAAATAATCATATAATAATTTCAAGGAGTGAATTAATCCCTGAAAGTCATGATTGCTTTATGAGTAATTTAATAAGGAGAGGATAATTGACATTTGAATTAACTTTTCATGAGTAGTGAGAATAATATATTAGCTCTTTCACATAATTTTAGGCCTACCTGTGATCCCTCTAATAGTAGCTGTGCTTTGGTGTAGCTGTTGGCCTCGATAGATGTCTGCATAAGGTAGAAATGCCACTTTACTAGTTGATGTCTTTGGAAGGATGAAGAGTTTTACTCCTACATCTATACAGAGTGAGATAGAGGTGAAATGAACTGCTTCACATCTGATTTGGTTGCTGATAGATAGTTAATCCATGAAATGAATATGGCTGTAAAGAAATGCCTTTGGTAATTTCAGCTTATATATTTACTTTAGCAGCAGGACAAACACGTGAATGGTATCACTCTTAGACTGTCAGGACTGGAGGTGATGCCTACTCTGTCACTCACTGTGATGGTGAGAAACCATCAGATGAAGTGACTTGTTTTCTGCATGTGGGGCAGATGTTTGCTCTGGGCCAGACCTGAAGCTCACACAAGTCTTAGGGTGTCACTAAGGAGCTTGGAGCTTGACAGTGAATTTTATGGGGCATCAGCTGTACATCCTCCACTCTTGTAGAGGACTAAGGGGCAGTAGGAAGCATACTCATACCCTTCCATGGCTGAAGGCAGCGTGAATCTGGAAGTGTCCTTCTGCTGACCCTGCCACAAGCTCAGGAGACACAGTTGTTTGCTCTGGCTTCATTTCTTGCCCATTTACCAGATTGCCTGTTGCCTGGACAGTCACCTGGTTGCCAGAGGTTGCTGCTGTACGAAGAGGGCTCTTTGTATGACAGTAGCCTGCAGGATGGCTTTCACTAGAGAGCATCAGATATATAGTTCAACCCCCTTCTCTGGATTATATGTATGTATGCCCATCGCTGTCTGAATGCAAGTGATGCAAATTATATCTGCTGTATAGAATACAGATTAAAAAAATGCACTCCCAGCATTATAAAGATCTTTAATTAGAATCCTGCAAAGATGCAATCTGATTATTTGCTAATTGCCTTTCCATATTTTTTTCAAGGCCTCACAAAGCATCAGGGATACTAAAGAGCAAACAGTGCTTTAAGGCCACGGTACAATGTGACAACAGTGATAGATATGCTAATTTCTTCATTCACTCCACTTCACTTCTTTTATTCTTTCCAATTAAAGCAAATGCTACTGAAACTGTAATTAAGCTAGTGTCGTAGCCCTGATTGCCTGCTGTTTTAATGAAACCCTATTGATTTTGCTTTTATTCCTAATGGCCACACATTGCCTTCAATGGTCAAACACATGGATGTTACAACGTGCAGCCAAACTTAATTCTTGTTCTCTAAAAAAGGTGGGCCTTATCAGAAAGAATATCAAAAGAGCTATTTGTGTGAGGTCTCTATAGTTTTTCCTCTCTCTGTCTGAAGAGATCCACTTTGAGCAAACATATTACCATTAAAAAGAAATGAGTTACATTTTTGTAGAGGACAAAAATGACTATCAGTCTCCTGTAGTTACCATAAGTTGCACACAGATTTGGCATATTCATGCTTTCCAGCATCATTGTGAGTTTTATTATTTTCTATTAAAAAAGAAGAGAAATCTATCTGGAAGGGAAGGTGGGGAAGATGATATTCTCTCCACGAGATATTATAAATCACAGCAGCAATTTAAGACATAACAGGCTCTGAGCACTTTCCGATTTGTTGATAATTTTATTGAAGAATTCATTTTCACTGGCAAATTTCACTGAATTATTTTCTGGTTTGCCTGGAAGTAGTGAAGAAGGTAAGGAGAAGGAAAAACGCTCTTAGAATCCCATAAAAAAAACATAGTACACCTATAAATTTATTATTCACCAGCTGGATTGTTCAGCTGGTGAGATAGGTGCTTAACTGGCTATGGCTTTTCTGTGGCTTCATAGTCATTCTTAGGAGGCAGTGTATACAAATCAGTGCACTGGAGGAAGGCATTGTCTCCCTGCAAATGAGTCTGTCCAGCCTCTTATAACACACCACAGCAGAAACTCATTGCATTCACAAGGCACATCTACAGGAAGACTGAAACTATTTTACTGCCAGGGTGACAGAGTCCTGGCCCAGGCTGCCCAGGGAGGTTTCCAAACCCACCTGGACACGTCCCTGTGTGACCTGAACTAGGTGGACCCGTTTTAGCAGGGAACTAAATGGTCTCTAAAGGTCCCTTCCAACCCCCACCATTCTATGATTCTATGATTGTAATTGACAGAACAGGAATATATGTGACCCTGTTCCTGCTTTGCTTGAGGAAAATAAATAGTAATAAAGAAATGTGGCTTCCTACCATTCCTTATCTAAAAATATTCTCTTATGACTGCTGTGGATGATATACTGTAATCATGTTTAGGATACACAAAGTCAGCAGTCAGCTTCACAAATGCACAAAACAAGGATGAGATTAAGCCCTGATCCATCCTGTGTGTGCTGAAAGGCAGGGCTTTGTCCTTCCCACATTTGTTCAACTGTAATCAAACATTTTTTCCTGGACCAAGGACAGAGTCTGGTAGTTGTACAGGCAAAGCTGCCCTCTCTCCTTGCAATTCCTTAAACAGCATCACTAAATCACAAGTTGTGTGTTGATTATTGACAATCTGTTGGGGAAGCATCTTCTCACAATAAGCAGTAAGTTGGGATAGAACTTGTTTCACGTGTAGAATGTGGCTGTATGTGGTTTGAGCCAGTGAAATGTGTCCTTAAAGCACAAGTCTGTTTTGCTTTTGTTCTCAATGAATGTCATGACACATCAAGGAAAAACATCCAGTGTCCTAGGTGCTTATTCTGCAGTCTGAGCCACATGGACACATCCTTAGGCTTGCTAAGAACTGCAGTGAAAGCACCTGTGGTGTTTCCGTTCCAGACTGGTTTGTGGGTTCACAGTCAGAGGCAAGAGTTGCATCGGCCCTATAGCTGCTAAATCTGAGCTTAGGAACTGTCCAGACTAGACTCAGGCAAGGCTTAATACCTCCTTTACTCTCCCAAGTGCGAGTGATGGATCAGGAGGAGCTGTCTTGGTATGACAGGGACTGCTTGTTTCATATGTACAGTTCTTGTGGGCTCAGGTCAGCCTGGTAAGCCCATGCCAGAATGCACCACTATAATGTTCCTGGTTGTTTCATTGGGAAAGTGACTACAAAATCCTGTTGTGATGTATATAAATGGCATTGTAAATGCTGTGTTAGCCTCACTTGTTTGAGGAAAAAAAGGAATGCAAAAAGAATGCAAACAGCTGAAAGCAACCTAGACAGGGTTTAGTATAACAAAATGGATTTGGGCAAACCTCCTGCTGCCTTTCTCCTTGCTTGCTCACTGCCCAGTCCACCTGCATTCCCCTTAGTTTCCAACAGCAGATAAAATTTTCAAGGTGCACATCACTATGTGCTTTCCATGAAGCTGATCTAAACACACAATCCTTACACACACACACATCAGGTCTCCATGACATGCAACGAAATCAGCAGAAACGCTCAGAGCAGTGTGAGAACACGCTTTGATCCCACAGGTGGAGGTCAAGACCAGACCAAACTCAGCGTAAAGGCAGTGTAAGCATCAAAGTTACCAGTTTGGCCAGTTTCAGTCACACCATTTGCACCCAGGGCAGCCACAGAGTCAAAATGAGTTGTCCTTGCTGGTCTGCGTTAGCTTGTCAGTTGTTTAGCTCTGCAGATTGCTTGAGAAATCTTTCTTCAGCACTTCCCAGCTTTGGAAAAAATATGCAGATTGAAAAGTGGTTGTGAGCTTTTATTGATGGAGCCACATTCCACATTTTAGCCTCGTCTTGCAGAAAGCTCAGCCACAGCACCAGCACACTTCTAGCTAAGTAAACAGAAGATGTGAACCAGGAAAGCACATTACCATCTTCCCCGCACTACCCAGGAAGTCTTGCCTGCCTTATTTCCCAGCCTTCCCCACCTACAGGTCTGAATCAGCTTCTGTTTGTGACCAGTGAATGCGAAATACACTTTTATTTTACCTATGGGCACTAAATTTTTCAAAAGCCTCCCATTACTATTAGGCTGCCAGCAAACCAGGAACATCAGCTCTTTTTAATTAGATTTTCTAAGCGTGATGTTCATTCAGCAAGGGATAAATTCCCTTTAGTGGAAGTTGTGGAGCACACTCGGACTTGTTAGCTCTGGAGAAGTGAAAATAATAAATAAAGCCTGTCAGGGAAAAGGTAATAGTAGGAATAGTAGAAAATAAGATACCATCATGTCACTACTCAGCCCTGTCAACTGTTAACACTAATCAGGACAGAATTAAAACCACATTTTCTCCCAAGATGTTTCACAGCCAAACCGGTTAGATACAGATTTTAACAAAATTGAAAGCATATTATAGGGAGATTTGTGGTTTCCAGCTCTGTGAGTGAGTGCTGAGAGTGTGATGAAATAACAAAATTGCAGCCTAATAATCTATAGAATAATATTGTCAACTAATGGATTATAATAAAATAAAAGCTATTATTAGGGTAAAACATTATAACAAAAAAAATTCCAACTTTTATTTGTAGCACCTCCCCCTTAATGGTTTCAAGCATTTTGAAAGGTAATTTAAACAAGTACATTGGGTCCTTATTGAAACTGTTTCATCTCGCTAGCTGCTGAAAATGGCTTTAACCATCTCTCTGAACAAAAGCTCGCTAATAAGACAACAAAAAGCCCACAAAAGCACTGGCTCAGCATCGCTGCAGAAAGGCAACTAAAGACAGCCTGCAAATGGTCTGTTTCTTTTTTCTTGCATGTAATTAGATGAATTAAAAGGACAAAGTAGTTAATGTTACTGTTGTCCAAGGCCCCCGGTTCTTTTCATACCCTCCGCTCTAGACAAGAGCCTGTGGCTTTCGCTCCAGCAATGCGGTGAAGAATGTTGGCAATAAGTAAAATTAACAAGCTTAATCTGTGAAGAATCTGGTGTGAGTCATAGATGAAATGTATCTCTAGCAACGAAAGGCTAGTAATTCCTGGTCTCCTTTTATATGCCTAATAAAACTTACAATAAATTAACTGCATTTTAGTTTGCGGAGCTGGCTCTATTAATCAGGACCGAGACGTGTAGTCAAGTTACAATAGAAAGAACTCAACTGGGTGCATTTCAGTTATGCAATTAGGGCCTATTGGCCCGGCTCTAATTAGGCCAGGGATGTTGATATTTCAAGTACTGTTTTATCATTAGGTTTCATTTCCTTGGAACATCCTCAATGGCCAAGTAGTGAGAAGGGTGGAGGATATTATAAGCACGGGTCGTCAGAAAGTCATTAATGGGAGTTAGGAAGGGAAGGGCTGACATTAATACCTCACCCTGTGAAATGTTGAGCTGTCTCTGGGAGACTCTGAGCCCCACCATCTCACAGAGCAATTGGTGGCACCTGAGAGCAGCAGGATCAGGCTCCCAGCAAAGGACCTCCCTTAGAGATGATCTTGTTTAACCGTTACCTGCTAGACTGGCACGTCCTGACAGCAGCTACTGCAAAGAGGGGTGACCACTGCACAGAGGTCTTGATTTCTCATCCTCTGCAAGCTGCTGTGGTCAAAAGCAAACGGTAACACCCATTTCTGGCCATGGATGGAGAGAAGATACTGGATGTTGAGGCTCATTAGGGTAATTCTGTTGATATTGCTTGGTCATCCCCTCTCTGCATCTTCTGGCCACAAGACTTGCTCTCGATTACTGGCTCCGCCATGCTGGGGTTGTCTCATCTTCCACCAACAGCCACACAACATGAATAGGAAGTTTCCTCTCTTTAACACAGATGGGCTTGTGGTCTTTGCATGGGCAAACCCAAATGGTGAAGGTCAGATAAAACCAGAGGGGGAAAAAACAGAAAGAAGAGCCATCAGTCCTCAGCTGTGCTTTTCTTGCCAAACGTAAGCTTAAATCTGTAACTCCAAACAATACTTTGCCTGTTTGTAAAATATGACTTTGTTTCATTATGAAAAAAAGAAATGACATAATTAAATTCATTATATCCAATTACTATATGATTCATCTGGCGGCTTAATGAAGCTTCACATTATACTAACAAGATAAAGCAAAAGAATAACATTTTATGAGACTGCAGGCATTCTGTGTACAGCAGACTAGCTGGTTCATGAGCTATATACAGTGCATTTCCTAATAGTACACAGTGTCTTAGTGCTAGTGGGGAAGTTATTGCTTGGTCCTGTGCTATCTCAGCCACCTCAACCTCCACACTTGCTAAAACACAAAGTTCAACTTTATGTTCTTTTTCTGTCTAGCTCTAGGCCTCTCCAAATTTGATCCGAGAGGACTATACGGTGGAAGGAGCAAGCTCAATAGCATCATGAGAAAACAATCTGGGCAACTCTAGAGCTGTCAGAAAGCAACAGGTTTTGAATGTGAAAGAGCTGATTTGATTTTGACCCAGTGACCCAGAGGTGAATTACCTGTGTCTCTCTTGTTAGGTATATAAATACTTTAAATACGATTTTGCAGAAGTGTAAAACTGCCTTTTCTTTCAAAGTACATTATCAGCCTAAAGAAGTCATTCAACTCTGTCTTCCCAATACTTTATGATCTCATAAAAGGCCTCTGTCTTTGGAAAAACTGACAAAATCCCATAGTTTTATCTTTTAGGAACAAGATTTGCCAATATAGTAAAGCCTTGTCTTTGAAATGTGTGTGCAAAACGATTTGAAATGTTCACAATTTGGAAACTAGTCACTAATATGGGGAAGGGACAAGTTAAAGGCATTTAGCCCCCTTTTTCTTCCATGTATGAGTACCCTTTGGCTTTTATCATTTAGAATCATAGAATGGTAGGGGTTGGAAGGGATCTTTAGAGATCGTCTAGTCATCATTTAGTATTTCTGGACAGCTGTTGATGTTCAGTGGGAATGTAGATGGGCTTGAAAGTCATAAATTTTGAAAAACAGGTCTTGGAGATATCTGAAAATTTTGAGGAAAAAAAGACATTTGCCTGTCTGGGAGAGCAATGAGAATGTTCTCTGTTGTTCTAGGATAAGGCTGACATCTCTTAAACTAGAGGCTTTGGCTAGTCACTAGGTGAAGTTTCTGATTTCACACTTCTCTACTGAGGAAAGCTTGAAGAGTCAGAAGGAAGCAACGAGTTCTGGCATAATTAAGAGCCTCAGACTTATTACTACTGCCAATTTACTCTGGTGAGCAGTCTTTGTTTGTGCTTGATAGTTGCTCTTAGAAAGAGATATACTGAAAGCCATCGAGGAGGGATTTAAAAATCTCTCCTCTAAATCAAAATTTATCAGCCTGTGACATAAAACCTGAAATCTTTCCTGTGGCTGAGCCTTCATCGTCTCCTAATTTATTGAATTAATGTAAGAAAAAACATATCTGCCTCAGGGCAACCTTTATTTTTGGTCATTTGTCTTACCTTCTGTAAGCTTGGAATTGTAGGCACATATGGTGGTGGGAAGAATTGCAAGTGCAAAAGGAAGAATTGAAAGAAAGCATAGTGATGGGCATCTGATAGAGCATCCTCAATGGTATTTTATCCCTTTCAGCCAGGAGATTTGTGAACTACCCACACAGACAGTAAAACAAACCATAATCCCCTCTTCCAGAAGTCCTGACGGTGAGAAAACCTTACCTTCTTACCCTTGTATCTGAACAGGGAGCAAAGGATACTCCTGCCAAATTAAGAATGGTACCTAGAGACACCAAAAGGAGGGTTCTCACCCCCAAAAAGTGGCTTGCTATCAGGTTTTACCCCTCTCTCTAGTCAGGTCCAGCTTGTGGGACTCATGATGGATCTAACACTTCAAAGAAACATTCTTTGTCCCTGAGATCAAGTGATACAGTATGACCTATGTCTGTACTGGTTAAACCAGTAACAGCCAAAAAAAGAGTCACCATCCTTGCCACAAGTTAATTGGAACTGGTAGATCATAGTCTATCTCACACCTCAAGAGTACAGTGTATGTTACCCTGTGGAGTGTCCCACAGCCACCCTGTGCTATCTGCTGGGGATGATCCCGTCCTCTGCTCTCCTTGGGCATCGGCATCACTGGGTGAAGGCTGGTTTGCTGAGGCCACAGCCCTCCCCAGGGATACTAGAGTGATCAGTCAGAGGGCTCAAGCACATGGCTGGTGCTCTATAGTCATAACTCGGTTCCCAGTCACATCAGAGCAGTTTGCCAGGTAATGGGTTATTATGACATTCCTGCAAATCTGCTCTGTTGTCACCTCAAAGCCCATGGAAGCAAGGAGACTGTTGCTCCCTTTGTGTGATTATTTACCAAAGCAAGGGTGCCTTGGTTGGTTAACGCATGAGTACAATGCATATCAGTACTAGATCTGGCTACAAACACAGCTGATGGACAGAGCAGAGTCTGGCATATCTATAGCCATTATAAACATATTATGCATCTCCATTCAAAACAAGATAACAATATAAATCGTACAGCTCTTTAAGCAGTTGCCATGAGTGACAACCAGAATAGCTGCTGGGTTATCTTGAGAGACTTTCCTCTGCCTCTTTACAAGGAGCAATCAAAGGTGCTTCTTATTTCTGGGGCAGAAAAGTGAATCAAGGGAGCTATCAGATAACCAAGGTTCTTCCTCGCCTCCCATAGCAGCTGCTGCTTACAACCACGCCGTCATGTAGTTGTAAAATGAGTATGGTAAACACGATGCATAATTAAGTAACAAAGTGTGGGGAACCTTTAGAAAACAGCACAAATAGACAGCAGGATGAGATTTCTGCCAGCAGTGAATATCTTTATTAAAGGGTTGTAGTTTCTGGAAATTACTGTTTAACCAAATTATCAATGTGAATGAAATCGGGCGTTGGGGGAACTTCTAAGTCATGCAATATATCAGGTGTTATTTAACTGGTGTTTATGCTGCATGGAAAAAAGCAGCACCATCCCATTGTCACTAGGAAAACCCCCTGATATTTTGGGGGACTAATGTCTGGTTGTTGTGATGAATAGTTTAATGTAAAGCTGATTAGAAAGATGTCTCCTGCATCTACACAGATTTTCTGGGTGCTTCTTTTTAAAAAAGCATTTGTTGCAGAGAAAGAGTCTGGAACCAAAAGTAAATATTGCAGGGGTTTTAGTGGATATCTCACTAGATACAAATGTCCATTAAGTCAAGTGTCTGCAAACATTGGTAATAATGCTATAATGTAGAAGTACCTAGAAACAAGCATAGCAGGTAAATAAGCTAGACCCAGACGTGGAGCTCGACATAGTAAACATTAAAAGCACACAAGGAGGTTTTGAACTGTATATAAGGATCCTTCTGTAGCAGCTGCCAACTCCTTCCAACACAATTTTTCTAGGACACTTTGATTCCTGCTGGAAAACCCTCAATATGTTCTTCTGGATTTGCTCAGATCCCCCCAGTCTTGACAGCACTGTGTGGATGGACACCTGTGACCAAGCTTGTGAAGGACAAATCCGAATTTCCATGTCCAGACGTGCGTCTGAGTCTGCAATTCTGCCACAGGACAACACTGACAGGTTACAAAGCTCCTCTCTGTTTTCATCTTTCTTGCATGTTGCTTTGTGAGATAGTCACAGGTAGAAGGTTACACTGCAACAAGTCGTTCTCCTTTGCTGGTTTTAGACTTCATTTGTATTGGTTCCCTTCATAAAAATATCCTTGCTGAAAATATGAGACATTTTTGGTTGCTTTAGCTACTTCATTATGTGGAAGAGCTGGGGAAAGGCTTACAGTCTCAAGAGGAAAGATGAAGCTGGAAGATAAAAGAGTGAGAAAAATGTTGTATACAAAGCAACAAATATGTGTACTGCACATTAAATCAATATCAATATTTTTCGTTCACCAATCCATCGAAAATAGGACTTATTTGTGATAAGAATTACAACAGTTTGATGCTGGTATAACAGCAATGCCTAACAATTACCCCTGCAGGAATCATTTGGAGAGGTTACTAATCAAAGACAACAGAAACAAAGATGGTGATACTCGTTTTCTATAAACTGCCAAGATAAGTATGTTCCAAGGCACATGGCTATCTGACTCTTGCTTTGTGTCTTTTGGGATCATCTTGACATTCATCTCAATTCTCAGGAAAAGGGAGATCTCCACAGAAATATCATCAAAGGATCATCAGCTTAGCAGAGAAAAGAAACCCACTCTCTTGATTGTAGGATGCTCAGCCAATTCAGATTCACAAAAGATGACTCATATCAGCTTCTGCCTCTGTCTTTCTTCCATGAAAATACTTTACATTTCTATGATCCATGTGGCACAGCAATCGTTTTTGTTGAGAATCATCAAAGAGTTTTGTCACAGGGATGCCTTTATCTATGAATCTTCATCAGCCTCAATCTCAAACCTCTTCAAAGTTTGCCAGGTCCCATGGTTTAGCAGTCTGTACTTTTGGCTTCTCACAGTCATTTCTAAATGATTGCCAAGATACTATATAATCAGAGTATTTGCCTTTTAAAGGCAGAGTTAATAGCTGCTCTGCAAGAATCCTTTGCACAAGTTCTGCCCTATTGATGGTTCATCTTGCTCTCTAAACCTGGCTTGCTTGAATATCAAAGGTGTTAGGAAATGGCAAATATTTCCCTTTGCATTTCTCCAACTGCAGTGTGTGAAACAGTAAAATGAGCACAGTACAGGGACTCAGATCCCCAGCAATTACAGGTGGTCCAAAACGCTGCATCAGAGACTCTCCATTAGACAGCTTTCTGTCCTAAACCAAACTGTTCCTAAGCAATTCTCCATCTTTATTAGAAGGTCAAATCTCTGAAATAGCTGCCTTCTCTTCTGTCCTTCATGTGATGAGGTAAAACCAGCTTCGCTGTACAAATGGCATCGCCTTAAAGAAAAACAACAAAAGGAGGTTCATTTCTTCATATATCGCTGCTCTCCAATATGATACATAAGCTGCAGTGAGACTAAAACACAGTTACAGGGGAAGAAAATTACTGTAACATTGGAAGAAGTCCTGGAGGGGATTCTCACACCAAAGCGGATTTATTCCTCCTTATAGTGACTCCCACCCCAGCAGCATTTTTACAGCTCCGTGCTAGTTTCCCAATTGAACTCCACATATTCTGCAATTATAGGAAGTAATTGAGCAAAAACTAGGCTGTCTGTCTTTAAGGAAGCAAGAGGAACAGCAGGGAAAGAAAGTAGAGCTCGCATGGCAAAGCAGGGACAGCAAGTTGGGGGGGATTTGCTTGGGGAGTGACAAGGGCAGCAATATTGATCGCTGTACCTTCACCCTGTGTTGTCTGGAAGGTTTCTAAGCAGAAAACCATCACTTTTGGTAAATTCAATGATATATTCTGAAACTCAACAAGAGAAAAATAAAACAATTACTATTATTCATCAAGAAACTTCTTTGCTTTGTACCGCAGGAGGACTTACCTCTCGGGGACCTTCTCCATGCATAACCAGCATCTTGCAAAATCAGATTTGTGTCCCATCTGATGTTATCTGTGAAAATTCACCTTTGAAATCAGCAAAGAAATCGTCACCCACCTGTGAAATTCGACAGTTCAAAAGGTGAGTTTTTCTTTTCCGTGGTTCTTGAAACTTCTCAGACGTTTGCAGCTACTACCTTTCGTCATGTTGAAACTGAAACGCGTTTAGCAAGCATTCACCTCCGCATAAGGGAACAATCGTTATGATTTTCAGTGTCCTGAAATATGGGGATGAATAGTTCAGGTGGTAATAAATTTTACTGCTAGATAACACCATATACAGAGAGAACACATAATTGCCAGTGCAAAAATTTTCAAGCAAGGACCAATTAATTTTCATAGAAAGAATATTTTCCATATAAAGAGCCTTCCATCTGCTTTACAGTCCATTGCATTTTACTGGATCTAATTTATATTTGGAAAGTAAAATTAAATCTTCCTTTTATATGAAGTAAAACAAATTGATATTGAAAACATAACCCTTTAAAAGATTCTTTCTGTGAATGTAATTATTCTGTACTAAAGAAGAAAGTCAGCATCCTCCAGCCTACAAAGTTCTGTGGGTGTTTGTTTAATTGTCAAGTAAAATTTTATTCAGGGAAGGAGTAAATAAATAAATAAGTGAGCTGCCTAGGATGTGAGTGACATGGGTCATGTTTGCCTTCCAAAAGAGTTTGATGTGTGCTAACAATTTTTATACAGGCAAGGCACACAAGATTATTGTGGCCAATGAAGGCCAATGGCATCCTGGGATGCATCAAGAAGAGTGTGGGCAGCAGGTCAAGGGAGGTTCTTCTCCCCCTCTACTCTGCCCTGGTGAGGCCTCATCTGGAGTACTGTGCCAAGTTCTGGGCTCCTCAGCTCAAGAGGGACAGGGAAGTGCTGGAGAGAGGCCAGTGCAGGGCTACCAAGATGATCAGGGGAATGGAGCATCTTTCATATGAGGAAAGGCTGCGGGAACTGGGGCTGTTTAGTCTGGAGAAGAGGATTTAGGTATTTGCAAATAGCTAAATGGTAGGTGTCAGGAGGTTGGGACATCCCTTTTTTCTATAGTAGCAAGCAACAGGACAAGGGGTAATGGGATGAAGCTGGAGCACAAAATGTTCCACTTAAATATAAGGAAAAACTCTTTCAGTGTTTCAGTGAGGGAGCCCTGGCACAGGCTGCCCAGAGGGGTTGTGGAGGCTCCTTCCTTGGAGGTCTTCAAGACCTGCCTGGACATGTTCCTATGTGACCTGATCTAGGTGACCCTGCTTCTGCAGGGCGGTTGGACTCGATGATCTCTAAAGGTCCCTTCTAACCCCTACCATTCTGTGATTCTATGTCTTGGAGCAGTGCAAATGCAGAACTTTCTGTATTGCTGGTTCTGTGCTGGAGCTGAGAGCCCATCAGAGCATCTTTGGATATACGTCAAGATAGTCCCCAAGAGGTAAGTCCTCATGTGACTTATGGTTGCTATTACACCAACCTGTCGACCTAATGTCTTAAACATGATGGACTCTTATCTGGAAGATAATTATCACGATCATCGGAAATATGCTTTAACTTTAGAAAGTATCAATCACTTTAATTTGACAACCACAAAAGAAAAAAGTGTAATGAAGGTCAGTAGCAAAAACCCATAAAAGCTTGATCTGAATTTTAAACCCCTGAATTAAAAAAGAATCTGTATTTAAATACGGGAGAAAACCGTGAAAGCAAACATGTTTTTTCTTGTAGCATGGATATTAAAGACTCAGATCCTAACTGAGCAAGCTGAAGACAGAGTTAGATTTCCAACTCCCATTGCTTTCTATGGATTTCAGCTCAAGCTTTTAAGTCCCAACAATGATGTGGCTTAAAGGGAAAAACCCACGTGGAGCTGTGGAAGACTGTGTTTAAGGCCAGCCTACTGACACCACCAGGAATTCCTCACTTGCTACCACTGAGGTTAAATACTCATTTTAGAGCTCTCTGGTCCCTCTCTCCATGATTTTAGCTATCAGTTAATGGCTTTTTGAGTTTTATGTACTCTTTACTTTTATGCACAGCCATGGACTTTTGCCAATGAGACTAGCAGTGGCAGGAGTGGAAATGCAGATGGTAAAGAAACTGGTTTGGAATGAGATATTTTTATGTTTCATAAGGCAGCCTGTGTCTTCAAAGGATAAATAAGAACAAGACACTGGGAAGTTGCTTGCAGATGGGAACACAGGACAACAGTCACCTGATGAAGGATTCCTAGAGATAGTTTTGTTCTAGATGGAAATTGTCACTTCGTTAACCCTAGTTTTTCTCAAGCTCAGACATGTAGTAAAAAGATGCTCCTGTGGTGGGAGAAGGACTGTGTTAATCCACACAAGAGACCAAAGGACACAGAGAGATGCTTCTTTTATTTGTGTCATAAACATTCACATAAACAGTGAAGGTCTTCCGTAGAGATTTATGGTCCTACACATGTAAACCTGAAGATTGGTATTGCTTAACTACAAAAATGAAATAAAAAGGAAAATAAGTCCCCTCCTAGTGCATGGGAGCACTTCATGGCTTACAGGCTGACAGAGCAGACCAAAGCTCCTCAGCCATGGGAAGTAGATAAGCTGGGGATAATCCTTCTGGGACTGGAGACCCTGGTTCCCAAAGAGGCTCAGTCTCAGTGCTGGTATCCCAAAGGCTGTGTGAGCCTGAAGCTCCCCATTTATGTTTTCCTCTTCTCCACACTTGATCACTGCAGGTAGGAGGATCCCACCAGGTAAAGACATCTCAGTCATCATCAGTGCAGACATAACCCTCACACACACAAACAAACTCTTCTCAAAGGTGGCCATTTAAAATGAGTCTGAGAAGGCAACTCTCACTTTTATCAGCCTTATAGAGTACCAGGCAGGATTTGCCTGAGATCCCTTTTTGGGCACATAATTGCTGTTTGCCAGCTCCTGGCTCAGGCTACCCGCAAACTGCGGATTTCCTCTCTCTTTTGTTAGCCACTGGTTCAAATGGCAAGGTTGATCAGAGCAGTAAACAGATGAGGTATTATTTACTTGTTCCTGTGCCAGCAGCACATAATTCAGGCTGGACAGACTGCAGTAATTATGATGCATTTTTCATTCACTCAAATGAATCAATCACTCGCCTCACTTGCATGTGAACAAGAAGAAACAAAACAACAAATGAAAACAGAAATTAAAAAATGAAATCCAAATACTTGCTTGTTGGGCAATAAACACACAGAGAGTTTGGTTTTTAAGATCAACATTTGTGTGAAATTATCTTCTTATATAATTAACACCCCCTGGTTAATAACCGTGCTGCAAATGGCAGCGTATCCATTGAAATGAACAGATGAATCATTATCATTTAGCACTTACAGGATAATAACAGGATCTAAACCTATCAAAAAAGGGAATACTTGAAAATCTATCAGCAAGTGGCACCTTCAGAACAGTATGGATGTCTAAAACTGAAAGGTAGAAGTTTTAAATGTGGCAAAAAAAACACCACAATCCCTGCAGTCTGGTTCACGCTTGGGACGAGCTGATGGTGTTATGTGCTGTGTGCACACTCAGTAACAAATTGCTTGTGCCAACAAAGGGAGGACAAATGAAAAGATAAAAAAGCCAAAAGTATAAAAAAAGAGACATATTTCTGTCTGGCTGTGGGCTTCCAAAAGTCTGTATGTGTGAGTGACACAGTTGTGTACCATCTTGTGTTCAAAGCCACCTGGGATCACTCCCAAGACCCAAGTGGAGCTAAAGAGGTTTCCTAACCTAAGCACGTGTATCTTGCTCAGCTTCATGCAAGAAAACTGTGAACAAAATCCATTTCTCCTGCATCCCATGTTCTTGCTGTTGCTATAAGATTCCCCCCACCTTTTCCAGGAGGAAAGAAATGAGCCAAAAAAATGATATAGCTAATTCCAGAAATAACTCCAATTTAGACTTAAAGCCTCTGAAGCCATAATGGGGCTGCATTATGAATATGATTGTCTGAAGTTAACGCTCTCTTCTTATTCATTTGTCTAGCAATTTATTTGTAAAAAGTAAGCAAACTGAAATGAGCTGGCAATCAGCTACCCTGACACAGTATTTTACCCAAGGGTATTCTCCAGGAGCAGAGGCAGACTATTTCAGCCATACAATGTAATATTTATACCTCCATCATGAGAAGAACTCATGACCTTACTCCTAGTTGTAATGAAAAGGTATATATTAAAAAAATAACCCTCTCTTTATAATGAAAGACCTTGCAATATCCCAAACTCTAATACAAGTGGACAGAGATATTTGGAAGTATTTCGGGATGTGTTCCATTGGAGAAATTGTCATCAGCCAGGTTGTGTGTAGAAATGAGTGAATGGGAGACTTTGCTTACATGTGGAGAGCTGTGAACTCAAGTTTTATATGTACCTGCACTGAGGTGAATCAGGCTGACCTTTTTCACATGGATCTTTGCTTTTGGTTTATGGTTAGTTAGAGAGCAGACAAAAGCAGTTGTTGCTGAGAAGCAGCTCTTGTTCTTTCTCATACCCAGTGCCCTCTCACACATGGTGACTAATCAGGAGTAACTAGACAAATGGAACAGTTTGTGGACCATCCAAAAGATGAAGAAAAATCAGATTTTCTCTTGGGAAGGGCTTTATGAGGGTGGCCTCTCTCACTGCTGCAGTGGCTGGGTGGGATGAGATCCTTGCCAGGGTGCTACAAACAGCAGGATCTGTATTAATTGTCTAGGATAAAATGAAATTATCTAAGCCTTTTCATTCATTGGAATAGATGTTATGCAGGTGATGCTTTGTAACAATACCCTGTGAGAAGACACTCTCGTGTCTGCACTGGTAATATAACTTACTACTCTTGCAAAAGGCAACACTTTGGTCTCACCCTCGTGCTAATTCAGCAGGATTTCTCCTGACTGACGTGATAATAGAATTTGGCCCGGGATGCACATGTCTGTAAAGGGTCTGATAGTGGTGGGGAAGTACTGAACGTGAGCCAGAGGCACGTGAAAGTCTTTGCTGGAATGAAAAAACAGCCCTTTTGAAACAATAACACAGGCACAAAAACGGGAGAGGACTGTGGTAATCTGCTGAGACTGCGCTGTGCTTCCTCCTCCATCCCTGTGCACAGCCCAGAGCCCAGCCCAGGCTCACTAACACCTCTTTGAGATAATTCTGGGGAAGAAGTAAAAGGCACACAATAAGATGAAAGACAGTCTGCACCAGTGTTTCTCCTTGCTGGAGTCACAACCACTGAAAAGAGAATATTGTTCCCGTAACAAAGGTGGATATTGTGAACCCAAGTAGATGATGATGAACATTGGCAACAGACTTCCTGTACCAGCAAGCAGGAAGACTAAATTATATCTGGGAAAAATTAGGATTAAAATAACTATATATGATTAATTTCCTATTTTACCTGGAATAAATAAACCTTTAGCTCCATAACTGTTGTTACAATAGCTGGGCTGCTATGCTGGTATCTGCTAAAGAGCCCACATGTTTAGTTTTATTCTTTTGTCAAAATATTAAGAATATCAATATATCTCCATAATTCAGTGTTATACAAAGAAGCATTTTTGTGCCATATATAGCAAAGATTGTATTATACTTTTGAGATCATAGGTAATGATGACAAAGTGATCTGTGTTCAATTTCAGCATTAATGTCTGGTTTGAACAAAGCCTGAAATATGGTCTGGGAGCTAAGAGGCTTTAATATTAAGATCTTTAACTGTAATTTATGTGACAGAAGATAGGGTTTAGCATAATAAAATGTAATGGGCTCCTAGAATGAAGAGGACTAAGAGACAATTGAAAACAAGGTAAAAATGGTAAATTATAAATAACAGTAAATTTACCTTTATGTTGTTACTTCATTTATTTTTGATTTGTTAGACAGGCTCTGTAATTTCTCATTTTGCTACATTTGGAATCAGGCTTTTCTGCACCTCAGGAATAAAGGGTCCAAAGCACAGCAATACCGTTGGGCTACTCTTATGAAAGCTGCTTTTTCTCCAGAGATTGCAATTTACCTGTAAAAATAGAGTGGAATTTCAACACAAAAATATGTGGGGATCAAATGTATTTGCTCATTTTACCCCCAGAATCGGTTTGTTTGGTTTCTTTTTCTTTTAAGTCACTTAAGTATAAAAAATAAGCAACATATGTAACAGTTTTCAGTGTTTGTCTGAAATTAGTGTGTTGAAAGGAAACTGACTTTAATAATGCACTGACCTTTTTGCAAGGTATGTCTTGCAAATGTTTGTGTATGGATTCAGCAGTCTGAAGCCTCTCCTCATTGCCACTGGGATTCTGTACAGGTAGCACCACACACCAAAATGAAAAGGGGCCCATCAAAATTTATCCAGAAGTCTACTGAAATGGATAGAAGCCTCTCCATTTCTTTAAAGGCCTCTGGATGAGGCCCTGTGAGCCCTCCAATGGCATGCCTGGAAGAAATCAAACATATTGTGGAAAAAATCTGGTCTATTTTACTTCTTTTGTGGTTTTCCAGGTCTGGGACTTCTACCAGCTCAGAATCATTTGCATTTTGTTTTTTTCTTCTGGGATAGCTGAAAGGGCACCTGTTCTTGCAATCTGCTTTCCATATTGGCCATCTTTAGCCTCCTTTTGCACACAAGTACATTAATTGCTTATTTTTTGAAGACCTTGGAAATTCAAATGTTTTTTCCTCCTCCAGATTGCTGTCTAGTTCTTGTCCTTCCTGAGGTTCAACTCTCCTTTTAGGTTCCTATCTAGTTCTTGTCCTTCCTGAGGTTCAACTCTCATTTTAGGTTCCTATCTAATTCTTGTCCTTCCTGAGGTTCAACTCTTGTATTAGGTTCCTATCTAGTTCTTGTCCTTCCTGAGGTTCAACTCTCATTTTAGGTTCCTATCTAGTTCTTGTCCTTCCTGAGGTTCAACTCTCATTTTAGGTTCCTATCTAATTCTTGTCCTTCCTGAGGTTCAACTCTCCTTTTAGGTTCCTGTCTAATTCTTGTCCTTCCTGAGGTTCAACTCTTGTATTAGGTTCCTATCTAGTTCTTGTCCTTCCTGAGGTTCAACTCTCATTTTAGGTTCCTGTCTAGTTCTTGTCCTTCCTGAGGTTCAACTCTTGTATTAGGTTCCTATCTAATTCTTGTCCTTCCTGAGGTTCAACTCTCCTTTTAGGTTCCTGTCTAGTTCTTGTCCTTCCTGAGGTTCAACTCTCATTTTAGGTTCCTGTTTAGTTCTTGACCTTCCAGAGATTCAACTCTTGTCTTAGGTTCTACAGCTTTGGGACATCTTTTCCAGAGCAGTGTGTACAAAGCCTCACTTTATCCTTTTGCAAGGCTTTCATTTCTATTTTTTCTCCAATACTAATTAATTTATATGACTGATATATCTGTCTATAAAGTACTCACACTTACGGTCAAAGACAGAGGCTCCTTTTAGGGATGATGAACTCTTCATCTCTTAAAATTTTGACTCATTTTATTCTGGTCCAAAACTAGTGATAAAGAAGACTGTATGTGTGCAGTACTTGTAAAGGGTATGGAACACGGTGTTTACTAAAGGTAGGGCTTTTTTTTTCAGTAGTTACATTCTATAAAACTCCCCAGGGGAAGAAATTGAGAAATCTTACAGGGAATGGAGTTTTCTTTCTTTATAACAACATAATGCTGCAATAGAAGAACCAGAAGAATAACGTAACATAAAATAGGAAGGTAAAGCAGATCCTTATGTTAAAGAATTAAAGAAGGCAGTGACACAGTTAACAGTCATAGTCCTGGGTAAGGATGCTGCTCTGGGTCTTGAACAAGTACAGAGGAGAAGTAATGGTTCCTACACCACAGTCCTCTCCAGGGACTGGTTTTGGTTGTTCTCATGTACATGAAGGAGGCAAAGCTCAGTGACAATTGAGGGTAGTTCTGCCCCTACCTTCTGTGTTACAAATTGTTAGATATATGCCTGATATAGGCCAATGACCCGATAATATCCTTTTGAGTATAACTAGCCTGGTATATAGATCATTGACATGACTGAAAAGCCTACCATTGTCTTCTATAGAAACTGAACTGAAGTCTCACAGAAACAAGGCCTGAGACCAGAAAAATTGAAAAAGTCTTACAGCATTTCAGAGAAGTAACCCTGATGAAATATGAATTAAAGTAAATACAAGGGTTTAATGATAATTAATAAAACATGCTGTGAATACCTTACAAATGACTGATTCATAATAAATGAATCATGCAAATGTATTCATTAGCTAAAATTATCATACATAATAATTACATTTTCTGAAAAATTAATGATGTGGGGAAATTCCTGTTCTCAGATGTGTTTGTGCAGCTTTCGTTGACTTCAATGCAAAGCTGCGTGTGTACCCAAGGCTAGAATGTGGCCCTGGGTGTGTGTGTATTATTACATTAATAATGCTGGGAAGGGAGTTCCAGGCTCTAAGAAGTACATAAATTCATCCTGCTCTATTTCTTATTTAAAAACCATGCTGTGTGTTAAATGACATTCTGTAGCCCAAGGAATCTCTGCTGCAACCCAGCATTCTGCCTAAGTGAAAACTGTTACTGTAGGAAACATGATTTATGGGGAAAAAAGTTTTCTTTGTTTCAATTGGGTTTTCTCAGACTTCAGCTGTTCAGGTAGGTTGGGATGTAGCCTCTGTGATCACAGGGCTTAGGCAGGTGGTGTGCTAAATTTGCTTCTGGAATGAGTGCGTTGACTTCCTCTGGTGTGGAGTCACTGATCACAAAGTGATTACAGGGATGATCAGCCCTTCAGCAGCTTATTTTGGCCATGGCTTCAGGTGGTTCACAGAGGCAATGAATAGCTAAAGAGCTTGTTTAGTATTTTATCATAAGAAAAGTTGCTTCTGTGTTTGGAATGTTGTGTGAAATCGAGGTCTCAGCCAGGAAAGTTGTGCATTATAGGTGCTGTTTCCACTAGCCAAGCTGACTTTTAAGCCAAATAAAAAAACCCTGTAATTGGAACTAAACTCTCAATACTGAGGCCAAGCAAGTGCCATCGTGGCTGTGTTGTCTGCCAGCCGGCGACGCTCCCTGCCATGTCAGTGTCTGTGTGATCAAGGTACCTGTCTCTTGAGTGCTGAATTTTCCCCAGCTCCTTTTGAGAGATTATTCTCTTAGGCATGTCTACAAAGAGGATGAGTTCCCTCCCTGGGAGAACCCACAATATCAGATAAGTGTGTACCATTCAAAAGTTAAGCAGAAATAGGCAGACCTGGAGAGGAGATCAAAGGTTATCAACAGCAGCGAGCTTTAATGAAGATTGTAGAGGAGAAAAGCGAGGGCTGATTTCAGGACACTGCTATTGTATCCAGTTCCAGTTACAAAACAGGGGAATTTGAGGATCAGATATGCAAGTGCAGGTGGCAGAGGACTGTAACAACAAAGTCAAAGAGTTTGAAAGAAATCCAAGGGGTTTTTTTTAGGCAAAATACTTGCAATTTATTCGCTTGGGAACTGATATTCCTTTCCTGACTTATCAGCTCATCACATTTCTACCCCTGTGAAATCCAACCGCTGCTTGGAGCACAAGATAATGCAGATGGAGGAGTTTTGCTCTGCTTATCCAAAATGAGAGATGTGCATTCCTTGTGCTAGAGCTAAATCATCCCTCAGGCCTTGGACCACAGAGCCTGAGTGACGTGAGGAAAGATCCACACACCATTTCTCTGCAAGACAGGTAAAGCACACGCTATGCGTTTCTTTGGGCTCTTTCAGTGTATTACCAAGACAATTACTGCTTCAGATTAATAAGCATATTTTAAACACCATAGGATATGTCTTTAAAATAAACATGCTTGCTGTATTAATTGCAGAGATTTGCCACAGCACACGGCTAAGCGGCTCCGGTGTAACAGGTTCTGGGTTTGATTACAGCACCATCTACTGGGTATTGAACTTCTCGTTTCCCCAAACCATTCCAAATCTCTGTGTTGCAGTAAAAATAAGAGGATCACTTTTAATTTTCATAGGGAGAATACAAGTCATTTCATTAAAGCCTAAACTCCTGAAATCAGTGCAAAGCTTCACCAGCTTCAGTGGGATTTGACTCTTTCTGGTGATGCTCGGCCAGAGTCATATTTAAACTACCAGCTTGGACCCAGTGATGTAAAACAGATCTAAAGAGTGAGACAGCATGGTTACACAGAGTTATAACAAGAGATCACCAGTTTTACTAATGAGGGCATTGTAGCACTGAGTGGGTGTGCCTAGACAGGTAGGAGTGAGCAAACAAATGTGATGTCCTCAGGCGAAACAGCAGAACGGCGGCAGAAAGCGCTGAATTAATTCAAAGAAAGAAATTTTACTTAAGGGATTAATCAGTTAGACTTAACTCATAGCATGTAATAGCAATCCCTTGTACTATTTGCTCCTGGAGAGGGGATGTGTTTAAAAGCTGATTAGTGGAAACAGCGTTTAGAATATTTGCAGTCCCCAGTGATTGTTCATTCTGCTCTAATCCAGGCTCCCACTGAGTTTTACACAGCTGCAAGTGTTCTGGACCTAACTCTGCTAACATCTGAGTAGTGCTGCATGCCATCTGTTAGTACCATGATCCTTAAGTGACTGACTCCTCCAGTAAGGTACTATTCAACAAAATCCAGCCATGCAAAGTTCTGTAGCAGGTAGTGCTCTTGTTTTGTGCCCATAAATGGATTTCTTGTACCCTTTACCTGAGAAATTTTTGGGGAAGACTGGCATACAGCTGTTACTAACACAGCTGGCAAAAGTAGGAGCTGATCTGGGAAGTCCCCTCCTGATGGAACCTTGGTTCTAGGGCAAAATTTGTGTTTTGGACCACCTGGATGGCAGGTTTGACAGCCTCAGCCCTGTGCTGCTGCCCAAAAAGCACCTCACAGCCCTTCTCCTTTCCATTCCCATTTGCTGTTAGGTAGAGAGACTGGCCACAGTGTTGTGCTATGCTGTGATAGATGAACTAGTACAAAAATGTGCCCTCTTGCTTAAGCTTGTTCTCCATCACTTGCAGCCATGTACCAGCTCTAAACTGGCTGAGAAACTCTGTAAGGTCAAGCTTCAAGTTTTGAAACTGCTTGCATGCAAATCCTTGATACATTTCAATGAGAAACGTTTTCTATTTGTACAAGTATAAACATAGCAGTTAGATTAAGCTATTTACTGTTGAGGTTTTATTGTCTGAACAATATTAATCTCTTTGTTTTATTAGGAAGAGTTCTCCACTTCCCCCCATGATTAACAGAAGTCTGTACTGCGTGGGACAATAGTACAGCAGAACTTTGATTTGGGCTACTAAATGGTGGAAATTTGTTTCTTGTAGTTAATATCAGCCTATTTTCTTAGTAGATACTCGGTATCAGCTAAAGGCTGAACCCTGTATTGCAGGATCCTTTTGTAATCAATCTATCCCAAAAGGCTTGTGAGTCATTTTGAAAGTATGTTTTGATCATACTAAAGCAGAGTTTTTTGCTGGCCAAAGAGGTATGTTTAGTTGTTCCTTGCATCTTTGTAGCCTACTGTGAGAGACTTGTCAGCTTTTCTGTCATCCTGCCCATGAGGAGAAGGACATGACAAGCATGTGACTGAAATGAGTTGATTTCTGCTGCCCTGACAGGAGGGGATGTATGAGAGCTGGTGGGGATGTTTGTGCTGGGCTTGCCCTGGGTGCAGGGGAGGGTTGCAAAGACAAAGGCAGGATACACATGGCTAATGGCAAGGGGAGACAGGGGCCACTGAAGTAACTCAGATAGGAATACCAAGGCAGATCACAGCAATGGGGCCATGGTAATTAAGCAATGACAATAGGAGGTTCTTTCTGTCTATCTATCATTTCTTTATCTGTTTGTCTATTTACCTAACTATAACCTCTGTGAAACTATAATGCATTTCCTACCATTTTTAAAGCATGCAATATTTACATCTAGTTTTAACCATTTTTCTAGTTTTAGGATTCTTCTAATTGCATAATTCACTGTCCTCTGAGGCATCCAGGGAGCTGAAGGGAAATCTAGCAGGGCCGAAGCTTTCCTGAAAGGCCTTTTAGCTTGATGGAGAGCAAAGGGATGATGGTGATTGTGTTGATGAGAATGGTAGCTGTGGTGACAAATGGCAATGCACTGACACTGGAAGCCTCACTAGAGAGGGACTTGTTATTTTCAGGATTATTTTGTCCTAGATTCCATCTTGCAATAGATCCTTTTTGAAGGGTATTATAACACATTTGTCTTAGTAGAGACTGAAACCAGTGTAAGAAATGGGGCTACCTGATGAAACATCCCATTTAGTTCACTGGCGGTAGAAGGTTTAAACCCTGCACCTCCAAAACAGAACATCAAAGTTTTCTAGAAGCAAGTGGCCTTGCCTGTGCCTTAAGAAAAGTACCTAAAGGAGTGATGTTTGATCTGAGGCAACCTGCTGGGAAAGATTCAGGACGGTTGGAAGATGAAATGCCTCCTTCCCTATGTATGAGCTTCCCTAAGCCAGTAATCCACAGTTTAGGAACTTTTAAAAAATTTAATAAAGAGGTGATTTTAAACTTGGATCTGCAAAACACTCCTACCTCCAGCACATTGCCTCAGTGAAATATCCCTCTACATGAAAATATAGACAGTTGGTTTTTTCTTCCAAAGTGAAACACTGCAAGGTCTTTCATTACTGGTTTATTATGCTTTCTGTATCTTTGCTCATTTTTCACCAGTATTGCATTAAGTATTGATATTGATTTCTTGTAAATGGTACTGAAATGGATGGCTCACAGTTTTTGTTATTGTTCTGTAGCACTTGTATGTAATTTATTATAGCTGCAATGGAACCTGCCCCTTGCTGCCAGGGTTTAAATTAAATGTGCCATGTTTTGGCCCCTAGTAGTCACACACATTTCTCATTCTAGATCTAAAAGTGTTATGTATAAAGTTACTTTTATAATTACTTCCTTGACAGTACTTAAAAAGTTGATTTCAATAATTTTGGTAATTAATATGTAATATATTGGTTGAATTAATGGTATTCCCCTTTTCCATTACAGAGACAAATTGCTGTCCTGCAAAAGTATCATGAAGTAGCTGACTAGTTGTGACTGACTTTTCTCTTTCTGAGAGGAAAAGGGCAAGTCAACTCCCACCATTCTCAATGTGTGGTGGATCTAAGGCTTTGCTCATGCATGGGCTCCCAAAAAGGTCATTGTGGAACAAAAAAACCTGGTGTTGATGCTGAGGAAGGGCAGCCCTACTGGAAGGGCTTTAATGCAGTGGGCTTACTTTTGGCACAAAACCTGACTCAGAACCATGATTAACTTGATTTTCTGAGAATAAACATAGAGCAGTGACAAAAATGAGGTAAAGAAACTCCCTACTCCAAATATCTCTGTACCTGTGGTTCCTTCAAGTAAGGTTAGTAGAGAGGATAATATTGATTGAGAGAACACTAGTGCTTTTAAAGAAAAAGCCCTGATTGATAGGACACTGTCAATGGCATTGGTTTTAAAAGAGACTTATTGTGGATTTCCCAGGTTTATTTGCTGCCATTCTTGATAGAAACAGACTTTACTATTCTGGCAAGGAGTGAGCCTTTTTTCACTCTGCTCATGACCAATCTTCTGCCCCAGGATGTTGAAAGGATTGAGATGAAGGAAGGAGAGACATTTGGTGCTTTGTCCAAGGCTTTCTGCATTTGCTCTTCTTGCTGGTTTTCTGTAGGTGTATCTGTAGCTCTGGACTCATGGATTTTCCTAGGCCATTATTGCTGCACCCATGAAATTGTGGTGGTGTAAAGTGCATTACTTCTATGTTGTTTTAGAAGTCATTTATAATGATACTGGGAGCTTTTCACACAAGATTAACTGAAACCCTTTGCAGAAAGTCTTAGTTCCAGCTCACTGAATAAATCCAATTGCCATTTCACAAGCTCTCCTTGGGCTTTTCCTCCCCTTGATTTTGGGCAATGTCCCTTACTCTTCCCTTGACAGCTTTAAATAGGTCTGTCCAACCCAATTCCCTCTGCTTGTCCTGCAGAGAGGCTGGACTTACCCCCCAGGCCTTTGTAAGCGAGGCCTTTGAAGCAAGCCAGGAGTGTTTTTACAAGTGGGCATACAGTCACCTTTCAAAAATTCAACTTTTATGCAACAAAGTGGCTGAAGTCACTGTTTTTAAGGCTGGTGTGAACACAAAGCATGGTACAGCCATAATTCTAGGCAACACAAGGTTTCAGCAATGGGGACTTGCTCCTCCACTACTATATATGTGTTGGGAAGGGCTCTTGTGATATGATGTTGCATTTACTGAAAGCATCTTTAAGGCATGTTATGTAGCTCCATAGTTTACTGACTCAGCCAAGTTTTGGGCAGATCCTCCATCCTCAGGCTGGCAAATCTTTCAACAAGATCTGTAGGACAAATTCTCAGCTTGCATGCATGAGGATTATTTTGGTGTCTTTGGTCTAAGACTTGACTGAGCAGTAACCAAAAGGGGAATTTTAGTTTGGGAACTGGATGTGTGGAGGAGCCTCCTGCTGCCAGGGTAGCTGGTGAAAGTGGGAAGGAAATTGGGACAGGGAAATCAGCAACCTCCCTGGATGCTGGGAGATGCTGGGGTGTCACATCATCCCTGGGAGCTCGCTCAGGTGGTGGCCTGAAAGTGGCAAAGCCTGGCAATGGTCAAGATACCTTTTTCAGAGCAAATGGATGGGAGTGGGTCAGAATACTGTACAAGTGTTGCTGCAGGGCCAGAAGTGGGCTGAACTCCAATGGAGACAGAGAGTAGCTTTGTTTCCTGTCAAGGATATGTGCATTTCTGATATGAACATGCCTTGATCCTAGAGCTATTAATGACCTTAAATGACCTTAAATCAATCAGTCAATCAGAGCAGCTCCTTGGATTTGATACACAAGCCTGGCCTGATGCAGGGCTGAGCTCCCAGGCTGAGAAAGGAGAGCAGGAAGGACATTTAACGTTCACAAGTCATCAGTGCAAACTAGAACTATAAAACAGAGGGAGGATGACAAGATGAATATTGCTAGTTAAAAATAGAATACAGAATTTCATATAGTTGTGAAATCCCTCAGTGGTGCACAGCTGAAGTGACTTGTTTTCATCCAGGAAACTGTTCCACATACACACACAGTGTAAGTCCTGGTTGCATGAGGCATTTCTGTCAGCTGTGACAGTGTTCATTGTGCTTTTTGCCACGAGCTACTGTCCTCTTGTGGTTAATCTGGAACCACCAAAAACCTCCCCCTCCCGAATTGCAGAAGTCTGACATGTTTTAATTTAGGCTTCCTGGGTTTAAACTCAATGCTTATCTTTTGTTTTGTTTATACTTATTTTATCAATCCAGGGACAGGACTGTTCTGGTGATTCACTCCCAGGCTCTTGAGGTCTTCACGTGTTTATCATCACACTCATCCAAAGTACTGCTTAATTTAGCCTGCAGCCACCAGTTACCTGGCACTGAAAGGCTCAGCCATAGGTAAGGGATAAATCACCCAACTGTCATTTCAATGGAAAGAAAGCCCTTCAGGTTTAGAACAAAGCACCACCAACCATTGCACCAGACAACACAGATGGAGCAAAATTGCCTTCTTTGGGATTTGTGCTATTAAAAGTGCTGTGGACAAAGAATGAATGAATAATGAAATTGTTCCTGACTGATGTTTTCAAGAGACAAAGGCTTAAGGAGAAAGCCCAGGTCTGATCTAGCTTTCAGGCACCTGCTTTGCACAGAGCACCGTGGTGAAGGGTGGTTCAATGGGATTCCCCTGGATACAGGTGATTTGATGTCTCAATAGGATGGACATGGAGGGTGTGCAGCCTCCCACAATGAGAGTCTTGACTTCCCTTGGATGCTCTAAGGAATGATCACACTATTTTGCTGTATTTGTAGGCTTTTAGTTTCCTTGGCCTTTTAGTGTATTAAAGTGTGTGTGTGTATGTACAAAGAGAACCTGATTAATGAACAAATCAATGAAATCAATTAAGTCATGATCCCCATGTCTGAGAGCTGGAAGATCCTGTCATGATAGGGATAATAACTCATCATCTTTTTTTCATGTTCTTGTAGTTTTGTGTTCCCCATGTCTCTTTCTTGTTTTACCCTGGTTTAAATAGCATCAATCTCTGTGTAACATATCAAATAATATGCCAGAAGTTCTTTGGTAATCACACAAACTGTTTTTGCTGGGCCTTAGACCTTGGTTGTCACGTCACAGTCTGTATTGTAGGACAACTACTAACCCTCCTGGGTTTCCAGTCTGTGATTGATTTCAGCCACTATATTCACACTGAGCTCCTTGCTGCAGCTACTGGATTTGTATGGAGCCTTGCATTGCAAGAGAAAATGGATTTATCGAGAAGGTAAAGAAGAAAAAGCCATCTCTTTCTTGCATTTCTTTCCTCCCCAAAAGGCAAATTAGCAACCCAGATAGCTTAGTTTCCCCGTTGTAAGGGATTGCTTGTGTTAGTTTTGCTTTATGTTGGCTTGTTCAAGTCCCCTGAGAGCAACAGGTCTAGAATCCAGAGCTCCTACTGCAATGGTCTTTGCAGCAGAGAGCTGGAAAATCTGAGCATCGGCGATGTTAATCTGATCTGTCAGTATTGGTGTCCCACACCTCAGCCCCTGTGCAGGAAATTAAAGAACGAGATCTACAAGGGAACTATTTCATAATGCTTTAAACAAATGAACTTCTTAACATTTTATGATCTCTGGAAGATTGTTTTGTTGGTAGCAATACTGCCTGCAGTGGGAAGCGTTTGCTGAGAAAATCGATGGCGTGTCAGTCGTGTCAGCTACAGCCCAGAAAAACTACACCAAGGACACTTACTTGAACTTTATCACCACTGGGTAAATTACTCAATCATTGTCAATTTTCATTTGGCTGAGTTTTGTGGGAAGAACTGACCCAAACCCAGGATTGCAGCTTGCTTTATATGGAAAAATCACCTGCTTCACCCAGCCTCTCTCCCAGGTGCCACCAGCAGCATTTCGCTGATGTGGGAAGTTCACATATCAGGTAACCTCCCACATTTTCTCCCCTGCTTGGTTCAGAGGGGTTTGTGATGGTATGTGACCATTAAAGCTTTTTGCTGGTTTATGCTGTTTAGAATCCTGTCCCCTCCTTTCATACCATTTCCAGGAGATTTCAATTCACTTTACTGCTCCTTTGCCGGCCTCTGAATCGCAGAGGGGGTAGAGGGAGACCTCCAGCCCCGAATCAGCAGGCTGCAGCTCTCTTCAGGAGCACCAGATCATGTCTGAAGAGAAATAAATGCAGTCTGTGCTCAGCGAGAGGCTCTGGCAAAGCTGCAGACTAACGCCTCCTGTTAATTTCAGAGTCCCCTCAAGAGAAAAAAGGCATATTAAAAGGAAGCAGAAATTCCTCAAGGATAACGGTAATGTACCCTATCCACAAATTACCAGCAGACCTTTACAGTAGCTTATCGCCTATAAAAAGCTTCAGAGTAGTCATTACAGTCATTGAGCTGATGGTAGTTTTATGGCTTTTACTCACCATAAGGCAAGGCAGCAGTAGCCTGATGCAAAACCGCTTCGGAGCGGCCGGCAGGTAGCTGAGGCGCCGCGGGCATCCCTGGCCTCCCCCCACCTGCTGCTGAGCTCCAGGAGGATGGGGAGTTGAGCTATAAATCCCCAGCCATCCATGTGTGGAGAGCTGCCAGGGGCTCAGGGGCTGCCTGTGTGAGCCTTTTCCCTCTGGAGTGGGAGCAGGCTGAAAGCTGCCATCACCCTGGCTTTGTATAGTCAGCGGGGGAGAGCTCTGCTAAGATTTGCACCCCAAAGGTCTACACGAGGTTTGTCCTTCCTCCTCACATCCCTGCTTCTCCAGAGGCTTATTTTGTGCCTGTTCCCCAGGCAGACATTTTCAAGGCGAGTCCCTGCTCGGTTGTTTGTGTGCCTTGGGGCTGGTACCTGCGGGAGCAGACAGTGGGGGTGATGAATGCTCCTGCCATGTTTCTGCCCACATGCTGCTGGAGCTGCTCTGCTGCCTCTTTGCCTCCATCACCAGCCTCCTCCTCTCCTTCATGTCCCTCAGGTATGTATCTGCAAAGTTCCCATATTCAGCCCCTGTTTCTCCTAAACACAGTGCTGTTTGGAATGATGGCAAACGTTTTCATCTGAATAGTGAAAAGAACAAAAAGCCACTGGGCTCCACTTTGCAGTCTTTTGCATGTGATCAAACTGTCCCCTGAGCTCTGTATAACCAAACCCATGACAAGCACCCTGAGGTGAGTTACTGGAGTGTAACTGGTTTTAAAAGACACGGTTGCTCTAAGAACAGCACATCCCAACAGTGTGATGCACCTGATCATCCTGTGGCAGACCCAGCCTGATTTTTTAGATGTCTCTCATCTCTAGTGTTTCTTTTTTTTTGTGGGGCTGCTGCTTAGTCTCTGTAGGAATCAGGTTGTTCAGCACTGTAACAGGCCCTATGGCTGATTAACCCTCCTGTAGTTAATGTATGGTGCATCAACCATAATGATTTGAGGTGTTGCTTGTGTGGAGAGGAGTAGGGTGAACTTTATGCACTGCAATCATAGAATCAAAGAATCCTGTCTCTTCACACAGTTGAGCAACGTGAAGGATGTAAAGGGTGCAATGCCACCACTGCTGCCAACTCCAGCAGATTCAGCCCTGGTTGCTGGGACAACATGTCTTTCCTGGAGGTGAGTGACTTTCCAGGAAGCTATGCACTAAATTGAAATGACACGTTGGCCAAAGTCCAGGAAATAGATTGGTATAATAATTAGGGTGTCTATAATAATTATTAGTGTTCCCACACACTGGGCAGGAAAAAGGAAAGCCCTTGAGAGGAAACATCTACTGAATAAACAAGAACAAGAATGACTAAAGCTCAGTAAGGAGGAAACAAAGCTAGTCAACAGGTATGATGGTCATGTATCCTCATGATAACAAGGTGGATTTCCAGACTTTTAAGGAAGTTGTGCCAAGTACGAGGGGAGCACTGGAGAAAGCCTAGTTGAAGGTGATGGGCATGCAAACTAGTTTTCTGGGGATGTGGGGAAGAGTTGGTACCTCACTGCAGTGGAAAGGATGATGAAGACCAGCTGGGAAGGACTTTGAAAGCAAAGTCAAGCTGTTCTTATATATGTGATGTGAAGTAAGGAGCCTGTTTAAACCATGGAATGGTATTGTGCTGATATGTGAGATGAAGGGGGAGAGTCAAGTTAATTAGAAATAGATATCTGGGTGTCCCTGGGTAGCTAACTCCCCAGTTTTGGATAGGATCTGTTTAGTTATTATTTGTATCTTCTTCAAATCTTTGGATGTGAGGCTTCTGGGAAGGAGCTGATAATGTCTCTCTTTTTCTTCATTCTTTTGGAGGGGAGAGATGAACTGATTAAAAAATATGGAAAATTTTGGATAAACTATATCAGATACATTAGGTGCAGTTAAACATCTGAGTGTATTGGATATTACTGTTCTATTTGTTATGCAATCAACAGCAATAAACTCCAAAAGTGCAATTGAACACAAGCTCTATGCCAGAACACAGATGAAGTTTCTGTGCATGTTGCTGTTTGGCTTCATTTTATTCCAGTGCTGCACTGCCACGTGAAAAAAGCTGGCTCTGTAATGAAACATGTAAAGAATTTGAATTGCAATGTATTATTATCCTTTGCCATCCAACATTTACCTTTCTTTATTATAACCAGAGTGTTACAGTGGTGTCTGTGCTGCTTTACTTCACTTTTTGTGCTTTATCATTTCATTTGTTAGCAGGGACATATCACTGTTGTGAGAAGAGAAGAGAGAAGAGAAGAGAAGAGAAGAGAAGAGAAGAGAAGAGAAGAGAAGAGAAGAGAAGAGAAGAGAAGAGAAGAGAAGAGAAGAGAAGAGAAGAGAAAAGAGAAGAGGAGGCAAGTTATATGGAAAAATAGAGTTTTAATAGCCCAGGTTAACAAACAATGTCACCTCACATTGGTTTATCAGAGTTAATTTTCCTTCTACTGCAAAAAAAAAAGCTGTTAGTAAGACAGAAGGAAAGTCAAGTATTTTAAATGGAAAACAAATCTTCAAAGTATAATACCCACATAAAATCCTGAGCAAATATTTACTGACTACAACACCTGGAACAATTAAGATACTGCAGTGGAGCAGCATTTGATTTAGGAGGGCAAGCCTTGCAGATGTGTACCGAGCACAATTCCTGTGTCCTCCAAAGCACGGAATTATGCTAACCTCCGTCCCTCTGCTGCTCTTTTGAACTAATCTTGTACTTAGAAATAATTGATGCTCTCTACTGAAGGGAATGCAATGGGAAAAGGTGGAGATTTAGCAGCTGTGTTTGCTGCACTTATTTTTACTGACTTCTGCTCCAGTGTGTATCAAATCCAGGTCAGACCTTTCATTGCTCAGCAGTATAGGGAAATGTGCACTTCATTAAGGAGAGACATGCAAGTGATAGTGCTTCATCCATTTCCTGGCCAGATGCATTAGATTATTATGCATCAAACAATTAATCCAATAAATGGCTATTTAAAAAGTAATTGCTCTAAGTTATTTTTAGGTTCCTGAGTCCAAAGGAAGAAAAAGTACTGTTTTCACTGAGCTCCTTTCACATTTTCCTTCTTTTCTTGATATCACCTTGACCAACACAGAAGCAGTGTGTGAAGTTTTGTGAGGGCAGTGGAGGTCTGGGAGAAGTCCCCTTTCAGTATTTGCTCTAGAGGAACACAGCACATGCTGCCTTTTGCAGGAGCAGCTCCTTAAGTTCCTTGCCATATGTCAGAGGGAAGCTGACTACAAAAGTAAACCTCCCCCATTGATGATCCATAAAAGAGAAAATGAAAGCACTGTGTTTCTCTTACAAACCTGGGCTAAGCAATGCCAGGCAAGTGGAATGAGCTGTTCTCAGGAGGTGGTGGTCATAATTTTATGTGTTCCCCTTGAAAACCACCCCCACTGCTCACCCTTCCTCCCTTTCCTTGAGAAATGTGGATGCTGCAGATGCTGACAGTTCAGATTGTGGCAGAACATTGCGTAACGAAAGCCAGTTTTACAAGTGAAGAGCTTCTTTTGAGTGTTTTTGCCTATGGTGAGGTTCTTCTCTGGGATGGGGAGGTGATATTGCTTGCTGGCTAAGTAATTAAGCTGTATGTGTCCCAGTGCCAAGACCTAGATGTATCAGAGATGTACATGTTAAAAAAAAAGGGGAAAGGACTAAATATGATAAAAACACTTTGATTTTGTAAATGGCTTTCAAGTTTCTAAACAGCTTCTGAAAGATTGATTTTGCTGTCAGGACCTAGGGCAGGATTTAATAAATGTATCATTATATCCATGGTAATCCAACAGTCAAACAAAGCATAGCAGGTATGTGTATATACACATATAAATCAAATAAAAAGTAATTTAAAATGAATTTTAGCTTACTTTATCATATTGGTGGAAAGCAATCTCATTGAAGAAACAACTTAGGACAGTTGCTTTTGTCCACATGAGCTCCATCACTTATAAATCCTTGCAAAAAGATAGCCCAGGTATTTTGCAGACCTAACTTTGTATGCCATGTATAATAATCAGCACAAAATCTGCACAAGGTTGCATTTGTTTCAAGTCCTTTGCAAATTAGGCCGTTTCTCAGTCTGGCACATGCTTGGGATAATCAAGTCTAGCTAAGATGTTAAAGGCATTGGTAAGATTAGGCAAATAAAACTCAGCAAAACATTAGATGCTTTAGCAATATTCTTTATATTCTTACATAGATGGAACTGATATTTACAGAAGGACAACAGGACATAACCTGTATGCTGAAAACACTATTGCAATGAAGTGATAGGGATTACTTGATTACATTTATGTTACCTTGTCAGCAGACATACTGTTGAGAAGTTTGGGTGAGAAATGTAAAGGATTTGATGAAATGAATGAAAGACAGAAAGAATGAGTGAATGAAATGTTTACCTGTGGTGTGTACCTGGCAACTTGAAATTTAGGGTGTTCTGACTAGTCTTGATTGGACATATGAGTTATAAAAAATGGCTGTTTTGATGTCCTCTAACCAAGTTTTCAAGGAAACTCGTGTCTTAGCAGCAGAAAATCATGAAGCCAGAGCAGTGAAACCAGAGCTGAAGTAAACCCTGTTTGTATTCAGTTAAATATTCATGTTCTTTTAGGTTATTACTCAATTCTGTTCCATCATATTCCTCACAGTGGATTAGATTTCTAGCTGATGACAGTGTTTTTTAGAAAACTAATGTGTTCAATGCATCCTCTCTGGAAGGCTTGCTTGGTCTAAATATTGATTGGTCTTTACTACCAGCCAAGGTCAGAAACTGAAGAAGCTCTTGCTGCAGCAAGCTGTATATTAATCTCAATATCAACTAAAGTACCTAAACTGTTATTGGAATTTCATGATCAATTATGTCTTTGAAAAGTACTTACCATGACATTTGTTGGGCTTCCATATTTTGTGTTATACAGCCACATCTGATAGTTCAACAAGTGGAAAAATACCAGCAAAGGATCTCCTCTGTGCTTTGTGTGGGGAGTATCTGTGTTATAATTCCCATTTCTCTCTTTAATCCACATTAATAGGCATTACACATCATTAAAAGTTTTTCTTGCTGCTTCCTTTATATGACATCATGAGAGAATATACTGCCATTGCATGTATTTAGGGAGACAAAATCACAAAATCTTATTCAGGAAGAGTATTCCTTAATTTTTCACCCTGCAACCTTTACATTTGGAAATGCCACCATTAAATTCAACTGTGCAGACTCGGTCTGTTCAGCTGCCATTACATGCTCTGCTATAGCCTGTGGGAATGTGGAGCCACACAGCATCACTCAGGGGGATATTTGTATAACCTGGGCACAGTGAGGAAGGGTCACTCTCTCTAGTCAGAGATTTTTTCCTGTTCTAGTTAAACCAGTGCTGTAGCAGCAGTAGAATCATTAAAGGCTGTACTTGTGACACCATCCTCTAAAAACTTTTAGATATTTACCAGTCCATTTCCTTTCCCTCTGACTTCCCAAGATAGATTTTCACAGAATTAAAACAGCTTGCAGAAAAAATTTCCAATAACCAACAAATAAATCTCAGAGATTATCAGAGCCAAAGCCATCACAAGGATTCACCCACATTCAGGGCAATAGTTCATGTCAGATGTACAGCCTTCAACACACTCATAACACTTCTTTGTCTCTCTCCACTCTTTATTAAAAGGTGAGATGGGCCAAAAGACTTAGAGCAGTCAGTAGATTACAGATATCTTTAAAATTCATGACTCCAGACAGACTTGCTCCTCACTCTCTGTGAGGCTTTTGTTTTGTTTTTACTTGCATCAGTCTTGTATTTCCCTGTTTGTTTTACTAGGAAAGGTGGCTGCTCACCATCAGTGGGAGTAATGCAGAAGTTCTGCTTATTTTAAGCATTATCTGTGATGTCATAATTAGAAAAAGCACCTGACATCATTACATGGACTTTCCCATATTAAAGCACATAAAACATTGTAAGTAAACTTCTGTCTTCTGGCACGTGTGTGGCACCCTCTGAATGAGCTGGAAAGAAAGCAGAAAGGAGAGTTTTATCAAGTTCAGCCATCCAAATATTGCAAATCTGTTTTGTGTTGCTAGCTACATGTAATTTTGAAATGGTTTGTAAATGTAATTGTCCATGTATGAGGTGTGTGCAGGCCCTGCACAATCAATGGCATTGCCAGGATTAGCAGCTCTATTAGCAAAATGCACCCTGAGGCATTCAAAATGTAGTAACAAGCCAGAGAGAGTGAGACTCACTGCAGTGAATACATTTCAGTAGGTCAAAATTGAGACTTTTTGGGATGCCAGTCACACTAGTTAAGCTTTTGAGAAAAGTTGTCTGAGATACCTGTTGTTACTATTTCTGTGATTTAGGAGATGAAATTCCTTTCTGCTCCTGCCTCACACTCCCCTTGTGTCATGTGAAAATGATGATGGTGCTGGGTTTTTTTTTTAGGCTGATGAGAATCAGCATTGCTTTTGGGATCTTGGCTGTTGATGGGCAGATGTTTACGTTCGGTGTTGTTATAAATCAATGGTTAGAACCTGTCTCCTGCCACTGTCCTCTTCTGCACTTTGTTAGTATTGTAGTTTACCTGACTGTGAGTGGGCATTGCACTAAGCTATGTTACATAGCACTACAGTCTACAGCTGATGTTTAAAGGATATTCAGAACTGTAATTAGAACGCTTTAATGAATAGATACTTATGTAGGCCTCCTTAAATAAGGATAACTGTTTGAAAAGGAAGAGGTAAGACACTGAGATTTTAGAATTTTCTGATTAATTCTCATCTCTACTCGTATTGTCTTTCTGCTGCCAAAAAAATTAGGGGGTCATGAGTTGCAAAGCCTAGTTAAAAACCAAAACAGCAGTCAAGAAACTATGCCTCATGGCTATGCAATCTTTAGGGCTGACATAATGTAGACTTTGCACGTCTTCCCCTATGCTCCTTTTAAGGCTCATTGTTGCCACCATCAATGCACAGAGCAATGAGGCCACAGTCTCAGTAGAGAATGACTGAGATAGCGACCAGCTATCCTCAAACAGTAGTCAGCATGGCTTATGCAGTCCTAAACCACTTGCTAATGGAAAATGAATATATGCATTATACATTATTCATTTTACAACTGCAAACTATCCAAATAGAATTGGTAGCAACAGTGGTTGTCCTTTACCAACATGTGGCGTTGCATCAATGTAATAGAGATTCTGTGCAAAGACCAGAGAGAGAGCAGCGAAAGGAAAAAGGAAACAACTTAATTATCTGTATGTTGAAATTCAGCATGAATTGAAGACATGATGTGAAATGCCTGCAATAGTCAAGGGTGGGATTCAGTGCCCCCAGTGGTCTCGTTAGTTCCCTGACTACAGTCTGTATGTCCTTCAGGTGTCCTGTTGTCCCCAGCAAAGCCCCAGACAAAGGCTAATGCTTCTTTTCTGGCCACACCAGATGACTGCTCCACTCAGCAATCACTAAATTAAAGCAATGCATTCATAAACTAGTGCTTCTTTAGCTTGGGATACTTGATTTTTTTCCTTCATATTTACCACTTTTCTGTAAACTCCTATTCCAAAGATTTATGTCACAGAAGCAATTTTCTTCCCAACAAGAGAGTTATCTTTTGAGTCACAAAAGCAGGTCCCCAGAATCATAGCTTATTGCAGCAGCACAGAAGAATAAGTCAAGAGTTATCACCAAGTACAGCCAATTCCAAAAAAAAAAAGAATCATTTTTTTCATTTTGAATTATTTTTCAGCTCCAAATCCAGTTCCTGAGTTACGGTTATGAGACTCTTAGCTCTAGGCTCAGTTCTAACTAACATTTTCAGGAAATCACGGAACTATTGTGTAGAAAAGCCTTCTCAGAAATTAAAGGAAAACACACAGCTGTTGAGCTGATGCTTGGAAATGCACCTCATAAAACCAGTCTCACATGAAACGTTAGCTCAAACTCACACAAGTACTCAAATTGCTCTTTGTTTGCTACTGACCTGTATCTTTTTAACTTAACCCTCACTTGCAAAAAGCCCAAAGGAGTTATATTTGAAGTCTGGGTGTTGGTGTACCTTTCTACCTTAACTCAGCCAAAACAGTTTTCAAATATGAGTAACTACAGGTCTTTTTCAGTAAGTAGAGATTATTGTGCAACAGAAAATAATGACTTTATTTCCATGAGTCTTTGAAGATTGGTGCTCTCACTGCCAGTGAGTCTGTTCATCCCTCTGGCTCACTGATGTTCAATGGCTTCTGATTCGGCTTTGAGTGGGGTGATGTTGGGAGGCAGCTGGATAACACTTCAAAGGGCCAGGTTTGGATGTTGCTAAATGTTTCCTTAACCAAATAAGCAGATTAACCTAACTGATGTAATATTTCATAGTAAACAATTAGAATAGTTGTTAGGTAATTTCAAGTCAAAATAGTGACACTGAAGACTCTCAGTCCTTGATGGAATTAGAGAAGGAAACCTGGCTCCACCTTTTTTCTCTACTAGAAAGATAAGAGCACAGCTCCTAGTTGCCAGTAGAAGGAAGGGAGATCACAAAGAGATCCTGCTGGGCACCGTGGCTCTCAGCACAGGTTAATAGTGCCTGTGGCAGGCAGTGAGGACTCAGTGCTGCCAGGGCATCAGGGAAAGACAGGGAAGTAACTCTACCCATGCTGTGGTGCAGCAGCAAGAACCAGAGTGCCAGAGTGCAGATCTGCTAGAATGCACAGTTGGAAAGTCATGGCTTTTGGAAAAGATAAAGTATTTGGGAAAGAATTAGAACATTAACAGCAAGAGTTAATGGAAAAAAGTTGCATTGGTGCCACCTATGTGAGCAAGACTCTGGAAGTGATAAAAGCATCAGTTAGCAAGAAGAGCCACCTGTAAAGTGAGAAATGTCATCAGACATCAAGTCAGTCAGTTAAGTCTAAGAATTAAAGTTAGGTAACTTTTCTGTGGATTACCTATAATGCCTTGCTCATTGTTTCAAGCAGACAGTGAGATTTTCATTCTGCATTTGAAGTTTGTGGGGAAAATTCTTAGGAATTTCAACAGAAAACATCTTTTCATGTGCCTAAGGCAGCACCAAGGCACTGAGGGGCATTCAAGGTGAAGTTCCCTTGTATCTAGAGAGCCAGCATAAGATCTCTGCACCATTTAAATCTAAATGAAATCCTATTTTAAGCACTTTGGCATGACTTGAGTGATGCAAATGCCTTGGCTTTCTGCTCAGGGGTGAATTTCACTCTCACTGAAATTCTTGTTCTTGTTCTTATTCTTGTTCTTATTCTTGTTCTTATTCTTGTTCTTATTCTTGTTCTTATTCTTACTCTTATTCTTATTCTTGTTCTTATTCTTACTCTTATTCTTATTCTTATTCTTATTCTTATTCTTATTCTTATCCTTATCCTTATCCTTATTCTACTTTCTGATTACTACTGCTACTATTATTATTATACACTTCTGAACATGACACAAGCAACTCATGCACAAACACCAAAGCAATGAGAAATGGAAAACCCTAATAATCTGAAGAATGACATAGGAATCACTCCATAAACACTCCTTCCCCACTACAGAAGGTTACCTTGAATGTCCCATGAGTCCTCCCTGATCCCATCACCACCAATTGCCACAAAGAACTCATCTTTCATAAATCTCTGTATCAGGTATTAACCAGGCATCCCTAGTTTTTCCTTTATGTAAGACAGTATTATTAAACTTTCCCACTCTCTTAGGAGGATTTCCTGCCTCAGAAGCGTCAGTGTCCTACAGGAGGTGTCATTGTAGCATTTGCCACATCTTACTCATAAAATCATCTTTTTTTTCTTTCTGCTGTGATGTATAAATGTGCATCACTAAGGATATTTCCCTCCTCTGAACTTCTCCTGGCTTAAAAAATGCTCAAAAATGCTCTGTTAACTTCTTTGTCAACCTGTTTTGAGCCACTAGTGATTCTTTTGAGATGCACAGTTCTTTTGAACTTTTGTACTGATAAAATGTTTTCAAAACCCCTGTGCTCCTCAGTTTTGAGATACTAGTGGGTTTTTTTCTGCCTTAAAAAACATCCTCATGGATTTTTGATTGGTATGTTGTTGGTATGACTCACAAGGGTACATAAAATTAACATTAAGTGTGTGAACAATCTTCATGAAGTCAATGACATCTTCATAAACTTAATGGTGTCTGTCTGTTCTCAAGGCTGGGTCTGTCTCTCTTCCTTCCCTCCTTTCCCTTCACCTCCCATTTTTCTTAATAATCTGAAAGTTCTATTTGGAGAAAAGGACAAGTGATGTTCACGGCTGATCAAAAAACAGGCTGATTCTGTATATGAGATAAAATCTTGTTTATTTGATGGTCCTGGTTTCTCATATGAGTGCCTATTCAGTTCTTTCTGGTGGACAACCTTTCTGAATAGCAAAAAGCTGCTGCAACCAGCCATGGGCATGGGTTAAATGATAGGCAGTAATAAACCAGGAGCTTAGGAACAAAATTCATGCAAATGGCTGCTCTTTGGTGGAGGTGAGAGAGAACAGCAAAATTCAGACCTGTCTTGAGTTTTACAGACAATGGCCAAAATTTTGACATGTCCTTTTTCAGATCTCACTGCAGACATTCAGATCAGAGTTTCACTTAAGTTTAGAAACGTTGGAATTAGAAGTGGGCATAAAATAACTTAATACTTTTGTTTTGGTATCCAGTAGCTTTTGTATTGACTTCTTACACAAAGGCACATTGAAAGAAATTTCATGATGGACATGTTCCTATGCGACCTGATCTAGGTGAACCTGCTTCTGCAGTGGCGTTGGACTAGATGATCTCTAAAGGTCCCTTCCAACCCTACCATTCTATGATTCTATGTCTCTAGTGGGATTAATGGTTAAGACTCTTGAGAAACTCTACTACCAGAGCTGAGTAACCTCTGTGTCAACATGTCACATGCATATATCAAATGTAGATTTTAGCCTGTAATTAGCTGCATTTCTTTGCAGGTAGTCTCATACTTTATTTCAGGGTCTTGAACCAGAGTGCAATGGTGCTTGCTGCAAACCATGTTTTCCTTCTGTCTCTCGCCCTCACCTCACTTTCTGTTCTCTGTAGAAATAAACCAAGTGCAATGCAGCTCACAGGCCTCAACATTCAAAGGCATTTTTAACAATGGGGCAAAAAAAAATGGAACAACTTCAGGTGACGCTTACGGTTCCTAAAAATGCAAGTAGCAACTGGTAAGTTTTCTGAAAATTGAATATAAAATCATAGAGAAATGCTTTATTTGATTCTCTGTTTATGGGAAATTCATTTTATTTGACTTTTTTATTTGTAATATCAACTATATTGCAGAGCAGAGTTTCTAGGTGCTCCCTTACGGTACCATTCTTCTAAATTATTAATGCCGTACTGTTGATATATTGTCAGCCTTGTACATACATTCTATGAAAATGAGTTTTACAGTAGGCTGGGATTTATAACAAAGCTTGACATATGCAGCTAATTCACCTAGACAGTCTTGTCAGTTTTAGGTTCATAAATAATTGATACTCGGGGCTTGGAGTTCAGCTACTGTTAGTGCTCCAGCTGTTAAATTTCAGCAGCATAATGGATGAATATTTGTTTATAATTTCTGTACATGGACCTGATGTCAGATCCCTGGTCTCATTTACATAGGTAGATTGAGATGTTGGAAGTGTAATGAGCATATGAAGATGATGAATTGTTTTCCTCAGCGCTAGTGCGTTTCTGTAAATGTTTGATTAGTTTTGAATGGATTACTGTTAGATTATCTGGTTCAGGGGTTAAAGTGAGCAGCTCTTTGCTCCCAAAGCTTTCCTGATCCCTTGCTGACAGATTTTAAAATTCATACAGTGATATTAGTGCTGCAAAAGCTGGGGGTATTCTTTGCAACAGATGTTTAGTAATTAAACATACGGTTTCCCTGTTTGGAAGTTGCTCAGGAAATTTAAATCAGAATGATTTGTTTACCATAGTTTGAGGGAATTACAGTTTCTAGAAAAATAATAGACTTTTGCCCCTAAAGTGCTGGAGTTTTCCCCCCAATGACACTAATTAAAAATGAGCAAAACACACACATACCCTCACAATAATTCAGATGTTTAACGCCTCGGTAGACAGATGCAAAGCTGTTAAAAGCAGGAGTTCTTCTCCTTTTCTCCTTTTTGTAAATTAATGAGCAACATTCAGAAAAAACATTTTCAATTGGATGTCCCAAGCAGAGATGCTGAAGCAAACCAGATTTTCAACCATACCTTACTTCTGAAGCTCAGCAGGGAGAAGCTGTGGGTTGTGGACACGTGTGTTACACACAATTGTTACACACAATTCCCGGTGACGTAAAGAATGTGAGCGAGGAGGAGGAGAGCAATAAGGAAATGACGTTGGTGAAGCACGGAATAAATTAAACTGAGATGTCCTCTCAAGTGTTAAGACTTAGCTCGAGCCACACAGCTAAGGAGATGGCACATGGAAGCAGAAAACAGTGCAGAGTGTGTCTGACTTGCTGCGGGTTTGTATAAAGATGGGAGGAAGAGCAGAAGGTCATCCCATCTCTCACGTGCTTCTCCAAGCCGCGGTGACGCAGGGGGATGATGTGGAAACTGAGCTATAAGGATGAAAAGCCTCTGTGCCGCCGCTTCTGACCCTTCTCACTCAAAACAACCCTTTCTATTCCTGTTCTATGTCTGCTCCCCCTGCACCACCCTCCGTGCGAGCGGCCCTCCGACAAGAGGGTCTCGCAGAGCAGCTACTTAATGAAAAGATTTAGTGGCCACAGCTCTGTGGAGCCGAGTTCCCCGCTTGCTGCCGCACTACATTTTGTCAGCCCCGCGTACAGTTCCCTCGGCTTGTCTGGCAATCATGTTAGTGATTATATGGGTAATGAAACACGTGCTCTTTTTGTCTGTGGTTCTGATTAATCTGCTTTCTATTTAGCCGTGATTTATGGCGCTCAACTGTTGAGGTGAGCGCTGGCCCATCAGTTCCATAGCCTATTATGGGCACTGCGATGGCGAAATGCCTGCGAGGCTTGAACTGTTTCTTGACAGCCAGGCTTCCCGCTACATTCCCTCCAATCTGTTTTGCTTCCTGGTGTGACCTTTCATACAGTAAAATACATTAGTTGAATAGCACAGTCTCATTAAAAGAGTGAATTAACCGAAGAGTCTTTTTAACTAAATGACAGCCAAAGGACTGAGTGCTAATAGCCACGGGCAGTTAGAAACTTAACTCATGAATCAGGCTGTTAATACTGCTCGGTGCCTGAAGCGCTAAGGGCACCACACTCTCTGCTTGCTCTCATAAGAAGAAAAGCTCATTACTTTCCTCCTGATGGGAGAGAAAGAGTGAGCGAGCAATAATAAAGCTTGAATTTTTCAATACTGTTAAAAATGGGGCTGACAGATTGCCGACAATAGGAGCAACGGGCTAGACACTGCAAAGAGAGCCACTGAATTAGCAATACCATATATCATACAATCTAATTAAATCAACCCGAAGAATGAAATTAGTTTTCTGTGAGTGAAATGGCCTTTGAAAGAGCACTATTAAATGAACTGTAGAGCATTAATTAAATAATTCACAGTGAGGGATTTTGCATTTATACAAAAATTGTGCACTTAATTGTCCATGCTGTATTACAGATTTGGCCTTATGTTAACAATGTGTCTAAAGCACACTTATTGGAGCATATCAGGAATAGCTTAACATAAATGCAGCTTATAAAGTTTTAAGGATTGCCAAAGAAACCAGAGAAAAGAAAGACAAGATGGTAAAAATGACACACGGAGTTAACAACTTTTCCACATTAATCCTGTGCATATGTGACAACTTGTTACATTTACTTTTTCTGTCACTAGGGCTTCAGTTTTTTTAATTAAGCAAAAATTGCAGCTCCTGAAGATTTAACAAAAAGAAGGATCTTTCAATTGCCTAAGGATAATACATGCATGAAAATAGCCGGGCATAATAGCATATTTTGCTTTGGGAGAAGAAAAGGTGAAGTTTGTGGTCTTCAAGATTTCAGGAAGGCAAACAAGAAAAAGAGAACTTGTGGTGAGAGAATCAATTTAAAGTTTTATTTTAAATCTTTATCCTACTGTAACTTCAATTAAAGAATAGGCCGTTCTGAAACTACAGACTTTGGTTTTGAAACCCGGGGAATGAAACATTTAAGATCTGTTAACTTTAAATGAACAAGGTTGAAGCTAATTATAGAACTTGAAGTTGTTTTTATGTCTCCAAATCTTGATGTTTTCATAAATACATTATGGCTTGGCACTGACACAGTGCTCAACGTTATGCTACTTCCTACCAAAGAGAAGATTTGGCCTTCAAACATATTTGGCAATACGTATCTTTATTAAATATGATAGTATGAACATCAATAGCTTATCTATCACTTTCTCTATCCCTTCTCACTTTCATCAGAATTTGTGATATGACTTTAAAATGTGATAAATTATACTCTACCATTTGTATACTTGCATGAGCCTGTAAGACTGAGTAGACCACTGATATTTTAAGATGTCAGCCCCAATTCTTCTTCTATTTCCTTATCAGAAAAATGCCAGTAAGGGAAACAGTCAGTGCTAGATATGGAAACTTTCCAAAAGTGCAGATAACTATATTTGTAAAACCAGGCTTGCATTGCTGGAAAGTTCCTTTATTTAACTTTATTTATGTATTATTGTATTTGCCTTTAAATTTATTTTGATTGCAGGGAAGAGCAACTGAAATCCAGTACTGTGATGCTCCCAGTAGTGGCCACTTCAAAAGTGTATGGCTAAAAATGAAAATATACTTCAGTTACAATGCGATACAATCAAACTAACCTCCCAAATTTAAACCCAAGAAACTTGGAGACTTATTCTTATATTCTCTGTCTTCTTGTTAGCCTCAGATTTTATCAGTGGTTTTCTTGATGGGAAAAACAAGGTGTTACAGTTGTCATCTATTTGTAGCATGAATTTGAAGATGGTAAGAAAATTGTGAGAGTGAGTGGCTAGCTATTTTTAAATAGAAGATAGAGATGATTGACTTAAGTGGCTTGTAGGATTTTAGAGCATGTTCCCATTTTGGTTCCACTTTGAGACCAAATCCCTGTGAAGGATGAGGTGGGCACCCACAAGACGTAACAGGCATGTAAGTACTCATCGTCTGACACTGTTGTCAGAAAGAAATTTCCTCACTACAAGTGGACAGATGTGGTGATTAGCATCTTGAGGCTGTACAATGTAAAGTACAGAAGAGTTGTTATGACCTCTCTTATTGTCAGCAACGGGAGAGCAATGAGATGGCTGCACAGCAACTGCAACTGATATAGAAGCCATGAAATGCTAGGTCAGATTTACTATCCTGATTTATAGCTTGCTAACCTACAGTATTGTATGCTTTTATGCAAGCCAATGGCCTGTGCTGATGGAGATGGCTGTAAGTATTCATAACCTGGGTGAATACAGAAGTTCTGCTTCTGATATCTCTGTAAGGCAAAAGGGAGCACCACACTTAGGCCAAAATCTAAGGGATCTTTATCACATAGGCTAATCTTCATAGTGGCTGTCCATAAACCACTTGCCATGAGATATTGACACCGGCTGTGCATCTCAGACCTTTGAAGGAGTCAGAAGCGTTAAAGTACGGTATTATGTCCACTCTGCAAATAATACGATGAGTCTGGCACCATCAAGGTATGCTTGAGAGCCAGCATCTGTACAGGCATCTCCTGCTGGAGTTATGCTGAGAACTCGTGTCCTGAGAACTGGCAGCAACAGTCACTCCATGTGTGAATTAGCGATGTCCAGTCAAGTCAAAGGTACCAGAGCCGGTAGGCAGGTACCTGTCCTGTCACAGGCATAGACGTGTTGCAGCTAAATCCTGAATTGTTCAACTGGGCTTATTCTCTAATTTACACAAGGTTGTAATTTCTGCTGCTGCACCAGCTCATGCTGACTGGTCTTTCACTGAAAATATTTTCTTAAATGACACTGAAAGGCTCGTGACAAATCGTTGTAGTCCCATATTTCCATTTATTTTATTCCAAGATTCAGTATTGATATAAAACCATCGTGAACCCATTAATGATATTTCATGTGCAGTAATGTCAAACTCTTCAATCAGTCGCATCATTACCTTTCATATTAAGCATATTTAGTTTATTCAGTCGTAACAAAGCATTTCTAGCACTAAAGGTTTCTTTTCTCCCAAGTAGTCACTCATTTCAATTTCAATTTCATATAATCTCTAAAAATGTGTCTTTTGTCTTGGTTTTAGATGGAAGCCAAAGGAGTGAAATGCTTTATTACCTAGCTGAGAAAAACTGAAGATTTGTTCCTCAAAATAGTCAACTGAAAATGTTTGGGCTATTTCATCGTGCAAAGCTCGTGGAAAAGTGAACTTTTCAGGTATTTCCATCAGCAATTTTGAAAAGGTTTTGAAGGAATGGAGACATTTGTAAAATTAGTAGAAATGTTGATTAGGTCTCTGGGTCACCCTACTATCAAGACTTAGGTATAGTTTCCAGTTTGAAAATAACCCTGCATTGGATCCTGGCAAAGAGACTAAGGAGGATGGAAATAACTTTATACATACACATGTACTTATCAAACTATTGTGTAGAACTGATTGATTAGAAATGCACTGGTTATTGTTTGGGCACAAAAAGGAAAGAAAATCACTGACACAGGGTCTGCTGCTGCACAACTTTGTAATCTGCTTATTTGCAATAGCTGAGATGCTTTACCACATCAACTAAACTATGAACAAAGATGTAATCACTGGCAGTCAAATATATTTACACATATTTAATTCATTATTACATTATAGCTCATTACTATAGTGCTCCATTTACTGATTTGTTACTTTAGTTTGGTTATGAGGCCTTACAAGGATCAGTAAACACAAAAAAACCACTCCAAAACCTAGTACACCTGCTCCATACTGGAAATTTAAACAAAAGTAAGGCATCCTGAACACTAAGAAAGTTTTGTACAAAGAAGTGTGATTAATCCTCAGACAAGTGTCTGACTTTCTGTGGTTCGTCTAAATTTAAGTCTATTGGGCTGTGCCTCTTGCCTCAGGGAGGCAGGGACTGGACTGGCATTGCACACATTTATTGCTTCTTCTGCTTAATATCAACATCCAAGACAGTCATCATTCAAACCAAATGAAGTTCCAGAAGACTTTGGTACAACTGAGAAAGCCAGAGTTTTATGGCTCTGTCCCTTACCTATTGCATAATCTATAAACCGTGCCTGGTTGGAAATGAACTACTAGTCAGCATGGCATAGGACCAGTGTGTTATATATCAATATATAATGTAAGAATGTGTCATTCAATATGCTGCAAAACTTGCTATTAAGAATTAATCATTTCCCTCTTGAGCAATCTCTTCAATGCATTCCAAAAAATTGCAAGTTCTAAAAATATTCCCAGTCAGGAAAACCATCTAGTGGAGTAGGAGGTGGGTCAGAAGAAAACTAATTACAGAGTTTTAATACAGGGTTCAGCATGCCTTGGGAAACAACTTTTGCCCCTAAGCAACCTAGGAGAATCCTTGCTGTATTATAACATTGGCCCACTTTGCTCAGTAATCAGACAGCACTAGGAGATACTTTTCAAGGAGAGAGTATAGAGGTTGAGTCACTATCTGCAGTCCCCTGCCTTCCTGCTTACACTGCTTTTATATTCCTTGGCTTAGGGATGTCAAAAGTTACACCATTACCGACTTTCACCAGTGTCTATAAATGAGTTGTGCATCAGTTTGCTTAAATGCCTTTCTGATCCTACTGGTCCTCTCATTCTCCACAGTCTCCTATACAGCAATGCCAGAAAGTCACTATCCACTTCAGGCTATCTTGTATTTAATGTAAACAGTTACACTAGTTTCAAAGAAATTTCCCCTTCTGTGCTGAGGGATTTGGTACCTATGAGTATGTACTCTACACATTGCAAACTTCAGTCCTACTGCCACCACTAAATCCTTACAAACGTGACAAGTCTCTCTTGTTTCCCCCTCTTACATACCCCTCTCCTACCTACATGGTATCTGACCCATTTTTTACATTAGGGATCAGCCTAAGTTGAGTGTTTTAAAAAGGCAAGAGGACAGGTCTGCTGTAGAAGCTCTGAGAATGCCTTGGTATGGCCATCTTCTATGTGAGTCCAAGGGCAGGGCAGCACTGTGAATGAGGACAGAGTATGGTAATGTAGTGACTTTGTCATTATAGAACATCTACTTTGTCCCTTCTCCCAAAGGAGTGCGAGTAGAAAATATGCAGATGTTCATCACCAGGCTTCAGGAGCTTCTATGTCCTGCTTAAGTGATTTAGTAGCACAGCTCTGTGAAAAGAAACAGGAACAATAGTGTCCTGCATGCTCTCAGAAAGAGGCACGGGGTTTGAAGCTGAAATATGGGAACAGACATGTATCTAAGGCATCTACCAACCGCCATGCCCAGAAAACAGGAAGCTACAGACACATCTCATTTAGAGAGGATCTGAACCAGGTGGAAGAGATAACGTCTTGTGGCAATTGCTAAGCAGTCAAATGTGGGAATCAATACATATGTGATGAAATGGTTAAGAAAATTTGACTTACAGGTGCTTGTGCTCATTCACTGGGTGCATTTTACATAAACAAACACAGATCTTTGGAAAACATCTCTTCACGAGGTGTCCTAGCCGATTACATCTCAGCCAATAGCCTCATATGAATAAATGACTTGACAAAGGCCCCTCTGCACATCTAGTTTTATCAACCAATAATTTTTTATCACTTTCCATCACTGTTTTGATTCTTGGAGGAATTCAGCCGATAATAAATGTGTTGTGGATGTTCTAACAAGAAAAGAACAGATGCAAGTTTAGTGAATATTGAGTTTTAAACTTGTACCATAGTGATTTGTGGCTGTGTCACTGCAAATATTTTTCAATGTCATTGCCTAAGCCCTGGCTGTCACTAACATGGTCAGCTGGGGAATAGAAGGCCTAACACTATGATCTCGGTATTAATGGGAGCTGTTGAGAGTGGCAAAGGTGATAAAGTATTGTTTAGCTATTGGTGCCATACTTTTGCTGCAGGACATTATTATAAAATGTTGTGGGGTTTTTTTTTTGTCAGATTTCAATCACATATTTAGAAACTTCATGCAAAGAGTTCTAAAAGAAATAATCTTTGAGGGTTTTCCTTTGGTGTTTTTTTTTTTTTCCTAGGTTGTTTTATTGGCTTTCCTTCAGTTTTAAACTGAGACTATGCAAACCTAACATCTTAAACAATGAAAGATTTCAGACTTTGATAGGTACAGTTAATTCTTTTGCATTTTATCTGTAACTTTTATGCAAAAGTTTTAGGTTCAACGTTGAACTCAAACTGAAGAGGAAAAAAATATCCCTGTGGTCTGGGATGGATTGGCAGCTGCTAAAGGGAACACAATTCTGCTCATATTCTAGACCTCTGGATACCTGGTAGGCTGTCCTTCCTCTTGGTGTGCATGTATATTTTATACTAATGTTAATAGGAGTTATGTGTGGGTATTGAAGAGAGAGAGCATACCCCATTTGGTAGGTAAATTTATGTGTTGCTCTTTTTCATTATTCCCTCGACCAGTACAAGCAGAAATAGAGATATAAGATTTATAAAGCTTCTTACAATATCCTGTTTTGCCAAATTGTATTTTAGCAAGGGCATGACAGGATTACTTACCTCACCCTTGACACCAGGAGAACACGAATTAACGACTTGCTGTGATTGCCATTAAGAATAGCTGGGTGTGTTCTTAAGGTATCATTTAAATTACCTTGAAATTCAGGCTTTTGTCGATGCCCAAGATAGCTTGATTTTAAACCTTTTGATGAACACATTCACTGTTACTTTAAATGAGGTACAGTACCTCTTTATATATATAAAAAAAAAGAATATAAAATCAGATTATGAGAGTTTATATAGCTTTTAAATATCAAGCTGTCAGGTTTTGTGCAAGTAGAAATATTATAATCGAAGAATAGTGAAGACAGAGTTTATATTAGAGGGTTTTCGAGTAAATTCATACCAAGTAGAATATAATGGAGACAGGCTTTTTGCCAGTGCTTTGGCTCTGCTGACCTCCATTTGCAGCAGAGATTAGCTTGATAAAGCCGACACAACCTCAATAAAACACTAACAATGGAAAGGAGTAAATAGAAATCATATTAAGCAGCAGCAATATTGCATGAATTGAAACAAAAATTTAGGTATAATAGCCTTGGTGGGTTTTAATATTGTTCCCAATCGCATCACAATATGAATCATATCATAGTGATTCTAAATAACATTTATCATCTTTAAATCTTCTCTCTTAGTAGACAACTCCCATTATTTGAGAGGGTTTTCTTCTTTTTTTGTTTAAAGAGTTCATACATAATTAAATGTGCTCGAAGCAGAGGGTACAAAATACCTTGAGAAACAGCAACTTTGTGTTATATGTTCAATTAGATGCAACAATTCCATATTTATTGTTATTTTGCTACCTTTCAGAAGTCAAATGAATGGTATAATAGAATGGTATTGCAGAACAAAACTCAAATACGTCTAAATGGGAAATTTTATTCAGTTTTCAATTACTGTGGCATTGCTGAATTCTGGGTACAGTCTGTAGAGCATGACAAAACGAAACGAAGATTGGTCAAAGATGCATTTATAGGGAATTGGAGGCTAAATATAACAGAAAGATGGTTCAATTCATTTTCTCAGAAAATTATCTGTCCAAGAGACTATATCTTCATTTACAAGGAAAAGTTTAACCCAGCAAGTGAATGGACTTCTCTCTTCATTATGAGACTCTGGGGTTCAAGTTGTAGGGGTTCTCTTTTCAGTGCATGAGGATAGACTTTAAATAGCCTTAGAATACTGCAAATTTGAAGGGGTGTGAGTTAATGTCAAACTCATAAGTTTTCACAAAATCAACTCCAAAATATGCATCATCAAACTGTATCTCTGGACTTGTCTCACCTGAAAGTTCATGCTTTTTTCCAGGAACCCAACTGCTCAAGTTTAAATGCACAGCATCACTAAAAGCCCAGTGTTGCCTTTAAACTCAGTGGGAAGATCAGTAAACTAATTGATATGGAAATCTTCTGGCATGATCTGAGCATGTCTTATGCAAGAAGTTTTGTTCAAATATCACAAACAAGAAATTATTTAAAAGTTGATGTTAGCAACAGATCCACTTCAATTGATGCAAAAATTCATCTCGTTACCGAGAAGACACTAACTGGTATCTCCCTGAATAATAGAGACATCTTCTTTATCCACTGAGAGAGCTATTTAGGAAGACTTAAATGCAAATCTCGACTTTGAGGGGCACATCTTGGAAGTGGAGCAGGAATTCAAGTTGTTTTAGCAAGAGAACATTTTGAATCAGGACCTTGCAGACAGGATGCCCAATAGCTCTTTTCTCTTACGGCTTGTGGGAAGCAGCATGCTCCAGTGCCAGACTTCAGGACTGAACTTGTGGCTGTTCACCCTGAACAAGGAAAGGACCTAAAATGTAATGGATGGACAAGGAATAAGCCTTCAGATGTCCTTGCTGGCCAATATACCTGTTCTGCAGGTGCTGTCTGTAGATCCTGGTCATATAATCATTTGCATGTTATAGAGAAAGCTTGCCTGGATGCCTCCTACACAGCTCCAGGTGCCTCTTGATGGCAGGGTATCAGGAGGTTTTTGCAGATGGATTCCTTAACAGTCCTTTTTGAATACTTTGGACATCAATAGTGACTTGGTGATAGCTGACATGAATTGAAAAATGAGAAACGTAGGATACTTATCCATTTAATATCATGAAGTCTGATGCTGACTCTCCCTAACCTAGATCAAATAGACAGTGCAGTCTGTCATCTGCAATCAATTTATCATCTTTCACAGCCCACGTCTAGCTGGTTAAATATCCAAGTTAACTAACTAAAAGGTTATTTCAAAGGTCTTAAATAGAGTATCTTTAGACGTACAATTTTAAGAAGTGAACTTCATTGCTTGTTTCTTCCAGAATGTGGCAAAATATATAAAGCTATACAAGTCATACATGGAAAAAAGTAGAGCAGCATTTATGTATTGCATGAGAGGCATTCTGCAGTACAAATTGTAGACATATGTGACAAGTCAGGAATGGTCAGCTGACATTCAGTAAGAAAAAATATAATGGCTGACTACAGAACATATTTTATGGTAGGGCATTTTATATTAAAAGAAGTTTAAAGACAGATTTCTCTATTTGGAACAGAGGCTAATAAGGATAAAATGCAACAAGTCAATAAAGTGAACAATTAGATGAACAGAATAGAGCTAATTAAGATTTATTAACCAGCAATGAGAATAAGCTAAATCTCACTCAGGTGCCTAATTATCAAAAAGTTAATTTTCTATTTTATATATATATGTATTTTAGGTCTATTTACAATACAGTTTGTGTTATATACATAAAAATGAGTATCATACGTTTTATTCATGACAGTTTGCTGGCTGCTATTTAAATTGCTTCTCTCTGGCATCATGGCAAAGATGAAATGTGAATAAAGAAAAGCATGGGCAGATGAAAACGACCAAATATGGCAGGATGAGATGAAGCAGTCCACTGAAGAAGATGCAGAAGAAAGAGCAAAAAAAAAGAGAAGGATGAACAGTGACCAAGGTGAAATAAGGCAGTAATAGACAAGATGCAAAAGTATTTTGGGAGATCAAGGAGGAGGACTGTGGAGAGAAAATGAAGTCTGCCTTGTCAGTGTTCAGAAAGAAGGGAAGGACATTTCCATGAGCGAGATTGGGACTGAGTTTTCCTTTGCCCCACGCAACACATAAAGAAGCAGCTGCTACATATGTGAGTACACAAGACATTTTTTTCTGGGAATGCAAGATTTTCAGTAGCCAAAGTAATTTTCTCTTTGAAGGGCTATCACCTGCTAATATGTTTCTGTCTAGAAAACAAATGCAATTTCTCATTCACAACCCTGTACAATCCAAAGAGCCTTGAATGGCAACTGGGCAAAGAGGAATTAAATCCTGCTGGCTCAGGTGCGGTAAAGCACTACTGTGATGATCAAGGAAATGGTCTGTTCTTGAGGATGAACTAGTTAATCAGCTCAGCAGCAAATACAGTCTGTGACTAAGGTGAGATCTTTTCCATTATAAGCTCCATGGTTGCCTGTTGGCCTCATGAACCTTGACAGAGTACCGATGACAAGGGTCCTGATATGCAGTTGTGTTGGCATGGGGAAGACAGGCCAGGTTCCAAAGAACTGTAATGGGATGATGTCACAATCCCATCAAGAACCCCCTTTTTTTTCAATGTCCTGAAGAGAGGAAACCAAGATCTTTGCATTTTAAAAATGAGTGTGCTGGATTTGTCAGGGCCAAGCTGACAATGCGAGGAGAGTAGGTGAGGGTTCAGCCCATTTACACCCATAAGCAATCTGATTCAATGCTACATCCTTTTAAATGGAAACCCTGTACCAGCAGGTCAGTCAGCTTGGCAGGCTGGTGTGTGTCTTCTGCCCTCATGAAGGGAAAAAAGAAGGAAAAACTATCTACCCTTAGGAACAATTTATTTCTTCTGTAAGAGAAATTAGCAATCTCTGTATTCTTTGCTAAAACTAAGTAATTCTTATTTTTCTCAGATTCTTGTGATATTGATATCTTTGGGCTCTTAGGAAAGAAAGAAAAGGCTTTTTTCACCCTGTGGCTTTAAATCTTTATGTTATTTGTACCCAAAGTACCGTAGTATGCTCTTTTTGAGGTCTCTGGTAGAGTAGTGGTAAAAATTAAATCAGCTACTGTCTATTTACATTTTGTATCTAATTTGGACACATAAGCTGACCATTTCTGGTATATGCATCAGTTCATTAATACACAGAGATATGCTATCAAACAGACAATCAAATTTCATGTAAAATAAGCTCCAGCATTAAAACTGTTCCTGGTATTTTATGTGTAACTCTGTGGGTAGATATATTTCTTGCTACTAGAGCAAAACTGATTTGTGTGATGGTTCCCCATCACGAAATCACTTGGAAGGTTGTGAGATAAAATGTCGCTTAGGATAATGTAATTGGCCTTAAGGTACAGGAGTTGAATTATTTTCAGTGATTTATAATCTGGAAATTAAAGACTCACTCATTTTCTAATTTAATTCCATCTTCAATGGAAAAATGTTCACTCTGAACTAAATTGGCGAGTAATGTTGCTAATTCAAATGCAGATGCAATTTCGATTCTGGTAGCAGTTTGCTGTGATTGACGAGTCCCCAATGGATCATAATGATTCTTATCTCCCAATCTCACAAATTCTCTAGCAGTTGTGATAATAACTTCAGCTAAGGAGAAAAGGCAAAAAATAAATTCTCTGCTGCACTGTCAATTCAGGCTTTGCTTTTTTTCTGACATGGAATGGGGTTTATTTCAAATCTATTGCGTGTTGGAGACAAATACGAAGCCTCATTACTAAATCCTGTGTCATCGTAAATCTGCAGTTTAATTGTTTACTGATACTCTCCAAACTTGCTTGTAAACCTTTCCCAAAAAGAATTTCAGATTTTTTACTGTTAATTAGCTTAAGATACATTGAAGGCAATTCCTTGGTAGGTGTAAAATATTGGGGATGTGCTCAGAAATTAGGCACCATGAGCAATATTTTGCATATTTAATTGTTATCCAACAGTTATTTTCTCAATTATTACATTAAATCTTTGTTCAAATTATGGTATTGACTCTGAGATGAAGTTGCATATAGTCTTGCTTTCTCAGACCAGCAGCCAGAGTTGTAAACGTAGAATTTCCTCTGACTGGGATGGGCTGGCGCTGGACTGATTGTGAGTTTATTTACATGTCCACAATGAACTTACACCCATGGCACGGTGAGTCAGATGAAACAACTGTGCTCCCCCAAGCTGAGGCCTTGAAAAGTGAGTGATAGAAAGATTATGGAAAAAGTAAACTTTAAGTGAATAATATCGCTAATTTCAGGGCATGATGAGCCATGATGGGGAACATGAGGAAGGAAGGTTACTTCTCATGCATATCTTAACGTTCCTGGGGAAGCATTATTTCAAGGTCTTAATGATTTAATGATCTTAATAATCTAATTCCTATAAAAGTGTGTGCTTATGTCTCTATCTCAGAAGAAAAATTTCTTTTGATAGAGAAATCCTGCTCTCCTCTCTTTTCACCCACTTCAGATGGGTTTGTGTGACTGACGAAGTTGGCAGAGGGACAGAGTGAAGATAGTCTAATTATGAATGAGGCAATTAGCCTCCCAGCAGACCTGACACATTCTCATATGCAGTTGCAAGAAAACTCTTCCCTGGTAAAGCATCTGAAACCTAAGGATTTATCTGTTACATATTTCACCCCTTCATCCTCAAAGCCAGATCATCCTGAAACCTACTGATATGGAAAATAAAGGCAGGGAGAGTGGAAACTCTCATGGGATGTGGCCAGCAGTGATTGCATATGGATGAGGATGGAGGTGTAGGAGAGAGGTCCTCCATGAGGTACCAGTCTCAGAAGCACCTGGCCCTCTCAGTGACCCAATGAGAGCTTCCAATCCAGCCCTTCCAAACCTCTGCTTCTTCCTTACAACACCTTGTGTGAAATCAGTCATCCTACTATGGATGCAGCCAGTCTAAAGGTGATAGCTCTGCTACACAGGTCTTCCATAAGGCTCTGCTTGTTCAGACAAAACCTGTTACAACCCTAAGCATCATAAAAGAACTTGGAGGAATAGCCTAACAGAGAGAAGGCTTGCCTAGCTAAGCATCCCAGTGTAACCTGCTTACCAACTGCTTATTTATCCCATGCAAATACAGTTAAAAAGAAAACAAACCAAAACCTAAGCTATTGTTTAAATGCATTCTTTTCACTGAAGGACTTGCAAGAGGCTGAGGATATGTGAATAGGACCAAATAACTCATTTTACTGAAAAGGACAGTGAATATTGATCTATTGCTCATGAAAGTTGGTAGAAGGAAAACTGCCACATTTCTTTGGTTTTTGGTTGCAATGGTCAGGCTGAAACGTAGCACAGAGTGATGGAGATCTGCCAGCTTTGTACCCTTTGGGCCAGGTTGTTTGTGTCATTAAAGTATTGACAGTGCTCAAGATCAGTGGAAGTAGAATATTGCTGAAAGATCAAAGCGTTCCCCTTTGAACACACTTTATTGCCTTTTTCATCTTATCAGTACCTGCCATTATTAACCTGAGGATTTCTGTCTGAGTGGGCTCTAGAGTCAGGGGATGTCAGGAGGAAGCAGTGGCAGTAGGAGAACAGGTAAGCTGGAGAAGAGATAAGATGATGCACTCTTCCCTTTCACCTATACACAGTACAGGTGCTTATATAAATACCCTGATAAAAGTCATCTAGCAGAAAGTCTGCTTTGCTCCCATTTAAGAAAAACAGCAAATGGTGTTTGCCAGGGATCTGGCAAACTGTGAGGTTGAGCGAGCACTGGAAGAGGCTGCCCAGGGGGATTGTGGTGTCTCCTTCCTTGGAGGTCTTCAAGACCCCCCTGGACGTGTTCCTGTGTGACCTGATCTAGGTGACTCTGCTTCTGCAGGGGGGTTGGACTAGGTGATCTCTAAAGGTCCCTTCCAACCCCTACCATTCTATGATTCTATGATCTGCACAACCAGTGGTGCTGACCACAGTACAAAAGGAATGGCATGGTCTGATGTTATCCATCCACTCGCCTTTGACTTGCCCTGCAAGGAGGGACTATGCATTGGAAAAGATGCTTGGATCACTGCAAAAGGCTTTTAATGTGTAATGGAAAAATATTGCCTCTTCAGTTTAAGGGAGGGGAAAAACAAAGTACCCGTGAGTGGATTTAAACAGCCAGTGCAGCTGGTTTGTGTATAATTGTATGCCAGATGTCTTTTTTCACTCAATGGTTGTAAGTTTTCTAGAATAAGATAAATATGTGTGTTCTCTCTGCATTTTATGGAAATCTTTCTGCTTTATTTTTTTTTCAGAAAAAAAATATAACTCCTTAAGTAGCACTTGGAATTATTCCCCTTGATCTATGAACTCGGAAGCATAGGTAGAGCTGTTTTTCTTGTCCAAGATAAGGATTTTCTTCACTGTATCCTCAAAGAATGGCTGAGGTTTTTCTAAAAGAAGAAAAAAATCAGTTGCTTAATGAATGTCAACATCCAGCAAAGAGAATTTTGAACCTTGTCATGTCCTTGCTGTAAAAGCAGGACTTTCTTAAAAGGAGCAAGTATATATAAAACAGGATAAGCCACATAGGAGATCAGGCTGTCTCTTAACTGACTGTTACTGCTCTGTGACTATAGTTGCTTTATCTAATTTTGTGTCAGGGCCAGTTGCATGAGCATCTGGTGCCTGGAGTATTTTCTCCCCTGCTCCAGACAAGATTGCCTTATGGTCTTTCACCAGGGTAGACAAAGTGTAGACTGTGCTTGCCTCCAAGCAGCTCACCAGCCAGCATTATCCTCAACAGCTTGAAGGATGGAGAATGGATTATCTTTAAAACTCCAGAAGCATGAGGTCACTCATGCCAGTGGTGGCTAAGATGCCTTCTCCTACTCCACTATGTGTTCTCCCTTCTCCTTATCAATCACGCAGAGTGTTATGGGGTGGACCTGCTGGATGGGATCGAAATGGAACTGTGCCCTATGAGAGGACACCACCAGGTCATGGACGTATCTGTTACAGGTCAGTTAACTTTTTTTGTTCTGTCTCCTTCATTGCCACTTATTCTTGAGTAGTCCCTTCCAAGACTGCTCTATGCTGCTGAGAGAACACCTAGACTTGGGTGTCAGAGTGATACAGGATCCAGTGATGTCAAGTTAAAGCTACCTCTGAGTCTCTGAACTCTAGAATCTGGGCACAAAAGAAAGCTATGGGATGCCCCCGCTGCTGTACTCTTTGGCGTCAAATAAGATGTGAAGCTGATTTAAACTGGCTTCATGTGAAACAAAGAATCCAAGACATTTATATTTGATACAAGTCACCATTGTATCTTGCAGCCCCGTTACCAGTGAGATAGGGCACGCAGAACCTCATCTATGTGCAGAAGAGGGGATTTTTTTGGTGAGCCTCATGGGTGCAGAAGTGAGGAGTTGCACTGAGCATTCAGTCTCAGTAATTCCAACAGCTGAGTGCTTTTAAAATATACTGCTGTGCTCATAATGTCTTGCCAGTGTTTCACATTAACCTTTAGACTATTTGAATTTAACTCTGTAAGTAAGCTAGATAGCTTTCTAAAATGGTAGATAATATAACAAAAAAGGGAGAGACATGAATGAAGATATGTGAGCAAAGCAGTTATTAAAATTAGAATGATTTATGCTATAATATTCTGAGATATCCTACATGTGGAAATCTGAGCAGCTGTTCTCTCAAATTCACACATGTAGCTGCTAATTGTGGAGCATTCAGTAGGTAAACTAACCCAAGGTACAAAGACAAACCCAGGGAAGATATTTAAATAAACAGGAAAGAAAAGGCTGCTGCTTTAGTACTCTACAACTGGAAAATGCCATTGGCTCCAAGCTCCAAATTTGTTAATAAAAACAAAGAGTTAAGCTTCTTTGTTCTAGGCATGCATGCAAAACGTGAATATAAAAATGGTTAGCGATAAAGTTCTCTGTGGCAGCGTGTCAGAGACCACAAACCTTCCGAAGGGATCAAAACCCCACACTAAATGCAGCCATCTAGAAATGTACTTGGGTTCCACACTTCTAAATCAATTGTGCTTTCTACATGTATTTATGGTTCTCTATAGCCTTTTGAGAATTTAAAGACTTACTGCTCAGTAGGTAGCTAGCTGGAAACATCACTACATCACATCATATCCTACTTCACCCTCTCATCTTTAAACCAATTTTGTCACTGCAACAGAGGCAGGACTTCAACATATGGGGGTGTATCCTCTTGATTCATGAACACAACTCCCATTGACACTAATAGAAGTTATGCACTTCCATTGAGAGGAGAATATATCACAAAGAAGCTGATGATCATCTTAGACTAACACAGCAGCAGACTGAAATTCCTCTCATACAAAATATGTACTCGCTTTCCTGCTAATTCCCTGATGCATGTCACTGCCAGCCCAGAAACACATGCACACATCCCGGGAATGATGTGTGGAAACAGCAACTGGCAGAAGTTATACTGATGAGAAGCTGAAGTCACAGAGGCATTTTGAGGTGGACCTTATCGACAGAGGAGGTTGTAGGTCAGTCAGCTTCTTATTTACACAAGAGAGAATATTGTCACCTGATGGAAAAGACAAAAGAGAGAAAATGAAGCATGAAAGTTTTCTAGTTTACTTATTAGTACAATATGTAATTGGATGGAAGCAGAGGGTTTCAAAAATTTGTCTTACTATAATGACTATAATTTGTTAGAGATCGAAAATGAATCTGACTAGAAAATACCATTAAACTACCAACTTGCTTAAAATTTAAAGGGTAATTCACATATAATGCTTTTATTTAATAGCCCAATTTACAAAACGTCTAAAATTAATGCAGATCTTTTCAGGACAAAATCAGCTGTAACTGCACCAACTAATTTTTGCTCATTTGAACTGAATTATTAATAAGAGAGAAATATACCATATGTTCCCAAAAGAGCTGGATACATTTATTTCAAATAAAATTGCTGTGTTTGGTGGAATATAAGAGGTTTAAATGCTTTCAGAGAAATGGGTTACTTATATACTGATTTAATAGAGTATAAATCAGACTGCATAATTAGGGACACAGCTGTTTCCTAACCTAAAGCTGGCAGCTTTTGTTGGTTAAGTTCCTTTATCACCTGCATGGCTTTAATCAGCAATAATTTGTTCTTCTTGTGGAGTAATACAAGTTAATCAATAATTTTGCTGTTTGTACTCTAGTGGAAAAGGGCTTTTATGGCAGATCTAGCTTAAACTGGACATACTTTCTCCTGACTTTACTTGATTTGTTTAATTTTATTGTGTTCCTGATACTAACAAAAAATGAAAGATATTTGGGAAACAGCTCCTGCCTACACCTGGTACAGAGATGTATTGTGTTAACTTTTTAATGCACCTTCTCAAGTTTGCACTGTATGTACATTTGGACATAAAAGCAAAAACCTGACTCTATAAGCTAAGACTCCACAAAAACTCTCCTCTCAGAGCAAACCTGGAGATTTCCATTCTGTCTAAGCACACACAGACACACACAAAAAAGGGATAATGAGTATTCCTCTTCTACTTTAGACTTCTTAAAAGTTTCTTGACAAGATATCAAAACGAGAAGACTGTACACATTCAATCTACAATAGGAATTTACTTTTAACCAACATGTCTGATCACAAAACCTCATCATACAGCCCAGGCTTTACTCTTAGGTCTACTACAAAATAGCCATTTTGGTCCCTAAAATGCATTTCCACTCCCTGATCCTCTTGAATTCACAGACCCCCCCTATATGTGTGGGGCTGGGAAGGTGATGGTACATTTTCCCCCATGGACCCTACTAATCTTTCAGAGCTCTCTCCCTGCAAATCCAGGTAGAAATTTTGAAGCCCTGGACTTAAGCCAGGCTCTAAGTCATTACAAGTGTAAAATGTTATCGTAGATCAGTGTGACATCACACTGTCCTCAAAGGGACAGTCCTGTTCTCTCCCAATACTCAACTGCTTCCACTGCATCAAGTCTAAAACCAAGTGATAGATCACTTGGTCTGATCCAGTGGAAAACATTGACCTACTGATAACTGTAGAGACCCTAGTTAGGTATCCTAGACCTCTGGAAAGAATTTCCAGGTGTAGTAGCAAAGTTTTGTGAGTGTTTTTCTCTCAGTATCTGTTTTTTCACTCTTTTTTCCCCCTTTAACGTGGGTCTAAGTAAACAAAACATTTCAGTCTGATCAATAGACTATTTTCAAATGAGTTATCTGGACTTTTTAAAAGCCAAGCTTGTGATGTGAAAACAAGAAAGACTCACAAAAGTGCTTTGTCATCAAGATGGGCTGCATGCACAGGGCAGAGGGATCATAGAATGGTAGGGAAGAGGGATGCAGCTCATGTGTGCACGAAAGAAACAAAGTTTCATTTGTAAGGGTTTTAATAGTCATACAGAGCTGTTCATACCTCATTTTTTTCCCCCCTCTTCTTGTTATAAAACCTAATTCAAACCCCAGCAAAGTTAACTCACAAGTTCTCCTAGCGTTAGTATCTTGGGATCAGGGTGGGGACCACAGATGGTCTACTTTGAGTCGAGATTTATATGATATATAAAAATATGTGTATAACATGTTGACCTGAAAAATATGTAGAAAATATATTCTTAGTTGCTTAATATGAGTGGATTCATTTCAAAAGTCTTGATAGACAAGCTGCAGAATGTGACATTTCTAAATTAAAGTCTTAAATTGCAATTGGCCACGTAGATGCCACTGATTGTTTTGAGCTACTTGTTGAATATTAGGAAAAGGAAGTCTACAAGACACATTTAAATATATTATGTCTGAATATTTTTAGTTACAACCAAGAAGATCTCTAGCTCATGCAAGCCCAGGAAAATTCACCTCTGCAAAAGGGTTTTAATTTTCCAAGGTCTGCAGCAGCAATGTAGAGGCTTCAGTAGAAACAGTTTTGAATAAGAGGATGTTCTCTAAATGCAAACATACATGTATTTTTTTGGTGGGGGGGAGGAGTGGGGGAAGGAGATGGAATAGGCTGTGAGTAATTTCTGACACCAGGCTTTGGTTTTAAATAGTTCTATTTTAAGTGCATCTGTTCCTTCCAGTCTTCCTCCTCAGCTTCCACAGACTTCCACACATATAATCACATTTCTTACTTTTAGAGCCAGAATATTCTTTTAAAACCCCCAAGAAGCAATATGCAACTTAAAGTAGAAAATTAGCTTCACTCACAAATTATGCATTAAAGAGACTTTGTATCTCACTATATGTCTTGCTCTGAGGGAACTTCCATGTTCTTGGATTCCAGCTGTGCAAGCTATAAAAATTTTATGCTGTAACTTTTACAGACTGAGGAGGAGTTTCTCCACATTTAGACTGCCTCAAAGGGGCTGCCACTAAAGGGCAAGCTCCAGCACCTTCTAATTAGTTCTATGTCCCTGATGGTGAGCATTCTGCCACTTAGAGGGAACAGCTGAAGCTTCTGACCAGCTAGTTGAAAAATTTACTAATTCTTCTCCCAGTCAGGACAAAAGTTCCATACATAAATCCCAGCATGCATGGAAGTGAAGTTTTGAGGTGATGTGCTTTTCTTTCCTCCTTTGACAGCTCAAATCTCCACCATCTGAAGTTTTCCCTAGCTGTATTCTACCCAGTGCCTATGGTTTACTACATTTTCCACCTGTGTGTGCTGCATAATGCAGATATGCCCATGCAAATGATAGCCATCCATTCTATGGTCCATGTCCAGCAGCATCACTCTGCAACCAAACCCATATCTGAATCCCTCTAAAATACCTTTACTCTTGTGTAGGGTTGAGGTTTTGGTCAACAATCCCAGTCCTTGGCTCTCCCCATGGCACAAATACATGAACTTGAGATAATTTACCTGTTAAGCTGTGCTTCCTGCTCCCTGAATGCTGCCTTATTTCAAAGACTTTGTTCAGATTTCTGGGTGGGCTGTGTTAGGACCAAGCTCACCTTGGGAGCCTCATGTAATGCTTATCTTTTTAAACATTAAGATATAACAGTACTGGAAATGTTATTTGGGAGCATCTGGTTTATAATGTTTATCTTATTGCTACTCAATGTATGTTATGGATTTAAATCAGTGTGTGTAACTGAAGAGCTAGTAGTTAAAGAATTGGTGCTTTCTGTGCAAAAAGAACGTGACTTCTCTCCTTCCTATCCAAAATCAAGTGTAAATGTATGCAGTAGCTGTGGAGGTACAACCCCATATTCTTAATTTTGAAATGTTGAAAGAACAAAAACCTGATCAGGGCTTGTAAACAAGAGATATTTGACCATTCTTCCAGTGTACTTTGAGCTATGCAATAAAGGTCAGTGCTCAGTGCTTCATTCTACATCCTCCCAAATATCTAATTGCCTAATTATTGCATTATTTCACAGCCAATCAGCTGGAAGGGTTGGTATGGGAGTATGGCAGAATAAGAGGGCTGTCAGTCTTTGGTTATGGTCCTATAGTTCTAATTCAAGAATTAAATATCTGTCTTTTCTAAAAGTCATTACATGATTTATTGGAAAATTGGTAGAAACAGCCCTGGGGGGGTTGTGCTCAAAATCTGGTTTAGAAGAGTGGCTGCTAGCTATGACTTTTGATTTTCTTGTCTCGAAATGAATAGCATTGCCTGTTTCTATGCAAATTAAAAGCTTGAATGTATTTATTACAGATAGATTATATTTGCTAGTTTAATTGTATTTCTTCTGCAGCAGAGTGATTTGTGTTTTGATCTTTCTTTCTCGAGGAAGCAAAATTCTCCCCTTTTGCTACTGATACACCAGAAGTGCAGTGACTGGTTTTTTTCCCTGTTGTTTGATAGCTCTCAAATGTCTGCAGAAATTGTAGGTCAAGAATTACAGCTACGGTAAATCACGTCTCATGAATGAGAAGTCATCTGTGATTTCTCTAGGGTTTTTTTTTGGTCTGTCTTTAAAACAAGTATAATGTTCAGAAGACAATAAAGGCTTCTTTAACATATTTTGGCATAAATGTGAACCATGCCAATATATACATATTTATGATGTTCAGGCTCTGTTGACATCTAGAATTTAGGCTGTATCAGATAGAGAGGCATCTCTATAAGTAACACCAAGAAAAACACCAGTATTTGAGCAAGAATTATTCCAAGTAATTATGATTTTAAATGTAATTAAAGTTACTTTCTGGATATGAAAATGGTTACTTCCCACCATGAACCTCCATCCTCTCTCCTCTTGCTTGCTGAAATGTTACTGGTGAACGTTTTTGCTTTATGCAGCTTTCAACTGTCTTTTTCCTGCCACAGGACCTGTGCATGCTAGTCGCCTTTTTTTCTTGTAGGGCTGTGATTCACTCTTTTTCCTGTGCTTTAGGCCTAAAACAGGATAAGTGGCTTGTAGCTCCTGTGAGCAGCAGAGCTAGGGAGGCCTGGACGTTGGCAATGCTGAGGGATAGCATGGGGACGGGGCAGTAAAAGGATGGTTAGTTCATTCTCTGGGGGCTCAATAGCCCCCAGCTCCTTTGATGTGGGACAGCAACTTCATCTCTGTCACCTGAGTTTCTTCTATAAGCATCTTTGCTGACCCATCTGTCTCTTTCTGAAATAGCAGATCCACTTTTGTAACGCCACTGAACAATGAAAGTGATTCCCTTTTGCTGCTGTTCCCAGAAGAGCTGCAAGAGACAGACAAGGACAGACCTCTTTGTGGCTCCATTCACCTCCTTCTTCACATGAGACTCTTCCTATTTCATGCTTTCCAAACTGAAAGCTCAAAAAAATCAATAACTGCTCCTGCATTTTCTCTCTTTTTATTTTCTGTCAAAGTGTCTGTCAAAACAATAATGGCTAGAGAAAAAGAGGTCATAAAAATGCAGGTTTAAAAGCAAATGAGGTGTTAACCTTCTTGTTTATGCAGCTGATAGTTTGTAAGATTTTTTTTGCATGTATTGTCAGCAGCTGGACTCACATGGCAGCACTAAAGCTGCAAAGGGCAAATAACAAGCACATCAGATGCAGCTGGACGGATACAATAGATTGAACTTCTCCAAAGAACCCCCATTAGAGTCCATTGGGTCAATAATCCACAAACTAAGAAGGATTTACATGATAGACCATAACAGTTGTTTTGGAGCCATTGCATTTTATCAAGGGAAAATCTAATTTTAAGACCATGGCAATATACAAAGTCATGTGAGAGGTCTTGCTGACTGTGAAGCTTCCATCCCAGGTTACAGTACAACAAATGTATGGCTTCAGAATTAGTAACAGGATCATAATAGGCTATTTCCTTGATTCCTCAAAATATCTGTCTGGGAGCCAAAGTATTTCTTTGAAACTGAAATTTTAGGACAAAGCAATCTGTACAGACTATGTAGCTATGAATAAGATGTACCTTTCTTGAGGAGAAATATCATTTGTATATTAGTTTGACATACTGTATTCAATATCCATCTAGGAAAACTTGGAATAATATTTCGACCTATTTTCAGCTGTAGCCAAACTGGATTGAATCTATGACAGGAGGGTGGAGAAGAGATGCTACTCCACCTTATCCTTCCATCACTGCTTGCTCAAAGTACCCAGAAAGCTTGGTTAAATTTAGAGCAGGCTCGGAATTCCTCTCACTTGTGACTGAGAAGGACTTTTCATGTATCAGTCTCATTCTTTTCTTTGACAGAAGACTACCCTTTTGCAGATTGAAGCTTGCAGCAAGAGAAGCAACTAGGGAAAAAAAATGAAGGGGAACTCCCAGTTTTTATTGACCCTTTCTTTTGTGCCAGTACAGTGGTACTGAATGGATGTAGAAAATACTGTGCTCTAACTCCTTTTCCCCAAAGGTTTATGCAGTAAAAAAACACTGCAAACATAACACATGACAAGAATATTGTTGCAGTTACATGGCAAATCTGCAAAAGACCTAAACATTAAAAATTAATCTCAAGACTTTATTATTCCTTTGTAACTCAGCACTGCAACGATCTTTGTGTAGGGGAGATCTCTGCAGTGCTCATACGTGCTCTTACGCCTAGGCAGAATGCCATGAATTAAGGATGGAGCGTAAACCTTGCCTTTGAATTTCCTGGCTTTTGTTAGTTTGTGTCATAAACTCAACATTATTCAAATCTAGGGTTTTGTATTTAATATTATTAAATGCCTCCTCATCAATGCCAAGTCTGTAATTGGTCACAGTGAATAGGTGATTAGACAGATAAAGTGCAATTGTGATTGCAAAAACTATCACCAGGTTTGCAGAGGACAATAATTATGTAGCTTATAATGTTTGAAAATATTGCCTAAATCTCTTTCCCACATGTTGTTTGTGATGGAAAACAATTAGACAAAGGATTCTTTTTCTAAGCTGCCTCTGATTCAGATTTGCCTGATGAATGGTCTTTATACTGAATCCAAAGCATTTGTTCCAAGTAAATTATATGTCATTGCAAATGCAAAAGGTCCGCCTCACAATGTTTATTGGGATAAATTAAATCTTCTAAAGATGGTAAACAGAAGGCCTCAATAATTATTCACTTCTGTATAGTTTAAACTGAAAAGGATGTTGCAGTTAGAAGGATGGAGATGAGGCAAACAACACTCCCTGCATTGTGTTAACAACATAAGAGGTACAATAGGGAAATTTAATTTGATACTGATCTACATGAGACATAACACAGCAACACAGTTTCAAATGCTACTTTTCTAATGGCAGCTTTTGAATTGCAAATTTCCACCAAAACCACCTGATTCATTACTTGAACGTGTTCCCAAATGAAGTCAAGGAGTTTTCTCCCCTTGGTTGCAATAGGGGCAGGAGCAGGCTCTACTTCCTCAGCATTTCAGGAGGTGGATGCTTTACTGGTGAAAGGCTCGAGCCTGCAAGGTGACTAGCACACAGGCAGACTATCTAGTGCTCAACAAAAAAAAGATGCTGCTGGGCTTTGCTGCAGCAAGCCAAATTTCTCCTCACAATGAAAGGTCAAGTCCTAGAATAGTCTGCAGCCCTTTTGTAAGCACTTGCCTTGTGCTCAGAAAGGATACTTTGGAAAGTTGGCAGTGATTTGAAAATGTTTTGTCGCTTCTGTGGGCCATCCAAAACCCACTAAGAGAAATGGCAATCTTTCATTTAATGTTATCAGGCTCCCAATGGAAAATTGCTCTAAAGATGGCAGAGCCCTTCAAAGCAGAAGAGTCTTGGCAGATGCCTCTTTAACTTCGTCTCCCGTGGCACAAAGCTGGACACCACGTACAAGCACAGCAGAAATCTCTAGTGCTTTCTCACTTCATGTGAGAATGCTGTGATTCTGCCTCTTCACCTGTGAAACGATACAGTCTTTGAAATAATATACTCCTTGAGCCTAAAATGAATGCATGGGAAACTTAAAGGGTGTCTGTTAATTAGTTTATGATCTAGTTTACTGTAAAATTAGATCTTAAATAATTTCCATGCATGTTGTTGGGCCTTTTAGTTGCTGCCTGAGCTCATTCTTGTAACCACTGTCATTTTTCTACATTTCCAGATGGTTAAAACTCACAGGGATCTTGTGCACAGATTTAAACAAATGTCCTGTCCACTATTGAAATATTAGCTACTAATCAATGACTTTGTTGTCTTTATTACACCATTTCTAAAATGTTTAAAATATTTCTTTCTTTCACTTTTAAAGACAGTTTTACATTTCAGGTGTTTGTACTGCTTGACTCATTACAATGTCCCTGGGAAGATTTTCACCATGTACTTGGTGTTCATTAGTATTCCCAGTCACAAGTACACCTTTAGCTCACATTCATGCATACACTCCCCAACAGAAGCTGTATTAGAATCACAGAATCACAGAATGGTAGGGGTTGGAAGGGACCTTTAGAGTTCATCCAGTCCAACCCCCCTGCAGAAGCAGGGTCACCTAGATCAGGTCACATAGGAACATGTCCAGGAGGGTCTTGAAGACCTCCAAGGAAGGAGCCTCCACACTCTCCTGGAGAAATAGTTTTTTGGGACTCACAGTAAAATAGCTTTTTGGGACTTTATACCTGATCTCAAACAGTTTTGTGTTTGAACATATATAAATGTTGAAAAATACATGAAGGTTTGCAGGGCTGCAGTTACTTGAAAGTGGCACCTAATTTTCTCTTGGCTTGAAAATCCCCATCATTGACTCACCTCAAATCTTCTGCCACTCGAAAGGACTGGCAGGAAGACTGAAGAATTTGTCTCCCTGCTGTTCAACAGGGGCTGGGCAAAGAAGATGTAAAGCAGAGCAGGTTTGAGAAGGGTATAGAGACCTACAGTCACAGGCATGCACACAGAGTCATCAGGCCTAGACTTTGTTTTGCTTCTTAGGGTAATGCTAGTAAAACACAGATAAGCACATTGTACATCTTCACCTCTGAGGATGGCACAGGTAATGTATCCAAGAGCTGGATACTCTCTTTTAGTCTTTCCAGTAGTTTGTAAATGAAAATAATACCTTTGTGCACTCAGGGTTTTTCTCTGCTTTGCAGATGGCCAAAGGAAGCAATTCTGCTGTGTATCAAACAAGCAGACTTTTCCTTGCAAAACAAGCAGCTAAAATCCTTCATATGTGAACAAGCTTTTATTAATGACCTTTTTGAATTTGACTAGTGGGCCTAGGAATAATACATGGGTATTGTTAGAAATGTAAATGTAAAGAGATAAGGGAAATTTCACGCAAATCTATGTTTAATTTCAAAGAAAGCTGCTCATTTCTAATGACCCTGTTTGCATAGATATCTGATGGTAAGGCTAGGGGAGGGTCACAGCAGACAAAACCTAATAGCATCATTGAATGAAAAACAAATATTTATATTCTCTTTGTCTCTTTGGGACTCATTTGCATTAAAACTGCAGCTTTTCCTGAGACTGTTAGTGAAAAACACCCAACTCCTTCATTTATGCATTTAATATAAGGGGAGCTGTTTGAGATTAAGGTTGTATAAAAGCTGATTCTGTTCTCCACCCTCGTCCTCTCACAAAGAGTGCCAAGCTGAGACGGATGGTAGGGACATGCTGTTTGTTGGAGACCTCAAATTTGCATTTTATTGCACCTATGTATTTTCATACCTGCATTAGAGATCCCATCTTCACACTTGGTTTGTTTCCTGAATCCCAGCTCCTATTCTACAGAGCTACTTTGTCACTTATTTTAACCTTGAGCATGCAAAATTCCCCACAAGCTTAAAATTAAGCAAGAGCTTATGTGAAGTGCTATTTTCAGGCATTCAATCTTGCCTGAGCACCTGAATCTCTTTTGCATTATCTCCAGTACCTGACAGAATCTTTCATTGTTGTTCTTAATGTCATGAGATTCCTTTAAGAAATGAAAAAATTGGGTGAGGATACATTTTACTGAATAATTTTTTATTGTTTGTTCAAGTCTGGGAGACTCAATGGGATGCTTTAATCTTTTGTAAAGGCAGGGTGAGCAATAACTGCCCCGAGCACATTTTGCACCAGGGATGCTCCCAGCAGACAAGATAAGCTCCCACCTGCACAACACAGGCAGCACTCATTAGGATTGGTGTGCTCATGCTTTCCTTACATGGTAGAATAGAAATATCCAAGGAGTTGTTGCAAAACACGGTGATTATTCCAGGATACTTTGCATGCTTTTTTATTTCTCTCATCACTGCATTTGACACTCAATAAAACTATACAATGTGATCAGTGCACTGAGGTTCTCCCATTTCTTTTTACTGTCTGCTTGATGTGAATAAGCGCGGTGCATAAGCTGTTTGTTTTTAAAGTCTTTATCTAAAAAGCTCTACAAGCATATGTTCCTTTTACAGAAGAAGATGATGTACTTTTAAGCAAGCCCAGTTAAAAAGGAGCTGGGATCCAAGTTACACAGTAGGTGGGAGCTCTTAATGGAGTTTTATATGGAATAGCATTTCACATAAAAATAATGACATCTCTATGCTGATTAATGATTAACTTGACTCTTTAGTGTTCCTTTCTGAATGCCAGTTTCAGTCTTTGGATAGATTACCTTTGAAGTCAATAGGAGAAGCCACGTGGACGTCAAAATACGGAAGTTGTCTTTGTCATTAACCTTGAGAAGCATCATCGATTGCTGGCAGTGAGTAAGATCTAATGGCTTGAGAGAAACAACTGCTTCTAAAACAATTTCCAAGGCATACTTGAAAATGAATTAGTTGAAGCTACAAAAATATGGCATGGATATGATTTGGTACAGCTAGGTCAAAATAGCTTTGTAATGTAGTTCAGTTAGCTTTTACTGGTATGTTAAAAGAGGTAAAAATCACCACGTTGCCTTGTTTTCCAGTCAGAATTAGCATCTACCTACGGTGCAGAAATTAACAGCAGTAGAGAGCCATGGGAGTGCAATGCTGATGTTCTAACAGGACCATTTTAGTCAACAAAGTGATCACTACTGTGCTGCACTATTCACTCATGCTCCTTTGTAACCTGGGTGTATTTGAAAACGTGACCATAAACTTATAACCCGATAGGAAGAAATACACACATGTGTTTTCTGTGGGCTCAGGAGATGTCCAAAGGTACTTCTAAAAAGATTTCTATCCTGCTTTTCATTTTGAAAGGGCTCTGCAAGCCTTGATAACTTTAGCAGCCTATATCATCATCAGTTGTTAAAACTATTGATGTCACTTGTCCAGTAGATAAAACACTGGTAATTTGAGTCTTTTTGACTGAGTGTTTGGAAATTACGAAACTAGCCTCTGTGGGGGATTCTGCATTCAGAGCCTCTGCACCATTAAGGACTTGCATGTTTAAACTTTGGCTTGTGGAACTGCCTTTCTTTCCATTTTCTCAATATATATATTACATATGAGAATGGGTTTTTAACAAAGGGAACGTGCTGTCACTCAATTTAAGGCTTTCTAAGATTAAATAAGTATCCAGCCTACTTTACCCTTCATCAGAAACATCAGAGTCAAATAAGAAATAAAAGAAACCTCTTTGGACACTTTGGCCATCTGTTTCCCAAGCAGATGATAACGTTTTGCAGGGCATGGTCTGTCATAGACAGTTTTGGTAGACTCAAGTATTAAGGACTCGTCATTACCTTTGTAAGCCAAGTGCATTTCAGATCACTACAGAGGTTTTGCTGATGTTCTTTCTGCATACTGTATACACTAAGAGACTAGAGAAATATTGAGAATATGGCCCCAAATCTGCCTTGGTTGGTGTTTTCAAGGGGATGTATTAACTTAGTGTGACAGAAAAAGCCCACAGCAGATTAGTAAAAAAAGAAAGCTGAGTCGTGTGCTATTGAAATCCTGTGAAAAAAATAATGAAATACAGGATGTTGTGCTGAAATAAAAGCTGGTGTAAAACTGTTCTACTCTCATGCTTGGCCAGTAGCAAACTGCCATGGTCCTAACTCAGGCAAAACCTCAAATATACGCAGTCTTTGCCTAGGCAAAGGTTGTAGAGGTTACCAAACTCTAGCAAACTTGCATGAGGCTGACTTTAGTGTTGCAACCAGCTCTGCCTATTTTATTAAGATGTGACCCTTCTCTGCTGCAAGCTCATCCCTTATACCATGATTTGCAGCAATTAATTGGTCTCCTCTAAGCCGACTAGCAAATCCATATACTACTGTAATTACCTGAATGTAAAATATTTAGGAAATATCTATCATGCTCTTGGAAGTCTCAGGTCATTGAAAGAAAGCCAATGAAATTGCAAACACTCTGAAGGGATTGGCTATCAGCTACTTTTCCTCCCCCCCTCCCCATCCTCTTGGCTCTTAGCATTTGTCTCTAGGGCATGACCAAATAGTGGGCATGTGTCATAAAGGCATTTATCATGTAATTACAGCTTTAGGATCAGTTTCTGTTGATGTGCGATGATTACTGTGTATTTCACGCCTTTCAGGTTCCCAGCTGGGATTCAGAGATTTAAGGACGTGGCATATATATTTTTTAAATTTATGGGATAGCCATTAATTTAATTAATTGGACCATAAGAGTTCAGTCAGTGACCAAATAAGAATCCTGGGAAACAGACAGAACCAGATGTTTTATGAAGTTTCGATGTTTTTGACGTGGCTAACTTGCAAAAGCAAAGGCCTTTGTTTCCTCTGCAAAGAACAGAACGTTTCTGTGGAGTAATGAAAATGACACATCAAAGTAGGTAACTGTGAAACCTGGTATTAGAACAAAAAATACTGTTAAAATGAGACTATTTTAAGCCTGACTTAAAATGTACTGTTCTTATGTGTTATCAATCGCCCAGCGATATCTCTTTAGGGCTGACACCAACACTTGCATTTTAAAAGCTGGGGTTGGACATTGTCACTGGCATCCCTTGAATTAATTCCAAGATGTAATGTTGTGCTTTTATTCGATTCTTTGTTTCCACATTGAGATCTGATGTGAATTATTGTGACGGGAGCCCTGTCACCAAGGTGATGGTGCTGCGGGAGTTCCAACGGTTTCAATATTCACTAAATCTATATGAGCTTTAACGAGAATGGATTTCCATCAAACTCCCATTCCTTCTGATACTGGGGTCAGCTTTTTTGACCATCCTCAGAGCTGTTTAAATGAGTAGATGATATTTTTAAAGGCTTCACTAAAGCGGTTTAAGATTTTAGTGAAAGATTTAAGCTTTCTTTCCATTATCTCATAACATGAGCTGCAGCAGGCAATGCAGTGCAGCAGCTGTGTCCAAATTACAGCTGGATAAAATGTTTTATGCTTGACCACTTTTAAGAAAATCATTTTAACATGATTTCCTCTCAAAGAATTCAGCCTGGCTCCTGTCCTGAGACAGTCCAAAATTCCAAAATTGAGCACAAACAGCTAGAAGTATAAATTTTATGTTGAGGGATACAGCAAGATGGAATTGTGTATCATGGCAGAAAACTCAGCAGCATCAGCTTGCCTCATGCAAAAGACTTGATTTGCTGTTCTTGCAGGCTGCCTGGTTCTGTGGCACTGGCACTCTGGCATGGGTGAGGTCAAAACCAGTGCAATGGATAATGAATTAAGTCTAAGCTTCTTCCTAAGATGGTGTTGTCTGGCAAAGCTCCTTGGCATCAATAGGCTTACGTGAAAGCCACCAAGATACCTGTCTGTGGTACTTCCAACCTTATAGTTACAGCTATAAATGTCACCCACTGAGCCACATCCAGTTGTTGCATGCTGATTCAGCAAAACCTTTTTACACCTTTCTTTGTTTCTTTTTTTAAATCTTTGGAGAATGTATTTACCTAGTGAAAGTAATTGTGGAAGCACTAGAGCAAAGGGAGTCATCAAACAAATCAGCAGCTCTATTTTTCTCTTCCGTTGAAGGAAGGTGAGAATGCAAATTCAACAGTGGCTGAGGATTGTTAGAGGGTGGTCAAGTAGGCACATGTAAAACAAAGGTAGAGTTGTTGTGATAGCAGAAAAATGATACCTGGTTTTATTTGAGGGCACAGCCCTGGCTCTGGCTGTCCCAAGATCACTGCACATTGCCAGCCAAGCTGTTCTCATGCTTAATTTACAGCTGGCAAGGCTCATGTACTGTCTAATGAAAAATCTCGTTGGAACTTGCAAGAGAAGGTAGAACAGTTACCAAAATATTCACGTTTCTGCAGAGGAAGGGAAAGCTCCTTTAGCCCAGAGAACTGACCCAACGGTGACTGGCACTGAGGGTTGCCATCAGGGGTTTTATGATCATCCTACTTCTTTCAGATTGTAATGGAACACCTGTCTTCATCTTCTGCATAATTCAATGTCACGTTTGCAGTACTGCAGCAATTGCAATGGTTTGAGAAGCTGCTGTGGAAGCGAGTAGCCCAGCCTTGATGTTGAGTGTTGCTTGGCATGTGCTGTCACTTTGATTACATCTTATGTGTGGGAATATCAATAGGAATTGCCTCAGGGTTGCTCATATCCATACTCAGAAACTGATTTTGCCTTATAACTTGAGGTTTTGGTAGATGAAATCACCATTTGTGATGCAAGGTTTCCCTTTATTCATGGCTGTCTTCAATGACTTAGGAGCACGGTGAGCCCTCTCCTCCTTGACTGGGCTCCTCACCCTGTCCAGAGTCACTGCCTCCCTTCCTGAGGTCCTTTCTCTCTCTCTGTGACAGGCATGACCACATCAATATGTTTTATTTCACTGTTTTCAACTACAGCTGCTTTCTCTCTATGCATTACCAACCATCTCATCCTCATTCATGAGGTAAAACAGCTTTGCCCAGCACCGTATCTAAAAGGCAAAGTCTTCCTGGACACCATGAATGGTTTCCAGCCATCTATGTTCAGAAGTTTCCATGGGAAGAATAGCATGCTCTCTACTCAAACTTTCATAACTTTGAAAACATCATACTTCTTTCCTGAACGCAAATGTCTTACACATCTTCCAGTTTCTTTGGAGCAACCTTTTTGGTGGAAATATATTACTATATCTATAGTCCCACATAATCAAATTCACCTCTTCCTCTACGTGCCTGTTAATCATGTTTATTTCTTTTTAAATAATGAAGTAAAATATATAAAAGAATAAATTATTGTAAGCATCTCTTTAGTTTGACAGAGACCTAACAGAAAATAGGATTTTACTGTGCTAATAAATATTATTGTTTGCCCTTTTCTTTGATGCACACTTGCCTTTGAGCTAAATTTATCTCCATGCATCTTTGTACTTTAAAATGGTAATAAAAGATCCTGAAGTCTCTGTGACTTAGGAGTAGGTGTACCTAAGAACAATTTTCTTGCAAACCAATTTCCATGCTCTTTTAGGAGCTGATACAGAAACATTCTATGCCCTTAATATTTAATACCAATACAGTCATGAAAAATTCAGCCACTAATAAATGGGATTTATTTATTTTCTACCATTTAAATTGCCCCTACTGTCATCTTAAAACTGTTGATGGATAAACCATCTGAAGTGGGAACAAATACTCATTTGTTGTGCACTGGTTTGTGTTTATCTGTCTCCAGAGATGAACCCCAAACGTATATTGGATCGGGAACATCGTGGAAACATCAGTCCCTAGCTCCTGTTTCTTTGGCAGGGGACAGACATTGATACAGTAAGGTAAGTCCCAGCAGTACGGTGGAGGAAACCATTGGATCTATCACTTGCAAAGGCAAATTCATACCAGTAAATTCTTCAGTGGTGTGTGCCAGGTTTTGTCCTTTACTATTGGCATAGTCAAAAAGGATTTGAGCATGTAACTCTTGCTTGCTTTCTTCCTCCCATGCCTGAGTAATAGCTTCATATTTGCATACTAAAACAGAAGAAAAACCACTCAAACTGGATCCCCACGTGCTCTGGATTGCCTGGGCTCTAGTCTTTCCAAGTCAATTACGCTGCCCACTTAGAGAAGAGGTGTTATCATTTCTACACGTTCTCCATAGCATCAAAACTCACACTTGCCCTTTGAAAGCTTGCATTTGCTTCTGTGTGTAATACCCAGGCAGGCACCATGCTGGCATTTCTCCACTCCATCCCTCTAGATTGGAAAAGAAAAGCTCTGCGTAATGGTCATACTCTCATTTCTTTTTTTTCCCCCCTTTTCTTTTTTTTAAACAAAAATAACAGAGAGAGGCATCAAAAGCAATTTTTCATTTCCACATGCCTACGTGGTAAACCCAGATGTCAGGCTTTTTGTGGTGATGTGATTCATATCACTTCAGTATGGGGTGTTAGCTCTGCATTTAGTCTTGGCTGGACTGTAACGAAGGACACCGATTACTCTGGTGATTCGAGCTAAAAGCTGCAGGAAACGCATTAGAATACAGAAAACGTCTAGGGGAATGCAATTTCAGAGTGGATGAAAAATGTGTGAGTGGATGAACATTCAGTTAGGTAATTACAGCTTAGGTTTAGTCCTGAATTTTCTTCAGCCTTACTCAAGGGAGAGCCTAATGGCCATACCTGAGTTTTTTAATGGCAACATTTGGGCAAAAAGTATGGCTATTATGTGAGCAAATGTAGCACTTTATCCTGGAGGAACGGGGATCACTTTCAGTGTCAAAAAGTAAAGAAGAATCAATTCAGATATGTGAGCTGTGAAACTTTTTGGTGGGAAATCCTAGGATGGTCTTACTCTGCAGGGAGAAGATGGTGTCTGAGCATGGCATGTGCTCAGCACAACATACAGACACAATGGTGTCAGTTCCAGCCAGATCAGGGAAGTTATTCCAGATTCAAAGTGGCAGGAAGAGACAATCTATAATTTATGTAAAACCAAGTAATTCAGAACCAGAGAGATTCAAAGACAAGTGAAATATGAGTGCCATTTTCATCACCAGATGAAAGGTGTGTTTCACAACAAGCCAATTCTTTAGATCAATAATAGGGATTTTAATATTTATAGCACTATGAGTCTCTGGGTAAAGTGAATACTCCACTTTCTGAAGAAAATGACTTCAGTTAAATCTACAACAACTAACAGATGCAGGGAGCTTTTGTCAAATGGGATGGCAGGGACAGTAAAGGCTGGAGTAAGAACAATGTTGTCTTTTATCCCAGGGCGCTCCTGGAGAATGTAATGAGCTGTACTTTTCCCTTGTAGGGAGAAAATTCGTGTTCTAATCTTTGAACCAACGTCTTCCACCTCTCATAGACATGTTCTAGTGAATCTGTACTGGGGATAGTGTCTTCACTGACCATAACATTAGAGCTGTTCCTTTCTGCATGACATTATTTAGACACGTGCTGAAGCCCACAGACAGTGAGGTACTTGCTAGTTTGTTGGGAAGAACAGACTCCAGTGAAACTGGGGATGGGTTCAGATTCAATTAGGCAGAGGAAGAAACTGCATCTTGGTCTCACAGATCTCAAATACTTGTTTAAAGGAGGATATCATGCCCTGCATCTTCAGTGAAAAAGTCCTACTTTTCCCTTAAAAACAGAAAAGCAGTTTGTGATAAAGCCATACCAAACTCATCATGGCTCAAGTAAGTTGTGTCACTTTACATAAAACTGGAATATTTATTGATTTATTCTTATTTTTAGATAGAAAAAAATAAGGGTAGAATGAAGAGAACAATGCTTGCTCTGGCTTTTCTCAATTCTAGTTGTGCAAATCAGCTCATACACACCTGCTATCTGCACTACCTTAATTGCTTGCAAAGCATTTTATGGTGGGTTTAGACCCCTGATGGACCTCTAAATTGCAATTACTGCTGCACGCTGGAGGCTAACAAGAGGAACAAAGCTAATGGGCAGCCCTTCAGCCCACCAGTGTGATGTACAGCATGAAACCTGAGATTGTCTCCTTCCAGGCTCCAGCTGGGACAGAATTGGGATAGGGGCAGGAGGAACCACACTTTCATATGGCTCTAGCATTGCTCTTACATTGCCAGAGGCAGGAATTTCAAGTAGTAACGCAGGAGATGCCACTCTCAAGACATATGCTGCCCCATGTGAAGTCCTAAAAAGTCCTGCAGGTAAGTTCATCCAAGGTCATGCAGGTAAGTTCATGCAGTTGTGCCAATCAGAAATGACTTCTGGGATTTGTGGGATTTTGTTTTAGAAGGGAGATCTGCTGCAGTGACATAAATGCATCATCACATCAACAAACTTCCAGGAGTATTTCTCTTGTTATTTACTATGTTACCTTGTATTTCTATTGCTAGGTAATTTGATCTCTCAAACAATCACAATCTGAATGTCCTTAAAGTGAACTGATGTACTGTACTTAATAGCCTGGTGACTTCTTGGATTAGACTGATAGAGCCGGTGATGAATAGGGTAAGTATAGTTAACAGCCATTCTTAAACAACTTTGAGTGTCATTAATTTTGTTATAGGACAGATTAATCTGAAATGTCAGGACTTGCTGTACTAGACCTAAAATTGTATTTTCAAACCAATTTTAACAGATTGTATTTCACTCTTGACACAAAATTCATTTACTCGCCCGAGATTGCAGCTTTTATTGTAATTGTATCAAATTAAATCAGGACATTAGAACCACAGAAAACTAAGTTGAAGTTATAGGAAGATAGTTGCACTAAATTGATTTCTGTTTTCCCTTTTAACACATTTTTCTTCAGGCTCAAATGCATGGACACTGCTATAGGTTAAGGAGAGATTTTTAACTGCCCTGTGTCTCGGTACGTAATTCATGTAAATCATATGTAAATCACATGTAGGAGTAAGACAATACTTATTCTGTTGGTTGTCTTATTTGTGTCAACAGAATACCTCTTTTTCTGTTATAAATTTGATATTTTGATTAGAGTCACAAATTAGATATCAAATCCAGTTTATCTAAATGCTTCTGCAGGGCGCTTGGACTCGATGACCTCTAAAGGTCTCTTCCAACCCTTACCAGTCTGTGATAAATCAGTTGCAAACATCCAATTAAAGAGCAGCCTGAATGGCTAACAATCACAGAAATTAGCAGAAGTTAATTTAGACCCCATGAAGACAACAAACAGAAAGTTTAGCTCTCCTGAAACCTCTGAAATGCAGTTTAAGGATGAGTTACAGGGCCTTCACATAGAAGTAATTTCTTCTCACCCCCTCCCAAGTACTACATTGCAGATAATAAATAGCTAAATCAATAATCTGTGCATAGGCAAACTGTACAGCAAAATGTGTTTGGGCAGAAACATTTCTTGAATAATTTTGAATTATGAATAAATTCGTAAAAGTACCAGTGGGTTCACAGATAATTCATGAACTGAAATAAGGGCAGAATTTGTCGAATAAATTATTCACTACAAATAGTTCCTAAGCTCTCCAAAGTACTATCACACTTCATTTATCTCTTGCCTTAGGGGTAGATAAAAATACTCAGAAAAAAAATTATAACTAACCTGAATTTTTCCCTAAAAAATTCGAACTGGAACATCTCCTTCTGTGGTATTTTTAAAGTAAGAAGCTGTTGAACTGCAGGTTTTATTCTTCTTCCACAGAAATCTGCTTTTGTGTCAGTTTTATGTTTTGTATCTCAAAATCAGAGATCATATGGTCGAGAAAGGGAGGGTCTAATTTCAGGTCCCAACCTGCCAGAAGACTTGGTTTACTGCAAGATGTCCAGAACAAAAAGAAAATGTAAGGACATTTTTGGTGACTGCTCAAACTTCTATTTTTCTTCTGGTATATATTTTGACTCCAAAGGGAGCTGAGGTGATCTCAAGTAAATCCTGACCTTTTGTGTGTGTTTGCATCACTGTTCAAGCCCTGTGCTATAGAGATCAATTTGATAGATGTAATTAGAGGCAAACCGAAGGACAGTAGCTGCATCTGCAAATTTTCTGCTCCAAATTGGTGAAAGTCTTGTGGATTTTCAAGATTCATATTCAGAAAGAAGGCAAAAAAAAAGAGACAGGAGTAATGACATGAGAGAGACATCAGCTTATGTAATTCCTGGTATCAATAACAAGAGCAGGAAAAAAAAGGCCTGTGAGAAGATCAGTAGAAATGATTTTTATACTCTGGATTGAACTAAATCAACATTTTTGACTGCTGTAAAATAAGAAAGAAACAAAATATTTTAAAGAAGCTGGTAGATGTTGGAAAATTGAGGCATCTGTATATAAGAAACTGAAAGTCTTTGGGATTCTGCCCTGGCTATTCAAGCCGAATCTTGACAGTGTGACACGGCTCACCATTCAGCAGTATTCCATGGGAGAAGTAAGTATTACATGGTGCATTAAGAACTGATTTGAGCTTGTATTCTTCCACCTTCTTTACCCCAGCCAAACTTAACTTCCCATGCCAGAGCAGGGAAAAGAGACAGTGAAATTCTGACAATGAGCAAAATGACTCTTAGCCATACTTTCAGGACAAGTTTCAAACCCAAGTGAACCTACATCTAAAAGGAAGACAAAACACCTCGTAATTCAGAACTTACACATGGTTGAACTGGGTTTCCTCTTAGACCCTTGAGAAGAGCAGATCCAGGCCTGTGCACAGAGATACAGAAAAGTTTTGTTCCGTACACTGAGGTCACATTAAATGATACCAACCTCAATCTACAACCTTTCAAAATGCCACTATGTCAATGGTCCTTGAAAGACACCAGGAGCACTCTCCAGGGGAGCAAGGCAGTGGGCCTTTAACCGTGTGTCTGCCTCTCCTTGCTTCATCACACAAAAAGTAAATTAGTCGGGTCAAACACTGTAGATCTAATCTCACTGTGAACTGAAAACATAGTAGCTCCCCTGCCACCAGAGTAAAGCAGAGCCTGTGGTGACCCCACCATGAACTGGAGGGGATGGGAGATCTCCAGCAGGTGCAGTCTGGGAGGACTCAATGTCGCATTCAAGTTTATTCTTTGTACGCTTCTGAGAATGGCGGGATTGTGTTTTGAATCCAATACCCCAGGGCTTTCACTTGCTTTCTCACAATTACCTGTGCAAGAAGAAGGGGAAGGGAAAAAAAAAGAGGAGAGAATTCTTCTGTGGCATTGCAGAAACGGTCAAGGGCAGTTCAGGTTAAAGATCATGATTGGCACAGGCTGCGGAGAGGCTAAGCCAACAACATAAAAAATAGAACCATCCTGTTTAATACAAACAAATTGCTCTGCAGTTCTCACTGACACAGATAGTGGGGCCAATTGTACCTGCTGCCCTTTGTTGGGAACAACGGCAAGGAAATGTACTCGTCTTGAGCGGGGTAAGATTCTTTTTGTTGTATTTGGCTATCTCAGTCCTCAGAACAAGCAAGGCACTTAAGTAGTTGAGCTTCCTTGTACATTTGTTTGATTAAAGGTCTGTAACACTGGCTCAGGTAGAAACAGCTCAGCTGCGTGGAACCGTAATGAATGGAGGGCTTGTTAGAGAGCAGCCAGCGAGACACGGCAGAGCTGGCTTCTGAGTCAGCCCTGAATAGGAGCTGCTTGTTTTGCTTGTTCACTTTAGTATAGAGGGACAAAACTGTACATTTTAAATTACATGAGATGAGATCTGGGCTAGTTTGCATGTGTATATTGGGAAAACTGCTAAAAACGAAGGTGGGGTCCTTTGCAAGTCAACCCATGAAAACAAATATCCTTCAGATGTCCCCGAGGGCTCCAGTTAACTTTGGCATTTCTAAAGGTCGTAGTGGAGTGTGTTAGAGCATATTTATGGACTGACCAAATGGAAGGTTTTAATTTTGATCATAAATGGGCTGGAGAAAATCCAACCAACTGCCTGGGTGAAAAAAGAAAATAGCTGAGCATTTATTTGTGTTATTTTCTAATCTTACAGGGACAGGGCTACACGTGGCAGATCTCTCACAGAGTACTCTCCATTCCAACTTTCGCGATGCCAGTCACCTGAGGTCAGAGACAGCTGCTCCAGCTCCCTCTACTTCCATCAGCTCCCATCAGGTAAACCATGTGCTTGACTGTTAGCACACAAGTGGTTCATCTAGTTCATTGAACTGATGTAGTGAGTATGTAAATGGATATACATACATGTATGTACATATATACATCACTTTATCAATGCTCTCTAAAAGTTGCCTGGCCTCTTTCTCTGCATAAATAGACTGGGGTAGATAAACTCTGACATTTGTGCACGTGCAGCTGTGTATAGGATGGGACACCAAGCTTATTGCTGTCAAAAAACTGCACAAAAGCTGACTTGAAAAAGGTGTCAACATGCCTTTCTTCCTAAAATTTGATGTTATGGCAACCAGTGCCACATCACAACAGTTTTGATTTGTAATTTTAAGGCAGTCCAACCATTACTGAAGAAACCTCTTGTACCTTTTGCTAAGCATTGACTGATTCCCTGGGAAATGGTATTAAAAAATGTTTGTGCTCTGAAAGAAATACAGACTTTAAGACCACATGTGCTTGAGTATGAGTTTCCTGTGCTTTCAGGATGGAAAATATCTTTATTCTGTTGTTCATTGGGATCGGTGCGAATCTGTTGGACATTCTCTCTCTACATAGCATCAAACAGTCATAGCCCCATTGAGTTTATCATTGCTAAAGATTTGCCCTACAATCTTCTTAATCTGTGGAGAAAGACATGGTGAATGATGAGTCATGTGTACAGAGATTGCATCCACCCAAGGAAGCGAATTACGGTGTTTAGCAGCTATCCTTTTCTCATGACCAGAATTCCCGGGTATCTGCGTGAGTCTCTAGCTGAGTGTGTTTGTAAGAAGTTGCTTTCTGAGAGGTTACAGGGCTCCTCAGCTGAGCCATGAATGCCCACAGTTAAAGTCTCCTTTGCAGAAGAGCCTTTCTGTGATTTGTCTACATGCTGAGAATATGTCTGTTGTTCAGAACAAAACAAAATTTGTCTCAATCTCACATTTGAACAATTCATCAGTATTTGACAATTTACCAGTGAGCAGGCTCAAAGTGTAGATCTGAAAAGAGAAATATTTATGCACTTTGGAAAACAATGAAAGAGAGGTTTTTAATGTCACAAAATAAGCTCTTTTTTCAAAATTCTTCATGTGTCTACTTTTAAGACTGATAGTAATGACAAAAAAAGTAGAGAATGGAGGAACAGAAAATATCTCTGTGATTGCACCAGTCGAGCCCAGCACTACTCTTATCTGGTGACCAATGAGAAGCCAGAGGAAACTGATGATTCTCTTTCAATTGACCTTGATAGATACAGATCGTTCATGCACAGCTTCACCTGCAACCTAACCATCACCAATGGGTCTTCCTGACTGGAAAAACACATCTTAGATCTGACTTAATATTTTCAAGCTGAGATTTTAATTTTTTTGGAAATATTGGGTAAATATATTCCTAGTCCTCTGATTTCTGATCCTTTATAGGTGTAGACTGAAAGGGAGAAACCCTGGACGTAATGATGACCCATGAATGCTGTCACAGTCTTGTCCCAAAGCAAGTAGGAAAAAAAGATGAAGAAAGCCATTGGCTTCAGACAGATAGGCATAGGGAGCATCCCTAATTTCTGATGTTCTTAGTAATCTAGCCTGGAAAGGCTTGGGATCATGCTAAGCAGAACAGCCTGGTACTCTGTGAGGGTTAGGAAGAACTTATAGTATAAGCAGAGTAGAGCTGCAGGAGTGGGTTAAGGGGACTCATTTGTTGTATTGGAGATCTGCATCCAACAGGAAGATTGGAAACCCTTTCAGAGGTCAGTATTTAATGTATATACAAGCCTATATAAAAGTGAGGTGCAATATTGAACCAAGAAAGAATTCAAGTTAGAGAAAGACTCCATCTTTCACTTATTGAGAGGACATGCCTATACCATTAAAGAAGGAAGGCACAGGGCAATGGGACATCATTTTCAATTGGACAGGTATTCCTACTGTGACTGCTGTTCTGATTCATATCTGGAGGTGCCTTCCTTGACATCAGCTATGTAGTACACTGCTCTGTCATCATACATTCTGAATGTATCTGTGTGAGAATCTTCACTTCCCTCCATTCCTTCACCTATATAGAGAGTCCTTGTGCTCTTTGGTCTCTGGTGGAAAATGTCACCTGCTGCCTTCACTCTTTGGCAATTTCTTCATTTTGCTGAACATCCAGTTGTGCACTGTAATTTTTGGACAGTAAAGGCTTTCCTTCCAATTATACCACAAGTGCAAACCACAAACATACACACCCGGAGAAGTGGTGTTTGGTTACTTCTCATATCCACAGCAAGATTGTGTCACAAGGAAAGTTTGGAAGATGACAGAGGAATGCTGGAAAAAAAAAGGTGATGGCATCACAAAATGATGCTAAAGGAAAAAAAATGATCTTTCAGACCCACACTCCAGATCAATGCACATTTTGAGCTGATTTCATGTTTACAGAAACTGACTGAAGGTCTCCTATCACTGCCACAGCTAATTTCCATTGGAATACAATGCTTCCTTCATTAAGTGAGGCACACAGCTAATGGTGATTTGGTTTGCCTCAGAAATGGGTAATTTGTTATCAAATCCTTTAATAGTTCATGCTGAAGTTTCTGTCATTACTCGTTGCTCCTCTCAATCTTTATTATGACGAACCCTTTAAAAATGCTCATTAATCCTTTCAAGGAAAGAACGCCGGTACCAGATTAAGTCAAGCTGGCATCTGAAACTATTCTTTTCTTTATGACACATAGTAAGTGGTCAGTAATCCACATCTTAATCTCCTTGTTGCACAGCTTGGTTTATCGTAACCGATACTCCTGTGACTGTTGCAGACTCCTATTGTGTTACCTTTGGCGTTCAGCTCTTCTTCCTGTTTTTTCCCACTGGAATGTCTGATAAAGGCACCCTTGAAGTTGACCATAGTCTCTTGAGAAAGTGCTTTTCAGAGAAAATGTCATTTCTCTAAAGTTGTAGCTACGTTACTTTTGGCTTTTCCCCTGAGCAAAGCCTCCAACAATATTTCTGCTGCACTCCAACACATGAATTTCCCTGCTACTTAAAAAGAAAAACTCTTTTAAATCCTCTATGCCAGCCCATAATTTTGTCTGAGCAGCAATTATACTTTATGGTAGTGCTTAAGTATCAAGAAGGAAAAGAAAAAGCTGCAAGAAGGGAAATTTAACTTGACCAATATATAAAAAATGTAAATACCACATATTTTAAACTAGAGTAGCTGTGTTTCATGCAACTGCCTCGGTGAGTGAGGAGGTGCACTATTTTAAGCAGTTTTCCTCAGAAGGAGCTTAACATTTAAAAATCCCACTTTCCCAGCCAGTGAAGCAGGTATTTGTTACAGTTGTTATTTTAGAGATGAAGAAAGTGAGGCAAGGAGATGGAATAGTTCCTGTCTGGACTTTAGCTTTATTTACTGTTCCTCAAGTCAGTGGCAAAACCGAAGCGTTTTAACAAAGAAAAAAAGTTGCAAGAAGCACCCAGTTCCCAGTTTTTAACATTTTATGACACAGGGACAATCCTCTTCCTCTCTCAAAAGGCAGATACCTGATCTGTCCTTTCTAGCAAATGCAAATTTTAATGAATTTCATAAAAGAGAGAGAAATTATGGGCAATTCTGGAAAATGCATCAGAAAAGCAATCAGAAAGCTCATGGATAAGTGGGCTCAATTTGTGATTTCAGAGCAATTGTACTCCACTGCCTGAACCAGGAGCATGGCAGCTTTTACAGCACTGATGTTTCAAACCCAACAACCCACTAGAGCCATGCCAAGGGATGTTAAGCTCATGCTGAAACCAAGATTTGAGTTTTACTGGAGAAGAATCCGCTTCTACCGTGCCTTAGCCCTTGATCAGGGTCTCCTGCTTGTGATGCTGCAGAAAGACATAGAATGCAGAAAATCTTGTTCTAGACACGTTCCAGTGCTGACCTAGCCAGGCTAAGGCAGTTAGTTGCTGCTAGCTTCCCTTGTCCAAATGAGGCTTCCCTGGTTGTTTTCCAAAGCAGGATAGCAGAGCAGACAAACGTTTCTCTGGCAGTTTGGACAATGCAATATCATAGTGATATTTGAAAGGTTTTCTTGATTCCAGTGTAGAAATCTATGAACATTTCCATGGAAATACAACCTTTTTCTTCATAGAAAATTTCTATGAAAGTGAAGAGAACCAATGACTTGATGAAAATGCTCATATTCTTGGAAATATCATTTTGAAGCAGAGCAGATCTAGATGAAAGAAAATACCTTAGAGTAAAACTGAAATGCATTCTTACATGTAGCCGAACCGAGTGGGGCAAGAATTTGTGTTTAAATATCTGCTGAACAGAGATGGAACTAATTACATGTCTAAAATGAAGCATTTCAAGAGCCTTTCTGAATTGAGGGCCCTGAAACGTAGCATTCTCTAAGTCTTGACAGCTCTAAATCTTGAGTATCTTGAGCTCCAGATTTTGGAGCTTATCAAGGTTGTTTTAGAAACTCAACATCTTGACTTGTGTTCAACTACTTTAAAGTTCACATATTTCTTATTTGAACTTTGCTAGGTGCAGTAATTTTATTCCCACTCAGGCTGGATTGGTTCTGCCTATTCAGATCTCATTAATTACAGGAAACTGGACTCGTGCTCACGTATCCCATTCACCCATCCTGCCCTTAGGCCAGTCAATTTATCTGGCATTTAATGAGGAGTTTTAGATTTTGCAAGTTATCAGAAGTGAGCCCTGAAAGTGTTAGCTTGTGAATTCTAAATAAATGGGCTGTTCTGGGACTTGTTTCAAAACAGACAGCACAGCAGCTCCTCAATACATATTAAATGAGTCTAAAATGCTGTGCAGTGTTACACCAAAGGTGCTTCTCTCTTTTTTTTTTGCTAGGAGAATATTGCCACTATCTGCTTTAATGTCTTTCAGTTGTGTGAGAACTTCATATCTGCTAAAACATTTTGTGCATTTAATTACCCAGCTTTTGGGGAATTGACTGTATCAATGTTTTGTATCCCCAGCCTAGCAGCTGAAGGGGGCTTCATTTAACAGCACTTCCAGCAATAACATACTACTATTGTCAGTGCTGGTTATTTGATATCTATCAGTATTAGCACAGGTCCAGAGCTAAATGAAGGCCATAACAATCTCAAACACATATCAAAATCTCTTTGAGGCGTATATGACGTGTCTATTAAGTGTATTAGTGTTGTAGCATACTTTTGGATATAAAATAATTCAGTATAAAACCCCCAGCCTTTGACTGTGATACCTGCAGCAGGTAGCTCTGTGTCATCTCAGCGTGCAAGCCTTTGGAGAACCACCTGTGGACAGACATCTTGGATATACAGGAAACTACATTCAGTCACCAGGTATGTAGTTACCCACACACTCATTGACAACCACTTATTCTCTTTATAGATGGGTTAGTATGTTGAGACACTTTTCTTGAGTCTCTGGGGAAGGTGTGGGATGCTCACCCTCCATCCCATGGTGTCATCTCCCTCATCCTACAGAGAGAAGCACAAAACATCTCCCCTTTGCAGGAGGACTTCTGTATCCTTCCCCTGTCTTCTGTTAAACAGGTTTAACCTGAGGGGAAGTAGATAGAATGGCAGAGCATCATTTCACTCTTCATCACAGCTTCCTGAGAAATGTAACCACTTTTTTCTCTAGTAAAAAATAGTGTTTAGGTGAGGCACAACACTCTACTGTCATGCACATGGCCATGTGCTGTGGAAATGATAGTGTTTTGCCTTATTAAGTTAGGACAGAATCCAGTGCAGCTTTTCACATGATAACTGAGCAGTTTTGCAGATATTAACAAACTCCTATTGTTAGACAAGAGCAGTTAATTGTGAAGTAGCCTCTCTGGGCAGAAGGCAAGCCTGAAGCCCTGTTGTAATGTATCCTGTGCAATCCCAGGGCAAAGGGCTGCTTTTCAGTACTTGTAAATATATGCATATAGATGTGTTTTGTTTTTCTTTGGGAAGAAGAGCTGTAGGGTTTCACCTGAGCTCGGTGCTAAGAAGAAGATTGCCATCTATAGATAACTATCCTCAACTGCATGTCCTTTCATCAGCAGTGGGGAAAGGTCAGTGGGGAGGTGGTGCTGTGCCTTCCTGGAGTGGGATGTGTGAAAATGGGACTGAACCTGTGTGTCAATAACTTCTAATTAAAAAAAGAGACATGGTACAAAAGTGGCAGTTTAGAAGTGGGCATTATTGAAAGCCTTTCTCTGTGTTGTGCTTGTTACGCCAAACCACTGGCAATAATTGTTGCCAATCCAAGAACATTTCAATTAACCTGCAAACACATTCTTAGATTACCTTCCCTTTATTTGTGTTTGAGTAGAGGAAAAAAAAAGCCCAGAACCTGAATAAAAAAATTCACAGTGCTTCTTGGCCATGTTCAGTTCAGAGAGGAGTAAGTCAGATGTTATTGGACCTTAGATGACATGCAGGTATAATCCTTAGGCAGAAATATTAATAGTCCAATGATACAGGTTGCTTCAGGTATTCAAAGAGAGGAGAAGGAAAACAATATAGTTAAACCTGCATACAAATATAATGTGTGAATATCTATACATACACAGACATCCAGGCAAAAATGACTATTTGCTATTTTAAAAGCACATTATGACTACAATAAACACTATTTGCTTCTCATCAGCTTGACTGTTTACCTGTATGGAGTGGAAGCACTTTCTGTGATTACTGAGAAGTAGATTTTCCCAAGGACACTGAGCTATGGAAAAGCTGTCAGTGAGTGGCAAGTACTGCTTGAACTATAGAGAGAAAAGAAAGAATTAAACAAAGGTACGTTTCAAGTGCAATATGTTTTGAATGACCTGATAGTTAAAAATCATTGACCTTTACTTTTACCCTCTCGAAACTCTTCAGAAAAGCTCTTTGCCTGCTGGATCTACCTGGTGACTTTCAGAATGAACTATTCCAAACTAACATTAGCATAAACCAAAGCTGGTCACTTCAATGGGACAAGAAGAAACCTTGTGTAGGAAGTAGGTAGTAAAAAGCTATTTGTAAAAGAGTGTTCCAACAGGACAGTTTTAGTTTTAAAAGTGGCTGTTGCAAGGATCAAATACTCTTTCACTCATCTGCTTTGCAGCCATACAGCAGCAAGGTGTAAAAATTTGTGAACTGGTCCATCCTGAATACAAATCAAATTACTTTGGTCTTGTCAATCTACCAAATCTTTCATCTTTTCCCTGGTTGCCTTTTCTTGCTACATTTCCTTTATCTCTGCTTGCAGTTTTAAGAAGTGAATGGCAAAGAGTCATCTCCAGTTCATCTGAAGATAAAACCCATTAAGCTGTTGTATTCACATTTAATTAATGTTTTCCAACTCTCATTTCCTATTTGCCTCCTGAAAAATCTTGCCTAAAGTGCTATATGCCAAGTAAAATAACTCAGGTAAGGGATATCTGATCCAAATGTTTCACAGGAGATGAGTGGATAAGATAACTCTAAGGAGTTGATCATTTTTATTACTTGTGGGCAGCCTTTCTAGCTGAGTTCATTCCCTGCAGACATGCTCTTATCCCTTAGGGATGATGCTGCAAACTGAGCCTTTCCTTTTATTTTTCAGGCATTGCCTGATACTGATACAATTGCACTTTTATCTTTATTAATTCAGATGGTGGCTAGTTGCTCTGATAAATCAGGTGCTAAAATGAAATGAAAGCGTCTGTTTCTGCAGATCAGCCACCGCTTCCTAACGCTTTGCAAACGTTCATCCAAGCAAGGCATCAGCTCCACGGCTGGGAAAGAGGGTGATTTTCATTTTACAAAGGGGCAAAGCCAGGTGAGTCTTGTCTCAGAGGTGACAGAGGTGGCCATGCAGGAGAGGCAGTAGATGCAGGGCTGGGCGGGTGTCTCCCAGCCCGACACGACAGCCCGCCGGAGCTTCCCATGCTCTCAGCTGTAAATGCCAGCAGCTCTGTGGAGCTGGGGCGTGCAATCCTCTTCTGTCAAGCAGAGCAGAGACTAACTGTGTAATTACTTGGCTGTGTTTGCTGCCCTGCTGCAGCTGCCACCGAGGGACAAGGGAGAGCATTGGAACAGCTGGGCAAGGTGATGTCTGGGTGGGCAGACATCAGGGATGGAGAGCTCGGAGCCAGAGAGCAGGATAAAAAGCCAAAGCAATGCAGAGAGGGGCAGACAGGGCAGCAGCCAGCAGCTGTAATCTCAGTCTGTGATCTAGGCATGACCTAGATGAAAGAAGAAAAAAAAAACCACAACCAAAACCCAGATCTGGACTTGATGTTGTAATATTTGTCGCAAAGTGCTTGCAGGGGTGGCTCGAGCTCAGTGTTTTTGCTGGCTGTGTGTTTATAGCTGTGTCCTCAGTGAAGTATCTGAATTCAATGACAAGTAAAAATGAGCTAGAAAAGACAAGCTGCTGATCTAATATAAGGACAAAAATACGTAGATGTACCCATATATGCATGCACATGCACAAAGGCAGCATGCTTCTGATGCTGGATATTTCTACTCTCATGACCACAGTTGTCAACTATTTTCATTGTTTCACTGCTATTTGACTGAACCAGTCACACAGAATGAGGACATTGACAGGAAAGAGTCTGAAATAATTCCACTATAAAATAACCCTTCACTCACCTCAGGCTCTTGCTCTTCAGGTTTAGGAATTTTAATACTTGTGCAAGGAGTGAGTGCTAAAGGTTGGAATATATCTGGGATGATTAGTAACCTACAAGGGTTTTTCTTCACCCTCAAACACATTTCCCCAGTGATCATTGGTGTTTATATTCTTTAAAACACGTTTTAGATATTCATGTAAAAGCCAGCTCTACAGATTTTTCACAGCATTAATTTTATCACTTAACCCTTCTGAAGCAGAACTGCATTGTGTTACCACATTTTGTTCAAGCTCCTTCATTAAACAAGAAACACTAGGTTTTTAACACCTAATTAAGCACTGGCTAAATTATCTGGGCTTTAGTTTAGTACTGCTTATATATTGTAATAAAAGCCCCTTTTATCAAACCCTTAGGTCAACAAAAGGCTTTTCTGGGTGAGGCTTGACAGCACAGGATTTTGACTTGTGGGTTAAACGTATATGCTCTGTGGTGGTTCCTTTCTTCACCATTTAGAGAGGATCAGCCCAAATTAAGCTGTGTTTTCTGACCTTGCAGAACTGACAGCTTGATTTAGTAGTCATTAGAATAAAATCCCCAACTTTCTTCTGACTTTTGTGGTTAAATATTCATTTCTTGTCGGATTTGCCCTGTTACATTGCAGTGCAGCTTCTGCAGGCTGAGCTGAACAAGTTGAAGTGATGTGTGTGAAATCTCATTAAAACCAGGGGCTAGGTCCTGATCCAACAGCTAGAAACTTTGCAGATCACTGCTGAGGTGCTGCCTACCCAAGGAAGCAGCTTTGCTTTCTCTGAGCCATGGACCACCCTCTCGTTACCAAAGGGATGGAGCAATTTTTAGCTGCTCAACCCCACGACACACTCGGATGCAGCACTGCTCAATTAGTTTACATGTAGTTAATTAAGCATAATAGGCAGTTTCTCTGTGCAGGTTACAGCAGTGTGGTGTCTGCCTGTGCCAGCTGTGTGCTGGCTCCTGCAGCAGCTGGTCATTACGAGACTCTCAGCTGCGTCCCCGCCGTTCCTCGAGGCTCCCACTTCCCGAGACAGCCAGGGATCAGCACCGTGTTCACCCAAATTCCTGCCTCCTGTCCAACAACAAACTCCTGTCAGGTCTCTGGAATAAACAGGGAATTATTGCGAGCTCTACGTGGTGCCGCGAGGTCATTTCAGACGAAGGGATCAGTCAGGATTTCATAAAGTATTTATTTAGCTGACAAAGGAATTCCCAACCTCCCTTTCATGTTCGTTAGAGCTGATGCTAAGTTTCCGAGACAAGGCTCCGATTGTGGCTGTCACCAAACAATGACATATTTCTTTTCTTCTCTTAAATTCTCTGTATCATTCTATATAAGAGGGCAATTTGTCTGTCATGCAGCTAAAACAGGGCCCACTCACTGCCCTCATTAAACTGACAGCACAGTTATTAGCAGTAAATGAAGCCAACAGGCAATGAATTTAGCCACTGTTTTATGGCGAGCGCCAGCGAGGTTTTTTCAGTAATTAATTTGATAAATATATTAATTATGAATTGAGTTGACAGTACAATCAGATTGTCAGCCTTCCAGACAGGCTCTTGTGATAAGTAGCTTTGTGATGAAGTGGTCGGATTTCAGTACCTGTCATCCTCCGGTGTCAGTCTCTTATCACTGTCCTGGCCATTCACTCTGTAATTTCCTGTGTGTTGTAATTAAATGGTGGCTTTCTGATTGGAAGTGACTCCTCAAACTTAATCTCTCATTCTCTCAGGACATATTGTGTGGCGTTTTTTTTTTAAAAAAGGCCCTTTGTTTCAGTGCCTTCTAATGTTTAAAAAAAGAAGAGCTTTTTTATTTGACATTTGGTTATTGCCCCGGTGGGTCTTTGGAAATGGTCGAGCTGCCTTTGGCCTTGGCATCAGAGAGAAGCAGCAGTGCTCTGCCACCATCATGGTGAGTGGTGGCATGAGGAGATGAAACCACAGGGCAATGTCAAACCTGCCATCTCTTTTCTGCATCTCCAAGCAGGGAGCAGCCCAGGACATTGTGGAGGACTTTGGGAAGGGTCACTGCCCATACCTCTTGCCAGCTTTTTCTTCTCTTTATGAAATTAATTAGGAACAGTGCCTGAGGTCATTTGGCTCAGGAGATACATGTCAAGATAAGATATTGCAAAACCACGTCCTTAGTGATTTAATATTGGGTTGGAATTTGGTAGCATGGTAGAGAGTTCTTCAGAACTGCAAAATTAAGCAAGGCAGGAAGAAGTCCTGCAAAAGAAAACAAACAACAGCTATCAAGATGCCATGAGTTCTTCAGCTCCTTTTTAAGCCTATCAGAAAAACTCCCAAACCTGAGGGTAATACTTACTGAGTGCAGCAACTGACTGTCTGGAGGCAAAGTGTGGCCAGGGAATAGCAAACTGCAGCTGATCCCCAAGCTGTGGGTCCTATTGAGTCCTGGTGTCAAATTGTTCTTTGACCTTGAGCAAGTCAGGATGACCCAAGCCAGCAAAAACTTCAGTATGTGCTTAATTTTAAGCCCATGGCCACAAGTTGCCCTGTAGAAGTCTTATTACCTATGTGCTTAATTATTCTACATCTTTTTGTCTGAACATGCTTTTATTTTCAGCACATAAGTAATAAGACTTCTATGAGGCAATTTATGCCCATATGCACGTGCTCTCCAAGTGTTACATGCTTGCCTCAACCCAGAACATCATTGTGTTTTATCAACACTCCATTTTTCACAGTACAGGGCAGAGCATAAAATAAGGGGGGCTCTGGCCATTTGACCAGTGTCTGCGTATTAGTGTAAGGAAAGTGTGCTGGTGTCTGCTGGAGATGCTCCTTGCACATCTTGTAGCCTTTGATTTCAAGGTCTTCCTGAGCACTGCTCCTCCAGTAAGTTTAAGTCCTTTGGTAATGTTAGACTAAGGGACTCGAGGCTGTATTATAAAATGAAAGGTAAATCAGAATCCCATTCTGGCAGTCAACGTGAAGCCCAAAAAAGGTCATCCAGAGCTGAAACAGGGACCTACTGCATGACTGCCAGGATTTGCATTATATCATACAGCCTGGAGCCCTGCAATGAAGCATTCAGAACAGTCTTTTTGAACTTCTCAACAGGGACAGTCTTTATGGATTATTTAAACATAAAAATATACGGCTTTCTGGAAAAGAACCATTTTAGCCTTTAGGGACTCATAGCAGCTATTGCATTGTAGGAAGATTCATAATTGAGCATGCTAATACTGATATGCTATTATTTGAGACAAATTTCACTAGGTGTGAGCCCATAATGCAAATTACACCTTAAAAAGATCAATTTAAAGACTCTATTGTATCATTTCACTGATTTGCAGATGCATCCCCACTCCAATCCGAAGCGTGCAACTACTGCATACTGCTGAAGAGATTACTATTCACTTTTAAAGATGCTTCAAATCTTGCAAAGTATAAAGATGCTTCAAATCTTGCAAAGCATTTTTTTTTTTGCTCATCCAAATCCCATAAGATTGTGAAAAACATATTTTAAACTAGTTTTTGTTACACTGCACCTGTGTCTAAATTGTATAATCCTAAATGAGATCATGACTTACTCAAATCACAGAAAGAATCCCTCAGAAATGTTAATTAAAGTGGTTTTAATTGTCTTTTAAAATCTATACCCTGTTACTTTGAGTAAGGTATGTATGGCTTCTGTCTATATGTAAATCTTCCCTGCTAGAGTTGAAATCTCCCAGTCAAGCTTTGAATGTTCTTGTTACTGGATGCGTTTGGAGCTTGTGGACAATGCTCTTGGTTTCTCTCACATAGCACAGAGCAGTATAAGCAATAAAAAATGCATGTGATGGTTCAAAAACTGCAAGGAAGAAATAATGGCATCTGACACACTTGTAAGGGTGATTAGGTGCCTCTCTCTGCAGGCTGGGTAATGTTCTTTTAACAGCTTTTCCTATGTATTAAATAATGTCAAGTTGTTACATATTCTTACTTTTCGGGCTGTCACTGCTACAAGTTATTCCTGAGACAAGCTACTGAGGAATTACACCCTGATAGCTGAATTCAGATTTCTCAGTTTATTTATGGTATGTTTTTTTTCCTCTTAAACATAAACTTTAACTGCAGAGCAAGATTTGCTTTCTGGTAAATGAAAAAGTGACTTATTCCTTCGAACAAGACTAGGGTTGCCCGCAAGAAATACATCTTTATCACATCTGAAGTATTCCAAACCAAACTGATTATGTGTAACCTGATAAAGTGCTGGAGAAGAATTATAGGTGTGTTCTTGTTCCCACTAAAACCAACAGTGAACTCTACTTCAGGAGCAGCGGTAGCAGCAACAGCTCCCAATGCATTCCTTCCTACTTGCTACAGGTCTTGTGTGTAGCATGGCATTGCCAGCAATCCATGCTGCAAGGAGATTGTAATTATTCAGCAAGGAAAGTGCTCAGTATTTCCTGAGCTGGTCTTTAATCCTAGTTTGAAATCATTGCTGCCATTGTAAGGTCCAAGTGGAAACTGTGGTGCTTTTGTGCATCTGTCAGACGCCGCTGCTTATTACGGAATCAGGAATGATAAATATGTGGAATGCTTTGATGTGAATATCAGCTTGAACTCCTCCATTGCTCAGGTAGAAAGCAGCTGAAGCTATTGTTTTCATCTTGCATGAAAGGTTGAACAGATGCCCGAAAATAAATACGACCTGATAAAATGATAAAAATCCTGGGATAAAAATGCTGGCCTCTGTTTTCAGCGCTTCCTGCACAACTAGCCCAGACTTCAACTACTGCTGCAGCTGGTACTCCAGCTATTGTACACAGCTGCCCATTCAGCAACAGCACAGAGTCACAGAATCACAGAATGGTAAGGATTGGAAGGGACTTCTAGAGATTATCTAGTCCAAACCCCTTACTAAAGCAGGTAACACCTAAATCAGGTTGCAGGGAAACATGTCCAGGTGGGTAAACAGCAACATGCAGCCACAAGAGTAATGAAATCCACGTTATCTGTGTAGATTAACTGCTAATCTTCATCTTCAACTGGCTGAGAAAAGACAGACTTTACAACATCAGCTCCATCATTTGCATGAATGAAGAGATGAGACTTCTCTCTGAACAGAACAATTACAGTACTCAGGCCAGTCTGAGTTCAGCTCCCTGTCAGGATTGTTTTGGGGAACAATTTAGGATCCAAAAGTCTTGAGACACCTAAAGGACAGGTAACCTAGAAATTCAATGTTTATATATTTATCTGCATAAGTCCATACAGGACACTGGAGAGTCACCCCAGCTAACTCTGAGTCAGGCAGATCAAACTTCAGGCAAATATAATGATGCTAACACGTGATCCTCTCTAGGGAGCATCAGCACATATGTATACCCTGCCTCTCCAATATATGAACCACCTAGAAGACTGTCCTCACCTTTCTTTTTTTGACTTTCCACATCTTTGTTCATGCTCACTGAAAAGCAGTGGAGCAGCTGGCACTTCCCAGAAGTCCTTGTATTGAGGCATGGGCAGTAGAGTTACTCATCTCCATCCTGGCTGCTGAATGAGCCACTTACCATTGCCATTCCTCATTAATTAAAGGCACTAACAGCAAATTTCACCTCTTGGCTAGAGCAAAGTGTACAGTTTGAATGTCTTTAATGATGCTTTAAATGAGAAATGGAAGATGTAAGGAAGAACTAATGCTGGTACTGAAACAGTACTGTAGAAACAACCTCTCCTCTTGTTAGCTGCTGTGCTCGTGCTTTTTAAACCAAATAATCAGTTTCCTGAAATTCATCCTGTTTTCTGACTCTAGCAACAGCTAAAATCCCTATAAACCTTAATCAATGCTTTCCAGCTTGTGAATAACAGGTCACTGGCAGCCACAGTTCTGACCACAAGAAATGGATCAAGACAATCTCTCTCACTTGTTATGCCATCTGATTTTTACTTCATACATCCTTAAACTTCTGTCACCTGTTTTATGTATGGAAATACATAAAAGGAGAGTTTTAAGTTCTAAGAGGAGAGTGAGTGATTGAGTCATGCTTTGGAAGACCACCAAGCCCAAATAATCATCACGAGTTCATAGTCATCCCTTGACAATTTTTCTCATTTAATTATTGACATGATGGGAATATATTATCAGCAGCCTACTCACCCACATCTGTTTGTCATGGGAGGCTTCTCCTGGGCAGAAGGGTGCAGGTGGAGAACAGTCTGTCTCTACCTTCTTGCCTGGAGGTCAAGGTCCTTAGCTGGCTGACAGTGTCCACAGAGATGCTGCAGGATCTTAGTGGAGGGCTTTGAAATGTAATTATGTGGCAATGAGACCAAAGAGAGAAAAAACCAGGGGAAACATAAAATGAAAAGGTTTTCTCATTCTCTGTTACTGACCATAAGCAAATTAATATAATTGTGTCATTAAAATGAGTGCACTTTAGTTCTTATTTTCTGATGAGGTTTTGTTTCCTGAGGAGGGTAGCTGCATGTTCTAGTCTGCTAGGGAAGAAACAGGAAAACAAGAGGCAAAGGATAGGAAACTCAGGATGAAAGGTAAGTCAGGACATCAGTTAGGAAAAAAATATATCACCCTGAGGTACTGGTCCACAAAAATGCTTTACAATAGCTGAGCACAGAATCAATTCAGAAATACAGTACCTCACAGTCCATAAATAACGTGTCCAATCAGAACAGTGTGAGGAAAATGACAAGAGGAAAAAAACCCACTCTCCCAAGGGGGCAGCAAGGAGGTGGGGATGTTGTGAGGAGAGTGCCTGCCCTTTGGAGGAGGACAGCTTGCTAGAATATTGCCCTCACTCAGCTAGGAAAGAGGATGGCCAGGGGAAAGGGAAGGCTGCTGACACCCCCCTTCTTACCTTAATCTGCTATGGACAAATGATAATCTTCCTCTCACTGCACATGCAGAGAAGGGCCAAAGAAGAGCCAGTTCTTCTGCTTGCTCTTCAGCTGGAAAGGAGCCCTGGACCACATCACCTCCACCCAGACATTCATCACTGGCCACAGCTGTGGTGAAAAGTTCTGGATTAGCTTATGTTTGCTCTTTTATATTCCTCTTACATCTGAGGCAACTGCCTCTCATTTCTGCCAGCCAAGCAAGACTCAAACTTAAACCAATAACCATTTTTAACATACACTTTCACGTCACTCCTCCAAAGAAAGTCTTGTCTGAGAGCCACCTTATTTCTTCCCCTCTAAGTGAATGAAACAGACTAAACATAATTGATTAAATATATGTCATATTTCTTTCAGCTTAATCAAGGTAAAATGAAATACAGTGAAGAAAAGTTGTCAAGGGTCATGTTTTAAAGACTGTAGCAAATAAAACTCTGTTGAGTCACGGTTTACCGACTCTGTGAGAAATAAAAAGGTATTATTTTGCATGTACAGCCAGCTGGGCTGAGCACAAAGTCTTTGCCTAAAAAGAGGCTTTTCATGGATGTTGCAGAGTGTTCACAGCAAGCTGCAGCTATCCCACTTAAGTGTTGTGGTTTCAGGTTCAGTTCCACACGCTTTACATCTGTTATGTGCCACTATCCAAATAGTTCAGACCTTACCTTTTGCATTCACAGTGGCCATGTGTGTACAATGAATAGGCAAGTCAACACTTGCTTCTACATTACCATAAATATATGCACACATATATAATATTATATGATATATTTTATAGATATCTATATTTAGATAATAAGAAATGCTAAGCAATGTTGTCACTGAAAATTTGGCCTTGTGGTGATAGAGGTCAGGTTTTAGTTGCTTAGAGGCAAAGGTCCTTAGCCAGGGTACAGCCCAGTGAAGTACTGAAGTAGCTTTGTTTTACAGCATTTGTGTAGCTTTTAACACAAGTAGTTCAGCCAGCTGACATCAATGCTCATGTAACACCAAGGTCTATACCTCATACCCTTCTGCTCATAACAAGTGCCTAGGCAGAGTGTGGTCACATATTGAAAACATTGCCTGTTAAAGAAAATAGGTACAGCCTCCCTTGTGAAAATGAAATGAATCACTTTTCTCCAGTTATGATAGTGGCAATAAAGACTTTTAGATCTTAGCACTTTGACACCTGTGGGTCAGCAGTGCTAGTGAAACACAAGCCATCACTTCAGTTTATCAGTGCCAGACAATCATACCATTACTAAAGCATTCTCTTTTTCATTTTACTGCTAACCTGCTAACCAGTCATAAGGGATTTTTTAATCACACAAGACACATAAAAGGAGGCACATGCAAAAGGTGACACTTGGGCAATCTCAGATGTCCTACAAGTCCTGCCATCTTTTCTTGATGGAAATATTATGCAGTCTGCCTACAGGAAATGTGAGAACCAACTCGGGTCAAATAAGAGTTGATTTAACTACCATCAGGAATGCAGCTAGATTCAAGATTGAAATCACCTTTTGTTTCTTGTGTTCTTCTCACTGTCAGCTTCAACACGGGTGAGAAGCAGAAGAGACTGGCTCTCATGCTGGGTGACCATTCTCCTGAATTTCCCAGGTCTGAATAAGCTACTGCACTGAACTAAAATTCTGAACCTTCTGAGGTTCATCCATCACTTTTACTAAATTACCTCTTCATTCTCTTTTCTGCTAAGAATCTAATTTTTATAGCACTGTAGAGAATTTTTATAGCACTGTACTTTATCTTGTCACAGTATTTTTTGCCATTATTTTCATCTCAGTGAACTCTCGAATGATACTAAATAGACTGTGTGAGCTTGGCTGTGAGATAACAAGAGAGGTGTACATTTGCAAATGTTAAGAGCTTGCCCTCCTAGCTTTTTGCCTGGGAAGTCAGAGTTTGTAGCCTTCTTTGGCAAGACACAGGGAAATTGTCTATACTTAATCTTGCTTCTCCTGCCAGCAAATGGGGCAGATCAGACATCTCTCTTTCTTCTGGCACGGTAGCACCTGCAGGTTGTTGAGACTCTGATTTCTTTGTGATACTAAGAAAGCTGAAATGAGCTCCTAAAGCTTTAGGAATTAGATGACTGCTTGCTCCATGCAAGTCTAAAGAAGACATGCTCACCAGTTATGTGCCAGTATTGGCACGTTTAGGGTCAGGGCTTCGTTTTTTATGGTCATAGGGCTACAGAGACCCCCCTGTCTCAAACCACTACAACTCAGAAGAGATAGGAAAAAGGGATGAAGTTAGCTGTGGGAGGTCACATATGACCCTGTTAGCCACCTTTCCACTGCCTGTGTTTTCAAAGAGTCTCCTCATAGTCTGTATTTGGGGGAAAGGTTTATCTCTTCATATCTGCACAGCTGATGCTTAGGGAAGTGTATTTACCCAGCCCTACCACGTCCCTGGTCACCTTGCCCATGACTCTAGAAAAAGGCATTTCCAGGATGGGAGGAGGAGAGGAAGAGACAGCAGAAAGGCAATTTGGCATTTTCCCCTCATCCAGTTTTCTCTGCCCCCTCTCATCCCAAGCTGATGTTAAGCCCAGCAAAATGATGGTTTTTCTAAAATGAGACCAAATAAATGTGTGTAGAGGTCAGGGGTGGCAAATTTAGCTAAAGATTTTAGTTTTGCTAAATGTTCCCCCAGCCTAACTCATATATTTTATCCACCTGAATATACAATCCTGTGCAGAAAGCCTAGAGGCAGAAAAGTAATTTAGACTTCCACATCCATAAAAATTTGCTCAATTAATGCAGTCCTGCATGAGACAGCTAGATCTTCACCCCTATTACACCTCCTTCATCCTTCCTCTGGTAGCTGGGAATGCATGGAAAACTACTCTGATGGTACAGCCAAAGGAACACACTCCTCCTTCAAGTGATGCAAGGGGATAGGGAATGGGGGATGCTGCTCACACTCTCTCCCTGCTCCAGTCCAGAGTCCCTCCCATGGATCAATCCTCCATGAACCTCTCCAATGCCTCTGAGCATCTTCTCAATTCATCTGCCTTTTAACACTGGAAAGCTTCAGGGAAAATATTTATACAAAGTCAACCCTAGCCCTGCAAAGCAGTAACAAAACAAAATGATGTCTTCAATAACAGTGCCAAGCACAGGAACAAGTTATATGGGTAGAGTCACATTTATAACATGGACAGAGAAGAGTTCTCTGCAGATGTACGTTGTTCATCTTCACAGACTGCTGCCAGGTAGCATGGATCCTGTGAAGTGAGACATCAGCAGTGGTTTGCTTTGAATGTGTGCAGTGGGATTTCCTCCATTAGTGACCAAGGGGCAGGAAAGACAGATAAGGAGCAGCCTCTCATCACGTGGTGATTGCACAGCCCCAGCTAATGCTCCTCAGAGACACCTGGGGCAGAAATCCAAGAAAATACGTGAAGGTGGGTTATCTCAACCACCAGTTTCCTCATCTCTCCTGAGACCAGAGAGGAATGGGACAAGAGGAAAGTACTAGTGCACTGGGAGCCAGAGAAGGGCAGAGAAAAGACCTGACAAAAGCCAGGTCATCACTGTCTTTCACTGCCCTTCCCATCCCTGTGGGGATCATGTACTGTGTACAGCGTTGCTTTCCATCTCTGGCTCATGAAACTTGAAGCAGCGTGTGATTTGCTACAAGAGAGTTTGTGACAGGTAAACAAAGGGAACAAACCTACACCTTAGGGTTTCTTTTTCCATAAGGCTGTATCTATTCTGCAAAATCTGTATGTGTTGATAGTCAGAAAAGGCTTGATTCCTGAAGCTGCAGTAACCTCCTGATAATTGCTGTCTGGGCTGCAGCATCACTGAAATCCTACAGGCAGATCCCAGCGGCAACATCAGTGGGATTAAACAAGCAGGACACTACAGAATAATTCAGCATTTTTCTGTCTCTTAGTATTTGGGAATGGGTCAAATGGAGATAAACCTTTGCTTGTTCAGGACATGAGTCCTGGAGGGCAGGAAAGTGAGTATAAAAAAAGAAATCAGAAGGTAATACAAGCTTGCAGTCTGCATCATTTAGAAAAAGCCTGAGATTTTCTCCCTTAGGTTTGCAGGTTTTGATTGCTTGGGGCTGCAACAGAACTTGAAATCAGTCTGGCTTTACCTAGGCTCAAGGCTGGCTATGGAAATGTCCTCTGGCCATCAGTTTGCTGACATAGCTTGCCACAAATGTTCTTAAGCAAGGAAGCTTAAATAACAGCAAAGTCAAATTTGAAAAGACCACAAAGGTTTGTGTGTGGTCACACAATTACTAAGAAATGCCAAAAGATTTCAAATCAGTCATGCAGATGATCAGGTCAGCACCAGAAATAGCTGCCACTCTTAGTTATAGCACGACTGCATTACAACAAGAGTGATCTGTGGTGGTGATCACTGGCGAGGCCAACAGTAACAGTACAGCTGTACCATTAGCAGACATTGTTTTCAGAGCCATTTCTGAGGTTGGCATTCCCTACAGGAAAGCTGCACAGCTTGCTTAAACTCCTTACATCTGCTTTGTACTGAGAAGCATCAGTGCTAGGACAGGGTTTGATGCAGCCTCCCTAGGGGTCAAAATAGGAGAAATGCATAAACAGAAGAGCTCTCACTGATGGGTATCCCGGCCCTCCTCCTCACACTGTCATTCAGACTGCCAGGGACACGCTGAATTTTGCACCTTGCTTGTTATTACTTCTCTTAAAAGATATCTTCCAGCTTTATCCAGATGGGTACTTTCATCAGCTGCCTGAATTGAAATACTCAGGGCTACCATGTTCCTCCAAAGTCATGTTTGTTATTGATTTTACTGGTATCCAGTTGAAAAGCCTCCTGTCACTAACTTGTCACATTCCTGCTGCACGCGTGTCCGTGCTGCTGTTCGGAATTGTCCCGTTTCTCAAATGTACTCCATCTATTTAAATCTCCCAGGCCCTGTTTCTTGTCTTACCTGCTGTACAGGGAGAGCGGAGCCAGGGAGGGTGGAGGTGATGACAGTGGGGTTTTTTATCTGTAAATCTCTTGGGGGATAAGGTTGCATGGTTTGCAATTAGACAACCAGGTACTGTGGCAGAGGACATCATTTCCTTCAGCAGGTTATCATTTCGAAAAAATCAGAAACCTTTTAATATACAGTATATCCTGCTGAATCTATTGTGTCTTTCTCTTAGCCAGCTTAAAAGACTGAGCTTAATGGCCTTTAACTCCTCTGACAAAAACAAGGGTTTAAGCTGGGCTTCTTTATCCCCTTCTTCATATCCAGCTTGCAGCTGCAATTAAACACTTTGCATTGCAAAATGCAGCGTGGACTCTAAAGGCAGCTCCCTGCTGTTGGGGCTCAAGCTCTGCTGAGGAAGGCAGCTCATGCAGGGATCTCACAGAGCCAAGCCAAGTCCATCTTATCAAGGCTAAGTCTCCAGTTTTGGCAACATTATCTGTGTAATGGCCATCAGATGCAGCCCAGAGCTGAGTTAGTGGAGCTTTTCCTTGGTTGCAGAAGAACCATCGTTACATTTATGAAAGAATCTCTGTGACAGGTGGTTCTCTGTGGTTGTGTTGAAAGGAGAAGCTAGAGCTCTGAGCTTGCATTTCCAGAAAGCTCAGCAGGCAATTTAGGAACCGGAAGAGAAGAAGCTTTGAAAAGATGGTGCTTGTAAAATCCTCAGTACTTTTACACCAAAGGAGACCTACAGGAGGGGCTGAAGCAGTGGAATAGGGCAGGGAGCACTCCTTAGACCATTGCAATGTTTTGAGTTTTCTATTGTTATCAACCTGAGTCATAGAATCACAGAATGGAAGGGGTTGGAAGGGACCTTTAGAGATCATCCAGTCCAATCCCTCTGCTAAAGCAGATCCACCTAGATCAGATCACAATGGAACACATCCAGATGGGTCTTGAAGACCCCCAGAGAAGGAGCCTCCACACCCTCCCTGGGCAGCCTGTGTCAGGGCTCCCTCACCTCAACAGTGAAGTCATTTTTCTCTATTTTTAAATGGAACTCTTTGTGGTCCAGCTTCTTTCCATCACCCCTTGTCCTGTCACTGGATACAACAGAAGAAAGTGCTGCCCCAACCTCCTGACACCCACCATTTAGATATTTTTAAATGTTAATAAGATCTCCCCTCAGTCTCCTCCAGACTAAACAGCCCCAGGTCCCGCAGCCTTTCCAACTGGAAGATGCTCCAGTTCCCTCAACATCCTGGTAGCCCTGCACTGGCCTCTCTCCAGAAATTCCCTGTCCCTCTTGAGCAATTATAGTTCTCAATTATATTTCTAGAACGTCTACAACTGTCATTGGAATGGAAAAAGAATATCCAACAACTGTGTGTTACAACCTGGTGATGAGAAGCAGCCCACTCTGTGTGAAAAGCTATTTCCATACCCTTCATGTGTTCTCTGCATCTTCTGATCAGGAAGCTTTCTGATAATAACTAAATAGATGACCTTTAAAGGTCCCTCCCAATCCAAACAATGTTATGAATCTATGAACCAAAACTATTTGTTATCAGAAGTTTTTTTTCCCCTAACAGGGGTAGACATTATATCTTTTAAAGGCTTCTTTTTCATGAAGAAGTTCCAGCATAGGAATTCCTGATTTTGATCAAACTCTTCAGTCTATGTTGGAATTAAGACTCTGTGTTTAAATAGAGTTTTGCTCTTTGATCAACATGCTGCAGGAGATAAGCTGTTCATTTTTAATGCCTGTTGCCTCAAACTCCAAAGGCAACAGGATAGCTCCTCCAAGATATCATGTGGTGAGCTTGTGTCCTTTGTTCAACAAAACCCCCTCCACTGTAGCTAATCTTTTCCTAGCAATGAAAAGTTTAGTCATGCAGACCTATAACAATGCAATGCCAGCAAAAAAGTTTTATCTTAATTTCCTGATGCCAGCTACATGATATGACAAGAGTTATAAAGGGTCATTTATCTTGTCAGACAGTAGGGGCCATCATCATCAGAACCCAGAGAATGATCTGCAAGGTCTGGCTGAAAAATGATGCCCCTTAAAAAGCCTGATCCCAAACCAGCAATCACAGAGCAATACCCATATATTAGCTCTCTGGGCTGTGCTGGGAGCCGGTAGGATGGGCTTTGAACTTGAGTGGTATTTTAGCTGACATCTTCTATCATCAAGCTGCAGCTTTTCTTTCGAGCCACTGTTGTCTTATTTCTGAGCATGATCTAAGGAGTATTACATTTGAAAAAAAAAAGGTGAACATGGAAACTGGTTGGGGTTTTTTTTTGCCAATTTTGTTTTCAACACGTTTGCCCTCCTGAATATGTGTCCTTTTAATAGTTACTTGTAGTGCTGTTCATTAATAAATGAGATGCTTTCTGTGAGTTCTTGTTCTCTCTCCTCCAATCTCCAGTTTTCCAGGACAGCATAAAGAAGGCAGAATGCCTCTTCTCTGAGCTGCTCAGCAGGCTCAGACTATGAAAATGGACAGGGGGAACACCCCTGTTTTTCATTATTATTTTCATTATTTTCATTATTATGAGCAAATCTCCAAAATATAGACAGAATTGAGCAAAATTATTGAGACAATGGTGACTGCTTAAAGGGCTCTAAATGAGAACATTTATTTGCAAGAGGGATCTTAGATGTTTCTCTCCACACACTCATTTAGGGAGCAAAGAGCAAATTTGCTGGTAAAAGTTATTAGGGTAGCAACAGAAAAATAACCTAATATGACATTATACACAATTCAGACCCCTGAATATACCTTTGTGTGTGAATTTTTCATCATTGTGGGACATCCCAAAACGTCTCTTGGTGTTTCTGCAGGGAGTGGGACTTCTACTTGTCCTGCAGCCTAGCTGCCAGCCCTATGTGGAGGGCTCTGCAGCATCAGCCCTGGCAACAATATGTGTGGAATTGTTGGAGTTTAAGATGGTTTATTGGTTGTCTGGATTAAGACTTCACCATGGTTTTTTTCATTCCATGGGATGTTCTATGATAATATCCTGGAAATATTTAAATTCTCTTCTTTTTACCATCCTTCATAGAAGATTTATCTTAAAACCTCTCGGGTGAATTTTTCTGTTATATTCACTTATATATATTTTCCTTGTGTCTTTGTGTTGGGGTAGGAGTCCTTTAGGCCTTAGGTATCCATTTCATCCACTTAGTGTGCTTTTATGATACATTTTGTTTCTCAGACACATGAGTAGCTGCAACAACTCTTAAACCTCACATTTGCCAAAGCACGATGCGTGGCTGCAGTGGCACCAGGCAAACATTGCAACTGATGCCACATGGTGTTTGTGCTTAAAGCAGATATTAATGTAGACTGGAACACCTTTCATATGATGAAAGGGTGTGGGACCTGGGGCTGTTTAGTCTGGAGGAGAGGAGACTGAGGGGGGATCTCGTTAATATTTACAAATATCTAAATGGTGGGTGTCAGGAGGTTGAGGCAGCACTTTTTCCTATGGTATCTAGCAACAGGATAAGGGGTAATGAAGCTGGAACACAAAGAGTTCTATTTAAACATAAGAAAAAACTATTTCATTATGAGGGTGAGGGAGCCCTGGCACAGGCTGCCCAGAGGGGTTGTGGAGGCTCCTTCCTTGGAGGTCTTCAAGACCCACCTGGACATGTTCCTGTGCGACCTGATCTAGGTGACCCTGCTTCTGCAGGGGGATTGGACTGGATGATCTCTAAAGGTCCCTTCCAACCCCTACCATTCTATGATTCTATGGTTTTGTTTCTCAGACACGTGAGTAGCTGCAACAACTCTTAAACCTCACATTTGCCAAAGCACGATGCGTGGCTGCAGTGGCACCAGGCAAACATTGCAATTGATACCACATGGTTTTTGTGCTTAAAGCAGATATTAATGTATTTGGAACATTTATTCCCCCATTTCAATCTGTGCAAAACCTCTACAGTCAAGACTGGAAGCAAAGCAAAATTAAGTCAGAATAAGTGTCACGAGCTACTTTCTACTTGTCTGTACCAGCCAAATTCCCAGGGCATATGAAAATGGAAGCTTTGAGCCTTGAACTTTTGGCTTGTGGTATTATTTGCAGGCTAAGTGAACCATTCCCAACTATTTCCGAAATCAAGGTTACAAAAGTAGGAACTATTTGTACATTGCCAGGGCAGGACAATTACTTCATGTTGTCAGGATTTAACTCACATTTCAAGCTCTCTTTGAAAATTTTTACTTCTTGGTAACTTAATTCTCTTGCACTCCTCTCTCCCTGGATTGAGAGAATTATATTCTTCTACCCCTTTTTTCTCCCCCTTCTCCTCTTGTTATTTTTTTAGTGGGAGATATAATTTATACCTGTTTCAGTGAATTTGCCACAAAGAAGAATCCCTTTCTTTCAAGGTTTTTTTTAACTGTCCTCAGAGAGTGAAAGTAACTTTTGCTGAAATTAAGGTGCATTTTGCCAGAAATGTGATGCTAATCCTCTTAGTTTTAATGGTTTTGAAATGGTTTGTATAAGAAGGTAAACAGAGTAGTTGATTAATAGGAAGGAAGTCAATTGGCCATGTTGCAAGTGTTCTACGCTATACTGTACAATAGTTCTTTATTTCTACAGAGTGGAACAGACTAGTCTCCTTTTTAAAGTTCTTAGGTGAAAACTGATACACCTTCTCATACTGTACTGTTCAGAAGTGTTTGATTCCAGCCCCAGAAAAAGCAAGCAGGGCACTTTTGAAATAGAAGTCAAACAAATACCACTGATAAGACATTGATGTGACACCAGTTATCTTCTCTCTTTGTAGAAAACAGGCAGATATAATGAGGTGCTTCACATCTTAAAGTCTTAAATCTTAGAAAGCTCCAGGCCTAGATGCTTTTGATTTTGGCTTATTAAACTTGCAAGTGAAGGGAGGGGGGAAGGAAGAGAGATGAGGTGACTCACTTATCCCTGCTATTTAACCTTTCACTGGCCAAAGAGATTTTTTTGGGCTGTAATTTATTAAAGGCTTGCTCATTCCTCAATTACTATCTGAGTTGGGATGCTGAGAGCCACTCAAGCCAGGTAGATGCCCTAGCAGGGCCCCCCTCCCCATTAATAATTCACCCCTAAGTCTCCCAGAGCTCAGGCACTATTTGCATGTAAGGTGATAGGAGCCAGCAGTTACCTGAATTCTTTTGTCTGGCACAATAGCAAAACTCTCTCTGTCACGAGCCATGAGGCCCAATGCTCACATCACTTGTAGTCCATCAATTAACACTTACAGTTAAGTGCTGCAACAAAAGTGTGAAGTGGTTGAAGATCTGAGCAACAGAGGCAAAAGGTAACCCAAGAGCTTTGAAGGAAAGCGTGGTGGCTGCAGTTACAAAAGATGGCTGGGACAGAATTTCAGGGTTTAAATAGGGAAGAAGATGACATACATTTGAGAAGGAACAAGAATAAATAGAAGGTGAAGCTGCTCCAGCTGAAGGAAGGGAAGCTGCAGGTGTTTCCCAGGGCTCAGAGTGAGCGTGGTGTGGGCAACAGCCCACTGCCACAGTAGCAGAACTGCCTTCATCCTCTTCTGAAGAGATCCTTTACTAAAAAATGCAGTGAAATATTGCAGCATAATTTAAAATCAATGAAGGGCTGTCTGAGGTTGTCATGTTATCTCTTGCACTTTTGCCCTGACCAGAAAAGTTCCTGTTCTAAAGCCAGTTCTGAAGGCCCTTGCTAGTTGAAGCAATGGCTCCAAATGACCTAATTTGAAAAAGAGAGTTAGAAAGAGAGTTTGTGGAATCACATTCTCTCATTTTTAGGTCTCACTACAGATGAAAACGAGATGAGAAACAATATTAGCTTAAAAACAAAGTCACAGAATTAACACAAGGATTTTGGGTTTAGTGTCAGGTTTGGACATGAGAGACTCATGTCTTTACATGTGCAGTGGTAAACTAAAACTCTGGTAATTTTTGTTTGGAAATAAGACAAAAACCAGACACGTTGTTGTATTTAGGATGGGACAAGGGCATGAGGAGACCCAGAATAAAGTGCAGTTCCTTTGTGTAAACGGCTCTGAAGTGATGGCAGGCTCCCCAGAAGCAGGCTGATCTACTGACTTTCAGTGATATCTGTCACTGCTCCATCCCACAAAAACCTTTTCTTTTGGCTTTGAGTAAAGAAAAACTTTTACAAAGCATTAATTTATGACTTCATCTTGTGTTGCAAATCACAGCTCTCATTTAGCCAACGCCATGCTTTGGATAAATAATTAACTCTCTGTCTTCATATTAAGCCAGTAGTAACAGAAATATCTAAGAGCCTTTGAGAGCTGTATTTGCCTCCTAATCAATAATTTGTTATTGACTCAGCTTTAGGGCCTGGCAGCTTTATATATTTATTGTATGGGAGAACACTCAGAGAAATAGGAGGATAATTACTAACCACTCTCTTTCTGTGTTACATCTCATGAAAGAACAGAATTTCTACAGGAGTACAGATAAAAAAACCCCAGTCAGTGCAGAATATGTGCTAACAAACACGTCTGTACCATGAAATCTAACTGTTGCCTCTTCCAATACTTTTAAACTTTCCTTCCAAGGTGGCTACACTTTCATCTCAATTGCAGTAGTTTCATTCGAGAATGATTTTGTTAGATTAAATGGTTTGGTAGTCAATGCAATTGTAATCAATAGCTGTAACTCCAAGAAAATGGCTGGATACAGACTTTTAGTCTTCTCTGCCCTATTCTTTGATTGACTTCAGAAATGCTGTAAAGCCAAAGAAGCATTTTCTGTGAACTGTATTTTAAAGGATCTCGAAACCTTCCAGTTCCACAAAGCTGTCATCCCTTACCTTTAAAAGCAAAGAGAAGGCTTTTTTAGCCTGGGATAGAGTTTAATGTCTCAGGCTATGACTTGTAGCAGGCAGAGAGAAATGGATAAAGACCATCCTGTCCATGTGGGTACACTCTGCTTAGCTGCAGTTTCCTTGGTTGCATCACTGCAGCAGCCTCTCCTACATGAAAGGAAGCATTTGTGAAGGGACTGGCAGCCCTGAGTGAGTAAAGCACTAAAGTTTCACTGCACCTTCAAAAAAAGGTCAAACTACACATTAACCTCCTTTTTTTCTCCCCTCCCCTTGCACAAGGCAGGATGCTGCTCTTCCTCTTCCCTGCCTCTTCCTCAGTGTTGGACTTACAAAGGCCAAACTGAGGACTATGGATACTGCAGAGAGACTTGAGCCAGCTTCGTTAGCCGCTGATGCACACCAGAGCCATCAGCAACAGCGCAGGGAGCCAGCAGCATGGAACATGAAAAACAGCCAGTGCTGTTTGATCAGGGGCACATCCCCTTTTCAAAGGCACTTTCAGCATTGCAAACATCGCTTCACAGATGCTCCCTGCAAATGTCTCTGCCATTCCCAAACGTTTGGGACCAGGACAAGCTCTAATTCCACCTGAAGGACTATTCCCTTTTCAGTGTTATGTTGCTGATCCATTGTATTCATCACATTAATCTCAGTTTCACCTTTTCCTGCAGCACTTTAGTGGTCCTAGATGCAATGTGTAACTCCTACTGTCTTGACAGTATGCAGGTGTTTGCCCTACACTTGACATCTTTCAGCCATGCTGAATCTCAAATGACTAAGCAGTGATCCATGTAAACGTCATGTCATCTCCAGTTTGATGGGATGCCTTTTAAACACAGGAGGTGAAAAAGATAATCCTTTCCCTTCTTTCTTTCACCTGAAAGATAAATCACTCGATTTGTACTGTCTGGGAAATTAAAAAGCTTTTATTTAGCTCCACTATTTCGGAACAACTGTCTTTATGAAATACAGAGGCACTTGGGAAAGGCAGAAAGCAGGTTTCCAAACGAGTGCAGATATTCTCAACACCACTTTATGCATTTATTACAGCTCTTGCATTACAGCCTCAGAAGCTGATGTATTTATATTACTCATGATGTCTCCATCTGATGATAGGGTATTTGCTGCAGTTTTCCTTATATAGCTGGGAATGTAAGAAAAAGGCCTCTTATTTTATCAGGCACTATATCTTGTCATTATTTTTCCAGATGAAAGTGGGTAGTAGCTTCCGTTCCCATGCTCTTTCAAAAGCTCTAATAGGTGTTTCTCAGAGCACAAGCAAGCTCAGATCTGAATGTTATGCAATCAGAAATCCTGAATCCATTGCAGAACAGAAATAAAGGAAGATCCACACATCTAAGAACTCTTGACAATGCCAGTGGTCCCAGTGCTACATTACCTACTCCTGAATAATGGTGCAGGATTTTGGCAGTACTACTTCCAGCTTTTCCATGCTGATGTAAAGGCTTAGAACTTGCTTGGGTACAATATTGTTTTCAGACATGTTCAGACTCAAATATCCATTTCCTGGCTGTTGTTGATTCTGAGCCTGGAATGTAGCTTGTCCCATACACCAACTAAGCTACTGAAACCTGGCTTCTTGCAATGCAACTACTTAAAACTTCTCAGCCTTCAACACTTAGAAAAGGAATGTTTCCTCGGTTATGGTGATTTCTGCATGACTTAGAGCTGGTGCTGAGTCACAAGGTTTACAAGAGAGTGCAAGCTGGTCGTGACACAGCAAAACCTATAGTCAAGACTCTTACCAAGATCTCTGCCTTAGACTAGTGTGGCTTTGTAGAAACTAATTCTGGTGTAATTTCAATCATAGAATCACAGAATGGTAGGGGTTGGAAGGGACCTTTAGAGATCATCTAGTCCAATTCCCCTACAGAAGCAGGTTCACCTAGGTCAAGTCACATAGGAACATGATATAGATCTATAGAAAATATTAGGAGGTGCTTCTGGTTTATGCTATATATGTAAAGGCAGTCAGGTTTGCATTTTAAATTGATATATAAGTCAGTCTTAAGAGCTTCACATTCTGTTTCTCGAGGCTCTAGAGCATTTTCTTGCAAAGTTTCAGCTATTAGACCTTTGAAGACAAATTGCCCTTATCCTATTGCTATTATCAGTGAACTGTGGAAATTGCAAGTGAGACTGTTTTGTACAGGATGAGGCCAGGAAGAAATGAACTTTAATCCTAATCTGCTCAGAGATTTTCTGTGGATCCCTGAGTAACTACTTTAGCTTCTGGAAGTTTCTGTGAAAAATGCAGATAAATAAACCAGAATTCTCTGAATTCCATCTATCAGCCCTTTCTTCGGATATGAAATTCAACCTAGACTAGAAGTCAGATTTCAAAAGTGAAAGGCAATCTCATCTTACAAACTAAACTCTCTAAAGCTACTAACTAAGATTCCTGAATAGGCCGAAGTGATGTGCTGAACTGTAGTGAAGCTGCAACAAATGCTCTCCTCTCATACTAAATCAAACAACAGAACTATCCAAAGCCCTACTCCATCACTTCTACTGTTTAATTAAACTCCAAGACCAGACTTACTCCCCTGGACCAGTGACTTAATTTACACTCTTCTGGCCCTGCTCCTGCAGGGACCTGCCCCGCTGCTCTCCTGCCTGTGCCCAGAGGGAGCCAGACGAACATGCCTGGAGCCTTCCTCCTTCAGCATGTGTAGGAAGCCAAAACTAGAATTGCAATTTGATTCTGCTTTCCTTTGTTTTGCTGCCAGTTCCTTGCTGGATTTTGAAAAACATCAAAGCCTGTCATTTTCCTATGGTTTGCAATCCATCCTGCTGGCTGTCTGTGCCTTCCTTTGCAGCCTGGTCCTCTGCTTGGCTGCTGTAAAGGTTGCTACCTGATCTCTTTATCTGGTTTGAAGAACCATATTTCTCTGTTTAGTATTTATTACTTTTAATATTTATTTCAGTTTTTATAAGAGTTTCCAGAGTAATAAATAGTGTCACTCAGGGAATGTATTTGGGTCAGTGAAACAAGTGACAGCCAGAAGACTTGGGTCCTACTTTCTCCATTGCATAACATCAAGTGAGCCATTTGGTGATCCTATTCTTGCCTTGGTCATCAGTTCTGTCCTGCTGGGTCAGACTGAGAAACACTGGCACAGCAGGAACAGATATTTTAGCACAAGCTGCAAGCCTTTATGCTCATCTCTGGCTAGTACTGAGCTCATTGACACAAGTGGGCTGATGCAGTAACATCTGCATTGTTGGCAGACAGTGCAATGCACATCCCCTTACCTAGCAGAAGAGGTTTAATACCCTCACTAGCAGCAGCCAGAGTGGCACGAGCTGCTGCACCATGTGCTGGTGTTGTGGCTCTGAAGCCAACAGGCCTGTCACTAACTCTATCAATTAAAGCACATGCTGGTGTATAATTCAGCTGAGAGCTGGGAGAGCTGTGTTCTCACTGGGGTGTAACAAGAGTAATTATAATAACGATTCTCCCATTCCTCACATCTGTAGTTTCTCTTAGCAACAGGCTTGAGCACCACAAGAAATGTGATCAAAGTTGAAGGAAAATTCTCTTTGATGCAAAGGAGTTTTTGTTGCTGTTTTGGTTAGGGAGGGCAAGCAGGGGAGTCTGTCAATGCAGTCAGCTAATGACAAGCAGGGGATAAAGCTCCACGGGGATTAGCAAAGTCTGAATGCAAGTCAAGTGGTCTGATTCTGTAATTTCAACCAAGTAACAAAGCAACCTACAGGCTTTTTAGTGTTTAGCTTGCCACAAAAAAGCTTTGCTGTCATCTTTGAAACACTTCCTCAATAAGAAATTTCCTAGAACACCAAGGTCTTATTTCTTGGGGGAGGTTAAGTCATTGTAGTATCTCCTCAGGTGAAAATTCATTATGCTCCTCTTCTATGTGTGTTTGAACAGCCTCTTCCTGTACAACAGGCTGCCCATCTCTCCCTTAGGCAGTAACAGCATCAAGTGGTGTTCAGTGCTACTTATCTTGCTCACCTGCCAATTAGCTATAAACTGTAAGAAGCATTGTACCCAAAAAGGAAGGGGGAAAGGGAAAAAAATAAAAAAGCAAGAGCACTGGATCAGTTTCAAGTTTAATTACTCCAGAAGAATTCAATATATTATTGCCTCAAACAAAAGAAAAAAATCTGAAGCTTTAATCCTCTTTGAAGATGCTTCTTACTGATATATCCCATCATGGCTTTTTAACACTGGTGGCAGTACTTAGAGAAATCATATCCTATGTTGGTTTAAGCCAGGAAATGCATTTGAGTCTTCTACTGTAATTTTCACAGCAGCTTAGTAAATGCAACCTATTTGCCTCTTGTAAACCACCCCATTGCTGGTGCCTGGGTAAATGCTGTGTGATAAATGGAGTAGTTGGCAATTAATTTAATGTCTTTGTGCCTATACCTTATAACACGTTCACCTTGCACATAGGATCTTGTTATTCAAGCACTGCCCTTTTAATAAAGATTTTAGGATCTTTAAAGGGCCTGCAGGGACAAAGGGACATTCAGCCTATAAGGCTAATTCAGTCTCAGGGGCTTGGGTCAGATGGCCCTGGGAAGCACAGTGGGCTAGTTGAGCACTCATGGGAAGAAAATGCCCTCAACTCAGTGTGCTCTGATAGAAAATGCCTGATGCAGGAGGAACAAAAATGCTATATGGTCAAAAGAAGCAGGGGCAAGAAAAGGAACAGGGTTTTCATTCTTCCTCCTTGCAAGCTTTTAGGGTGGCTTTGTGCTGTGAGCCTGACCAGGCCACTTGAGTGTGAGCCCATCCTGGTTTTGCAGAGGCTCAGGTTGCCTAGCTGGTGGGCTTGGCTGCAGGAGAGGTTGATGGCACATATGTGTGTGTGTGTGGCATTGGCCTGGGAGGGCTTCAGCAGGGGAAGCCTTCACCTGTGGAAATGCAGCTGCATATTCCTGTAGTACTGCTCTCCTGAAGTGCAGGAGATCCTTGTTTAAATGGGGATGGGACTGGGTGCTGGAGGGTGTGCATACAAGCAAAGCTGAGGTGATCAGAGCTCTTAACCTCCCTTTCCACCCTATGCCTATTATACAGCATTACTAGAAAGGTTAAGGACAACATCTGGTTTTCCAGAGTAACCCAAAGAGATTGTGCTCTAGCAAAGTTTCTTTGGCAGATTTCAAAAGAACCCTCCAGGCATCTTCAAAGTTTTGACTAATGATTTGTTTGTCACACAAGTGCAATGGTTTGTTTTGCTTTGCCTGTGAATCAGCTCACGTACTAACCCGAGGGCTACAGAGACTGGAGTTTGCTGCAAGGTACAAAAAGTTGCCATGGGAAATGCTCACAGGAAGCATAATTGACAAAGGATTGAATGTGTTCTGTGTCAAAACTCAGATGGTTCTCTGTTGTCATCAGGTTTACAAAATAACAGAGTTTTCATCATAACACTCCTTCAGGAGTAAAGGTCCTTACTGGATGACATTATTTCACATTTTCTTCTTAATCTATACTCCATTACAAAAAACCCAAACCCAACACCTGAGCTCTTGAACCTTATATTCCTCAAGGACATGCTTATGGTGGAATTGTCTATTTTAACTCTTTCTAGGTGTTCAATTCTTGATTTCTGAGTGTTACAAATACATACAAGTACCAGCTCCCAAGCTGCATTTATGCTGCTAAAACCTCTCAGAGTACTTGATTTAATCCTTCTCGGTTAGATGGCTGGGGAATGAAAACCAGTCAGATAATAAACCTGCACTTCTGCATGAGCCTCAGCCTAAATGCACAATGTCCCAAAGATTTAACATTAACCTTCAGCACAGCACGATTGGTTCATTCACAGAAGGTTGGACAAACCAAAGATCAGAACTACAGACAACAGTCTCCTTCCAAAGGACGTTTGCTTCTGGCTCGTGACAACAACTGATTCATACAGAGATGCTAACTCGCTGATGATGACGCACAAATTGGGATCTGAGGTAAACGGAAAGTGTTGAAAACTGCCTTCTCTGACACTTTTTCAGTGGTTTAAGGCAGCCCTCTAGAGACAGGAGAGAGCACTGCATGGGATGCCAAACCGAACCAGGGGTTTTTTTGACTTGAGGGTTTGTTGTTGTTTGGTTTCTCTGTGGGTTTTGTTTGCTTTGATTTTAAAACGAAGCTTCTCCACTTATCTGGAAAATTAATTACAGCAACTCTTTAATTTTAAATGACTTCCTTTTACAACACTTCCAATAGTTTGAATACTCTGGTTAATTTATAGTACTAGTAAAAGAGATGAAGGTGTAGCACAGTGATGTTTTGTCCAGGTGGAAGGGAGTTACTGCTCTGAGAACAGGGCACCTGGGGTAAGGCTGGGCAGTAGCACTGCTAACAAATTATCCAGAGCACATGGAAACACACGGAAATGTCAGGTTATTTGGGTGAATTTAGGGTAGATATTTAAGAAATGCACAAGCTTCATTCTGCACCAGGATGAAAACTGAAAGACATATTCTCATCACACCAAGCAGCTCACCTTTAACTTTCACTTGCATATCTTTCCTCAAATCCCCATCACTGCTGTATCTGGGATCTTTACACACCATCTGGTTAGGACACACACACATACAGACACAAAAATAGAGCTTCTGGCAAGGAAGGGAAGTTTGAGATGGAGGGTCTCTGTGGGATCTCTCTCCTGAGCTCCCATCTGCCACAGCTGGTACGTGAGATTTCCCCATCTGGTTCAGCCTACTTCAAATGGGCTGTCTACCCTGTGGGCTAGTGATGTGTGCCCCTGAGAAAGCGAGTTTTCATCCAGAAAACCATGCAAATGTCATATTTAGAATTTAGGTCTAGTTTTTAAGCAAAATATCATTTACACAGTATAAGAAACTCAATTCTTGTCTTCTCTGATCCAAACAGGAATCAGCTCAATTTCATAACAAAACACAAAGTCACAATTTCATATGTTTGTAAGTTCTTTTCAAGGTGTGTTTTGAAGGAAAATGTCTTCTTCTGAAAGAGTAAGAGTAGATTGTTGTACAAAAATGGCACAGTGACTCCCATATAAAATACCTCTCACTTAACTTAGATATTTGATAAACTAGTTAGTTCACAGGGAGAATCTCATCAGTCTTCCTTTTAGAGGGAATTGATGCTGAGTATTTACCCTACAGTGACATTTTTTCCAGGGATGAAAGAAATGGAATCAATGGCAAAGTCTGCCTGTTGTTTCTTCACATGATTTTGTTTGTATATTTTCTTGGCTAGCAGCTACAAAACAGTGAATTCCCTGAAGAAAGTGCAAGACACTGCAGGGTATCAGATTGTTAGGTCTAATCCACTTTCCATGGACATTTTCCTGTGAATTTAGTGAGTATTCAGACCGAGTTTGTAACTGGGCTGTTGGTGTTTCCCAACCTTCTGGATTAGCATCTTTAACCAATGAAAATGTCTTATGTCATGCTCAGTTTTGTAACACAAACCCAGTCCCTCAGGCATCCTGATAAGTATGACAGCAGCAGTCACAAAATGTCTGGAGTAAAGTGTATCCTCAAAAAGCTTTGTAACTGCTTCAGTTGACTGGGGAAGTTGTCAATGTGAAATCTGGTAGACTTTCACGTTTTGTTTGGACATAAGAGACCTCTCTGAGCATGTTGGAGCCACAAGTGGGTCCAGCACAAAACCACCAACCTGAATAACCCCATAACCACTCTTATTTGTTGGACTCAGCTCTGAAAACTAAGAAAACAAACTAAAGAAGTCTGTTTGAGTTGCTGTTTTGGTGTGTGCCTTTCAGAATCAATACACTTCCCTCCGAGCATCCAGATATTGTGCTCTGTGCATCCAGATGGATAACTCTTACAAAGTTAGACTTTACAAACAAGGCTCCTTTTTTTTCCTTTTCAATTGTAATTTCTAAGTGTTGTTTAGTTATTTGTAATGGGCTTTTTTACTTCAGTCCATATCTGACAGGAACAGTTGCAGTCACTGAACTGAACAGAAACATAAGAAATGCATTCACATGTCAGCTGGGATAACAAAGCAATCTCTGATTTCAGCCCTCTGTCTGTTGCTGAGCTTGGTTCTAAGAAGTCTAGCAATGCTCCATCTATCATCAGCACAAGTATCTCACTGCTGCCTTCTTCCCCATAACCACAGTGGTACCTCAGTCTTCACCAGACAGCTGAGGTCTATTCAGCCCAAGGTATCAATCAGATACACCTCAACCAGATGTGTAAGAACCTGATAACATCTCAAGATGTATCAGATGTGTTGGCACATGCTGATGGGGAATTCAAAAGCTAAGGAGCATCTGATGAAACCAAGCAGCAGTTTTAAACCAAACAGAAGGGGATGCTCTTTCATCCAGTGCATAGTTACTCCTTGCCTCTGTGTGGGTGCTCACATGACCAGGTTCCAAAAGTGCGTGGACAATTGAGGGAAGAAAAGCCCATTTAGTCATTTAAATCTATAAACTCTATGTCTGGACTCAGGAAGCCTTAAAAATTGTCCCACTCTTTCCTCAGCATCTGCTGCAAGCTTCTACTAGGGTAGGGATAAAGGTTCAATAAACTTTGCCCTGATGAAGTGCAGCCATTTCTCTGTTCAATGAGAAAGGCCAGAGATGTTCAGTATCCCATTTAAGCAAGCCCATCCTCAAAACATACAGATCAAGCTCAGTAAGATGTACAAGTCCCAGTGGTGATCACGGCACAACTTTTGGCAAGCACTTGGCCATGTGCTCACACATCTTTTGGAATCATAACTGCAGATTCTCAATACACAGACTATATGTAATTTAAATCAACAATTTCACTGAAGCTAGGATGCCTTTTGGATACATCTTCATACCTTACAAGAGTATTAAGAGAAAAGCTAAACAAACCAATGTAAAGTCTATTTCTGTTGCCAGCCATTTGATATTTCCCTGCCTGCTCCTGATTTTTCATATTGACACCTAAAATGCCCCTAAAATACAACTTATCTGTGAAATTACAGTTATTGCAGCATCCTCCTTCCATGGGCAGGGAGAGTGAGCAACTGGCGGCCTAAAATAACAACCCTGTGTAATTTGGTTGTGCTTTTTTGATGCACTTGTTTTCACCTCCCCTAACCCTGTGCTAGCATGATAAGCATGATCATTTTCTCCCTTGTACTATATTTGGGCCATACACTGGAATTTGATCCAATAGTCACCATTTGCTAAGGATAAGAAATGGCTTTAATACCACACACCGACACCTGAATCCTATCCATTTTCCCCCTGTTTCATTTCTTCCAATAACCCAACCAATTGGCTTGAGCAAGCAATTCAGTAAAAAAATAAATGTAATAGAGGTCCCTCTTTTCAGACAGGTACTTCTGTCCAATTGCTTTCATCTTGAGAATACAGCTATGAGGTCTGTTTCAAGGGATGTCCTTCAGCAGGCAGCATGAATTGCAAAATCAGTCACACAAATGGCCTACCATATATAAAAATAACCAATATATCAACAGGGCTGAAGCCAAGCAGCAGTTAAAATAACTACTAGATCAGTAACACTAAGCTTACAACAGACAGATGCATCTGCAAAGGCAAAGTGTGGGCCATTTTTTGTTTGATTTATCTTATTACTTCATTTTTTATTCAAGATATGAAACATTCTTAAAAGCAAATGCTAAAAATTGAAAGGGAGTGCCATAGCTAAATGAAATACAGTGCAAGTGTAAAATTGACAGTGGAATAGTCCAGACAGGGTACTGTGGCTGAGAAAAGAAAAACTGAGATGGTGTCTGTGGTCACAGAGCTGTCTTAGATAGATGCTGCAATCCCTGCTCACACTGCAGGTGGTTTTGCTGACTTCATTGCTGTTGCTTTAGGAATAAGTCTTACACTGTTGGTGGAGGTATGAGTCAGCAACTGCCTTCCAGACTGAACTCTATTTATTCATCTATGCTTTCCTAAAGTTTTAAAAGTGCTTATTTGGGGAGTTCAAAGAGGAAGATGGAGGGCTCTAAGTCAGGGAGGGAACAGGATAACACGCACAGTTAAAAGGACTTTGCAACACGCTGTGAACTTCTTGGCCTATTCTGAAATCTCACTGCAAAACTTCCCATATCAAGCATATTCTTTCCTGTTTGTAGGGGAACAAGGTTGTTTTCTTTCAGCTCAAACACAGCCTTCAAGATTCATCCAAGTTTGAGGGTAAGAGAATAAGTCCAATCTCCCTGATAACGGAGAGGCCCAAGCTCAGCTCCTTGCTTCCTGATGGATTTCCTGCATCGTTGCAGTAACTGGGGAAAATGTGCAGCTTTTACTGAATGGAGCTCTTTATGCTGTAAGGCTCCTGGGATGATAATGGCCTGCTAGAAGGATGAACAGAGAGCATCCCACATCCCTTGGGTGATGTGCTACCTGTTTGCTGAGGGTTGGAGGATGCTAGGCTTGCTGCCTCTGAAAGCAAAGAAAGAATTGGATGGGATGAAGGACAATAATACAAATCCCTGGTATGTATTACAAAAGATGAGACTAACCTTGTCTGTACAAGAGTAGAGAGAATAATGACAGTGCAGTTACTAAAAGATACATTCCATCTGCCTTAGCAGGCACAGACTGAAATCTCACTCTGTTTAAACTCACTAGCAAAATTCAGTGAGGCCAGGGTTATAGTCAGCAAATTAAATGCTTCAAAACATATTCTCCCAGGTAAAGACAATGATTTTGGTAGTTGTTGCTCCCTGTGCAAAACTCAGAGGGGAACTTGATGCACCTTTATGTAAAAACACATGTCTATGTGAATACAACTGAAACATTTAAGAAAATGCAGACCAAGAACATCTTCAAAGACCAAAGTGTTTCAGCTGTGCCCAAGGTTCAATGAGTCAATAGATTTCTTCCCAGTGATTGAAACTGAAAGTGGAAGAGTTCCTTTCTGAGCTACCAATGATGCCCTGTGCAGCCCTGGATTGAATCACTGCTTTAGAAGACCTGAAGATGAATTTCCCATAGCCCTAGTACTGATTGGAGTATATTTTCTGCTATGCTGGCAGCTACTGGGCTTACAGGAGAGCTGATAATACACTTTATCAGGTGGTTTTTCAAGGGGTGAAAGAAGGTGCAGCAGGTGTTACAGAGAGTGTCTGGAGACCTCATAGACATCTCTAAGAGGAGAAAGGTGCTTTCAGGGTGTTGACAGCATTAACTGCATGAAATGTGTCAGTAATGTTTACTTATTAATTAGCAATGTTTACCTAGCAATTGGTACTGTTTAATTAGCTTTGTTAGTAAGGAAAGGATCTTTTTAGACTGTGGAGGTCAGGCTTTGCAGCTCCTGTGCTAAACATGTAGAAGTCTTCAGTGGCTGCTGATGATTTCTGAGAGAGACAGGGTGAGTGTTTGACTAAAGAAAAGGCAAATCAATCCCTGGAGACCTACTTTTACTCCTGGCATCTTTAAGACGTTGTCTGCCTAACCTCTGCTCAGCCACTTCAAGCCACTTGTTAAGCTTTTCTCTACCTTTCGTCTCCTTCCTGCCCGTGCCAGCCCCTCGACCTGGGCTGCGCTTCACCCCCGCATCGCTTCACCCCCGCACCGCTTCACCCCCGCACCGCTTCACCCCCGCTTTCGCATCCCTACCTGCGGGTGCCGATGCGGGAGCCGCCGCCACGCGATGGGGCCCTCGAGCCGCAGACAAGACCATCCCCCTCACCCTGAGCATCCCTCGGGCACCTTTTAACCGCATCCCGCTTAAAGCGTCATTAACCAATTGATCCCCTACACCTGGCAGCCTTCGAGACAAAGTGTCACTCGTGGGTTTCCCCCCCACTCGGGAACTAAGGCTGGGAGTTTTCCTGCCTGTTTTTTTGCTGATGTGAAGGAGGGTCTCACTTTTCGGGCTCTGGACTTTAGTCACTCCAGGTGGTGCTGGCATCAGGTCCTGCTGCATGTGAGCATGGTGCTTTCAGGCAAACCCCGACCCTGCTCTGCCCACAGCTCTCCAGGAGGTATAAATATGGTTCATAGGAAAGTTGCTTTTTCTCCTGAAAGGTTTTATTCTGTTGTAAAAGCCCAAAGGCTGCTCCCCACTGCTATTACAGGCTGCTGCTTTTATGAGTTCTTATGCAGTGCTGAGGCCAAGAAGCCACAGAGAAGATTAAAGGGGGGAAAACAAGTGTTCTTTACAGTCCTGTTTGCAGCTCCCAGAGGATGGTGATGGTAGTGAAGAGGCAGGCCTTGGTGTGATTAAATCAGGGTTTAGATGCATAAATGTCTTTGAGGGTGTGGGAATGATCATTTAATACTTCTTTTTAAAGAAAGAAAGAATGGGGGGAGTGAGTACCTGCTGTGTCACATCCAGGGCTCTGCCTGGTAGTGGGCACAGGAGATGTTACAGGGTAGCACAACCACCACACCACTCACACCTTGGTGAAAATATGCCCTGGCTTCATACTGAAGAGCCAGGAGAATTATGGAGAGAGTGTGTCACCCAGCAAGAGAGGAAAATGCTGGAGATCTACTCTAAAGAAAGTTCAGGCTTGTACCCTGGAGCTTGGAATCTGTCTCTAAGTGTTGTTTGGCTTATTCTCAAAATGCTGGAGCTGCTTTTCACCCTTCCACAACATGGATCTGAAAGTCATGTTAGCACAGTCATGGCAGGGAAGGGCTGTGCTGAAGTTTGTGACTGCTTCAGTCTGCATGGGCTAAAGAGGGTCATGCTTCATCAATATTTGGCTGATGATTCAATAAATGACATTCTTCCTCCACTCTTAAACGTCATGTCTGAGTCAAGCTCCTGCTCTAAAGCTGCTAGGATTCCTGATTGAGCTTCTAACAGTTTTCCCCCAATGGCAGTCTTCATTCCCAAGGGTCACACAGGACACTTACAATCACAGTATAATGGATTTGCAGAACTTACTGAATTACAGAGACATGAAAATATATTTTCACTTTAAAATCCTTTTTATTTATCTCAATTGTACCTATTTTCCACTTCTTTTATACTTTACTTCACCATGACTTCATAAAAGGTCATAACTGTTTTCATTTTATAGATGACTTACAGCAATAGACCCTGTAGTGACTCTCGTGTTCCTGGGGTTAATCTCTTACAATTCTTTTGTCTGCTCTTGATCACTTCTGTGCAATGATTTCTTTCCTGTACAAGAGGATAACTGAGTGAGAGATAACCCTATGAATGTTCTTGGGGTTACCTGTGACAGCTAAAATGTGCTAAGGGGGATCTCTCAGAGTTAGGAAATCCTTTAGCAGCTTGCAGCTGAAATGAAGACCAGAGAACTGAAATATTTCAGATCTGAGTGGCTGAGGCCATAAATATATATGCACCTCGAGATTCACACAGCTGGGAAATAGCAGAAGCATAGAGCTCAAATTACTCAGACCCCACATTTAGTGGCAGACTTGGGAACAAGCCTGGAGGCTTTTCTTGGGAATTCAGCATCCATTGATAGTGGCATAGGTAAGGGCTGCAGGACCAGTAGTAGACATGGACTATGGTCACCCAATATCAGCTGACAACTGTACCACCACACATTATACACACTCCACACAACAGCTGACTTTTTTCCCCCAGCCCCCTGGATATGATGGAACTTTGTTATTGCAATAACTTCAAATTTAATCTCATGATTTTCCAGAATTGCTTACAAACAGAATTGTTTTCTTCATGATACAGACTTACTAGTTACAGGGTTTTTTTTTCAGCAAACATTCAGAACCTAATCTTCTTTGCTCACGGGAGTCAGGTCATACCTTGCTTGTTTGTCTTCTCTTTGATTCCCCTTGTGAGAAACAGTTTGAGCTGAGAATTTCCAAGTGAAAAAAAGAAAATCCATCCTAGAAAAATGCATGTAAACCAGGGTTTTTTTGTTTTTTGAGTAACAACACTTATTTTCTTGATGAGTTCTGTTGTTAAACTTGACCACGTGCTGTTAAGATCAGCTGGAAGATTTAAGACATGCATTAGACTCACCTTGTCCTCCCGCTATACAAGTGCATCTCCAGCACCAGCAGATGAAATGGCAGTGGCTTCAGTGAGTTTCCAGAGGGCTGAAGAAAGAGAATACCCAGAACAATGTATGAACCATCAATTAAAGTCTCTTTTTGAGGGCAGTCATTAAAAATGACTGTTTTTACAAAGAATGGGCTTTTGAGATCTGGCAGTGGTGTACTTAACATGAGTTAAGAAGAGAAACTGCTACAAAACAAAAGCAACAGGTAAGAGTTATGACTCCGCTTTTCTATATGAATGCTGAGATTTTGGTTCCAAATAGGGCTGCTTATTCCCTTCCCCAATATGGTGTTTACCATGGGCATACGAAAATCAGACTAATCAGGTTAGATACCATCAGACATTAACCTCCTGTCCTTTTCCCAATTAACAACAATGGGTAATTGTTAGGCCAGCTTTATATAGCTCCAAAACTGATGTGCTGAGAGGTAACTTTTCCAGTTGCTGCAGCTTATATGTTTTATTGCTAGTGCCAAGATTTGTTTGCTCAGGATTGTTCTCCTTGATTTTAAGTTTGACCACAGAAAAGTAATTAGAGCGATGAGCTGCAGCATCTCTGTTACTCAAAGGAAAGGCAATTAATTCTGATGTTCATAGGCTGATTATTATCCATTATTAATTATCACTCTGTATCCTCTCCAAATCTGCTTGGACATTTGCAAACACTTTCTACTGTTAGGAGTGTTAATCAGCATCAAGACTGATGTTGTTGGGGATAGTGCAATGTCCTCTCTGATTCTGGTGCCTGCCAGTTTCTGAGTTACAGCCCTTGTCTTGTTTGCTCTCAGCAGTATAAGAGCTATGTTCCTTCAACACACTCAGAGCTGTTCACTGACACATGGATTATGATCAAATCTCATGCTTGTGTTGGCAAGGCCCACAAAGCAGTCCTTGACATTGTGTAGATGTCCCAGGTGGGCTTTTATTTCCCTTTGCTGTGCAGCTGAAGGGCTGGTACCAAGCAGCTCATAATACGTGGGGACACTACACATTGAGGGGGACAGGAGGCTAAATAATCTCATCTAGGCTTATTTTCCCATGGAAAGTTGGACTAGATGATCTTTAGAGGTCCCTTCCAGCCTGGGCTGTACTGTGATTCTCTGATCTCCTCACAGCACACCATACTGTGGTGTATGTAGATGTTGCCTTAAGGGCTGGAGGGATCCAAGATGAAGGGCCAAGATGATGGCTTAATGGGCTTTCTTGACGCAAGTCTCTGAGGAGTTGCACAGGCAGCACTTGAGTATGGGACATCTATAGCTCTGCAAAGTCAGAGATGATGTGTTATTAGAGCTCAGCCACTCTTGGTGACACCAAAAGATGGAAGTGCAGTGTCACAGGTTGGACCTGAAGCTTTGGCTCTCAGTCCATCAGCATCCTTCTGTTGGCCTGACAATGAGTGTCTGTCTCTGTTCTCCCCAAGGTGTGCTCTGGGGGATGGCCATGGAGCTGTGCAGGTCCCTGCCTGAGGACCCAAGCTGACAAACAACTTTTGGGGCAGGGAGTGTCTCTGAGGCAGGATTTCAGCAGCACCTGCAGGTCTAGGTAAAGAAACTGTCCCTGTTTCATTTCCAAAACTGGTGAATGGTGGAAAACAAAAGGAAAAGCATGACTTGTTCAGATCTCCATAGAAAAACAGCTGGAGAGACAGCAATAGATTCTCACAGCAGAAAACTTGCTTATGTGAATATTTGTGACTGAGGAACCTCACAATAGCCAGACAATAAACATAATATTAAACATTTCTGTCTGATAGCCTCCAGAGATCTCTCTTTGAGTTCTAGTTCAAGGCCATTAAGCAGTGTATCCCTTCTTTTCTCCCCACTTGTCCCTAATGAATTTCAAATGCTCCTAGGTAGGCTAACAGGCACATTATTTGCATTCTTTAAGATGAAAGGTGTTATAAAAATGTACACAACCATTTAGCCTGATCAGGTTCACCATGTAAGCTATGCTTCTCTTGAAGCCTATTAATTTACCCAGATTTACAGTGCACTGTAAATCATGAGAAGAGAAACTACGTGGTGATTATGCATCCTGGGAAAAGTGGGAGTGAGAAATCATGCCTTTGATTATAAAAGATGAAATGTAAACTGTATGCAGTCCAATGCAACCTGGCTCATTCATATTGCCTAGAACCCTGGTATGTTGCTTATGAAGTGGCGACATATGGAGCTGAGTGCTGACAGAGATGACAAACTGCATTTCCAGAAGCAGCGTGGCTGCCTTTGTGGGCATTAATCAACAAACTGAAGGGCCTAAAATGAAAGGGAAATAACAATAATAATAAAGAAGACATCTTTGGAGATTAAAGGCCAGGAGGCTTCTCTGGATGTGACTTGAAGCCTGAGGAAACCCAAACCAACCCTTTGGCATGGCAGTGAGGGGAAATTTTTGTGCTAAAGGTATCTTGTTCATCTCTGCTGAGGTGTGCAAGGCTCAGAAGTCCTTAGATGAACCTGAGACAGATAGTAAAAATCCAACAAAGATACGTATGTAATACACTATTTAACTGTTGAGGTGAGGGAGCCCTGGCACAGGCTGCCCAGAGGGGTTGTGGAGGCTCCTTGGAGGTCTTCAAGACCCGCCTGGACATGTTCCTATGTGACCTGATCTTGATGAACCTGCTTCTGCAGTGGGTTGGACTAGATGGTCTCTAAATGTCCCTCCCAACCCCTACCATTCTGATTCTAAAGCACAATTTATTTTGGTCATAACTACCTCTAACCAGATGCCAAACAGTTTAGCTGTAAGTCTGAACAGTTTCAACGAACAAGCAAGTCATTGAACTTAAACTTAGTAACCTGCTGACTTTAAGGAACCTTTAAATTAAAGGTGAATAAGATACTTGAACCTTAACTTATATTTAAAAAAGGTCACAGAATGTGCTGGGTGGTGTATGAGGCCTAAGCAGAAGAATAATTGTGTTAATAAAATGAGAAGTGACAAAAGTCAAATGCTTGGGAAGGATTTTAACACAGACAGCAATAGCTTGTTTAGGCAGGTAACTATCAAATGGAAAGAAGGTGGATTAGCATGCAGAAAGGATATTTTAGAGATCATCCATATAAGGCTCAAAATTAGTGGTAGTTCTTTGCTTTAAAAAAAAAATAAGACAACAAATATTGAAGAAAAAATAAATGAAGAAAGTGAATGAGGATGGGCAAATGGAAATCACTGCATCAAAATGCTTCATACATCCAAATTGCACAAAGCAATCTGTGTCACAGAAAGCCAAAGAAACTGGTCACAAGAAATGACACCTGGAACCAATTATTCCTAAGAAATGTCTGAAATGACAGACTGACAAATGCAGATAAGAAAATAGCAACTAAAGTATAATGGGGGAAGGGGAAGAAGTGATGAACTTCACTTTTCCATTCATGCCACTGTGAAAAAAATGTCTATGTTCATATTAAAGTGTGACATCATGGCATAATGCTTGACACAAAGGAGCAAATGAAGCACTGTGTCATTGGATAGGCTATATGTTGGGGTACCCTGGGACATGAAAACAACTGTGTAGATGGCACCACTCTTACAGATTTGCATGGCATATTATTTCTTTACACAGCCCCAAAACTCAAATACTCACAGTTTTTATGAATGTACAGGTATCATGTAATTGTGGGGTCCAACAGGTCTCTCTTGTGCTCAGTATGTGTCCTCTCTTGGAAATAAGCATAAGTTGTGGCTCCAGCCAAGCACACGAATACATGGCAAAGCTTTTGTAGAGGTGACGAGGTCCTTTGAGTGAGCTTGCTGGTAGCATGGCTGAACAAAATGGAAATGCCACATGAGTCTTAATAAAAATGATGAAACTAGCACCAGTTCCTGCCAGTATAAACACATGACAACTTTAAGCTGATCTTTTTCACGCTCATCATAACTGTAGGGGAAGGGGAAGATGGAAGTCAACGGAGTCATGGTGTGAGATATTACTCACTGTGGCCATTGTAAATGATTTCCCCAGAGGCTGTAATTTCTTTGAGGAACTTGCTCATTCTAATTCATTTCACACACTAATCGTGCCTATAATTTGTTCTGCAGATATCTGCACTTGTGTGGTTTGCTTTTGGTGCTGACTAACAGCCCTCTGGGATGACACGTCTCACTGAGTGTCCTGCTGGGGACCCCTGAGCCTGCCCAGCTCCTGCTGAACCAGGGCAGCTCACTCGTTTGTAGCACTATGCTTGGAGATGTCAGCTCTGTTTCTAAGAGGGCAATCTTCTGATGCTGGGAGACACTGGAGTCTGGATTTAGTACCAAAGGATGAATTATCCCAAGCAAGTCTTTCCAAGATGAGCACCCCAGCACCTTCTGCATGTTTCTCAGGAAGCCAGTGGAGACCAGGTGACTCACCAGGGAAAGCAGAGAAAAGACTTTTGGGAACTCATTCTCTTTTTGGAGAAGAAGCCAACATTGAGTTATTTCAACATAATTTCCTGAAAGGAGGGTACGGAAGAGGCAGCCTCCTCTGCTTTCCTTTTGGTGCTTTGGCAATTACTGCTGCCCACTGGGCTCCCTGGAGTTATGTTTGAAGTGATGGAATGATCTTTTCCTCAAACTTGCAATGCAGTGTGACTCAACAGTATGACAGAGTGTCTGCTCTACTCTGGACACATACAGCACACAAGTACTTACTGAGCCTTAGCAGAAAAATAGATGCTGCCAAGTCGGGGACAGAGGCAGCTCTTTGCATCCTGGTACCACCCCAGAGACCTTCCTGGTCACACAGGGAGATGGAGCAGAGGGTTTTCAGCTTGCAAGTTTAGATATAGGTGCAAAATTCCACCCAAATCCTTCTTTAGGTAATTAAATCCTGTACTGAATCCAATCTTCGTCTGTCTCTGACTTAGTTCACCTGTAAAGTGTTTCTGTCCTGAGGCTGGAAGCCTTCTGGAAGTGAGTGCCTGTTGCCTTTGGTTTGCAGAGATATTGGAACAGCAAGGCCTTGAGGTGATTTCACAACTTCTTGGTATGAGCTAAGCCAGGTCAGAAATACTGATGCTTTTAAAAATCTTCCGGCTCTGTAAGAAACACACACACACAAAAAGGCAAACAGGTAAGAGTGAGCATTCAGGACAGACCTGTGTTGGGAGACAAGCTTGTTTGAGGGAATTAAAATCACAGTTTGTTCAATGTAACTAGACAGTGAGTATGCAGTCTTTGGCTATTTATAACTCACAAATAAGGCAAGTAGACAGCTAATGTAGCCAGGGGCCAACAGTAACAGAGCAATGCAGTTTTATTAGCAAGCCTAGGTGGACATGCCATTTGATATATCCACGTGTGAAAGTATTTTTATCATCTGTACATTGAAAAAGGTCAGAGAAGCTTTAAATATGAAATTAAATAAAATTAAACCTCATTGAAAATAGCTGGATCCCTCAGGCACTTGGAGTCTCTCAGTGGCTTAGACAAGAGCTGCAGAGAGAAGTGGGCTAATTGCAGGGGACTTCATTCTACAAGAAAAAAAAAAATCCAACAGCATCAGCTTTGCAATAGTTAGAAAAAGAAACATCATTTATACACATGTGTCAGTCATCAATAGAGAGTAATTTCTCCTTAATTATAAACTTCTGCATGTAGGCTTTCTGACATATGAATTGAAAAGTAATTCAGTCAAATTACTTTGCAATAAACAGTTGCAATCCAAATAATGAGATTGGATCGTGATGTCTCAGTTCCATCGACCAGTTGATCCCATCAGCTGGGTAATTAGGCAGCATTAATTAGTTAAGCTCCAGCAAAAGTGTTAGGTGGTTTAACACAACTGGATTTATCTCTTGCTCCCATAGCTTTGTGTTGTAAAAAATGGATTAAAATAATTTGCCCCAGCTGATGACATTTCAAGGTATTTCAGTTTACTCTTTGCTGTGTTGGGTTCCTTGCCTGGAAATATTTACTGTTCTTTGCCATGGTCTGCTGTTTAGCTGGAGCCCCAGGGAGACTATGGCAGTCCCTGGATTGGCTGCTCTGCAGCTCCTGCCATCCCTGGAGGGATGCCACATGTCACAGGAGAGCTGCACATCCCACTGGGGCCCCAACTGCAGGAACACCCTCATCTTCCACTTTTGGAGTGGAAAAGGGAGCAAAGATAAGTGTGTAGTAACTTTGTGCTTTCTTTGAAGGTACAGCAACAGCACGTACAGCATGCAACTGTCCATGGAATGATTCCCTTGTGCATGGGAACATGTGGCTGATGGGATCAGCCAGGAAGGGATAAGGCAAGAATCCTTAAAGATACTGATCCTTCCAGACATTTCTCATTGCTTACTCATCTCTGTGCACGACAATATATATTCCTTATGGTGATTTCATAGTTGTGCAAAAGTTAGATACAATTAACTATGGTTTAGCCTGCCTCTCCATTATACTGCATTCAAGGAGCTCGTTGGCTTCTATTACCTGCTCCATAAAGAATTTACTCTTCTGAAGGGAAGACACCTATTAATCATTATTATAAACACAAGACAAATGATTTCCCCCCCCAGATTTTTTACTCACTTTTTTTTTAGATCTGAAATACCTTTTAGTCCATTTTCTCTGATTCTCTTTGTAGGTGTCAGTGAAACCACAGTTTCTTCAAGAACCAAGTCAATGTTAACTGATGGTTGTAATTATGTTAAAACGAATGGAATGATGTCCACAGGCTGTGTGCAACTTTCAGTTGCAAAGAAGTCTTGAAAATATCATGAAAAGTATATGGCTAACAACCCATGAACGTTGTATTTCCTCCTCAAAATGTGTTGCTCAAATGTCCTCCGTGTCTTCATGGTGTGGAGGGAAGCTGAGGAGCATGGAAATGTGAGGAAAAGTGTAGCACATCACCAGAATGGGCTATTTTGCTGTGATATTTGTTTGTTTGAATGTACTGGAAGTCAGTGGATGTGGTAAAGGAGAATGATGAAGCAAATCATCCTGAAGCCTTTTACTCTGACTGATAACTGTGCCTGTCAAAGGTCCTTAGAACAGATCCCAAATTACTGTTGATAATGTTTGACATTTGAACTAAAACACCTTCAGCAAAGACTGACAACAACCCTAAAAGGCAAAAAAATTGTGGCAGCTTGTTGCCTCATTCTACCAAAACATGAGGGGATGAAGAAGCTGAGAAGAGCAGAGAAACCTTGATTGCTCTGGCATGGAAAAGCCCTGCTGGTACAAGCAAGGTATGTAGGATCACAAATCACAGATAACTTGTTCTGTACCTCTTAAGGCCATTCCACATTGTATATATTTTCAGAATAGTCAATGCTTTTATTCTTTATAACAAAACACTTTTTCCTTGTTTGGTTTTTTTTTGGCCAGGGTTTCCTCAAAAATCTTTGTCTCTAAATAGATGACAAACTCTTCTGAGCCAGGATCTCCCAAAACTGGCAATACCAACTATGATAATGATATCATTTCAGCCATTCCTCTGCTAAAATGAGTCTTTCCTCATATACTGCCCCATATTCCTCAGATTTCTGGGAATCTAAGACAACTGAGGATATATTTCTTCCTTTGGAAAGGCTGTTGGACCACAGCTATAAGGAATGGTACATCCAGCAGTATTGCTTCTGTTTCCCTGGATATATTGATGACAAAGATTTGTTCTAATGAGAATCAAAATGACTCTTTTGCAGTCACCATGTCCACCAGCACATGCACCCCAGGGATGTGTGACTTGTCACAGGCATTTGGAGAAAATCTAGGGGAGCCTTCTGGAAAAGTGTTAGTAACACCTCTGAAGGAGGCTGCAGGAGTCCCCTCTGAAACGTGCTACAAATGCCACTGGTAGTGTCTCCTGGACTCACCTACACATGTCAAAAGCCATGTGCAATGGCTTGGGGGACCTCCAGCTTCCCAGGAGCTCAGCGGGTATTCATCACTTGCCAGGGATGTAAATAAGGAAGGCATTTTCTCTTGGAAAATACACATCAAGATGCTGGATAAAAATAATTTACAGCAGCAATGAAAAAATAGACATGACAAAAACCCCCATTCCAAATCCAAATTGTTCTCCCAGACTGCAAGACCAACCACAGGCAAAACTAATAACTCGAAGTGATTTATAAAGAACTGAAAACATCACGAGAATAAGGGAATAAAGTACATTTCAAATAGAACAATATAATGTTATTGGCAACACAATGGCATACAAGCCTCTGGAGGTGTCATGCTGTCTTCTTTGATTAAAAGCTTGCACAGAAACATGAGTATTAATTTAGGAAGACTGTTTATATCTTCTGTCTCTCTAGAATATTATTAATTGGAGTATGCAAAATTAGGTCTTCAGAGTTCTTGCAAAGTGTTGTAAGCAGCAGGTCTTCATGTGGAAGGATAAAGCAAGGATTTCAGAGGGTTTAGGAGAAGTAATTAAGTTCCATCACTTGCAAGTGTATTCATTTACAGGAAGAACTTCCCCACAGAAGTGGACATAGTTATCTTTCTTTGTTTTTCTCATAAATATTTCCTGAGGGAAGATTAGCAAGATACTCCAATTAAGCCTAAGGAAGAAATCATCTCACTAGTGTAAGCAATGTGAAAATCTGCACTAGCTGTCTTGGATCCTTGGGCTATATGACAGTGGCATCAGTAGTGAGACAAGTAGCTCCAGAGGGGGTGTCACCCCATCCAAAGCCAGGGGATAATTGAAGCAAATGTCAGCTACAACCACATCCTTCCTTTGCTCGGTATAGAGGTAAATTCAGGTTTTAAATGACAGCAGGTAGGACAGATAGAAACCCCTGGTCATTTTTCCTTTAGCTACTGCATGAGATCCATGATGAGTTTTATGTCTAGGTCTTTGGTGGTATGGGAACTGAGAAACTGTTTTACATTTACCTCTCCTTGCAGGGTCTGAAATCAACATCTCCCACTGCTTCTCTACCTTTAAAAATTGTAATCCCAAACCATGCTGCACGTGTATTTTAATACAAATCTGGGGCTCAAGGACATAAAATATAAAACAAAAAATAACCTTCATGGTTTCCACTGTGGAACTGATTCTTTGTAAAGTCATTCAGTCTGATCAAGCATCACGACCCAATCAGCAAGTTGTTAAAGGAGGAGGAACTTGCTGGTCAGAGCCACTACACAGATTGGTGGAGCATCACCTCTGCCTTGTAGCAGGTGGATAGTTGGCATCTGGTTGGATTTATGATTGCTTAAATTTTGGGATTTCTCCCACATGACTACAAAAGCAGGGAGCAAGGGAGTGTGATTTCCAGTAACAGCAGCTGGAGAAGAGGGGACAAGTGAAAGAGGGAACCTGGGAGCTGCAATTTCTAAATCAATTTGCCTGCTGTTTACACCAGAGAGACTGGCCCCAGACAGACAAGAATTTCCACCACTCAGAGGAACATCTTCCTTGGCAATAAAACCAGATTTAACATAGCAAAACTATAAGAACTTGATGAAAAAAGCAGAAGCCATTTTTTCCCCTTTCTCCTCCCTGTTTGGATAAGCAGTTAACAGTATTTAAACTCCATTTTAAAAAAAAGGTTTATCTCTTAAATGTATAGGCTCTCATTTAAATGAACAGATGAGGACATTTGGGTATCGTCTAATATTTGGATGTCTAATATCATATTTTAAATCCCTTTTGGTAAGAGAGCAGCTTTCTCAGTACAAGAGTATGAGGGTTTCCTTTAACCCTGATGTCCACCATCCACAGTGCCAGCCATGATGACTGACACATGGACTGTAATCCTTCCTTTTCCCTCTTTCCTCACAAGTGCCACTTCAGTTCTTAACAAGAGCTACTTAAATGTTAAGATAATTAAAATAGCAGTCTAGAAATCAAAGCAGCATAGCACTGATATTGGGATGCTTTAAGAAGAAATTGGGGTGATCTCGTGGTCTAAGAACAATTAAATGATGCCCTAATTTCACAGGATTATCTTAATGGAGGCTTAAACTCTCGAGCTTTAAACTCTCAAGCTTTACAAATCAATCAAAGAGGTGGTATTTTATCATTATTAGTTTGAATAAGGGCTAAAAGATTGAGACCCCAAACATGCAGCTGATCCTGAGCAAAAAAAGCAGGGGATGGAAGCATGATGTATGCCCAGCTTCTACCTAAAGTCATTACACTAGAAGTAAAGTAGCTCAGGGAATGCCCATTGCCCAAATCCAATTTTCATACCAGTGTGGTGTTGAGAGTACAAATTACTGAAAATTTGCTAATCCAAAGCTAATATTCAGAAAAGCCTTTCCAGTAAAAGTGAAAACAGCCTTTCAGTTTGCAGTGTTGCTCTTCCAATAAAGCATATCTGAAATAAAACCCACCTAATTTCAACAAATAAAACACGAGGAAAACATGGTTTTAAGAATACTGGTAAGAGGAAATGTATTCTAAAGTTGAGTGCAGGGAAAGAAACCCTTTACAAATGCTTGCTATTCCCCAGCTGGGTAAGAAGCAAAATATATCTTCATGCATAGTCAAAGACTGATGGATTTCTTAGTGGGAAGAAAGCCAAAGAGTTGAGTTTTATCAGTAGAAAAATGGGAATGCAATAGAACCATTAATCCTAGCAGAGCCTGAAGTTTGCCTGCTAAAGTTACTTTCCCTCACCTGGTAATTTCACTTCCTGGCATATATGACATGTTTATCCGCCTCCTTTTCTGCTAGATCCACTCCCATCTTCTTGTCTATTCCCACATGAGATCATTTGACTGCTCAGTTCCCAGGTATCTCACACATCTCGGTTGTGGTGCTGGTGGTGTGCCCTGCAATCTGCCCTTCCCCTCTGCATGCACCTCTGCCTCAGCCTTCAGTAGAGATCTCTCTTGAGGTCATAAACTTATTTCCTTTGATGTTAATCAGTGATTAGCTTTCTAAATGTCATATCCCAATGTGTAACTATATCTAACTTCCCCAGAATGTATGTCCTGATTATTACTTTATCCCCAAGGAGAAAGCAGCTTGCAGGTACCATCTTGAAGCCAAGCATTTCCCTCAACCCCAACCAGAGTCTTTTCTGCAATCAAGAAATGATGCTCTGAAAATAGTATTTATTGCCTTTTTCAGTAATCCTTGTAAGTGAGGTCAACTGTAAATCAAGTGGCTAGCCCAATTAATTCCAGTAACAGAGTAAGAAGAAAACATAGGTTAGAGAAAGTCTGGATAAGTTACATGTTTTCCAGTCATCAAGTCTTGATGATTTACCTGCTGGAAACCTCACTTTAAGAGTAAACCAAATATTGCAATGAGAAAGACTGATGATGCAGCAGGGCAGATTGATTACTGCAAGTGTGGGATGTCCCTGCTCGGGGTCCTTTTGGCAAATGCCTGTCAGAAGAACTATGGATGCTGCAGGAAAGGGAGATGAACTGTGTAGTCTCTTGAGATTCTTTCTAGAGCTATAACTTTATGTCATATGATAAATAATTGTTTGGGGATATGTTAGACTATATTTGAAATCTCATCTGTTGACCAAGAGTGGAAGGATTGATCTAGGAATAGAGCTTGAACCTGTTATATGGGCATGAAATGGGAATTATCCAGTTCTTGAAAAAAGAGGCAGATATCTTCAAAACCAAATTCATTAAAATTCTGATTAAACCCAGGGGGTGCATATCCAAAAAAAGAAAGGCTTTGATGTGATTCAAACCTATAAATGTGAGTGAATGTTTCTCCTCTTGCATATGCCAGTTTCCTTGGCCAGCTCAGGTGGGAATTCCACAAAAGAGGGGTTGGTTTCAAGCAGGTGCCCCATTACCAACTCAGCCTGGCATTTGACTGGCATTAACCACCATGACATTTGACTGAGTGGTCCTTAGGTATGATACCTGTTCAAAAGGAGAGTTTAACAGGAAAAGTATATTTAGAAATCAAGGAGATTGCTGCACGATGGAGGCTTATTCCTACTGGTGCAGGTTGATTGCTGAGTGATTTCTGTGTCTTATGAAACAGGCAAAAGAATTTCTGCCTCAAGAAATATGCATGTTAACTGTATATTATTTTGAATAATGTTCTGATGCATTTGATGCCAATAATTACAAACTTCTCTCTAATGTGGTAGTTGATAACCTGGCTATTGGTAATTTGCAGCTGCTGGGGGAAGACTGAAGGAGATTGTTTCAGAGAAAGCCTGTTTCTAAACATGATTTAAGTGATACCTTGAGATTTATTATCCCCAAATGATCTCAGTTCAAATGCTTTTGTTTCCAAGCAGAGAGAAAGTATTGACAAAAGGCCAGCCTGTGTACTGGTCCTGGGCTCGGGGTAAAGGGCACTGGATGCTTTATTTCCAGTCCTATCAGGAAAAACAAAATCTCTGCAGGCCACTGCAGTGCACATGTGCTGCCACCAGATTTACACAGATGTGATTGTCTGCAATTTGGTAAACATTTCTTTTCATGATGCCCCAGAAAGAGAATCTAGTTCACTCCCTCCAGGCTACACAGAGCTAACTGGGATGGAAAAGACTAAGCAAATCAGTGGAAAACAGCCAGCAGAGGCAAAAGAGCGGCTGGCATCCCCATCCTGCGAGGGAAGCAGAGTGCAATGCAAGAAAGGTTGTCCTGAAACTGCCAGAGCAGAGGGCAGGCAGCTGAGCTTGTTAAATGCACGTTTTCTGATGAATAAATATTGTGCCTGTCGTTTGAAAAGAGGTAATTTTTCCAAGGGGATGCTCTCTTCCCTAAACACAGCCCTGCAAATAGAAACTGAAAACCCTTGCTGCTTGGGCAGGGTTGTACCAGAGCCATGTAGCATTTGCTTACTTCTCCATGCTAATTTGAAAAGACAAGATTTCAGTGTCTGTGTAGCTGGGTATTCCTCTGTTCACTCAAGCATTCGACCTTTCTGTTCCAGTTTGAGTCACTTTACAATACCTCTATTAATAGCAATACCTGAGCAGAGCAAATAGAGCACATCCTTTCAGTGGAATTGGTTTTGCACTTAACTTGTTGGTTTATTTATCTGTCAACACTCTGGCTGAAGGCTCTTATTAAATAATAATTATGCTGGGATGCAATCCTGAGTCAGCTGCATAGTGTATGCTCAAGCCTGACAACACCTCCACACTGCCATAGATTCAACTTCCACATTGCAACGGATTGAAACAAAAGGTGGGGGTTTTGTTCCCAATTTGATGGGTTCAACTTCTTCTTTGTAAACTTAAGGAGAGAAGAGGTGCTGCAAATCCATGCCCAGCCTTCAGTGTGCCAGGGCCAGGTCTGGGAAAGGTGCAAGGGGCTGTGTGTGTGTGTGAAAGCCAGGTTGTATGTGATATGAAAAGAGTTCAAAGCTGTGGAGATCTGTCCTTTCCTTGGCTAAAGAACTTGTGCAGCTTCAGCCTGTAGCAACTCACTGCTGCTGGCTGCTGCAGTGATTTCCAGGGGAGTTGACATTGCCTTGGTAACTCAGCAAGTAACTCCTCACAACAATTACCCTGTTTAGTTTTTTTGCTAGCACAATTTCAAATTAAGTGCACAAATTGGATGCCCAAACTAAGTGCTTTTGCTGTTTCAGTCCTTCTAGGCTGTCTCTGCTGGTCCCTGAACTTCTGCTGAAGGAGTTCATCCTGAGGTATCAGAATAGCACTAGATACCTGTGTTTGAGGTCATTAAATAGCTCTGGCATCCTTGTTTGCACACAAGAAAAACTGGAACTGAGCAAAAATAAGATAGAAAAATGAGCTAAACATGGAGTCTTTTTTAGGATAGACATGAAAGTAAACAGCTTCCACCAGTTTGAGGTAAGGACCAATTTGCTGAGATGCCCTCTGCAATTAATAGGCTTTTCTCCTTGCTCTGAAGCTCTGAAAGGCAGCTGAGGTGAGAGCTCCTCTGGTCAGAGTGATTCCATGATATAGCATTTTCCTGTGGTATTAATTTCCCCAACTTAAACAGGAGCTGGGAGAATTAAGGCAAGAAGACGTTATCTTCAAAGTTAAAACTCTTTACTTTCCCCACACAGCTTTCACTAAACCATAACATCTGCTGCCTCTTTCCAGAGCAGGCTTGTAATACCTGGGCTCAAATAACACATCATACCTTTCTGTCCAAAGTGGTCTCTGCATGAAGTGAAGCTGCTGGTTGCCTGTGGCATTTTCTCAGTGGCAGCTCCTGCTTCTCTCTCAGCAGCCATGAGCTCAGCGAGCAGCACCTGCACAGTTCCCTGCTGTGGCCCTTAGTGCTGCACCTGCAGTGGGACCCACCTCAAATCACAAGCACTTTCAAGTGTGAAAAAAACCCATCATTGCTTGCTTTGCTTAGATTGAGCTGCTGGAGAGCAGCTCTGAAGAGATGGATGTGTGAGTTCTGGGGAGCAGCAAACTAAACGTGAGCGAGTAACGTGCTCCCATGGGCAAGAAGGCCAGTGCCATTCTGGGGGGCATTAAGAAGAGTGTGGGCAGCAGGTTGAAGGAGGTTCTCCTCCCCCACTACTCTGCTCTGGTGAGGCCTCATCTGGAGTCCTGTGCCCAGTTCTGGGCTCCCCAGTTCAAGAGGGACAGGGAAGTGCTGGAGAGAGGCCAGCGCAGGGTTACCAAGATGATCAGGGGACTGGAGCATCTTCCGTATGAGGAAAGGCTGCAGGACCTGGGGCTGTTCAGTCTGGAGAAGACTGAGGGAGGACCTAATTAACAATTATCAATACCTAAAGAGTGGACGTTGAGAGGCTGAGGCCAGTCTTTTTTTCTCTAGTGCCTACTGACAAGACAAAGGGTAACAGGCACAAACTGGAACACAAGAAGTTCCACTGGCACAGGAGGAGAAACCTGTTTGGTGCTGAGGTGAGGGAGCCCTGGCCCAGGCTGCCCAGGGAAGGTGTGGAGGCTCCTTTTTGGGAGGTTTCAAAATCTACCTGGACATGTTCCTGTGCCCCCTGATCAAGGGGAACCTGCTTGAGCTCTGCAGGGCTCTTCCAATCCTTGCCATTCTATGATTCTGTTGGGATTTTTACTGGAGCTTCAGACTCTCCAAATCCACTACATTTCAGTGGGATTTGTGTGTCTGATTCTCTTCAGCTCCTTTGACAGTCCTCTGCTGTGTTCTTACTGCAGTCAGCTCTCTGCAGCTGTAAGCCTTTCATCTAACTTGGCAATTACCTCACTATTAGCATGATTTCCCATAAGATTTCATCTTGCATCAAGCTCCTGACAGAAAACAGTATTATAATACTTCATAACTTTGTATATACTTTCTAACACTTGCTGCCAAGATAAAATGATTCACAGCATCTCTGGGCAGGCTCACCCTTCTGCAGCACATATAATGAAGTTATTATGGATGTCCTCAAAATGAGAGTGTGTGTCTGTTTAAAATATGCTTGTGAATAAGCAGAACTTCTGAGTAAAATAAGCACTATGTAGAAATTTGTTGCCTTTCAGATTTAAGGCAACATTACTTTGAGCTTACTAATATACTCCTCCAAAATCTCTCCTGCACCTCCTCAGGTGACTGACTGGTGATTTTGCAAGGGACCTCCTCACCTCACTGTCCTCACAAAGGATGATCAGATTTTGGGTGCTTTGCTGTGAGGTACAGGAGGCAGAGCTGAAAATCCAAGGAGAAGCAAGAGTAGTGAAAGCTGCTGTTAATGATCTGATCTGCAGTGAGTGGTGAGCCGTGCTGCTGCCTGCTCCTGCCAACAGCCCTGCTTGTGCTTGGGCTGTGCATCCCAGAGTATTTCTGCAGAATGCTCTCAAATGGAAGACATTCAGGCAGGGAAGAGCAATGTCATTCCCTCTCATGCCTCGTTATAGCCTTCCTTTGACATTATGCATACTTACTGCTGCTGCACTTTATGTGAGATATTAATCAGGCCTGGGCTTGGAAAAGCAGCTCCCTTCCCTGCTGTTTCATCACCTCTGCATAGGGGTTGGTTTCTTTCTGATGAGCATTGCTTTAGTATTGCCTGTGGGTCTTTCCATCACAGATAACAAAAGAAACATCATGGTTTTCTGAGATAGTTCAGCAGCTGAAACCCACCAACTCATGCTCTGCTCTCCAAATTTGCTTCTAAAATTAGTGTGTTGGGTCTTTGCTCCTTGAGCTTCTCACCAGCTGGGGCCAATTTGTGGAGAGGGGGGGAAAAACTTCCTTTTCTCTCCCAGAATCCAGACCTTATAGGTTATGCACTTTATTGACCATCACCTGTCTCAAAGGTTTAGTGGACATGGTTTAGACTTAGCAGTGCTGGGTTAACTGTCAGACTCCATGATCTTAAAGGTCTGGGATTCTATGGTTACCTCTCAGCCAGAGCTGGGCAAGCTGCTTGCCTACATCAGCCACTGAGCTTGCTCACTGAGGTCTCTAACTCACGAATATGAGCAGCAAATCATGACCTCTTTCTCCATTTTTTCTGTACATATTCATGAAGGGCAGAGGACAACAAGTGAGTGTGCTGTCTGTGGTCTGAGGCCAAAAATGACTTTTCTATCCCTGGTGTCTGTTAGACCAGCCTGGCAGAGCAGTTTTCTCCAGTTTTGAGCTCTCTTCACAACCAAATCTATTGCATAACACAGAGCTAATAAACAAGTGGGATAACTTTGGAAGGGCACTAATGCCTGTGCCTAGTTAATCCAACAGCATCCATCCAAAATCTTTATAGGTATCTCATTACAGCTGGTGGTATCTCACATGTGTTTCCTCTCTGATACAGAGCTTGCAGGGCTGGAGGCCAAGTTTGCTCCATCGAGGGTGCTGAGGTCAGGGCTTGCCCTTTTCCAGCACCAAACAGGGTCACATCCAGCACTGCTTCCCACACACCACTGGGAGAAGGCTCCCAGTTTGCAGAGCTGGCACAAGAGCCTTTAGCAGGTCTTCAAAAGTTGAAGACTACAGAAAGAACTGTCAGCCAAGAGGTTTTCTCACAGCTACTCTTGCCCTGCTCTCCATTAGTGATTAACACTCCTCCCTCCTGGAGGAAGGGTTAACAATTCCTTAGTACAGGTTGACATTTTCCAGCCTTCATAAGTTGCTCCCTGTAGGCAGAGTGCCACGAACAGTTAGATTTCCTCCCTAGAGTGACTTGTCACCAAAAGAGCAATGAGAGCAACAGGCAGTCAAGGGACTTACCACTTACAATTACCATGTCTTCTCTCCAGTTTCTATATATAAAACTGTCTGGATCAATCTAGATCTGACTTGCTCTCTCCCTAGGTTTCTCCTGATAGCCATCCCTACTGCACTTGCAAGTGTTTTCAGCCACAAGTAGCAACTGATAACTGAAAAAGGTATTTCCACCCTGTACATCACACACTTACACTACATACACAGGACATATTTTGCTTGTGTTAAGTGATCTTATTTGATGTCTCATAATACCTTCTACAATTTGCTTTTGGAGTTGAAAGATACCTGGAGAATAGACACAGAACACCAAACCCTACAGGTGTTTAAGACGGGCGGCACAGGGTGTAAAAGCTTTGACATCATAATCTTTCAGAGTGTGGAAGCTGAGATAGACATAGCAGAGAGGAAATGATAGATAGGCAGATAAGTAAAGAAAGAAATGATACCAGGCAGTTCTCCAGGGTGCTGGGTGAGTGTTTCTGCATTGCTTTTGAGGGGTTTTTTCCAAGTAAAAGGGTTATTTTAAAAAGAAATCCAAATCCAAACAGGACAGTATTCTTTACAGGAGCTCATTTCAAGGAAAAAGAAAAAGCTGAAAAGAATGGAAAATCTTCAGTGACAGAAGCTGAGAAACATAGGAACAGGCAAGGGCTGTGAAATCCGATCATGTCTCGCGGCCCCACGAAATCAGCTTCGCTCGCAGCTCCTCACGCCACGACTCCTGCTGTGGCTGCTGCAGCACGTAGCAGTGGAGCGAGTACATCTCATTTGTGACTCTGCACAGTGCTGAGCTCTGTGACAAATACAATATTGCAGGCATTTGCTAGTTCTTCTCGACAAACCAAGAGCTCAAACGTGAATAAAAAGGTGTGCAGGGACGGGGGATGCACTAAAGTGTTTATGGGAGACCTGAGGGAATGGGACGTGTGAAAGGACTGAGAGGCTCTGAAGGGATGGGGAAACTGAGGGGACTGGTGTTTGTGTGAGAAGTCATCCATCAGATGTTGGACAGCACTGTTCACGAATTTGGGAAATTGTAAATACCAAGCATCAGGTTTAAACCAAGTGTACAAGGCCCAAAGTGATCAGTGGGGTGTTTTCCAAAGGCTTTAGAGGCAGCTGGACCAGGTTTGTCATCTTACTAAGTTCACAGTGCTGTACAGTAAGGTGCATCAGGCCTTATGGTAGCCTGAAAGTCTCTTTTTTTCCTTCCATACTCTATTTTATTGCAATGAAAAATGACTGTGATCCTGCAGATACAATTGCACATTTCAACGGGTATTTAGTGGATGGTGTAGGTTATCACATCATGTAACAGTGTCCACAGGAGAAGGAAGCACTCATTGATCTCATTCTTCAGTACCCATAAAAGCCTAGAATATTTTGAGCTCACATACTCTTCTGTACTGCTTAATCCTTCAATACAAATTGGTGGGTAACACTGACAATTAGTTGCTTCAACTCTGGTTTATTTCCTTCAATTTAGACAGTTAAATATAGACACAAAGTCAGATAATTACACTCCAACTGGGACACGTACTAAAGCAAGAGGTATGGTGCCTAAAAGGATTAGTAAATCTGCATGGAGCTTTGTTTAAATGTAAACTATTTTTTTCATTACTGTGTAATTATTCATTAAAAGCCATCTGTTAAGAGTCAAGTTAATAACATGTGAAAAAAAAGTGTAGGATAAGAAGCAGAGTGAACTCATTTCAAAATCATCTTTCTTGAAATCGTTTTCTGGAAAGGAATACATTTAATCTGAGCCAGTGGAACTTGTCACACAAAGCTAAGGGAGAGAGAAGATAATGTTTGGTGAAGGTTTTGTTGTGCAAACAAAAACATTTGTATTTCCAGATGCCATTTTTGTGTTGCTTTTGAGAATCAAACACAACACTTCACTGAATCTCTCCTAGAGCACGGTGATATTGAAGCTTTTAGCAAGTCTATGGGAAAGCAAACCTCACCATTTCTTTTCTGTGTGAGAAATTTCCCAGACTTTCACTGTCAATTATGTCTCATTCTAATTTTAAACGTGAACTTAATTGCATTCAATACATTTGACTGCTTTTTCCAGATGGAACAGGACCACAGTGAGCTTTGACAGACCACAGAGATGCTGCCATTAGATAATCCTCTCATTAACTGAAAAGGAAAGAAAATACAATGGTGTGTTGCTCACAGAGGAAGCCAGATCTGTACATTTGAATACTCTTTAAATAGAATCCTTTACATAAGGAGCATGTGTGCTCATCAGATGCTGTGGGGCAAAGTTGCAACCGAGGGAACTCAAAGCTTCTTGCTCTGGTTATTCAGCAGAAACAGCACAGAACAGGGAAGGATCTGGATCCCTTGCTGCTTCTCAAGGCTCTGCAGTCACCTCCCCACAGCTGATCTGGCGTGTGTCAGCCAGTGCCACTTTCTTCAGGAAAGCCAGGGGGCTGGGACATGGCTAATCCAGTTGCACTTTTACCCTGCCTGCCAGTTAAGCAGCAAGAGTTGCCATACACATTCCTTTTTTTCCAGAAATCTAACATTATTCCCTACTGCCAATTAGATTTAGCATAAGCATTTTTTCCCTCCCAGCTCTTTTTCCACTCTATGGGAAAGGCTGATATTTTTCTTCCTGATCCCAGATGAAAAGTCAGCAAGCTGAGTGATTTGCTGACTGGAAAATTGAAAACAAAAGGATGGGTATGGCAAAACATTTGGTTTTAACTATTTAAATGGCAACAAAAGGTTTGGATGTACCTAAGTCAAAGGGCTTCATTTGGATTTGTTAAACTGAAAAACATCTCTGGTTTGAAGGAAGATGCTCACAACATGCAAATGTTGCTTCCCTGGACTCATGATTGTGTATAGACAATAATCGATTTCCCTGTGGTTACTCCTCTTCAGGGTCAGAAAATATATCATATTTAAACTCAGTTTTGTAGTGTTACTCTCCCAAGGAAGATAAAGCAGCACAGGGGAAGGGTAGAGTTGCAGGAAGGAGGTGAGTTGCTTTCCACTGTTGATCAGAGAACTAATTGTTTTTAAACCAGTCTGGTCACTAAGCCCATAATACACTGGAGGTGATATTGAGGTCTTCTACCCCATTTTTAACCATTTGACATGCCTTCCTAAGCCTGTTTCACTGCACAGAACCGGAAAACTTTCCTTGTGTATCTGTGTTGCACAAACCACTTGGGTGTGTATCATCCCTTATCCAAAATGCTCTTTGAAATATCATTCTTCTTGAATTCTAATGGTAGCCTATGCCTACAGAGTCTATTAAATATTGAAGGATTACCTTGGCTACTGAGTATCTGGAGGCTGATAAATTTCAGATAAGAAGCTGAATAAAATACTTATTTATAGCTAACTAATTAAATTAACTCTAGAGCTTGTAACATCTTATTTAGTACATTCTTCCTATGGTACTAAAAATCACAACTAGAACAAGAAGGGCCACACCAAGAGAAAACTTCTATTAAAGAAATAAGTGCTATTTAGGAAGCTTGTTCATGTTTATGAACAGAAAGCAATTCTTTAAGGCTTAGAGTCCTACAGAAGTCCATAACTCCGTATAATCAAGGCTGCAGGGCCAATAAAAGAAGCACAAGAACATGATGATTAGTTGTAAACTAACTGCTGGGTTTACTGGGTTTATCCATTCCCCATGAATGCCATGGGGATGGAAGCCTAAAAGTGAATAACAAAAAGAGGATAGAAGTGAGTATGAATGAGAAATAATGCTGATAGCAGAAGAAAGAATGGCTTGAACTACTGAAATCCTGGTACACTTGTGTCTTGACATCTCCTAGCCATGCTGGAAATAACAGCAAGTCACATAAGTAATGGTCATTTCTATTTAAACTTGCCAGAATTGCTCAAGAAATAGCTTTTGGGGGGGGATTAAGTGTTCCTGAACAGTTTCTTCAGCACATTAGTAGAGAAAGTCTTTTTATCTTGTCTTGTCTTCCTCACCTATGGGATTTTTCTTTGGAAGAAAAAGTGACCTTAACCCAGAAACTGTCATTTCTCAGATACTGTTAGAAAACACCACATTCTGCTTGTCCCTTTTGTCTTGAGGTATTGAGGAAACAAGTAATGCTGCCACACTCATCTGGAAAGTAAATGCTCAGGGCTAAGAGACCCAGCTTTAGAGAAAAGAGAACAAGGGTACTGTTCTTTCCAACCAAAGTCTTTCAATATATGTTCAGTAAATCACTGGAGAAGAACTTAATAATGTGAACTGTCAAAGCATCTTCCTCTGGTAGAGACAGCAGTGGATAAACAGGGCGATTTCTGCAGCTGCAGAGCTTGCTTACAGTCAGGAGAGATCCCAAGTGATCTAAGTACATAGCTAGAACACATTTTGCTAGCATGACTGAGCAGATCATTGCTTTTGTGAGGTATGTCACAGTTCCCATTTCCAGCTTTTCAAAGCCCATCTACCTATATATACAGCTGCCCATGTAAACCCAGACCTTCCTAAAATTCGTGCTCCTTTGATACACATCATAGGCAAAAATCCTTCTCTTAATTTGTCTTGGAGCTAATATGATACATCTGATCCAGGAGCAACAGAAACAATATACTCTGGGTTACCACATTGTCAGAAAATACCTCCTTGGCTTTCTATGTGCAAAGTATAGCAACTTGCAATGGGGCAATGAAAAAAGAGAGGAAATGAGACACACCACTTTGGTAACAGAATCTCTTGGAAGATCTAAAGTTCAGTTGGGATAATGTACTACCTCTTAGAATTTCTTTAGCAGATCCTACACTTTTTTCACCCATCTTATGGTACAGCTTTCTCTGGTGAAAGTCACCTAACACAACAGTGCTCAAAGTTGCACAGCAAATAATCCTGACCTTTGGTGAGTAAAGGTAATATCTGGAATATTCATGGATATTACCTGTATCTCTATCTACCTACAGCAATTTACCAAGAAAGATTACAGAAACAAGGGTAACTATAATGCTCAGGAAAGAAATAGCTACATTTCTGCTAGGAAAGAGAGCAGTGTGAGAAGAATTAACAAGATCACATCTGTTACCAGCTCAGGAATGGGAGAGAGAGGCTATTTTTCTGCCTTCCTCATTGTGAGACCTCTGTGGACAACTGAGAGCAAGCTGAGGCTGTACTGAACCTCCAGCCCTTTCTGGGATGGCAGGGGGACGGGACTCCACCAGCTACAGCCTCTACATCTGCATGATCTGACTGAAGATGAAGTAGTAAATGTTTGCTGCTTCACCCAGGTTCAACGCCTACACCAGAGTATCTTCAGGGGGGTGGGTTTACACACTGCTATATCCCCTTTGCCACCACAGATTTGACCATTTAATGCTGGAAAATCACACAAACCTTTTGCTCATGAGATCTCACTAAGGCAAAAGAGATTTTGAAGAAGGTACATGTAAAAACCAGAGCATTACTCTGAGATCCTTCCATTGCATGTTTGTGTTTGCAGTGCTATGCACTTGTGCCAACACTTTCATTACAGACCCCTATTTTCAGTGATGCATGCTTTGTCACAAAAAGTTGTTTTAAAGCTGAAATTTAGCAGTGCAGTCCTCATCCTGTGAGGCTTATAGAGAAACAAAATCCCAAGCCATCCACTAAAATGACAATATTGATTTTAGCTGATTCATGACTCAATGGGTAAATATGAGCTTTTATCCTACTTTGGGAACCATGGGAATACATGGCTTGGATTTCCCTGCTGGTAAGGGAGACATCCTGCCTCTAGAATTACACTCTCAGTTTATCAGGCCAAGCAAGCTGTTTGTTGATAATGCTGTTGAGTTTGCTTCAATATTGCTTTATCATCTCCTCCAGCTGCAACAGTCCATCAAGACTTTTTAAGGCAGTTTTTACTTACCCTTATGGTAGGCAAATTCTTCTGAGCTTTCCTTCTGTGTTCCAAGGACCACATGGAATTCATGAGAAGAAATTTTCCAGCCTTTCAGAATGCAAGTTTCAGATTTGCTGCCCTTTCAATCACCCTGACATCTCTGAGAGATGTGCAGGGAAATAATTCATGCAGATGTGAATAGAGATTGGTACCCTACTCAACTGGTTTATATTAGGTGTAATTAAAGAGGCGGGCTGAGTGCCTGTAATGTTGCAGCAAATTGCAAGCTGAGATATCTCAGGTGGCTTCAGGCATGTTCCTTGCTCTAGCATTGCCCCACTGCAACAGGATGGACATGGGATTTGCAGCCAGAGTATTGCCAAGGTGCCCTTAGTTATGGCAAGACCTCTCCAGGACAAAGGCAGCTGTTCAGCCAGCACCTAGATTCCCTCCTGCATGGTGTTGAGCAAAGCTCTCAGAAATGAGAGAGTGCTTTATAAAATATAACCAATATTATGAACAACACAGGATGATGGAGGGTGGAAAAAAATGATCTGAAACATCATCCTCACAAGAAAGCCATGCACAATAAGGCTACCTCTCAGCTTTTTCTGTCAGTATCTGTAGGCAAAGAGAAATAATAAAGTCCACTGTGACTTTACAAGAGCTGGTATCAAAAGGGGGGAGAAGCCTAGGTACAGATGGGAGAAATTATGACAGCTACAAATCCAAACCAGCCACACTGCTTGCAAATGAGGAAATATTACAGACCAAAGGCAACTTTTCTCTGACATTTCTAGAGCCATTTTTGAAGATGCTTTTTTTCACTTTAAAGAAAATGTACCTAGAAAAGAAAAAAGGCTTCAGCATCACCTAGTTGTAGGCCTGGAGGGATGCTGCCTGCATGTCCAGGCTTGGAGACAGTCCTCCTGGCTGCAGTGCTTCCTCACCAGAAGGCAGAGGATGAACAACTTCTCCAAAGTAACTGAATTATCCTGATTTTAAAGGGAAAGAGAAGAAACTTTTTGCTAATAATTAGAATTTTTTCTTTTACATAAAAGAAATCATCAGCATTTTGTGAGGAGAGTAAGAACACATTCAGAGCTTTCTGTCCAAATCCTTCAGGGGTTCAGCTTTCCCACAGATAATGGAAGTGGGGGCTTTCTGTGCTAATGGAATCCACCTAAAGCTTGTGAAGAGTGGGAGATCTACAGCACTGTGGAATGAAATCAGTCAGCAGCTCCCTTAATTTTTCCTCTGTAGCCACCAGATCAATGAGATCCTCATGAGTGCAGAGGAAATGCTGACATGAATGCTGCTAAAGCATTAGTCCCAGAGCTTGCCAAGAAAACACAGGTGTTCCTCGAGTCCCAAGTAATAACAGCCCAGGGCTCCTGGATCTGGATGACAGGTATTCATGACAAAAGGAAGTAATCTTTCTGCGTGGTAGATAATTACAGGCCATGTTTATTATGCCTAGGCTTGATAAAAATCAAGTAGTGATTAAGGACATAGACAAAACTTCATCACTTTCTTCTTTTCTGCCTTATAATTAGATTTTGTAGCTAGACTCTCAACTATCATGTGAAATTTAATATCAGAAAAGTCAGAGATGTTCTAGAATATTATGATGTAAAGGATAGAACAGATCACTTTAGGCTCTCTGTCCTCACTTGCTCCTTCTAGAAATCTTAAAGCCTCTTGCTTTTTTCTTTTCTCATGGTTGCTCTGAAGAGTGTTTTAAAAGGGCAAATGGATTAGCTAGCAGACATGGAACTAATCTATATGATTGTGGATTATGTTCACTCTTTCCGTTGTAGGAAGGAACTCACTTGAGACTGGTCATGAGAATTCCCTGGTAAAAAAGAAGCTGAAGTCACATCTCAGAATCACAGAATCTTAAGGGTTCAAAGGGACTTTGAAAGATCATCCAGTCCAACCCCCTTGCCAGAGCAGGACCACCTAGAGTAGCTGGTGGAGAGCTGAGGGATGTTGTTAAGCTGTTGAGCACAGGCTGTGATGGCAGCTGAGTACTGTAGAAAAATACGAAACTGCAGTGAAAAGAGAGCTCGGTACTCTTTAGCTTGAACTACTCAATGAAATGAATAGTAACCCCTTGTTCATAGGAGAAGAGTGGCAGTATGGTGTTTGGGCTGTGCACACTCTGTTACAGAACTGATTCTTTTTTTCCTATGAGACTTTACACTAGCAAAAGGTCCAGGTGGGTGGGTATAATGCCCTGTGTTCTGTTGGGAGCTCTCAAAATGGTCATTGCTTTGAAACTGGTCAATTACTGAAGCTCTGTGTGAGAAAATTAACTCCTGTTTCATCTTGTCTGTAACCTAAAGTAAAGTTAACCAGCTTTTGCATTGTTGCTGTGCTCTCACTTCTCCCTTCTGTAAGCCTACTTCATTTCAAGACTAACTGGAAAACAAGATCTTATGAAATATATGAATGCTTTGTCACTGATGCCACCAAGGGAGGATTCAGACTATCTTTAATGTTCATGGCTAAGACCTAACCTGTAAAGGCTGTGTCCTCTGTCTTTTGGTCATAATCAGAACTGGAACAGAAGAAAAAAGTTGTTTAAAATCTCTTTATCAAGTGATTAGTTTCTTTTTCCTGAGGAACAGAGGAGTCCTTCCAAAACACAGTCATACATTGAAAGGTTCCTTTGTCATGAGGCAAATTTGAAGAGGTCTTGTAAAAATGAAGATATTATTAATCAATCAAAACCAGTATCTTGTATTGACTGAACACAAAATTGATATCTCAACTAAATTAAATTAAGCAAGATGAAATGAAAGAAATCAGTCTGATACAGTTACCACATTTCTTAGTAGACACTAATGTCCAGGCAACTCAAATGAATGTTTGATCTGTAGCTTTCTAATCCATGAAACCACTCACATTTCAGTGTGCTTTTGCCCAACAGAAATGCAAAATGATTTTGCTTAATCCTTCAGTGATCTTCTTGTCCAATTTGGTAGGCTATCAGCACCTTTATCACCTTGTATTTTCATATTGCTTACATTCATTTACAGTCCTGCACAGCTTTCTGACTTCTTGACTCTAGTGCCTCTGTGAGCTCTTGCAGGTCAGAAACCTCTCCTGCTGCTCCAGGCAGGCTGCAGCACTTGCATATATCAGCTGCAGCAACTCATCTGCTCACCAATTAGCTTTACATTTGTATTTTTTTCTGGAACATACTCTGCTCTAGGCCTGAGGGAAACCATCATACCTGACTTGCAGTATAACTTGTTTGCTCCTAGCTGTAGAAAGCAACCAGTGGAACTACAAAAGGGATATCAGAGATAAAGTCCCATTTGGCATCAACAAAGGATTGCAGAATCAGCTCTTCTGGTTTATGCTGATCTTAAGAAATGGATATGAGATGGTAAAGTTTTCTTTCAAAGAGGGGCTGGTGATCCATCTTTCTTGATGACAAAGAAAATGCCAGTACAGCTACATTTGTGGTAATTTCACATGGCAATCCACCTAAGAACCTGCTGGTTGTGGTCATTGGTCAAGTGAATTAACACAGAAACCAAACATGGTTGGTGTTCACCTCCTTCTTGCTCTCCACCATGCTCATTCAATGTTGATCCAGGTTTACAGATTCTAATTAAAAGCCTTTCTGCTACTAACATTTGAAAAGAAAAAGGCTGAACTGATATCAAGGACATGCCATACCTCATTAACAGTGCTTCCCATACCATGGGCCTGGAAAGAACACACCTACTTTAAAAAGTCTGCCTGAGCTTGTTAAAGGACTGCATAATTCCTCCATTATGATGGAAGGACAGTTTCAGTGATAATTCAAAGCAGAATTTTTAAGTCCTTAAAGTTAGGGGACTTGCAGGAAAGCTTCCAGCAAAAAGAAACCTTACAAAACCTTTTCAATATATCACAAATCCAAAGGAATCACAAATCCAGAAGAGCTGTTACAGGGAAATGACTTAAGCCTTTAATAGAATGTTCTGCAATGAGTCTCTCAGTCTCTTAAAGACCTGTGAGCTGAATGTTACTTTCCCTAATCTGGAATGGTATTAATAAGCTTTCCAGTATATTCAAAATAGTTTAGAAACCATATTTCAGGTGATTCACAATTAGTTGAGCTCTGAAGTTCAAAATTCCCCTACAGTAGGAGGAGGCAAAGCAAAAGCAATCTGTGTAAAAAATACACCTGGTTATGTAAATGAAAAGTATTTTTCAACCCAAACTCTTCCACCAAGCCTGAGGCAAAGATCCAAATATCCTTCGTTAATAGAGCAGAGGTATTTGGTTAGAACACCCCCTTACATCTAATAACCTCCTCCCTGCAGAACTGATTGGAAAGAGCAGGAATAGTACTCTGCTCAATAGGAAAACAAGGTGCCAAAAGTATTTCTTTCAATCACAAGATAACACACTGTTAATAACAGACATTTCACCCAAAGTCAATAGATGTGGATATCCACATAAAATTGCTATATTAGGAGTCATTGTAAAAAATAAATTACCCAGCTAATTACTAACTGGAAGTTAGTGAGAGTGTGTGCTCACATATGACTTTTTATATAGAAGCAGCACTGACATCTATGTACCATTTTAAAAGCCTTCTGCTGCAAGGCTCTATTTTTGTCTTTGCTGAGTGAGAAGGAGCCAGCCCAGTTTAAAACAAGAGGAAACTGAAATACTGCATGTCTAAAAAGAGCAAGTGTGAGAAAAGTGACTTCTGCTCTGACATTTTGAAGAACTACAGTGTAAAAAGAACAAATTTTGCCTAGAAGAGGGTGGACGTGACAGAGATCACTTGGCTGTCAGAGCACAGGACCAATATCAAATGTAGGATCTGGCAAATCCAATCCTGCCTTTCCTCCACAAAAATCAGGGATTTATTTGTTTTGATTGTCTTCAGACACCCAAGAATATTTCCAGGTTTTTAATTAGTGACTGTCTTTCATCTTGCTCTAAAATCTATTCCCTGCCTTTTAAATCACCAACACATTTCTCATGATGGTTTAAATCAGAGTGCCACATCCCAGGTGGCATTATGAGCAGTTCACCAGGTCACTCCTAAGCTTAACTACCTCCCCTGAATGATTGCCTTTTTACTTACATTAACTTCTCTTTTGGACATGAGTCTCTAAATCTTTTCAGATCTTTTCTAAGTCACCTGCACAAGCACAAATGTCCCAGGGCAAAGTTTTCCTCCCACATCTACCTAAGTGAAGCTAAGATGAAGTGCCTTTGGGTTTGTTGGAGACCCCTATCACTACTGCAAATCAACCACACAGCAAGGTGATCCTGAGCCTCTAAAGTTAATGAACAAAGACAAAGAAACACATGGCTTGTGCCTTAAACAGTTATGAAGACAGGCATCCCTGTTAGCCCATGCTGGGCCTCTGCCAGCGATGAGTCTGAAATGCAGCCCTACCTGAGCTCTGGATGCTATGTCAATTCATGAAGCAGCTCTGCTTTTTTGAGGGACCATGCTGCATTCTCATGGCAAGCCTGGAAAAGAAGAGGACATCAACATCAGTTATGACAGCTGAGCTCTCATCAAGACAACCTCAGTACTTCATCAGGTATTGAGTCTTTGTTACGTCTCCTCATGGGAGAAACACTTGTGGGTACTCACAGAGCCCCTTTTGCACACATGTCTGTTTGCTCTCATCCTTGTGACAACATTGACAGGGAAATAGAGGAACAGCTCAGAGCAATAATAACAGTTTTTTAAATTCAGGTGTTATTTGATTGACATGTTTTCACAGGAATAATATCAGAATAGCTATGCAGCTTGTAAATAAGGTGGCATCACCTAAGTAGACTTTCAAATGCATGAATTCCTTTTTCTCTATTTGTCAGAGGCAATTCTCATTCAAAAGAGCTTAGTTTGCAAGTAGCATAGTAGATGATGCTTCAACAGTTCCTGGAGGCTATAAATGCCTTTCAGGGCTTGGATCAGAACACATGTTGGGGTGTGCTGAGTAACTAACCTCTTCAGACAGGTATACAAGATGATGAATAGTGTAGGAGCTGATGGAAAAACTTACTTCCTCTCTCTATATATGATGTATAGATTCAATTTGGCAATATTATGTATGTATTTATCTAATTTAAATAGGGGGTTTGTTTGTCTAATTTGAGTTTTAACATATAAAGAAAAATATCTTAATTTTCAGATTATTCTTCTATTCATTTGCCTGTAGGAAAGGTGAGGAGTGAAAACAGGCTGAGAATGGAAACCAAAACCAGAAAACAAACCTGAAAGTCTCTGATGACTTTTAAAACTTCAAATATAACTAATTATTCCTTGCTAATAAATGTATTTTTGCAAGGAATGGTAGTGCACTTAACCCCCCCCAAATCTATCAAACAAGCTTTGCTTTGATCCCTCCTTGTTGTCTTTATAGGTAAACCAAATAAGGCAGGTACATCCATGCACTCTCTCCTTTTAATGAACACTATTCTAATATAGCTCAATAGGAAGATGAAGTTGGACTCAAGATCTGTATCATTGATGATACTGATACAGAGCATTCCAAAATACAAATTGTGAACCAAACTCCGTGCCCAAATATGTCATTTAACACCTTGTATTTGCAGGAGTAAAGCAGTGACACCTAGTTACTCTCCTACTCACACCAAGTGTCTGAGCTTGCTCAACCACTAATTGGTCCTCAGGAAGAAAACTCTCAGCTGGTTCAGAAGCAGCCCAGGGAAAGGGAGAGCTCTGCTTTCCACCTACACACACATCCACCCACAGAAGTCCTCAATTCAAAGGTTCACAGGGCTTGCTGCTGCTGCTGGCTTGATTTGATTTCCTTAGCTGCCCTAAGAGCCCTTAAAAACCCATCCAGCAGGCAGAAGTGCCGGAAGCATCAGCCTGTGCCTCAGGACCTGAGGTTTCTTTACTTCCGTGAAGCAAACTAACAGTGACAACCTGAGCATGAATAATTCATCAGGAGGGCTTTGGTGAGCAATTGCTGTAGCTGTCATGGCACTTACAGCACAAGCACTACATCGGGAGGCAGAGCAGGGTTTCTCTCAGTTCCTCAAAGTGATTGTCCATGAGAAACCACCTGGCTGGCCAGTAAGTCCCAGTGTACCATGCAGTGTTCACTGTGTGCTGCACATGGCAGCTGCTGGAGAGCAAGGAACTGGCAAGAAGCCACTGCGTGATGTTCTGATTTAGGGCTGGGAAGAGCAGGGGATGAAGTGAGAGAAACTTTGGTCAGCGAAGGCGACAGAGAAGGTGTAGAGGCTACCTCTCCACAAGGGACAGAGATGAGGCTTCTCTCTCTACCAAGCAACCTTGCCAAGGTTTTGCGTGATACTAGGTAGAAGAAAGACCAAAGTCAACTCACACAAGTGCTTAAAGACCTCTCTTGTGCCTTCTCTTCTCAAGCCTTTGTCCTGGCATGGCAACCAAAGGCCGTGCACCAAATCAAAAGTTATGATTTTGCACAGTCAGAGGAGAAAACATTCTCTGCTGTTTCTGACATTGTTAATGGAGCAATAAACTACCAGGACCAGCTGCCCTGTTAAGTCTATCTACCATCCTGACAAAATATGTAGACATTACACAAGTCGTTACTCACGTTATCTGTTCTATACAAACGTGGTGAAATTCTGACTGCTGGAGTCAGCCAGACTTTACCATCAATCCAGCAGAATGATGGTTTCATGAGCCATTATCTTACCCATATAAAAGAGGATAACACTTTGTTTTTTCCAATGTGACACTTGAATAATCACACTAACAATACTGCTGTTACTAACATTTAATTTGTCAATAAAGTGAAACAACCCAATTCTACAGTTCATGAATGTATCACAAACTTTCCAAACAGCTGTGAAGCAAAAAGTAAAGGCTGTTGGAGGCAAGAGGAAATACCCATGGGCTGTCTGCAGGCACACTGGGTTCCCAGGAGAAATTGCTTGCCTTTGAACTGGCTACGACACAGATAAAGGAGAAACAAGCTCTTCCATGTGTCAATACTTCTGTTATTAGAGTCCTGTAAAGTTTGTACAGTGCTGATCAAAGGAGGAAGGTGAGACAACAGGAGAGGGAAAGGGCAGTGAAAGCATGAAATTGAGCTCCAATTTTGTCAGGGAAAAATTGGAGAGCTAAACTTCAGTACAAAGGATAGGCATGAGACCTCAAATGCACTTCCAGGTTAGATTTTCAAGTAGTTTTCTAAGTGGTGTAAAGCCTTAAACATTAGTTTTGTATGAAATGAGTACCTTGGATGTTTTAGGTAGGTCTTCAGAAGAGCCTTCCATCTAGGAAGGACATTGAAAATCTCATTTATCCGCTGTAGCTAATTCATCATCTCAGAGGGACAATACACCAAGAAAAAGAACCTCCCTTCACGAGCACCCCAGCAGTGCCAAATCTTCCACCCACGTGTTGGAGTCTTTTTGAAAAGGAATGGTCAACCTAAAGTATTGAAGATTTAACCAGCACCACTGTCTACTGTTTCCTCCCACAACCTCAGCTCCACATTGATCACCTCGTGGGAGATCCACTGCAGTATCTATCCCATGCAGCCCACAGATCTGTCCTTTCATATCCCACGGCTGCTTCACTGAACCATCTCCTTCTGCCTCCCATGACCTTGCATCGATCCATTATTGTGGGACAAATCCTCCTTTCCTGACTGGCATCCCTGGTTGCTCACCTCCAGGTGCAATTTTTCTCCTTCCTTGTCCACTCAGGACTGACAATGATGCCAGACTCCCATCACACCAGGAAATTACTCATAAGAAGAGCTTCTGAATCCAGAAGACACAACAGCTCACTAAAAAGAAAGCAGCACACTACTCTAGGAAACCATCCTGATAAACCCATAGCTTCATGTGTTGCAAGGCAAGATAAATTACTAAATTACCCAGTGTCTGTGCCTCTGGGCTTTGAATTATTTGTACAGCTGGGGGCCTTTCAGGATTGATTTGAGTCAAGGAGGAGGCTGTGCATGGGAAGGAGTCAGGTATTACCTTAACAAAGAGTGACCATAAGATTCCTCTCTACCACTGTCAAAGTACCCAACTCTCGTATGCCAGCAGATTTTCCCCTTCTTCTTCCCTGTCCTTCCTGATTTTCCATCAAATCTTGTCTTTTATTTTCTTCTCAGTGCCTCCAAATTCACATGGCTTCATTGTGAGGTTCTGCAGGTGTCTTTACTTGCTGAGCTTTAAGCTGGCATCATGCTAGGTACTCTAACAAGGACACTCATCTCAGGCTGTTGGTGCTAGGACACCTTTCTCAGCCAGGGCTGTGGTTTCCTACCCAGGAAGCAAACTTGCTGAGGTTCTGGGGCCTCATGGCAGCAGCAGAATCTTCGTTATCTCTCATCTTCTTAGCTTATCTCTGCTAAGAGTAAAGACCCCTTATATTTAAGGAAGGAGTCAGTTTTAGGCTATTCTCATGTGGCTTTAGGTCACAGCCTCAGAAGAAGAGCAGACACATGAAGTCCTGCTCCCCATCCAATCAGGGTGAGGACAGGTACTTCTGTTCTGGGGACTGGGAGCTCATAGGGCTCACTGGTAGACCTGAGCTCTGCACCCTGAGCTACTCCTGTCCTGCTGAGTGTGTGTGTGGAAGAGCTGTGCACCCAGCTAAGCTGTCCTGGAGAGTCCCAGCTGTCTTTGATGTCAGTCTCCTGTCTCTAGGAGCCCAGTAAACCCTGGTTTCATAAAAAAGAAGAAACAAAAGGGGAAGAGAAGGGGCCTGCCTACAACCTGCAAAGCTCTGACACTGTGCAAGGTGACAGCTCTGTCACTGCAGGAATGAGCACTGCTGTCTGCCCTGAATAGCTGCTGGGAATCCAGTACACATGGCTCGGGCAGGGGCTGCGAGCACAGAGAGAAATCTGCCTAAGCATTGGCTCTTGCACACGTGCAGAGGCACTTGCTAAGCCACAATAACTATGCTGCAGGGTATCTTTTGCCTTTTTATTGTGCAGGGATTAAGGCTCGGCTGCCTTGATGAGAAAGCTGTCTGGATGGCTCAGGAGCTCTCAGCATTCCCAGTTAAAACTGCTTTAAAGAGACAAGAAAGGCAATCAGAAAGCAGCTCCTGCTCCATCCTTTAAAGCAAACTTAATTTTAACACCTAATTGTGTGCAAAACAGACTCATTCCTGCTTCCTTTCCCAAGCTGGTTCTTGGTTTTGACCTCACAGGGTACTCACCCTCACAGGGAGAGGCTTTGATTAGGATGAGGCAAAGGCTGTTGAAGGGGAGAAAGCCTGAATGCACAGCGAGTCTAGGAGCACAGTGATGTCTCTGTCACTCACCTGCTCTATGACCTTGGGCATGTGACAGTGACATCTGAGGCTTTGGTTTTCCTGCTTTCAAAGGAGGAGAGGAAGCAATAATTTCCCTGTTATGTATTGCACTTGCAGACACTGGACTGCAAAGCACTAACCTAGAGCAGTAAAACCATTCTGGTAGCCTAATGACAGCTCCAGAGAAGTAGCAGGATACATCAATTTTCCCCCATCGTTTTTGAGCACAGCTAACAAAGGGGAGAGCAAGCCCCTGCCTTGGCTCAGAGAGGAAGCAGCAGCTGTGGAAGTGGTGCACCGAAATGTAGGAAACACAGCAGAGTGCAGGAATTCACTTACATGGCTGTTTGCAAATTAATGGCTATATCAATTAAATGAAAGCATGGGATTTCTCTTGAGGAAAGTCTAGTCACAGTCGCAAGGAGAAGGGGAGGGGTTGTGGAGTGGGGATGACATAATCACGTTTGCGAATCACCAGCAGTGTGCATGCTTTAATCCATTAATGGGGTTTTTATCTGTGATCATAAAAAGCAGGTTACATTCAGCCTGGAAGGGAGTGAGGGTTGGAGGAGAGGGGAGGGGAGAGAAAGAGCAAGAGAGAGAGAGAGAGACAGACAGAAAGCAAGGGAGAAAGAGAGCACAATTCACTCGGTGAATTGCTTGCGAGCTTGGGGCTGATAATTAGGGATCTCAGGAGAGCAGTTTCTCAGAACAACCCTCTCTCCTTCAAATGGACCGAATGGAGACAGTGGTTCAGTCCTGCTGATATTTTTTAAGCCCTCCTCGCAGTTTGATGGGCATTCCCAGCGCTTTTGTGCACGTCTCGGGAAGCGTTGACGTGGAAAGGAGCAGCGAGGAGGGGGAGGTTGGAGAGAAAAAAAACCTGCAGCTCTTCTAAAAATACAGAGGGCATGCAAGAGTGTGAGCAGGCTGAGTGTGAGCAGGCTGGGGAGGAGGGCGAGGCCAGCACCCTGCGCCCCGCGCTTCCCGACATGGCCTTCCTCTGACCGGACGCACCATGAGCATCTGGGAGGTGATCCTGGCTTTCGTGGTGGTGGTGCTGATGTTGGTGGCCCTGCTGGCCAACGTGCTGGTGCTGATGTGCTTCCTGTACAGCGCCGACATCCGCAAGCAGGTCCCGGGATTGTTCATCCTCAACCTCACCTTCTGCAACTTGTTGATGAGTGTTTCGAGCATGCCCCTGACCTTGGCCGGCATCATTTACAAGAGTCAACCAGGAGGAGATCAGATCTGCCACGCTGTGGGCTTCCTGGAGACTTTTCTCACCACGAACTCCATGTTGAGCATGGCAGCTTTGAGCATTGACAGGTGGATCGCTGTGGTCTTCCCTCTAAGTTATCACTCCAAAATGAGGTACAAAGATGCTGCTCTCATACTCAGCTACACGTGGTTACACTCGGTGTCGTTCCCGATAGTGGCAGCTTCTCTCTCCTGGGTGGGTTTCCATCACCTCTATGCTTCCTGCACCCTGTACAACAAGAGACCAGAGGATAGGACACAGTTTGTGATTTTCACTGGGGTCTTTCACACCCTCAGCTTCCTCCTCTCCCTTATAGTCCTGTGTTTCACATATCTAAAAGTGCTGAAGGTGGCACGGTTTCACTGTAAGAGGATTGACGTGATCACTATGCAGACCCTGATGCTGCTTGTGGACATCCATCCCAGGTAAGGTGCCTGTGCGTTCAGCAAGTGAGACTGTGCAGGAAACAAGGAGGGGTTCGGTGGTATGTCAAATACAGTCAGATCCGTATCACAGCAGGCGAGGGAGAAGGGGAGAAAAGAAGCATCTTTCTTGGCATTTTGTATTCTGCATGTTTCTTTTTACTTGTGTTTATTTTTCCTGTTGCAAAAGCAACTCTTTTTGTTTGTTTGTTTGTTTGTTATGCTTAAGGGCTTGTTTTTGGAGGGAGAGCAAAGAAACAGGCAGTTTTGGCTGAGCATGCACTTCCCTTTGAGACACGGATCAGCTCACTGCCCTTTGTCTCCAAAGGTGAATCTAATGATCAATAGATTTGCATTTTTTGGCACTGTCAGCCCAAAATGTTTCTGGATCTCTGAGAAGGAGCAGGCTGAGGCTGCACATGTCCCTCAGTACAGTTCAGAAGGGGAGCTGGATGCTGTGTGCAGCTCCTTCACCCAGCAGCTCCCCTACTGCTGTGCTCTCTGTAATTTTATCTTTCCTGAAGGCAGAATTATATAGGAATAACATCTGCAAAATGCATATACTTGAATGTCCATACTTCAAACTGAGAGAGACTTCGACAGCAATGTTAATGTGACAAGCAAGGGATGTATAAAGTCCCTTTCAAATGAGAGTCTTTAAGCAAGCTCCTTGTGCCTAGACACAGAGGGAGAAAAGTCTGAGGGCTGGCAGGATGATGAGCTTGAAGGCAAACAACAAATGGATATGAATATAAGCTGAGGTGGCTGAGTAAAAAACTCATGTCAGGGATTTTGCATGAACTATAAATCTTGTATGAATAGGCTATGTCCGGATCTGGAAGAGATGCAGACTCGGCTGAAGAAGGGAGGGAGATAGAGCTTTCCCTGGGTCAGTGGTAAAGCTGAGGGAGAGAAAGTCTTGCTGGGTGCAAGCCCAAAGGTGCTGCTGGGCAGGCAGCGATCCTGATGAGGAGCTGGGGAGAGCAGGAGAGGAGAAAGTCAGTGTAAGCTGTGAGTATGCAATGGCTCTGTCCACAAGAAGCTGAGGACTGAAACAGGCACAGCTGGAAGGATGTGAAACTGGGATGGTGAGAAGGGAGCAACAGGACAAGTCAGAGTGATCTGCCTGGGAAATGGGGATTTGGGGAATGAACCTGAGCAGCTGAGGCAACATAGAGTGGGACAAGGTGGCTGGTGGATCATCATGTCCTGGCTGAGCACTGAGGGGCTCTGATGAGCTGATGTGGTTGGGGGTAAGGCTCAGCTATGACTGGGACAGGGTGGAAGAGTCAATAAGTGAGTTCTGCAAAGGGGAAACCAGGGCCAGTGGTTGAAGTGTGGGAAGAAATCAGCCTGGTTTGCAGCTTAGTGTGTTTGAAGCAGATGATTGGAAAGAGAAGTCTGATGCATTTCATTGGGAAAAGAGAGGAGAAAATGATTTGGCTAGGCAGGGCAACAGAGCAGCTCTGAGGGATACATGTGCTGCTGGGGAGACAGTCAGAGATGGGATCTTAAGGTTCAGACTGTCTCAATCAGAGACTGAAGGGAAGGGAAATGTCTTTTAGAAAAATGCTGGCATCTGGCAGCACAGGGACATGTCTGAGATAGTCTGCCTGGAAGAGAGGAAAGCCAAGAGCAGCCAAAGAAAGTAGTCCCACACAGACATCCCACCTGATCTCCTGTGCTGTCCTTTGCTCTGCAAGCTGGAGGCAAACATCAGCTCTCTATTTACAGCCAGACAGGAGCCGAGCTGCAGGACTGAATGCACATGTGGCTGTCCTCAAAAAAAAGGTCATATTTTGGGGATTCCTAAGCCTGAGGCAAATAAGTCTGAAAGGATCAGGGCAGGACAGCATACTGTCAGAGAAATAGAAACATTTGCTCAAAATTCTCCACTTAAGCTGTTTAATCTGTCTCTTGATCAAGAATGCAGAGCAAAACTTCAGGCAAGTCCTGTTACTGTTCTTCAGAAACATATGTATAAATCTTCCCTTATCCCCCAAGTCATACAGAGGAAAAAAACACTCTTCTGCCCTACGTGCTGTCTGGTTGCTAAACTGTGCCTCCACTGCTCTTAGTTCCTGCACTCCCAGTGTTACTCCCAGGACAGTGTTGTAAACCCTCTGGGGCTATAGCAAAGGCTATGCCTAATGCTTGAAGTATGCCTGGACTGCACAGCAAAGTTTAGAAAAAGGACAAAAATCACAATGGTATTTCTCCTCCTCTGCATTTCTTTTCTGGTCTAGGTTAGTTTGACAGTGTTTGTATGCAGCTCACTCAAGGGTGGATTCAATGGGGCTGCAGGAATGACAGCCTTTCTTCAGAGGAGTTGTACAGGCACTTTACTGCAAGTTACCTGTCTTATTAAATCTTATCTCTTGCATCAGGTTATTCTAATGTCTCTAAGTAAGGAGAGTTTACAGCTTTCCAGGCTACAGAAATGGTTATTGATTTGACCTATGATGGTGTTGTCTTAACTGGTGACAGCTACCCCACTGCTGAAAGAGTTAGAATTGCCTTCCCTGCTTGGAGGGAAGGTCTCCAAGGCTGCAGAGCTCCTGGAGAAGTCAGTAATGTTCATAAAGCTTTGACATAAGAAGGGCATCATTTGAATTATATAAGTGGTATATAAGCAGGCAATGTCTTGTTTACTACCCTACCTAACAGCATATACAAGGATGCTGGGAGAACGCACGTGAGAGAACTAAGTTTGTAATCCCCCTTTAGACTACCCTGACTTCTGGCTCCTTGCACAGTCTAGTTTCAATGCTGAGAAATGTGTACAGACAATTTTCTGCTTCCTATGGCTCAGAATCCACCCGTAAGGGGGTCCAGAGACACATTATGACAGATGGGTTTATTACCTGTGACTTGGAAAGACACGAGTGATCTTCTGAAGATCATTCAAGATGAGTACAAAGGAAACCTCTAAATACCACACAAAACCATGTGAATGTTTAGGGCACATGTACTTTCAAGTCAGCTTAGGCTTTTTTACTGGATGCTGCTTTTTCTTGACTTTGTTCTTAAGACCAAGATATCTTAACTATTGTGAGAGGTTTGGGCAAGACTTCACTTGAATGCTTAACCATGTTTTTTCTTCACTGAAATTATCTATACTATCTCTTTGGTTTATCCAGCTCTACACATCTTAAAGTCCAGTATCTCATAAACTTTGTTTAAAATAACAAACCTTCAAAGTGATGTATCTCAGATTTTCAGGGATATTAAAACCTTTAAATTAAAGCTTAGTCAATAATCCAGTTCCATGTTCACTACTGGAACTTGCATATATGTTCTTATCTTAGTGCATGAAAGCATGTGCAAAAGCAAATCTGTGTACATTGTCTGTATGAAGGAGTGAGATAAAATATTTTCCTCTCTCAAGTGGTATTTATTAGCTACATCTGGAAAGGCCAAACAAAAGAAATTGGTTGAAGTCTATCGGGACTTACAAAGTCATATATGAACTCCAGGAGTCAAAGACAGCTTTGTATGTGCCAGTAAGGAAAAGATGTACCTGGGGAAACTGTTGGAGACAAAAAATACATGATCCTAAACACCCTAAAAACATCCTGATTGAACTGATTTTGGAGATTTATTTTCCTATGTCATCAAGTGCCTGGGTACTATGAGTTTAATAACACAGTTCTTAAGCACAGCTGTCGAACATCTAAGGTCATGACTCTGCACCTAAAAACGTTCCAAGTTCTCCAGCTCTTGCAGAACTGAAAGCACACAGGTTCCCATGAAGAGGTGGATATTTTGTTTTCCTTCTCAGCTGTCATTTCTAGCTGCAAATAACTCAGACATAGAATATATAACACTGCTAGATGTGCTAGATGTGCTTTCATACTACTTAAGCATATTAAAAGCAAGATGAGCTGTTCTTTCAAGGAGGAGACACTTTTCCTCTGGTATGTATTTCAGTGAGACATCAATTTCAAATTTACAATGAAAATGGAGAGGCCAATGCCAAGCAGTTACAAAACACAGCACATGGGCCAGACTATTCAGTTTGCCCAAGATGTGCCTGTGTTGCCACAAGACCTGTGCAGTGACTCAACAAGCAGCAGCACTGCTATGTGTGTTGAGAGGCGGTTTCAAGAGTGCAGTTTGGCTTTGGTTTTGCCTTTTCCCAAAGGAATTTGTTTAGTTACAGATGGTCCTGGTGCTCTGGGAGATGCAACCAGTGCTGCCCATCAACCTACCTTCCTGGAGAAAACAGTAACATCTACTTCCATTAAAATGCAGAGCCAGCACAGACCTTTGACAAGCAGGTAGAGAAAAAGGATAGGCTTTCCTGTTATCACTCCTTTGGCAAGCAAATGTGCTGATTCTGAAGGGGATTCCCCTTTGAGTGGAAGTGTGGTCTTAGCCCCGTGCTCCCATCACCTTGCTGGCACACCAAGGGTCTTTGCAGTAATCTGGTTGCCTGGTGAGACCACCACCAGGAAAAACTCTTGTCCTAAAATACCACAGGTAGGAAAAACACCAGATGTGACTAATTTGTATCTGTTTAGTGGGGAACATGGCTAGTTTCAGTCAGGGAGTCAGAAATTGCAGTGCTGTGGGTTTGTTCTACAATTCCTGGCTTTGCAGTGTCCAGCACAGCAGCCATGCAGAGCTGCACAGGCTGCAGAAACGTCTATGGCCACAGAATTCACAGCTAAGGGGTAACAGTGATTGCTCCAATTGCTGAATGGATTTGATTGTGTTTTATTGCTTATCTTGCTGGGAAGTTTCTCCTGTGTAAAGTAGTAGTGCTGGAATTGCTGTTTCTAGGGAGGGAGCATGCTGCCTACCCCACTCTGGATAATTTCCACATCTCTGAATATCATGAGTCAAACTTTGGCCTGAAAATACAACTTACAGTAATTCAAGAAATGATCTCCAGCTGAATTCAAGGCTGAAGTCCACAAATTTGACTATATAAAAACTGATATAATGGGAGTGTGTGTGTATAAATATAATGTATTTCTCAGTAACTGTAATCATGCAATGCATTAATGCTTGGTGTTGTCCCCTATAAATGCAATGCACCTGGTATTGGCTCATACAAATACAACACTTACTGAAGAGATTGATTTCCATCATTCCATAAGTGAAGCCCTTAAAATCTGCTACCTGATATGATGATTCATGTTCTTGTTTGTGTTGAATGTCACACAGTGTAAGAGAGCGTTGCCTAGAGGAACAAAAGAGACGGAGGCAGCGAGCAACAAAGAAAATCAGCACCTTCATTGGCACTTTTATACTTTGTTTTGCACCTTATGTAATTACAAGGTAAGTCCAAACCTATATACTGGAAAAGAGTACTGAGATGCACTCTTAACTCAGAGAAGTAGGGCACTCTGAAAGAGAAAACTGTTCAAGTCTTCTGTGAAGATTTTGTGCGGCGTTTCCGCTCCTGTGCCAGAGATCGAGTTTACTGAGCTAACAAAATGATGTTAAATGTCATAGCACTCATCTGATACAATCCTGATGCAGTCTGTGGGCCAAATTCTGCTTGTTGAGCTCGGTTGAGATGTTGGTCACATGGGAGTGATTTAGGAAGTCAGTCCACGGGATTTTGCAGACTTTTTTCAGGTCAAAGAGGTGCTTATTCTTCACATTGCCTCCTCAGTTCAGGGGGTGGTCTGCAGGAGAAGACACTTGTCTGCATAGGTCAGACTGTAAGAACCTAGTCAACAAGATCCAACAGAGTGAGAATATGGTCCACAGACTTAAATGATGGTTTTGTCTGACTAGATAGAGTTTATTACTCAAAAACATTAAATAGCAAAGCTGTTCTGGCTCATAGCTAAAAAACCCATATTGTGATTTATGGTCAGATGTCTACCCTCTAGCTTATCTTTGGAAATGGCTCCTGTGGGAAACACAAAATTAATCCAATGAAACATGAAGTATTAGAAAGTGAGTATATCCAGAGAAATGTTTTCTAGTCATTGAAGGAAATTTACCACTTGCATTCCTTATTAAAAGGCTCTGGAAAAACTGAAATGTTACTATGGAGAGCAGAGAAAGAAAAAGATATTTGAAAAGTATCTCTTATTTCACTACAATAAAATAGAAATTATTGGAGTTGACTGCAGTCAAACTCATATCCACCATGAAAAGCCTTTGAAGAAGCCAAAGACTCGATGTAAGTGGGCATGGAGCCAACCCCAAGCTTTTCCTATTCAGTATAATATCTTGAATTTCTGTTTCTAACATACCAATCCACAAGAAGGTCTTGAATTCTCTTGGCAAAAATGGAAACCTGCATGTCACATTGATTTTAAGTTCATGATAATAATAGGCAATTAATTCATGCTGTTTCTTTGTAACAGTGCTGCAAATACATTTGTAACAGTTACTACATTTACCTTCACTTTCACTTAAGTAGTCACAAGAAGATACTCCATGCTGCACACCATAAAAGGTTATGAAAAGATTCATAATTACAGGCATGCAGGCTATAAAAGAGTATTTGTCTCATTACAAATGGTTAAATTACATTTTATGCTGCATCTCTGAACTTAGTGAAAATCACTGCAGTCAGGGAATAGCTTGTGGCTCTGTCCTGATTCCCTGAGTGCTCTAAGCAGGACTGTCAGAAGTGTTTTTGTTCTGCTTCATAGGCATCACCTCCCCACCTCCTCTTAACACTGTGGCATCCTAAGTTGTGTCCCAGTAGCCTTAAGATACAGAAGAAGGGTTGGAAAAATCCTGACCCTCCTCCCTTTAGTCAATCCAATAATCATTTAAACGCTCCCCTGAGTCTTCAGTTTGTTGAGGACTAATAGCTTTGCCATAGAGAGGGACTATGAGAAGAGTCAAGACATAGGGTTTGCATGCATGAAGGTCTGAGCACTTTCCAGGTGTGCTAGGTGGGGTGAAAGTTATCACTTTCCTGGCCTTTTCAGTTCTGACATGTCTAGGGAGATTGCTGCACAATAGTCTCTGGGGAATTCCCTCTTCAGCTGCTCGAATGATCTGGAGGAGGAGATTGAGTGTACCCTCAGGAAGTTTGCAGATGAAATGAAGCTAGTGGGTGTGTAGACCTGATTGAGGGTCTTCAGAGTTAAATAAGGCCAAACACTGCATCCTGCACTTGGACCACAACACCACCATGCAATGCTACAGGTAGGGGCAGAGAGGCTGAACAGCTGCCCAGAGAGAAAGGAGTGAGGGCTGATAGTCAACAGCAGCTGAGCATGAGCTAGCAATGTGCCCAGGTGGCTGTAAAAGCCAATGACATCCTGGCTTGCATCAGAAAAAATGTGTCTAGCGGGACCAGAGCAGTGATAACACCTCTGTGCTGGGCTCTGGGGAGGCTGCAGCTCCAGGGCTGTGTTCAGTATTGGACCTCTCACTCACTGCCACAGGGACACTGAGGGGCTGCAGTGTGGCCAGAGCCGGGCACAGAGCTGGGGAAGGGGCTGGAGCACAAGGGTGATGGGGGGGGCTGAGGGAATGGGGTTGTTCAGCCTGGAGGAGGCTGAGGGGAGACAGGAGCACTCTGCAACTCCCTGACAGGAGGCTGCAGTGAGGTGAGGGTTGGTCTCTTCTCCCAAGTAACAAATGGCAAGAGGAGATGGCCTCAGGTTCCACCAGGAGAGGTTTAGATTGGACACAAGGAAGAATTTTTTCCCTGAGAGGGTTGTTGGACACTGGCTCAAGCTGCCCAGGGATGAAGTGGAGTCTCCATCCCTGGAGATACTGCAAAGTCATGTAGCTGAGCTGCTGAGGGATGTGGTTTAGTGGTGGGCTTGGCAGTGTGAGGGGAGTGGCTGGACTCAATCATCTTAAAGATCTTTTCCAACCAAAACAATTCTACGATCCTATGAATCTCAGACCTTGCTGGACATGCCATTGCATGGAGGGGTTTTTGAGGACATGCATTACTGTGCTCCCCTATCCCTCACATAGCTGATGGTGGTGAAGTCAGCGGGATTAGGAGGCTTTTGAGCTAAAACATGTAAGCAAGTACTATTTTCTGGACCATGTCCAGTGCTTTGCACAAGATAGAGGCAATCAATCACAGTTCAAGGCATTGAACAGAAGACAGCCAATGAAGTGTATTGCTCAGCCTGTCATTTGGACTGCCAGCTCTAATCAGCAATGTACTTAAATTAAACATGCTTTTAAGTACTTTATTAATTGAGGCCTGAAAGCTGCAAATCACAAGGTTTTACTTTAACATCTGTCTGCTTTCACAGTAAAACTAAATAGTTGTCTCTTGCAATTCCATGGAACAATGAAGGAGTTTATAACCCCAAACAGAGAATTCTTCTCTGAATAAACAAGAGTTTTTCAGATTACATTAAGGTAAAAATCAGATTAGGCACCTCTTTTATGAAGACAACACCATTCTAATTAGTTCAGCAACTACTCTTAAATAGTGTATCCATAGAATCTGATTCTTCTTGATTCAGTGTTTCTATTGTAGCAAGATGACTGATGTGTTACCTCACATCACAGATTTCCAAGCAGAGCTTGTTTCTTGCTTTGTAAATATTCAATTAGTTCACGTCTCTTCTTTTGTTAAATTTATTATTATGCAATTAAATAACATTGTTCAAAGCCTGTTTTCTCCAAGGAGCATTTTCATAAGAAAAAAAAAAAAGTCATATGAGTTTCTAATATTAATTTCTAACTCCAGGCATTTCATAGCGAGATACAGAACTTTGCTCATGTAAGTTAATAAGCACGGTCAATGGGGAAGGAAATTGGCCTTAAATTAAAAATCCTGAAGCAATATCAGAACGAAGTTCATAGCCTCAAACCCTCAGGTTATGGAGGAGGATGGTGGAACAGGCAGAAGAAGATTAAAATTCTCTTGTATCATCTCTGGGGCAAAAGGGGTAAGCAAACTGTAACTGTTTTCAGAGGGATTGCCTGACCTCTCTTCATGCAGATCCTGCTCAGGTAGACAAGCAAGTTCAGAATGCAAGTTACTTTCTTGCCTGTCTGTGTATATGAATGCATAATTTCCCTATGCAATCCTAGATTGACATACTCAAAGAAAGTAGCCTTCTAGTCTTCATCAAAAGCCTCAGCTGATGTGAGGTAGAGATATTTTCCTCCTGGGTAGGAAAATGTCATGGTGCAAGCCAAAAATCTTGATAGCTGCGTGCTATCATCATATCTCTCTGATGTCTCGCTATTCTCACATCTCTGGACTGACAGGTAGTTCCTGCAGCTCTGGGGAACAGCAATAGCTGAAATCAATGGTTTGCAAGATTTCCTAGAAGAGATTTGAAAGATTAGCTATAAGAGCCCAAATGTCTGCTTCCCTACAGAAGCTGGCCTGATGAAATATATGCACCACTTAAGGGACAAAAGTGGCAAAGGGTATTTCAGCCAACCACCAGTGCAATATCATCTTTGTATCAAGAAGCAATCATTTAAAAAAAGCTTTTTGAATAGCAGGACAGCACACAAAATAGTCTTCCAAGCAGTAAAATCAACAAGATTAAAGTCGAGGTCAGCTTTTGATATCATTAACACAAAAGAAACAACTAAGGTCTAATTCTGATACTGTGGGACTTGTGTGTGTGGGGAGGGAAAAACCAAACCCACAATAAGAATTAAACACAAACAGAAAAGTTAGAAATGCAAGCTTAAAGAGCTGGTTCAAATCCCTGAAATAAAAAAGGTATTGAAGACCAGGCAGTAAAAGAGTGGCTTAGGGAAGCAAGATGGGGAATGATGTAGCTGATACAGTAGAATTTAATTCACAGGTAGCACTGAAATATTAATGCTCCTTCACTGAAAATGTCTTCTTTTTCCTGAAGCTTTTCAGGAAAATTGCAGCTATGCCTATAATTTCCCTCATAAATAAGAAACAAACCCCTCTTTCAAAGGCAATAAAGTATGTGACATGCCTTGAAAGACTGACATTTAGTTGTTTGTACACGGAATGGAATTGCACAGCTTAGGGTTTATCTGCATTTCTGTGTTTGCTGCCTGTTGTCTGCAAGTGTAATTTACCATAAAAAATAATGCACAAGAATTGCTAAATGTGTAAATACCAAGGACACTTAGGGAACATAATCATAGAAGATATTTTAAATGCTGTGCATAGAAGTGTAGGTTTTTTAGCTGATCAGTCAAGGAAAGTTAGGAAGTCTAGTCTTGCAACCCAGAAGTGTCTATTCGATATGCTTTAAATGGAGATTGGTAACCTCTTGTAGAACTGATTGACAGGTTCAGGCAGAAATCTGTCACATTTCAGTCATTCAAGGCATCCACTGAATTTAATTAAACTCCATCAAATTGCCATCTGCAAAGCATCCAGTAAACGTAAATCTACCAGGTGAAATTCAACATGATGAAATTAAAAATGCAAAGGAGGCATTAAATGTAGGAAGTGGAGAATAACAAGGAGGAGGATGGCTTATGGTAGGTTGCAAAGTAAATATGACTCAGTAGAGGATTAATTTAGAAATAGTTCTTGTTTTTAGAGCATATTAACATGAGTGTCATAAGCTACATTTTATTAAACAAGAGAGAATACACCAGATGACACCCTGCAGCAGCTTGAGTAGATGATGCTGATATTTGAGTCTGGATCCTTCTTTGTAAGAAAGATATCACCTATGAGTTACAAGTAGAGGTTGAAAGAACAGCATTTGTTTAGTAGAAATGAGAGAGAAATGGGACAGATGGTACTTTGGTATCTCAAAGTTGCTTACAGTGACCAGCTGAGCCAAGGGACATCAATGGAGGGCCAAGAGCAAATTCCAAGTATTTTCATGTAACAGCCTGGTCCCCTCAAGTTTCTCTGTGAGCCCAGAGTATCTTGGCTTATGTCACTATCCCTACAAAACATCCTTGTACAGGTGCACCTCATTTGTAATGGAAGTGATATATAAAGTTATCAAGTTTCCAGGACAAAGCACACAAAGAACTACCAATATCATGACAGTGGCTAAGACCCCAGCACTGGCTGCAAACCCATGGAGCTCAGCCCAGCATTCCTATCAAAGAGGAACCAGTGCTTTTGTCATGGAGTTGGCAGTCTAGGCAAACCAGAATGCAGAGGACAAGCTTGTAGTTAGTAGTGTAACAAATTAAAGCTCCTTAGTCTCATTTTTGTGCTCAAAGGACTACTAAACTGCTTGAAATACCAACACTATTCTCATTGCTGCTACAGGAATCACACTTGAGATTGCTCCTTGGAAATAGTGCTTTGTCTGAAGAAACTTCAGCAACTGAAGTGTTTTCCAGGCAGGTGTAAGAACACAGGCTGCTGAAAAGAGTTTGAGCAAAGATCATATTTGCCATTGCATAGTGGGTCTCTCCAGCAGCACATCAGGCTGGTCATCCTCTAGAAAAGCCAATAGTTTCTCAACAGCTGTAGAGACAGATACTGAACAGAACTGCCCTTCAGTGTTGCTCAAAGATACCTCCTTCTCCCAAGGAGTTAAAAGGTTTGCCTTGCTGAATTAGCTGCAAATGTATATGTTTGACCTTTAAAATGACTGTTTTGAAAAGATATATTATGCCATCTCTCCATGAATGAGCTTTTCTTCCTTGTGTGCTTGTCCTGTGACCCAGACAAATTCTCTCTGTAAGAGTTGGACTGGCTAAGAAATATAGATAGGACTGGTGAGGTGGCTTCTCAGGTACACTAAAGGGAACCTAGAAGCATGAGTTCTGACTAGATGCTGTGGTTTTAAGTAGCTAATGGCAGGGGAATGAGACTCCCATGAGACCAAACAATGGTTTCAGACTTCAGTGCTCAAAGTATGGTTTTGCTTTGATATTTAGAAAAGTATGTTAAACAATGCAGAAATAATGTTTTTACGAGTCTTGTGGTTAAATTTGCATTCATGATGCATCAGGAAGTGTGAGAGTCATCAGGAAACATACCTGAGAAGATTATACTCCTTTCATTCCCTTTGGAGCTATATTAAGCCTGTGATGAACTTCAGAAACATTGATAGTATGACACACACTACTAGAAAAACGCACAAGAAAAAAAGTGTTAAATGAAGAAAAAACATAAAGAAGTGTAAATGTTACTGTCTAACAAGAGCTCTTATTAGGACTGAAAACCCTAGAGACATCAGAGAAAATAACACATTGTCAGTATAGATAAGTTTTGGCAGAGACTCAAAGTGTAATGGTTGAGGATATGTTATGTAGGAAATGATTTATCAGTAGGTGATGCATGATATTTGGAATGAGCAGAGAACTTTCTGTGAAGTGTTGACCTGCCTTCCACAGAGTATTTGTGATACCAAACATGGTGTTCACTAGACAGTAAAAATAGAGTTGGGTACAATACTCTAAAGTGAGTATCTTGGCCTGAGTGATCCCGACGAGTTGAAAACCCAGCTCTACATCAGAGATTTTGACTCAGTTTTTACTCTCCAAAAGGCATATTCAACATTTATTGAGGCAAATGATCAAGAGAGCTTTTTAAAAGGGAATACATCCAAGGTCTGCTTCCAGTCACTGTAAATGTACAGACAGAAGTACCAGTCTAGGATGCTCTGAGGTTTGGAGGTCAAGACACAGTGATGGGAACTGTATGTTCCCATTCTTGGGAAACAGATCTTAAGTTTACATTTGCAGTCTTGGAGGGGAGAACTACAATCACATTTTCATGAGTGTGACCGGCTTTTTCTTTCTTTCTCTTGCAATTGGCCAGGAATAGATTGAAGAGTTTGAGGGAATGTTGGGGGATCATTTGCTTACAGTTGTGCTGTCTCTCTGTATTTTTAATACAACTATTCGCTCTTTTAACTTTCCTCTTTCCACAGACTTGTTGAATTATCCTCTGTGGTCCACATCAATTCCCACTGGGGAATCATTTCCAAGTGCTTAGCTTACAGCAAAGTCGTTTCAGACCCTTTTGTGTACTCTTTGCTACGGCATCAGTACAAGAAGACATGGAAAGACATCATAAGCAAGATCCTCAAAAGAAGCTCCATCAATTCCTCTGCCCTCACAAGCGAATCGCACAACCGGAATATATTGCAGCTGAATGAATGAAGAGCTTGGTATGGGACATATAAGACACATAAAACCATATGTGGGAAACAAAAGTAACTGGTCTATCTCTAGTAGCTGCTCTCAGCTGTCAAGGTTTTGGGAGGCAGTCATGGACAGGTTGAGGCCCAGCCTGTGTCCCTCCAGTAGCCCACGTACCACCTGAGGTGGGCAGGCTGCTTTGTGCCTCCTGTCTCTGACCAAGAGTGCTATTGATCTGTGGTCCTGCAGGCTTCTCAGATACAAATCTCCCATTGATTTCCATCAGCTGTTACACATACATGTGGGGTAAAAAGCTGGTCCTCAGCAGGAGGACTCATGGGGGTAGTGGGTGCAAAATGGTTCCTTCATAAGATTATTCTGAAGAGCTGCACAGGGATATTTGTGCTGTATTTTTCACTGGCTGCAGGTAATGCTCTCTTCAATGGAGCTGCCAAGCTGGCTTTGGAAAAAACACCTCAAATCAGTTGTTTCAGTAGATTCTATAGAGAACTCTTAATAGGAAAAGCTTAATAGAAAAGATCTTCACCTAGATACTCATACAGTGCCCAACATAGCTTTCAACCTCTGCTGGTACATGTTATTTATACAATTCTGTAGAACTGAAGGAAGAGAAGAATCACTTTTGAAGTATGCTACAGGCTGGATTCAGCCTCCTCATCTAGGTTTTTTAAGTAACTTCCACAGATTCCCATTATTTTTCTCCTCACTGAATCTCAGAAAAATAAAGATGGTAGACAGGATGGAAAGGTCAGGATGCCTCCTGCCTACTTTCCACTATATCTGAGCTATAAAGAGATGCATTTTGCCCAAAGCTGCAGAGCTGGGCACTGTGCCCAGGAGAAAAAAAATAGATTCTCTCTTTCTGAGGTATTATTAATCATGTGGGTTTTTTCCCTACAGATATGTTACTCAAAGGTGAGCCTAAAGCTGAGTTTAAAAGTATAATTTCCAAAGCAAGTGAAGCAAAAACAATAAACTCCCTCCTGACCGTGAAAGTACAGCCAATAATCTGAATCCACATCTGAACGTGCAAATCTCAGGAGGTTCCAGTAGGTATCTTTACAGCTCTACATTGCAGCTATGCATAGTGACAGTATTAACATTTACCATGCATTCAGTTCTGTCTGCAGCTAACACAGGCCTAAACACATGAACATTTTCAAAGCCAGGATAATCCTACATGTCACATCTCCTCAAATACTGCCACAGTATCTTAAAAGGGTTAATGGTTACAAAAATTAAGCTCATCAGCAGCTGATAGATGGCTTCACAACTGTCACATAGGCACGGGATGCTGAAGCCATCCTCTAGAGACTCACAAAGAACAACTTTCCCAAGGAACTTCCAGTGACTTCTCCCTCAATTCAGTGAAAACACTATGAAATGAGACAGTTTTTCAAGTGTTTTCTTATGAAGTTGTAGAACATGAAGAGCAATAATCAGTTGCCATTTGTGTTGCTATGATTATAAGGAATAATCAATTTCAAAACCAACTTGCATTAGCAAACTGTATCATCCTCATAAAGTCTTAAAGTTATTTAAAAGTTATTGATTTCAAATGCTTCATATTTATACTTCCATTGCAAAAGGCTTAATACCAATTCTGACCTTGACTCTGCACACATTTTTCTCCAGCAAGTTACATAAAGTCCATAAGGCAACAGCAGGTCAACATCAGAAATAAAACTAACTTTTGCTGGGTAGGTCAAGCAAGCTGTGCAATGGCCATGTAGTACATAGTTTCTTTTGTGACTTAAATGGCAAATAAATGCCCAGATTTTGAACAGTCTTGGTTAATTAGGCTTCATGCATTATAACAGTTGCCATAGCTGACTAGGTTACTACCCATCCTTGCTCATTTTCTGACTGTCAATACCATATCAAGAAAATAAGGCCTTGAGCACTACAAATGTAGGATTACTTTGTAGTTACCACCCTCCTGTGTCCCCTAAGCAAAGGGCACTGTTTGGTGCCCATAGCTCTGCAGAATCCCTAACAGCAAAGGTTAATGAGCTAAATCAGTATATCTCCCATCACTTCTGCTAAATGATCAGTATCAGTCATTTTGCAAACATCAGCATGCTTCATTTTGCAAGCTCTACCATGAATATCAGCATTTGATGGAGTAGACACTAGGGCAAGTACAGCTGCCTTTATACCTGGCAAAAGCTTTTCTCTGATTAAGTTTCTAGGCAGTGACTCAAAGCCCAGACAGGTAACTCAGTGATGGGTTTCACCCCAAAGTCAGTGAATGTGGGGTAACACCTCAGCTGTCAGTTAGGAAGGCAAACCTTGCCTTAGCCCTCGCTCTGGCACGGTACTACAGTTACAAGGAACCTTGTTAGTGTAGAAGCTGCTTTTTAAATTGAAGGAATAAAACAAAGAAGATCATCAACTACCACGTAAACAAAAAAATTCAGCTTAACTATTAATTCTAGTTAGTAAAAAAACCCTCAGTTACAGTAAAAAACACACACAAATATAGTTACAGAGTGCAAGTAATGTTTCACAACAATGCATTCAGAATTAGCCCTTAGGCAGATTAAATAGTCTACCTCATCCTAATCATTTTACTACTTAGGCTTAACATAATTTTCTCAGGTGCAATACATAAAACCACACAGTTTAGTACCCGTTTCTTAAGAAAGCCAAGTCATTTTGATGATTGTATTGGAATACAGGATAGTAGGAAGTTGGTTAGTAGCAAGTTAAACAAAATGAAAAGCTCTATATCAGGTTGTTGTATGTTTTACCAAGACCACTTTTACTTAAGTAAATTGCAACATGATGATTGGTAAAGTCCACAGCTGTTGTCAACTTACACGTGGGGCTGTTGCCAAAGTCAATGAGAGGTTTGTATATCAATAAACCCAGCCCCAGAGGGATCTGAAATCTTGAACTAGTTATTCAAACTGAGTAAAATAATTTCCTAGGAAGAAAAAAAACCAAACCACCATTGTACATTTAGGATGGCTAGTAAGAGATGGAGAAAAATACAGCACTGGACTTGTCTCATTATGCTTCTGTATCACAGTCAGTCCCTGGCTGATTTATGTGTCACCATGAGCAATAAATCTCTCCTCTTGTACATGTTTAAAAATTTGTCTTTCTTTCATGGTGCCTTTCTTCACAAATTAATCCAATAACAGAGAATAAATATAATCTCCCCTTACTTACATCAGGTCTCTGACACATCATCACATTTCTACCACCCGAAGCAAGCGAGAGCTGTGGATGCTGGTGCTTGACAAACCGACTCAGTAGACAAAGCAAAACATTTCCTAATGATGTTTTATAAGATATTAGAAATACAATACTGTGGCTTGTTAAGTGCTAGATATTCACCTGAATTCTTATAGGCAACTGGCAATGTTTTCTGAGATGTCTAAGTGATGAATGTAGATATGAGCATCTATCTGTCTGATGAGTATTATATGTACTATATGACTCTTTGACTCGAGTGAGTTAAAATAATGATGGTAAATGTAATGAAAAACACTTTATTTTTATCTAACCATGAAGCAGAACTGTTCTCTTGTCTAACACAAACGTGTGTGTATGTGTGTGTAGAGGGAATTCTCTTTTAAATAAGTTTGTAAAGTATGGCTGCAATGTGTGCCCAAAGTGTGGAACTGCATGTGCAAAAAACTGTGCAGCTGCTTAGGCAATATGCAGTGTTCTGTTTGTTGGTGTCTGTGATCAGTATGCAATATCTATTTCTCACATGCATGTTCAACTGATATCTTCTTCATACCTTGTAAATTTAGCAGGCAGAACATTGGCAGCCAATTAAGAGAATTTAGTCCATTGTGTCATTTTGCAGATTCAGATCTTTTCCCCCTCGATTATTACTTATATAAACTCAGAGTCCTAACTGTGAATTAGGATCCTATTTTGTGTTACATTTTGGATCCAGTTTGAATGTGAAGACCTGGGTAATTTCATTTGGCAAAAGATAGGAGAAACTGATAAGAGTTTACTGAATATATAAGAAGTACCAGGTCCTCAGCTGACATAAATCAACATAATTGTTGTTTCACTTGAGGATACAGCCCCATTAGATAACTATACTCAGATCTAACAAATGTGTCTTCCAAATATGTAGGGCTCACATTGTATTTACAAATGGAAAGATGTAAACAGGATTTAGGGAGTTCACCATATGCATGCATGCTCACTTGCAATGTCAGGCAACTTCAGCACTTAAAGTTCTATAACTGTTTTTACTCTTGGAGTAAAAAAAATCCCAACAACCTCTTTTCAGTGCTACTTAATCAGATTTTTTTATAACCACTCTTATACAGCCTGATGAGTGCTACAGCAGCTGCTTATCACAACCTTTCTGAGGTCAGAAGGGACCTCTGGAAGTCATCTTGGCCAGCTTCTTGCTACAGTTTACCAGCTCAGATTTGCCAATGCTTCTGTTTGCCCTGCAATAGTGCTGGGAAACGATCTCAGTCTGCTGCAGGTCAACAATAAAATCTTCTTGGAAATATATATTTTTTCTTTTTCCATAAATTTGGGAAGACATCTGAGACAACTTAAAAAGAGCTGCATGGGAACAACTTCAGAGGTTACAAAATGCACAGAAATAGTTGTGAACAGGGAGCTGAAGGTCAGGAAGACTGGAAAGGGCTTTGCTGCCCTGCAATAATACATGCTACCTTAGCTGCAACAGGCGTTTCCTAGTGACCTATTTTCACACTGGGAGCTCTACATGTCTCTCAGCCATCCACTTACCCCAAAAGAAAGGTGAAGTTTCTGTCAAAGCCTAGTAGCTGCTATAGAGTGGAGGGAGGTTAGAAGAGCAGCACAGCCTCTATCAGAGGATCCTTGTGTGTGAACGACACAGATGGTTTTCAGATGGGCTATATGGAAACTAAACACATTGTTTGAATGATCAGAAACAACCTACACCTGGATGAGCCTTATCTTAGGAGATAGACTAGTTCTTAATGACCAGGAGCTTTAGGTAATTTGAAGAAGTATTTCTTTTCTGGACCTACATGCCTAACATTACATAGTTTCCTTATCTCAACCCTACATGAAGAAGACTCTGGATATTTTGTCCTCTATATTTTCACATGTGCAGTGAAGACCTTTGAAACAATCTCCTGGAAACTGCTTGCTTTTCATTCCTGTTGGAACTGTCTTCTCCCCACATTACATGTTCTTGTGATTAAACAAAGCCTAAAAGCAAAACCAGAGACTTCACATCTATGTCAGTTCATTGCTACTTGAACCTGAAAAGTACTAAATATTTCAGCACAACACACTCAGCACAGAAAGCTCAGTTAGATCCTGATCCTGTGGTCACTATTTGTTTGCATCAGTGGGTAGCTCTGGATAGTTAGGGCTAAGCAAAGACTTAGAATCAGGGATTATATCTTTATAACTTACCCAAGTGAGAACAGTAATATTTTATCCTTAAATCTATTTCTTTTTTTGGTAAATTTGCTTTTTATGCTTTCAGAATAGAAAAAAACCATCTTTGATGGGTGAGGTTTCTTCATGAAAAGCATCCTGCTGAAAAAAGGCACCTGTCCCTGTTGGGGGGTGTAAAAGTTTACATGGAGAAAAGAGCTGCTGCAGTCTTTGTCAAATGTCTACCTGTAGTCCTGGTGTGTATCATGTAAATATGGTAAATATGTGTTTAGGATTGCTGGTTTTTAAGCAAATAATGCTGCTCTAATGAAACAGAGAAGTGGCTACAGTTTATGATACAGATCTATATTTGTAAGAAAGATGGTTGGCCCTCTAGACTGCAAGTGCACTTCAGAAATGTGTGTGTTGAGAAGCAAATGCATCAGGTGTTTGACAGCAGGCATGTGCAGTAATGTAGTGAAACAGGCTTTTTTTGTTGTTGAAGAAATGCTATTGCACATGGTTTCAATGTACCCAAAGGCACGAGTCCACATGGTTGATTAACAATCCACAAAGATCTATTAGAAGGAATTCCATTTGGAGTTATTACTGAATACTAGGAAACTGGTTTCTACAATTAGAGCTTGAAAGCAAATCTTTCTTAAAAATCATACAAATAGCAAAAAAAAAACCCAACCAGAAAGCCTTCTTCCTCCTGGGATTTGGATCCAACAAGAGTTCTTAAAGAAAAAGAAAAGCAGTGCTTTGCACTGAGATGCCACTATGTCCTAGTGAGAAATTAGTGGCAATGCAACATGGCCCAGGATGCAAAATTGGCTGTAGCCTTCCTCTTGCTGACCATCACAAGTAGTTCTGTTCAGTCATGTTGCACTTACACTACCTTCAGTTCTTGAACAAAAATGACACAAAGAAGCCCAGTTGGATGTCAAAGTGTTTTACATTACCTTATGACCACAAAATCCCTATGCAAAAGGCAGGCAATTCCTACCTCTCCTGTTTGCTAATGTGATCCATGAGCTACAGAGAGGAATAAAATGAAAAGAAAAAGAAGAAAAGAAAGAAATCTGATAGATTTAATTTAATTCCTTTTTATTTTTGAGGAAAAATTGTCAGTAAAAGACTCAGTGTCCTCATGGTCACACAGAAAATGTGACAAGGCTGAGGACAAGGCTCTGCCATCCAGCCCAGCCTCATTCAAGTAAAATAGAGCTACCTGCATCAGCCAAAGTAAAGACTGGGTCTTTTTGTAACAGAAACCATAGAGTTTCCCAGATAAGATGTCTGAAAATTCATCATCACAGATTGCCTTGGAAAATAGAACTAGATAAATAAAAGGTGCCTTGATTTACCTTTACTTATAAACAGTGTTTTTCTCGACTTTAGATTTCTTTCACAGCTTTTTTCATGTTCTTAAGATCATTTTAGGATTAAAAAAATCCCATCTATTTGGCAACCACTAATCATTCCATTCTGAATTCTTGCAGGAATGTAATGTATAGCCAGTCTTTCCATATACAGTTAGATGTAAACATTTGCCCTTAGATGAGATTCTTAGATGATTAGGAGCTGGTTTTACAAACCCTTGCTTTAAGGCCAGTGGGGATTGCTTGGATGAGTAAGGACCATTCCTACAGTGAAAGATATAAAAGGTCCAGACTCTGTATTTAAACCTTGTTTTCTTTTGCAAATGATGAAGATAGATGGTTTCCTACTTTGAGAAACACCAAGCCAGCCTGAAGAAAGATAACTCTGAAACAACATTAATAACAGCTACTGTAGATAGGGTATGTTTGCATTAGATTATTATAAATACACTCTTATAATTTATTGCATTTTACCCTTTTTTTTCTTTGTATAACAATGGGATGTAATTGCAGGGGCTATTTATTTAGGGGGGGAAATGGCAATATAAAGAAAACCTTCCTAAATTGCATGGCGAGATACACAGACCACTTTGTAATGACAATATACTCCAGAGTGCCATGGGTTAACACGGACTTTATGGTCCCAGGTAAGCTAAACTGCAACAATCTATCTCCCAATAGGCAATTCAGAGATATAGATTAATTGATGTAGGAGCAGATACAGGAAAATCTGCTGTATTAGTACCTACACTTTAAAGGAGTACAATAAAACACATTTTAATCCTGACTTCAGATTTTTGAGTAAGGGGGCCTGTGCTGCCTATTTTGTTTACAATGGCTTGTGCTCTGTGAATTCATATCAAATGTTGTAATATATTTTTATTACCTAGAGTTAATGGTTAATACAAAGTGATACATGTAAATAAATAACACCTATATATGTATATTGTGATTTTGTTAACTTTACTGTTAATGAAGCGTGATCATGATAAATGACCTGGTGTGAGCTATTTTCTCATATAAAGTTAACATTTTGAAAGCTCTCTTTCACTTCATTGTTGCAAAAGTCAAGCCTGTAGTGGCATTGCAATGGTGTGGTCTGATCAGTCCTGGTCATTTTTGGAAAACAACTACAGAGTCCAGTGCAGTAGAGAATTGCTTCACTGCAACGTGAGCAACACAAGTGAAACAATTGGAGATCCTCAATACATAATGCCTATATCTAGCCTTAACACATATATTAAGTCTTAATACACACAGTCCTGCTTAAATTTAGCTTTTTGACATCTTGATCAAGTTTTCATAGTTGGTGTGAAAGCAAGGCTTGGGGCAGTTGGTAGTGTGGGAGTTCCCTCTTCCTACTCTGAGCATCCTTGCCCACACAGAGCTCCCAGCAAAAGGTCTGTGGAGGTTTCAGGCTCATCCTGAGTACTCATGAGGCTTTCCCTGCAGAGATAATACCTCCTCACAGACCAGAAGTCTTTTATTGTCTATGTAAAGCCCAAACTCTTGGTCCACACATGTATTTTGCTGTAGACTTACAGGGTTTAATCACTAACTGTGCCTTAATAACAAGATCATAAGTTCAATACTCAGATGCAGGTGAGCACTTGCTGAAATCAACATCTCCAGTCTTCTCCCTGTGATCTCTAGACAGTGATTTGAGTTGAAGATTAAATTCTACTCCAGTGCACAGTGCACACCTCTTAAGGGCCCCTTTGCTTCCCTTACAGGTGTCAAATATCTGCTGTAGAAAAGCAGAAGAGACCCCAGAGAAGCTCAACCTTCTCAGACATTGAATAATTTCTCATTTAACCACCATGATTACTTTGTGCTATATCTTTTCTCCCTTTTATTTTAAACAGCTCAGCAAATAAGTTTCTGTTTTCCATCTTTCTCTGTGCATGTCCTCCCTTGTAACACACAGATACACATAGATGGTCTCTACAGATTAACACCAAGCTCTCAGAAAGGCTGTCAAGGCTGGTAAATAGTTTACTCATGTTCAGCTCATAATCACTTTCAATTTACACTGAAGGCAAGGAGCAAATCAGGCTCCAAAAGCAATGCTCACACTGTTGTGTTTGGAAGAAGAAGCTGGAAACATGCTGGCTCTGCAAACCCTCAATGCCACAATAATGTCCTTTTACAAGGGGAATACATGTCCCAGTATCACAGATCTGTCCTGGGTTCCAGGCTCAAACAAAAACCTCAAAGGAAACCTGCTAACACCATGGGAGAGTTCCTGGGAGGCTACTCCCTCTGAATCTGTGGGAGGTTTTATTTTGCTCTGGTCTCTATTACAACTGCTTCTTTTCATCCCTTAGGAAGGACTTAAATATTGCCTTTCACATTACAAAGGCTGATGCAAAGGAATGTTAATTCCTGGAGAGTTTTGCTTGGAGATTTAGCAGTGACAGAATAATTATCCTGGAAAATGCATCTCATTTCCAAGGACTTACCATCCACGTGGTTATAAACCTTTTTTCTTTTGCCAGCATCAAGCTAGGCCACAGTTAGAAGCCTCATCCCAACTTCTGCTACACAGACTTTTGAAGGAAACAAGTTGTAATGCCATCAATTCAATGGCCATGCATCCAGCATGGCAAGATACCTCAAACAACAAAACTCCTTATTTATTCTTCCATCTTTAGTGGCACGTAGAACAGGGGCCCAGCCAAAGCTGAAGGATTCCCAACACAAAATAAAGAGATGTATGTTGGCTCCTAGAGCTGTAGTCCATTCCTGGTCTTCACACACTAGATCAGTACATGACAAAGTACATCTCAGCACTTCACCAGGTGGCCAAGAGTCCTCTCAAGGGGAAAGGCTGAGAGCCACTAGTTGACAACAAGCTGATATAAACTGATATTATATCCCTGTGTGTGACTGTATGGACCATTTTTCCAATGGCTGTGTGCAGATATGCCATGCAAAAAGTGCAGAAACACCCATAGCAGTGCTGTTTACTTAAATTATTGGAGTTGTGTCCCTCCCAGAGTATTCCAAATGTATTTATTGACAGAAAGCTTGAAATGAAAGCCAAAATCAAAGAAAGCAAACCATGAATATATGGCAATAAACATTGTGTCAACAGAAAGAAGAAGCTTCCCAAGGGAAGAGAAGATTAAATAGATACTCCTCAACATAGGAAAAGGAGATATAGCTCAGGAGATGCTTTTCCAGTTAGGCAAGAGAAAAGAGCAAGTGGCAGCTTCAGCCATCCCATTCATAACATTGGGGCCTCTCACTGGGGTCTCACCCTGACAATGACTTAAGGAAGCACTTGGGTGCTTTGGTTTGTTTTGGTTTTTAAATTAAACTCCACAAATCCCAATCCTTGCAGCTCAGTATTTTCTAGGTAGTTACTTTATTAATCATTAAACCTCACATTTGAATATGTAGATTTCTTTTTCTTTTCAGCACTTCCTGAAAGAGCTTTAGAGAACCTATTTCCAAGAAGTTAAGTGATGTTCTGACATCTTTGCTAATGGTTTCCCCATCACATCTGACTTACTATTTTAAAAAAGAACCCTGCACCTTTGCCATCAAGTTATCACATTTAATTCCCATTTTAGTAGCTGCAGCTACACAGCATTTTCCTATGTCTGCCTGTATGTGATGTCACTTTTGCTTTCATTAGTTCTGTAAGCTGCTTAAACTGTGAAATAAATGATTACAGACCTTTTCTACACAACAGTAATTCCTGTTGCTACGTATTAAACAGCCTGACTTTCATGGCATATGGGAAGAAATCGTGTTGGCTTGATTCATTCTCTTCTACTTCTATCTCTGAAGTTGTGTGCTTGAACCTAATGCTCTCAAAAATCTCAAGTTTACCATTTGTCCAAATTAACCATCAGAAGATTTCACTGACATCTCAGGATAAACCTCTCAGTCTGACAGTATTTGAGGAAAAGATCCACTGGGGCAGGATCCAGCCAAAAATGTTTGTATTGTTATCTTATTCAACCTACTTTTTTTTCTATTGTAAGCCCTCCACTCCCCATAGGAAAACTGTCTTGAATTTTCATCTAAAAGATTTATCTGATAGCCATACAAGTTCATATTGCTCATAAATGTCATTTGAATCAGCCCAACAAAGCGATAACATCCAAACTCACTCAAGTCTTGTTACCATCATCTTTTAGACAAAACATACCTAAAGTATTGCATTTCAGATAGTGAACCTGCATTTTCTCTCTCAGTCATCCTCAGCATTCCTCTACTTACCCCAAGACTGCTCCAAGGGTGTGGAACCTCCTTCCTTAGAGGTCTTCAAGACCCTCCTGGACACATTCCTATGTGACCTGATCTGGCTGGGACCTGCTTTTGCAGGGGGATTGGACTAGATAATCTCTAAAGGTCCCTTCCAACCCCTACCATTCTGTGATTCTATGATGCTTAGGCAAGGACCTGACACTTGAGTTGCCCACATACATCTGAGCTCTGGGTCAGGCTCTCCCTCAGCATCTCCATTTAGTAGAAAACGTTTCTCCACACCATTGCCTGTGTCACCAAGTCCTCCAGCCACCACTCTCTGAAGCTGCTCAAATGAACATGAGAAAGGCTGAAGTATGTTAAATGCATTTTTATTTTCTCATTCAGTGTAAGAGCTGCCAATAACTACAAACATTTCAGACACCTTTTGGTAGTCTAGTGCCTTAATAATTCAGGATTTCAATCTTCCTTCTACCTTTAGGACATTTAATACTGCTTAATAAATTAGTGTGATCTGGTCTACTGAACATGTACTTGCATGACAGCCTTCACTGCTATTTGGAATAGTCTATGTTGTAGGCTGACTTTCAGCAGCAAGCTTCCATCTGGTTTGCCCCTTTGCCAGGGAGATGTTCATGCTCCTGATATGGTGATTTGCCTTGCTTAATGTTGAGGACTGCTTTTCCAGTCAATGGAGACAGGTGTTTCCAGAGGGAAATACAAAATCTCCATGTAGGACACAGGGCTGACACAACTTGACATTGAAATAGCTAGTCTGTCTTCCAATAAATTTGCTTGAAAATATTTACCTGAACTTTGTTTATGATCACTAAAATCCTACTGTATGAGCCCTGCACACAGCTTAATAAACAGCTTCTATTATAAGAGCTGCTAATATTAAGCAACTAAAGTTCTTATAGGTCCATAAGGGAGTATCTAAAACAAAACCTTACAGTAAATGACAGTGGAAGGTTCTTATGAGATAGCCTGAAGGGAACTGACTGAGAGGATATTGTAGAGATCTTCCACTGAGTCCAGGAGACCTTGGAGGGAAGTCCCAGATCTAAAAGAGCTGGACTATTAAATTTCCTATTGGCAATCAAGAAAGCATAAACACTAGATTTACAACCACAGCTAATCTGTCACGTGTACACTAACAGAATCAATTCCAGCTGCAATGCTTTGGGCTGGAGCATAATAAAACAATTGTTTAAGAAAATATTATACTGAATCAGACATTTGGGGCTCCCTGCACTCAGGTAGACTCAGTTATTACTAATGCAGTTCCAGCAGTGGATAGCCTCCTCTGTTTTTTAAAACTCCCAGTGATGATTGTTCCACAAATCATCTGTTCTCTCCAGATTATTTCAGTTTTCATGTCCTTATAGTTAGTTTATTCTCTGTAAAACCCAACTTTTTGTTGCCTACCTTGATGCAAGCTGCACAGTTCCTTTTTATTCAGCTGCAGGTATGGAAGCAGACATTTTAATAAGTAAGAATTTGAAGAGTTTAAGCTCTATTTACAAGAAACTAAAAACATAAAGGAAACTTACAGTAAACAAAAAAATCCACAAAGCTCCCCAGATTTTTTTCCTCCTGCAGAGCTCCTTTGAAGTGGATGAACACTTGCACAATAAGATTCTTCATGCAGATGGGTGGAATGCTGGCACAGGTCAGATGCATTATTTCCAAACTGATAATGAGTCAACAGTAACAGTGTCAAACAATATTTTTTAAAAGACTTCAGGACATTAAGAAATTGGAAAAAAACTCAAAAAATCCCAACAACCAAACACTCATATCTACAAAATGTTGGTTACCAGAAACTTAATAAAAATCTTCACTTTTCCCCCTTCAACACCCTACAGAGTTTTTGATGTTACTTAATCTATAAAATATACAGCATTTCTTTTATGTGTAAACCTTGACAAGATGAAAAGTAGGGCAGAGCTATCAGGTTCCTCCTCAGAATCATTATGATTGGAAAAGATCTTTAAGATAAGTCCAACCACTCACCTCACACTGACAAGCCCATCACTGAACTAAACCATATCCCTCAGCTCCTCACCTACCTGTCTTTTGAACACCTCCAGGGATGGTGACCCCACCACCTCCCTGGGCAGCCCATTCCTGTGCTTAATACCTTGCCTCTCTCCTTTCTGGAATATCTCCAGCATGGCCCACAGGACTTCCCAGCCCTGTGCTCCTTGCTCAGCTCCCCTACACCATCCATGAGCTTCCACACCATGGCCTGAAACAGCAACACCCTTAAGTGTTTTGCATTACACTCAAGAGCTTTGTTACGTTGTGCCAGCCTGCCTTACAACGTGTTTTCTCTTCCCCTTTTCTATCTCAGTTCTTACTGGCCCACGCCATAAAGCACAGATGGGCTGAAGAGTTCCTGCTTGTTATTCTGTGTATTTTGCTTTATTTAATAGATGCAGGTGCACACTCTGCTGAAATGTTTTCCCCAGGAGTCTGCTGTTCTTAATCATCCCATTAAAGTGATTGTGTATTTACCATAATTTTCACATTAAAATTATCTGCTTCGACTGCACACACAGAGTCTTCAAAACGATTTGTTGTGAACAGCTGATTGAATTTAGCTGTCTGCTGTTTACAAGTTGTCCCCTGCCTGTTTGCAGTTTTAGTGAGCTGCTGAATCACTGAAGTTGTTCAGGATATTTTGGGCTGGGGAAGCAGGAGCACCATTGTTTACAGTGAACTAATCTGAACAGAGTTTCTGAAATGCCATTGGGCACCTTGCTGGGCTGTCAGCTGAAGCTGGTGGCACATCTGGTCTTCTATAGGCTGAGTTTTTCTCATCAACAATGCATGTGTGCATAAAATCTTCCAACAGCAGCACAAATAGAAACAGCCTCTGTGCTAACTTGGCAGCAGCAGTCTCTATGGGTAGAGCACTGAAGCATCAAGCCATCAAAATAGAGAGAAGTCCTGGACTCTGATTTTGTAGAGCCTGTATTTTTTGTCTTTCTATATCACTTTCTTCAGGCTCTTCAGATGGCTCTGGTCAGGCTGAAGTGATGGCCCAAGGACAACTGTGTGAGGTTTAACAAGGTCAAGTGCCAGGTCCTGCACTTGGCCAACTCCAAGCAACACTCCAGACTGGAGCAGAGGTACTGGAAACCCGTCTCAAGGGAAAGAATCTCAGAGTGTTAATTGACAGCAGCTGAAAATGAGCCAGCAGGGTGCCCAGGTGGTCAAGAAGGCCAATGGCAACATTGCCAGAGACAGACAGGCACCAGAGCTGGGAAAGGGTCTGGAGCACAAGTCCGATGGGAAGCAACTGAGGGAACTGGAGATGAGGAGGCTGAAGAGACAGTATAGCTTTCTAGAACTCCTTGACAGGAGGTTGTAGGGAGGTGGGGTTTGTCTCTTCTCCCAAGTAACGAGTGACAGGACAAGAAGAAACAGCCTCAAGTTGCCCCAGGGGAGGTTTAGATTGGAGCTGAGGCAGAACTTTTTCCCTGATAGGGTTTTCAGCCCCTGTCCCAGGCTGCCCAGGGAGCTGGGGGAGTCCCCAGTCCTGGAGATGTTGCAAAGCCATGTAGTATGATTAAAGTGATCTCTTAAGTACAGAAAACATTCCTGTACTCTCAATGTTAATGCTAACCACAAAATTCATACACAAAAGGCAGTCTTAGGAGGCAACAAGTGAAGAACAAAATATCTCAGCATGGTACTTGTTCAATGCCTTAAAAATTTCTAGCCTGGCTCGTGCAGAGTCATGATTTCAGCTTAAAAAGAATGAAATTAACAGAAAAGTATAACTGAGGGCTTTGGTATTTGGCCATGGTTTCTCCAGATGATTGCAGACCTCTGGTTTTTGGCTTTCTTCTACAATTCTGGAGGCTTTTTTGTTAAAAAAAAAAAAACCCTAAAAGATGAGACTCTTCCAGGGGAAACTGTGTTATAAACACAAGCGTTGGCAGCATCTTCCCAGAGCTCAAATGACCTATTTTTACCAGTCTTTTGTTTACAGCAGCACCTACAACATGCTGGATTTTTGTAAACACTCGAGTGGGAATGGGTCACAAATTTCCATGCAGAAAATAGTCATACTTTCACAGTGGGAATCAGATAAAAGTTAACTCTTGGCAAGCCACAATCACTTTGAGTTACTTGATAAGGAAGCCTATCAAATGCAGTGTCAAAGTGGGCAGGCAGTTTTATCTTGATGTCAGTAGCTTTGGTGTCGTTTCAAAGGATGAGCATTTGTTTTGTTTTGTCTCTAAAGCCTCTTTATAACCTGACATAGAAAAACATGGCCAAGTTCCTAAATATTTCAAGTTAGCATTTTCAGATAGAGAAGTCCCAGGGGAGATGGGGCTTTTTTTCAGCAGGGTGATTTGTTTTGTTTGGTGGGTTTTTATTTCCTTTTCCCACTCCTTATTTCTTTTCTGGAGGGTAGGGGAGACGTTAAAGTTGACTTTTTAGACTGAATGTAATCCCTGAAACAAATTCAACGTGATATAATCAGGAAAGATGATAAATACTGCAGACTCCTACACTCTGCTCTGATTGTTACTGTAAGAAGGTTACATTTGTACAGTTTGTCTTTTCTAATGCCAAAAAATTGGCAGCTCTGCAGTGCTGATGCTCCCTGAGGGCTGATTGTCCTCATAATTGCTTCTGTCTAATGAAAGTAAACATATGAAGTGTATACAACATGCCCACACAAGGCACATAAACACACACATCAGTATTGTTGTGGGTTGCAGAGACTCATTATTACTTTATCACTTTTAACATCCTTATTTACTCCTTCCTCCCCCTCCAGAGTTTTTTTTTTGCCTTCTAATAATGGACATTTATATGATTTTATAACTGGGAGTGGATAATTTCAACATTATCAGCAGATCATAATACTTCTCTAATATCTCTTTAGAAACTCAACACTTCTCTCCAGATGCACTGTTGTTGGACAGAGGTGATTCAAAGCTGTGCCTGGTATGGGACAAACAACCTGGACAACAGGAGATGAACTTCTGTCTTGGCTTATTTCATGTGTCCTCCACTCACTGTCCATCCTCCTGTCATAAAAAAGATACATGACCACTTCCTCCACCAAACATGAAACTGGTGTCAGGTCACAAACACTTTGAAGGAATACCACATTTGCTACCCTGAGCTTTTACTAGTTCTCTTCCAGTTGCCAAATCCCCAGATTCAGAGTCATTTTCTGTTATTTGAAAAACTACAGTTATCAACTTTGGGGTAAAGATGCTTCTGAGCTCCCTGCCTTGGACTGGAAGTGTTGAAATGCCATGACTGAGGCTGTTGTTTGTCGATTAGCTCACTGACTGCCTCAAAAACAAGGGCAAAAATTCAGGAACAGGCAAATTCAGGGAAGATTCATTATTAAGGACAAATGAGGGAATAGATTTCCATCTGAATCCTCTTTTCCATGCTTCAGTTTTTCCTCTGAACTTGTCTTTCTCCCACCCCAATCTCATCCTTTTCTTTCCCAAACACCAAGGAGCTAACAAGTTCCCTGCAGCTTACAAAGATGAGTTACAAGAAAGTTTGATTGATTTATATTTTGTGCAGATCTGGCCTATAAAATTTCCTCTCAACCAGCACAGATGGTGCATTTTCAAACACCCAGAAAGTCTGCTCTTCACTATTGTCCCCAGAGTTACTACCAGAAAAACCACTAACCAGGTGAAACCCTGTTATTCCCAAGCACCTATTACATTTAGTTTTCAATCTGTTAACAGCAAATCAAGGAATTAATAAACCAGCTAAAGAAGATGATAATCTAAAAAGCACTCCCTGGAGATTCACACTGCTTTAAGAATGATAAATTACTTCCAAAGCCAAGGTGGAAATTCATCAATTAATTTTCATGAATGCTTTTATTAGCGAGAATCATTTTATAGTGCTGGTTTTTCTTCAAACCATGTATGTTCTGTACATCACTTAATGCTGAAGGTGACATGATTGTTAATATAGTACCAGCACTACTCAAATTTACAGTGAATGAGTCATTAAATTGATCCTTGATGACCTTCTTAGGGCAAAAGTGGTATAAAGTGTGCAGGGAAACACTGTGAAATTCAGTGAAACCCCAAACCCTAGAGTTCTAAGATTCAAAGTTACAACACTCAAGGAACTTGCATTAGCATTTCAAAATTACAATATAGCAACAAACAATAGCAAAACCACCTAGAATTAAACTGAACAGGTAGATTTAACAGTTTACACTTTGTTTCTGGTGGAGCTGTTGTGTTGATAAGTTTTGGTCCTTCAGTACAACCCTAAGGGGTTGAAACGTTACCAGAAACCATCACCTTCATTTCAGTGGCTCCAGAGGACATTCATTAGCCAAAGACTGAAAAATAAACTTCTGCATTTAGGCAGATAATAAAAGAATAATCTGTTTTCCCACTCACTTTTCACTCCTTTTCAGATTATAGTGCAAACCTACCAGTTCTGCTTGGGAGAGCCTGATTCAGCCTTAAAGTTGCCAGCAGCTGATTGGTGAGCTGGGTTAGGGCTGTGGCATGCTATTAGGAGACCACCAGATTAATGACTCTATTCACCTGTGAGTTAGACGGCTCACAAAACTATAATAAATAAGAATGTGAATTTAGCACCTTTTACATTGAAGCCATGTAATCAGATCCAGATCCTTGTGGTAAGAAATAGATCTCAAATTTAAACCCCCCTGGTCCATTCAAGTGAGATTATGCTGCCATTGATCCTTATTAACCCAAGTATTGAATTTCTGTCACACCTAAACCACAAAAAGTAGCTCCATTTTTCATCTTTTTACTTGCTGACAATAAGGCTGACTGAATTTTGTTAGATCTTTAAATGATGGTTTATTCTGAGTGCTCTTTTGAGTTGCTCTTGGGACAGTACAGAGTTAATGAGGATGATTGTGCTGTTGACATAAGTGGTGTGTTGGATTCTAGAAAGCAGCTCCTGCAAATTAAGTGAGGGCTAATGACTAGAATAATTAAAATATCACATGGTTGATATACTAATAAGTGGGAATTGTTACTCATTGCTTCATCTAAACATCAATATTTCAGAATACAAAGCAGATTTGAAATGGAAATGAATTCAAAAGAGAAAGCTTTCTGTTCATAACTGTGATTTGGTGCTACTACTCATAAGTATTATTTCCAACATGCACAGGAGGGTTTTTTGCTTGCTTATTTTGCTTGGCAAAAGCAAAGTGTTGTTTTTGGGTTTTTCTGGTTGGTTGGTTGGTTGTGGGGTGGGTTTTTTTGCATCTTAGTCTCGTGGAATAATGCAGCCTGGTTGGGCTCCCTCCATATGGACCCCTACCAAGCTGCCATGCTTGAAGCTGCTCTCTGGGTCTTGATATTTATATATTCCTTTAGATCTGTGCATGTCCTATTTCCTATACCTTTTTCTGGCCTTGAAACCCACTGTGCACATTGATGTTTTACCCTCTGAGACAGAATCTTTCAGCTGCTTTCAGCCTCCCTTTCTACAGTGGACATTGCAATTCCTCACTATGGAGTGAAGGGCAGGATGATTTATTATTTAAACCACTGAGGGAATGGAGTAATTTCCATACAGAATTCACAGGTTTTACAAGACAACTTTATCTATAACTTCATAAAGTCTTGCAGAACTGATATATTCTGTATGCAAAGGATTCCTTACAGAACTATGATCTCATGGGTTTTTTTTCCCTCAACATTTGCTGTTAATCAGTCTTTCAGCCTTTTCTCTACCTATGTCCTGATGAGGAAAATAGAGCTTTCTAAATTATCCACATCTTCTCTTAGAATAGTATTAAGCTAAAAGTGTAGGCATTTGCTGAGCACTGCAATACTCCTTTGAAGCAGTTTGCTGAAAAAAAAAAACCCCTAGAAGTGCTGATATACCTTGAGAGACCAAGAATTATCTCCAGATGTCATGCTGGCAGTCCAGTCATGCTCTGATGACCTTCACAGATGAAGGTTGGACCTTCACCTGGGAGCCTGGCCAATGAGGTGAGGTAAGTGCTTGAAAGGTCTCTGAAGATAAGTTTAGTAAAGAGAGTCAAGCAAAGTAGCCTGAGCAGAAAAGTGTGTGGGATATTGTTTAATCCAGCCTGTGCAAACCACCAGACACAGGGGAGGGGAAGATGGATTTAACCTCTCTGATCCTGGCATTAAAGATGATGATTAAAACCACTCATGTAACTGAAAACACAGATTAAGTATATAAACATATAGCTATAAAGTACCTTTATGTTCACTGCCTAAACTCTTTTCACAAGCCTCCCAAAGTCTCATTCTTGGCATTTTTAACTGATGAATGTATCCATTTTAGGTAGTTGTGGGTTGAAATGTTAAATCAAAATTTGTCCAGTCAATACAATCCCTCTGGAATTTATGAAAGGCAGAAGAAAGGACATTTTTATGGGCATCAGAGCACTGCTTCAAATTTTCATGTGAAGCAGTAATCCAGATCTCCATCAAAATAAAATGGAAGAACTTGTCAGGTTAATAGGACAAATACACCACACAGACCAACGAATTGTCCTGCAAATCAGAATGTGGACCTGGTGGGTTTGTAAGTCTCACTTAGATAGAAAATGGCTGTGCATGCTGTAAAATGGTAATTGTATTAGTGGGAGATGGCAGAGAATGGTTATTTAGTGACTTACTGTTGCAGGCACAGGATTGCCTTCACCGTGGCTGGCTTCATTGAACATAAATTTGGTACTAAAATACTATATGATCGTGTTACAAGTGAAATATGAAAATGTCATCTCAAGCTAAATGCCCTTCAAAAAGAAATTAGAGATGAGTAAGGATATTAGACTAAGTGTATAGAGGTGATTTAAACTTTGGCAATTAATTAAATACCAGAATAAAGACCTAAAACTTCTATAAGTTTATCACCTGAAGCCAAAAAGTGTTCAGAGCTGTTTATTAGAATAGGACAGGACTGAGAAAACTGGTTGCTATTAAGACAGCACATAGAAGCACTAGCAGAGTGGTACTAAAATTATCCATCAAAGCAAACAGTATGAGTCACTGACCCTCACTCCAGTAAGAAAGGAATAGGTGCTTGGAAAGTCACTCAGTGACTATTCTACTGGATAGTTGGTAGGTGTACACAGGGCTGTTTGTTGGGTGGTGTTTCCATGCTGACATAGCAGTGTGCTGCAGCAGGAGGTGATGCTACCACAGCTTACACAACTTGTACGTGCTTTTACGCTTCCTTCCTCAGGCTGATGGCTGCAACCTGACTAAATTCACACAGAGAACATTTACTTTCAAACTCAGTCATTTTCAGGCCCACAGTAACTATGTTCCATGCCAATTTTTAAAGGTTAAGTGCTGAAAGTTGTTGGTGAGAAACCGCTTGTACTTCGAGTTAACTCATCTCTGACCTTTCATGAGAAGCACCTTGACAACCACCTGCCATAGCATTATAATAGAGGTAAGTAAATCTGTCTGTGGATCTCCACCACTGACTGCTGAAATCCACATTTTGGGAAGATGTCTCAAATTAGCTGAACGTAGTTAGCTGAAGTTAGAGGGGAAAGCCCACAGCTAGATAAAAAGGGAAATTGGTGATAGAAGCCAAAATATGTGTCAGGCTTAAAATAGCCAATGGAAAGCTGCATTTCTTCACCAGCATAGCCAGAACCTTCATTTACATTCATTTTTCGGAGTCTGTTTTAGCCATACAGAGTTCAATCTCCCGGCAAAAGCAATACTCAGATGCTTTAACAGCCTCCTGCTGCCAGAAGAAATTTGTGTTAGAGATTACCAAGATTCACTACACTTATGCAAACATGTGTTAGGTAGATATTGTTTCAGTAGGTAGTGTTATTGGCTTCAGCATTCCCAAGCTGATTTGCAGATTCTGAGGTCTGTCTTTTAGAGGTAAGTATATTTGTAGTTGCTAAGATGGGTGAGAAAAACTGAGATACAAGGTGATCAAAATGATGATAATGAGCCAATTAACAAATGAAGAACTGGACAGCTTGACATGGATAGTCAAGGAGAAGCCAGCCAGCTCCCACTGTATTTTATGTCTGTCAGGGCTCTGCATGGGAGCAGATGATTGATGGCTGGTATTATCAAGGAGCATGGAGTATGTCTTGTTTTAACCTTTTGTTTGTTTAACCTTTACTCTGTGGGTGAGGTTGTGCAGCTGAATTTCCTATTACTTGGAAGGAACTGCATTTGTTTTTCTAGCAGAGATGATTGAAGTTTAGCAAAGTCCTCTCATAAGTAGCTGTTAAAATACATCTTTAATTATAACAGGATCCTATCCATCCCCAAGTTTTATTTCCTGTAATGTCTGAAGGCTTGCCTATTTTCCTATATTCATATATTTTCCTATAACACTACAAGGAAAAGAGACTGAAAGCACAGAGTTTAGAAAAAAAACCTACCTGTTCTGAAGATGTGGAAAAGGCAGATAAATAGAAAACATGGGTATCCAGATTTATTAGTTTGTGGTTTGAATCTATGCAAAGGTTAAATAGTTGTGCTACATAATTCAAAGAAAATTAATGTTTTAACTCATGAGTGCCTAACTATAGCAGTAAACAGGACACACATCAGCTCATTGTTACGTTCAGGGCAGCATCTTAGCATGACATATTCACTCATCTGAAGTTCCTAGTAAAATTCCTTTGAATTTGAGTGTTTTCCAGTGTAAAGGTGCTGGAAAATCAAAAAATAATTGCACAGACAAGTACACTTGACAACTATTAGGCCATTTATTTAGTAATGCCTTTACTAAAAAGGAGTAAGGTCACCTTCATTAATCATAGTCCTGCTGTGCCCAAGGATATTTAAGCACTAGTCACGGGCAGCAAAGTGCACAAAGGCCACTGTCTTCAGCATCTGATGTTACTGAGATCTTTAGCAAGCAGACTCTGTGTAGCTTTAGCTAATAGACACTGAAGAATTTCCCACCAAATCCACTTCTTGCTCTCAAATTGAAAACAACTTCTTGTTGAGAAAAACATAGGGATCTCTTAGGCTTATAAAACAGATACCAAACCAGCCTGAAACATTACCTCAGAAAGACCTGACCTGTCAGGACTAAGAGAATGTTTTCCACCTTCAATCTGATTATCAGATTAGACTGGTTAGTTCCTTATTCACCTATGCATACCAAAGACCCCTAGCAAGATGATTTGGTATCCTTCTTGGGAGTTCAGAGAGAAGCCACCTTGCAAAATCCATCCATTCATAACACAAAAAATCATGTATGGCCCTCATCTACTGTAGTAGTTACAAAATCTACATAAGCCAATGAACAAGCCAAATTAAACAGCTAACAAATTGTCTGCTGTCATTATTCCATACTCCAAAGTCATTTCATTTCGCTCCTTGCACAAAGACATCGTTAATACCTTCTCAGTTGCCAAAAAACCCCTTTCTTGACATGTTGCTGCTATATTTGCTATAAAAACTATATGGCAAGTACAATGTTGCAAAGGGTGTAAATGGAGTGAAATAAGTAAAATCCAATTCCAAATGCTAATGTTGTGATTGGATTATTTGTTTACCTCTGTTACTCAATTTAAATGATGTCTATTGGGAGCTGGATTTCCATAACTTCAGTTATAGAAAATCATGCATGCACTCTTCTGTTTTCTTTGAGCTCTTGCTACCAAATACATTGCTGTTATTTACTAGTATCTGCAGAACAATCACAGACTGGGATTGTCTAGGAAATTTGAGAATAGGATTATTTATTATGCAAGGGTTCCTGAATATTTTGCAATCTTTTCCCTTTTGTGTGTTTACAAGTTTCCTTGACAAGAAAAAAGTTTTAATACAGAGGGCACGTGGTATTTTTACAGTAAATTTTCTACTTGCACTTTATTTTCCCTCAGTTTTGAATGACACTTTGGTGAAATGTCTTTTCCAAGAATCATACCAAATAGGCAAACACTGTTACAGCAATTAAACTGTTTTTAAACAGAATTAGATTTGGAAGCATGTATTGCAGCCTTTCTACCAAGCATATTAAGTGATGTTTATTTAGCCATAGACTTTTGACTAGCTAAAACCATACAGCTGGCCCTTCATTTGCTGTAACTGAGGTTATAACATTGAAGCTAACACAGCAAAGTTGATTTTCACCAGCTGATACTTTATCCAGTGTTTATATAAGCTCGTTCTTTCCTAGATCTGCTGTACAATTTGGTTACTTAAAAGCTGATAATAAAGCACAAATCCTGCTCTCAAAGAATCACAAGGCCAGAAAAGCAGCAGCAGCTGCAGTACCAAGATGAATCGACCATGCAGAACACAAAATCCCTTGCATGCCGCGGAAGGCAGTGGCACAAGGTGTGCATCAGCATAAAAGGCACCTAGGAGCAGGTCAAAACTCAAGAAAAAAAGATGATAACAGATTTGTGAACGATGCACTTATAAGTGACACAACCTCTTCTCTCATACATATGGTGCAACTGGCTGCATTCACATGACCAGTTTTGTTTGGAGTCCTTCTCGCAGGTGGTGCCATGCCACGGTGCTGAAGTGGTCCTTAACCCATGCCCTTTTTGTTAGGTCTAATTCATGGAGTAAAATTGTAGCCTTTAAAAGCAAGAGGAGAAAAAACTCCTGGCATTAAACCCTGGAATCACAAGACATCCTTACGTATAAAGACCCCAAGCAGGGAAGCTAAAGTGCTTATCAAAAGGTGGATTTGCAGGGAAAGGGGAGACTGAAATTTTGACACAAATGTTAATGATATTCGATAGATGTTCTTCTCTTCTTATATAAGAATAAAATGTAAAGAGTGTCAAAAAATTGTCTAATTGCAAAAATATACCAATTTTATACTTCAGAAACAACACTTTTCGACTTTTCATCCAAAACAACACTTCTTTGTAAGTATTTTTTTTTCCTTTTTCTGTATTTTTAAAGAAAACAGATTTACAACAGATTAAATAGCTCAACAAGTAGAAAAATTCATTCCAGGCTAACTGAAAACATCTTACTGCATTCTTCCTGCCTCTCCCTCCAACCTGGGGCTTCTTTTGGTTCTGATTTGCCACCAAACTGAAAAACTCCCACTATTCATCCAGCTCCACTAACAGAAAGGCCTTGGTGCAGAGGAATACGTATGAAGAGATGGGTTATGTAACTCTCACTACGACTACAGCCAGGCTGAGAGAAGCAGGGGTCGTGAAGGCCGCGGGCTGCTGGGGCTGAGGCCTATCGCTGCTGCCGCCACTGCCGAGCCCTCTGCCTGAGCCGCCGCATGGATAGGCTCATGGGCTGCTTCCCAAACTTCTTCATGATCTCCTTGATTCTGGCCATGTTGGTTTTGGAGATGGTGAAGTCGCACTGGGTAGCTCCCATGTCATAGCCGACCTCACAGGTCTTGGTGGCGGCGGTGTAGCCCTCTGCCTTCACACTCACCACGTATTCCCCCGGGTTGAGAAGACGCCAGTAATCCCCATCGGCTCCTGGTAGGAAAAGAGGTAGTTTTCAGGACAATTTTCCCTTCAGGAAAACACATGTCAAGCATATTTTCCAAATGATGAAAGTCTGGGCTTCCATCTGGTTTAAGAGTTTTGTCAGTTGAAACCAAAAGATCCCGAGGCAAGGAGTCACCTTGAAACAATTGGTGATCCTAAGGGGCGTAAAGGACTTTCCCCAAACTGATTTTAACAAATGAATCGAGAAGAGCCCCAGTGGGATATCCACGTTGCACTCAGGATGCTGGCCTGATTGCCTGCATGTACATATTTTGGTGCTATTTATTATGCAAAACAAGTGAACACATCATATCAACCCACTTAGAGATCTAAGGAAATATCCCCTCCTATAAAATATTACACTGAGTTTTACTACTGTGATTTTCCTACAAAGCATAATTCATCTGGGTGCTTAACCACTTGCTTACCTGTAAATGCATGAACACAGCTCCTGTAATCAACTCAACTACTCATGCACAAAGCAAGATATAGTTTTACACCTTGTTGAAACAGAACTTTCTTTCTTCATTTTTCCCCACAAATGAGATCAGATTGACAATACAAACACAAGGATGGTTTTAGACTTCTTTTTAAACATCATTGTAACTAGTAAGAGTTCTTGGCTTTGGAATGAAAAAAGTGAAACACTAATATCTACAATTGGTTTCACACTCTGTCCCAGGAAAACCCCCTGTGGAATGAAACCATATATTCAAACATGCAATTTATATATAAATAGAAATACAACAGAAGAGAGCTTGGGATTTTTTCAGCACTGATGAGAACTGACAGCTTTACTATCACTAGCCTTGGGTCACTTGCAATGCAGTGTTTTGCAAAAGCTAAAGATGATTGGCATAAAAACATTGCATTTGGGAAAAGATCAGACTAGCTAGCCTCTGTGTAAAGAAAAGGGACTTTAATTTAGGAGTTGGGCAAATGAACAAAGACATGTTTGGAGACAGTGTATGTTAGCAAAATAGCAAAATCATCTGTACCCTGATATTGGGGTCTCTGAATGTAAAATTGTGTGCAAGAACCACACCTAATGAAGTTAGTTCTTGCACACCAGCTTGTTCAGATTTGTCTTTCAACTAGTTTGACCCCACTTGGGGTGATGATCAGGGACCAGATTTTCTGTTTCTCAGGATTCAGGCATTTTTAGGAAACACTCTCAGAGAAGGTCTTTATTTATCTCTCTCTTACTATTGTGTCCATTGGCACCTTAACCAACAGACAAAACATAAAGCTACCCAAGTCTTTTTAATTTATCCCTAAGGGCTCATTTTTAGCTGTTAATGCTCTGACAATGCCACAGGGCTGGTAAAAGGTTACACATCACCCCATGTGTGGCTGTGAACGGATCCCTGCTCAGAGGCTGCTTTAGCCCCTGGAGTTCCAAAATGACCCACATTTCTCTGACATATTTAACAGGCAGTTCATCACAACCCTGCACGAGGCCAGAAACAAACAATCTATACATTCACACACCACCGAGAAATTATTACAAAGCTGGATATTATGCTGTTAGCAGAATGTACTTTACCTCCCTTCCATTTACAAGTAAGTAGACATTAGTATTTCTGTCAGCTGTCATCACTCAGAATTTAATACCAGACTAAAAGGTTTGTTTTTGGTGGGTTTTTTTCCCAAATCAGATTAAATGCAGTAGGTAAAAAAATTTCAGAGCAGATGGCAAGGGAAGCACAATTAATAATAGAGATTAATTTAGTAAACATTAGGTTTGCTAAAAGAATGGGCTGTAGGCAGACTACACCTATCTCCACATATTAGGTCTTGAAAAGCATTGCCATGTCTGCTTAGATAAAATAACATAAGGATACAAAGGTGATAGCATCACAAATTCAAAGTGCCAGATGACTCCATAAAGATTTCAGTTAATTGGAGCACTCTTTGAGCCTGATAGGACAGACATTTGTTATAATTGTCATATCTACAGTCAAATGTACCAAATTTCACTCATTTAAATACATCTAAAAATCAGTCCTAATGCTCTTATGTACAACAGACTCTCTAGGAAAACTAACCATAGTCCTGCACATGCAATGCACCTAACAACTAAAACTTAACTATCCTCTACTGAACTGGCAGCCAGGAATGAGGCTGGAGAGTACAATACCAGGCTTATGCTTAGCTTAGGCTAGTGTTATTAAATATTACTAAATGCTACTTTGTGTATACCAAAATCATATGAAACTTACTAAAATATTCATTAAAATTCTCTGAACATTCTGTGAAATTAAATTAATTACTCTTTATAGCAAAAAAGTCACAGAGAAATGTGCCTCTTTGAACTCTGGCTGTGATACAGAAGTGTTTCACTAGAAAGGAACAATGTTTCCTTCTACAGATTTGCTTTGAGATTTCAAAAAGCTGCAGTTATAGGAAGCAACTCACAAAACTGCCCTTGCAGCACGGGAGGAGAAAAAAAAAGGTGTCCAGGAGCATTTGGTCATCCAGTTGATGACCTCTTTTCCAAAGGTTATCTCACAGAGCACACTCTGCATCTCAGTGTAACAACATGTAATCGCTCAGACTGAATCAATAGTTACATCTGCATCAGGAGAAAATGGAATAATTTTCCATGAAGCAATTACTCTCAAAATCAATGACTTCAATTAGCCTATTAATATTGTTAGCTTAGTGTCAGCAACCCTGTCTTCCCATAAGATATGTTAGAAGTCCAAGAGAAAATCTAAAAAGAGGTGCTTCCTGTGTGCTTTTTTTTTTTGGTCCACAGGAAGAAGTGGATAAATGTTCTCTAACAAGTATGTGTTATAAGAGGGCCTTTACAGACAGCTTTTGTCTGGCTCTACAGGGTAGTCAACCACATTAATGTATCAAAGAAGCAGCAGATACCTTACAGCTTAGCTCGCTTTAAACAAAACTTATATGAATAGAGATAGAGGCCATCATAATTCTTCTCCTGCTTGGCCTATTTTTGTATGAAGGCAACTCAGAGGTTTAAATGGATACTTTTTTCATTTTAAAAGGTACAAATGACAGAAGACTGCTGCCAATTTGCCTTCCTTCTCTGGAGTTATACAAGTCGTTTTGGCTTTATGGCTCCAAGATAAATTCTCTAGTTTCAAAGACTAATGAGACATACATTGTTATCTGTATAATATAGGACAAAAGAGAACTTTTATGTTGCCATCTCCAAAATGATTCCTAACCAGAAAGTCAGATTAAATGTCTCATTAGAAAGAAGAATTTCAAAGCATATGTACTTTTTTTTTCTCATCTTCTTTTTCACATCAAATGCAGATGGCTTTGAGCTATAGATGCTCAGCTCTAAGTCTAGATGTGAATAGCTGCAAGATTCCTCGAGAGTTACAAAGTGGATTCTGGGATCTTGCACATTTATTACGTGTGACACTGGGACTCTTTTCTGTATGCACATTTGCTGTCTTTAAACTGTTGATTTTTCTTTCATATGGCAATCCAGTGTACTGAGAGCTGAAGATTAGTCACCCATTGCACTAACTCAGCCTCAACTAGACCAATAAATTAATTCTGTTTATAAAGTAATATAACTTACTTGGAAGTCTTGGCAGCCTTGAAAGACTTAAAACAGCACAAGGAAACGTAACTGATTAATTCCCACTGGTCCCATCTCCCAGAGGTCCCATGTAAAAGTATTTAAGGCAGAATCATTATTGCCTGATTAAATATCTGTCATTCAATGTTTTCTGTTACAACAGAGACACAACAGCACTGAAATAAACTTAATCATAAACTAAGATAGATATTGCAAGATTTGTAATATCAGATTATAAGTCAGATAATCTACTGTAGCAAACATAAAGATTTTGTAGTCTCTTATCTATAGGTCTATAATATTCCACAGCCTGAAATGTTTATGTGTCAAAATGTGCCATATTATAACTCAGTGGCAAAGCACGGGAAAGCAGCAGCAGATTAAAGACCCAGAATGCCAGTCAGGATGTAAAAAATACATGAAACTGGTGGTTTTGTTTCTAATATTGAAACTTATCTAGATAACACAAAAATATGCGACCTGATCTAGTTTGACCTGCTTCTGCAAGGGGGTTGGACTAGATGATCTCCAGAGGTCCCTTCCAACCCCTAGCATTCTATGATTCTATGATCTGATTATTCATCCTGATGTTACTTTTCCATAAACATCCAACAGAAACTTTAACCTCTTGCACTTTGAACCAGCACTTTAAGCCATTGACTCCTGATGACATCTTGTTTTGCTATTCCGTTCCATAGCACTCCTCTCCCCTCTGTTGTTTCTCCATTGAAGATGACTCTGTATCTTAACACAATGATCATTGGCCACTGTCCTGCTTGCTACATGCCAACAAATATTTTCAGGTATTACTGTTAATTGTGTAATTGGCTAATGACTACTTAAGCAGTTCTGTATTTAGTGCCATAACTACTTTCCAGGCTATTAAATAGCCTTAAAGTTTACTCTGAGTATCCATAGCTGTGTTTGGATATAGATCAAAACTGTGCTAATGAGGCAAATAGCCATTTCTTCACTTTTTAGAAACTATACATTTTGAAAGGTAATTTTCAGGGCTAAATTCCACCTGTGCAACAGACTGTTTCTACTGATCCCTATTGAACAATCTTTTACAAAGCTGTGACGTTTCGCAGGAGACTCTTCAAGCTGTGAAACTTCCCTTTCCCTGCAACAGCTTTTCTCCTCTGGACATAGCTCTAAACCACATCTCCAACACATTCACAGTCCTATAACCCTTAACAGACAGAGAAATACTCTTTGCTCAACAAGTCATTACCTACCTTCTTCTGTTTCAGTGCTATAATTATTCTGGGGTAGATCTGCACTACCTTTACATGAGAAAAAAAAAAAGCAATAAGAGTTCTTTAGAGACAGTCTAACTCAGGCTATTGATTCAGGCCAGATAAAAGGCTATTTGCTCAATGTTTTAAAAGGGATAGGAAGGAGGAGAGGCAGAGAAGAAAGGCAGAGCTCTGTTCTTGCCTGTGCAGCTGCACGTGGAAAAAGAGATCGGTCTCTTCCCCCATAATAACAAGCAATAGAACAAGAGAAATGGCCTCAAGTTGCACCAGGGGAGGTTCAGGCTGGATCTGAGGAGGAATTTCTTTCCTGCAAGGGTTGTCAGGCATTAGACTGCCCAGGGAGGTGCTGGAGTCACAGTTGCTGGAGGGGTTTCAGAGAGGGGTGAATGTTGCACTGAGGGAAATGGTCTAGTGGTTGATAGGGCTGGGACAAAGGCTGCACTCCATGAGCTTAAAGGTCTCTTCCAGCTGAAACCATTCTATGATGCTGTGACTCCCTCCTCATGTACCACTTCTCTTGGACCATATTTTGGCTGCTGGCTTTTCTCAGGAAAGAATTTGAAGTTGCAATGAGGGTTTGTATTTTGTTTTTAAGCCATAAATGTGTTGATTTGCACTGAAGTTTGGGGTTTCTTTTTTACCTGTGCGGATGTCATGGTTAACACCTTCTACTGAAATGACAGCATTTGGGATTCCCTTCCCATACACATCTTTCACTATGCCTTTGATGCCCCGGTGGACCTATCAAGAGAATAAACAAACAAACATAGCACAGCAATGAACAGTACTATCTCTAGGAAGATACAACAAATCAGTAACTCCATAAAGGAATTACATGTATTACATGTCTAGTTTATGGTTTTGAAATATCATTGTTAACCCAGTATCAGCCTTCCAGGCATGAGCTACTTAGGAATGAGCTTACAAACTCTGTTAGGATTCCTGGGGTATCAAATTCAAGAGACACATAACATGAGCAGATAAAGCAGCAGACTTAGGGGTTGTGTGGGGTTTTTTTTTTTGGCAGTCCTTTCTAGCAAGCTCTGCACTCACATCCAGTTTTAATAGGCTTCATTATTTTATTCCCCTAAGAGAAAACAGCCTGGCTGCAGTGATATGCTAGTACTGCATGTAGGTAAGGTTTCTATCACAAATACCAATAGTCACGTAGTCAGGCAAGACAAATATCAGGAACCTTAAACACTCTTTCAATCTGAAAGGAGTCATCAAGTTATTCAGCAGTCACTCTTCTGTTGAATACCTGTTCCATAAAAACAATCAGGGACTCGCGGTTGTTCTCCCATTCCTCAGGCAACTCGCTCTCATGGGGATACTTGTCACAGCCAACATAGATGGACAGCTCAAAGCAGTTTGTGTGCAGGTAACTGAAGTCGTTTATGCCTGTCAATAGGGGGTAAAAAAAGAAGAGAAATATCCTCTTTTAATCTCTTGATCAGATCTGACTTTTATATAAAGAAATGTAACTTCTTTAAGCACAAGCTGGGTATTTATCTAGCTGGCTTAGTTTGCAGTCCAAGCAGGGCAAAAGTTGGGTTAGAAGTGCCACATCTCCTGTAACAAAACTCCAGAGTAAGAGCTGTATGTTTACCAAAACATAACATCAGAGCTACACATTTACCAAAACAAGACTTTTCCAAAGACAGCATCCCATCAACGTGTTCAAAATAGAGGGCACTACACTGCACCATGACAGCACGGGCCACTGTGTCAGCCCTGCACCACATCCTCAATTTCTTTGCCACGGAGTAGTGTCCTTCTGCCACAGAGATGAAAGAAAACAGAGATTTAGCAGAAAATGCCCAGAGGGGTGTGGAGTCTCCTTCCTTGGATGTCTTTAAGACCCACCAGGACATGTTCCTATGTGACCTGATCTAGGCTGACCTGCTTCTGCAGGGGGGTTGGACTGGATGATCTCTAAAGGTCCCTTCCAATCCCTACCATTCTGTGATTCTATGAAAATAAACAAACAATTAAGTGACCTCAGATAAACTTTCTATGACTTTAATGCAGAAGATGGGAACACAACCACCACAAAGCTTGTGCTTTGCTATTAAGAAAAGCATCAAGCTTCACTAATCCTGGACACTTTCCCATGGAGCATTTCTCACTCACAATTGCCCTGGGTAGAAATGGGACAGTCTACGTTACCCTGCAAGGATGTGCAGCCATTAATCTAATTCATACAACCCTAAATGCCACAACACAGAGGAACGTGCAAGCAATGATATACAAAATGATTTATCAGGGCAGCTGATGACACAGTTGCTCAGTCTAAATGTTTTCCCATATAAGCAACCTAAATGATAGGAAAGCCAGAAAAATCAAGGTACTAATAGATCTATTAGGTCATACGCAGTCTCTTTTAGACTGTAAAGGATGAAAGGATATGTTCTAATTTTTTGCCCTGTTATGGCTTTGCAGAGGACTGGAATTTTCACCATTGCTGTGCAATAGGGATTTCCTATTAAGATATCTTAATCAAAACCCAGGAATCTCAGAGCCTCTGACCTCTGAAGACCTGCAGTTCAAGTCTACATTACAGAGAGTGCTGTGACCTTTGCAAAGGTCCTGAGCCCTAAGGAAGACTACATACACATCTCAAACACTTGTATTCTCCAGATTTCTTTCCCTCTTCTCACAATTATTTTTCCAGGGAGAAATTCCATGTATTAGTTCTCCACAATCACACAGGTAACATGACACTGTACAAGAACACTAGAGGAAAAAAGATGTGAGCTTCATTCCTTGTTCCACTTGCATTTCTAATTAAAAAATACTTTGGAAGAAGTTTAGAAATTATCATTAATTGCTGTATTTTGAATAACAAAGATTAACAGGAAATGCATTTACCAAGTGCTTCTGACTGAAAAGAGTTTAAAATAACCCCTAAGCCCTGTCCAATTACCATAGAGCAGCAGTCAAGTATTTAATGAGCCCTCAGTGCCTTCTGGATGCAGAGCAGGAGGATTATATAATATAGATATTAAGCTTTTCACTTTTGTTGATGAGGAAAGCCTAAATATCAGACAGTGGCATATGCTGCTCTGCATAAATGTTCTTTCCCTCTGTTTGAGAAACAGTCACAATCATTTTCCCCTCACATACTATATTGCATCCTGATTAATCTGTTGTGAAATGTTTTGCAATACACAGTAATTGCTCAGTTTTAATACATGTATTTAAGAAAATGGCTTAACGTTGCCAAGAGCAACCCTCTGTGTAGCACATGAACATGCAGATCCAGCCTTGGAAGTAAAAGGAAATTCATCTGTTCTTCACCTTTGTGCAGTTCACTCAGGGCAGAAAGGTGATATGTAAAATTGTTGAACAACTTGCACTTGTTGCAGTCCAAAGTTATGTGCAGGAAATAGTATGGTTGGGGTTTCAAAGACATACAGAGGTGTTTGGTATCTGTGGGTCCAACTCAGGTACTGAAAAGGTGTTAGAATAATCCCTCACAATTTTTTCCCATGGCATGAGCAGTGAATAGTTTATGTGCATAACCACTGAAAGGCCAAAGGAGGACAGAGAGAGAGGATGGGCATCTTCTAGTTGTGCTATAACAAGGAGTTGCTACTCACATCAAAGGACAGGTGGGGCAGCTTTCTGCAAGCCAAATATTGGTGTGTCACCTTCAGGTGAAACAAGCAATCAAGGGTTTAGGAGAATGAAGAATTACAGGTTGATGTAAAAGGGAAAGAAATTGAAAAAGTAGAGTCAGCTGTACAACTACACCTGTATAGTCATGGACTTACAGAAGGGAAAAATATAGGAGAGATCTGTCTTAAATCTGGAGTTATATTTGGATAACCTTTTACAAGGCAAGTACCACTGCTTAACTATCAGCTGCAATACATATATACACATGCATATATTTATATCTGCAATACAAATCACTCTCTTCCATTTGTCTCAGCAGTCTAAAATTATCCTGTAGCTTAGAGAGCTTAAGTAGAAAACACATCTTTTGATGTCTAGTCTGGACCCTTAGGTGTAAGGAATTGAAAGTAAAAAGCAGTATTCCAGAGTTATTCTTGAAGACAATCTTGGAAGTCTAATGTAAGAGAGTAGAATGTAAAGTATAATGAGAGGCATCATAAAATAACGAATCAGATGAACCAAAACCAATATGCAATTTTTACTAAGAAATCAAGGTACTCTTCAGCCTCTCTATTGTACATCATTACTGAACATAACTTAGTGTGACAGCCGTTAGCGATGTGGCCAGTGTCATCTTTCCTGGATCGATTCGTAATCATATTTCTTAAAGCACTTGGGAAAATTAAACTCATAAATTAGATAATTAAGCAGTCAAACTAGCATTCAAAGGGTTTGTTTTTTTACAGTTTGTAGAAATGTATTGTCAGGCATTAGCCCTGTGCTCTAAGAGTTCAATCTTTCCCCCTCAATTCATCCAGCACTTTTTAACCTCCTGAAAAAATATTTGAAAAGTTAATTCTTGGCTCTGCCCTTTAAAAGCTGGCCAGAATTAACTTTACATGGGCCAATGTGAGAGCCACAAAAACTATGTCCAAACTTTAGAAATGTTTATGCAGAAAAACTACCTGCAAGTTCCAAACACCAGCCAGCTCCAGCAAAACGTGGTCTGCACAGACGCTCACTTGCATCTGTTTGCCATTACTGCTGTGGTTGTTCCTACTGTCATTCAAGTGGTGGCAGATGCACAGCTCATTTCTTAATTTCACAGGCTATGTTGTGTAGTAAAAAACCCAAAGATTTTGAGCAGAATTGTGGTGAATCAGCAGAATACCTGATTCCAAGTCTGCTCAAAGAGTACACTGGAGATAACCATGCCTATTTCTTTTAACTGGGCTTTCCTGGAAATTGATGCTTTACCTACACCATAGGACATGGATTCCCCTTCATGCACCTTAATAGGACAAAAAGTTTGCACATACGGTGAAGGATGCAGTCTGTCGTTTATTCTGGCAGCAGAAACGCCTGTGGAACCCATGCGAAGTTCAAGTGTAAAGATGTCCAAGTCTTTTATAAACAGGGTGGTAGCAGGTCAGCAGCACCTTGTTGTGGCATGTTTTTACAACTCAAAGTGAATGCAAGCAGAGTGCTGCTCTGCAGCTGAGCTCAGTGAGCAGGAGATCAAAATCACTGGAATCTCTCCTTGGTGTCACTGATTTAGCTCTGACACTGGTTACCTGTGACAGTCAGCAGACTTCTGTTGGTACCCTGTGAAATGGCAAAGGCTGGCAGGCTTGACCCTGCTAGAGAGTTTGGATTGGTTTGTTTTTTTCCTGATAAACCCATTTTGAACTTACAGACTTCAGAAAAGAAACCCATGTTTTGCAGCTGCACTTTTGGAAACCTCAGTATTGAATGAAACGGTCTGTACGAGTGACACAGTCTCCTTCAGACCTTTGAGGCTTGATGAAGTGCAGTGAACTGACTTTCAGGTGGCAAAACATTCCTCTTAGGGCACATGAATTACCACCACCATCTCTGCAACGTACTCCAGGCTGTGATGGCATTATCACATTTCACAGCATCACAGAATGGTGGGGGTTGGAAGGCACCTTTAAAGATCGTATAGTTCACTCCCTCTGCTAAAGCAGGTTCCTCTTGATCAGCGGGAATGTGTACAGGTGGGTTTGGAAACCTCCAAAGAGAAGACTCCACACCCTCCCTGGGTAGCCTGTGCCAGGGCTTTGTCACCCTTACAGTAAAGAAGTTTTTCCACGTGTTTAAGTGGAACTATTTGTGTGCCAGCTAATGTCCATTGCCCCTTGTCCTATTACTGCAGAAAAAAAAGTGTTATCTTACCCTCTTGACACACACTTTTTAAATACTTGTAAGTATTAATGAGGTTCCCCTTTCAGGCTGAACAGTCCCAGATCCCACAGCTTTTCCTCACAAGAAAGATGCTCCAGTCCCCTGACTATCTTGGTGGCCCTGTACCTCTCTCTAGAAAGGTAACATTAATTAATGGATACACTTACTTCCAGCCACAGTATGCCAGGAGGCTCCATTAACAGTGCCATCCTCCTTTTGGAAGTCCTCTGTGTGACATGCTCTCCTCCTCGCATCCGTCATCAGCCGGTGGGTGGAGGCATAGGAATAGGCCAGCCAGCGGAAGACGTGGTCGTCTGGGGTGGGTGTATAATCCTGGGTCTTCCACATGGATCGCACCATATCGTAGGGGTAGGCCACCACCAGCTCTCCTCCCTGCAAGTTGCCACCCAGCACAAAAGGAATTTTTTCCATCCATGCTATTATAGCCCGTGTCTCAACCGCCACCTGGGAGGAAAAGAAACAGCGGCTGTGGTGCAACCTGTGACGTTTCAGTCTGGTTTCTAAGGTAGATCAGATGCAGGAGGCTTGCTGGGAGTTTCTTAGCATAGAGTGAGTAGCCAGAACAAGAGATGTGTCCAAGGAGAAGGGCTTCTTTAAATTATTGTGCCTGCCAGCCATGCCTGGGAGGTCACTGCCAACCCATAAAAACTAACAAAACCTTAAGGTTAGTAATTTATGCAGCCTTAGTCATTAATTTACATAGAGTGTGGCCAAGAGGAGCAACTAACAGAGATGTCAGACAATGACACTGCTCCCCTTGCCATTAGCTGAAATGAGTTTCTGAAATAAGGAGTTTAAACCAAAAATATTTCTAAAGCCTACAGAACTGCCACAGTTTCTTCTCCTCTAGCTGGGGGAATCTCAGCCACTATAAATAGTTGCCATTATACTTAACAGGCCACGCAAAAATATGTTAACATTTTTGGTACTACAATCCAATAAATGATTTCAGCATGAGCCACTGCACTGGTTTTAGATTTCCAACAGATAAGAAAACCCTGGGAGAAATCTATATGGTGACTGAATTTGCAAAGAGCTCATCTACGCTGCAAAAGTAGGGAGAAGCCTGATTTGCAGGACTGAGCCTGGGGTGGGTTTCTCTTTGTATACCCTGCTACTGTCTGAAAGTTGAGTATCAAGTCCTCCAGGTTCTCACAACAGCCTAGGGAAAAGAGGATTCTCCAGGAAACTGTTCCCTTCCCAAAGGCTGCCTCTAAAAGCCAGAGGTGAATGGTACTTTTTTTGGTGCATTTTAAATTCCATTGAATACCAAGGAAGTAACTTAGAGCAGGAATGTAACTTCATCTACAAGTTACTCATGTCTTGGTAAATGCTTTAAAGTCCACTCCTTCAGCCTTCCCAGCCCTTGTGTTCCCCTCTTTGGCCTTACTCACGGTGGCATTTTCAGACAGGTACCAGTCAGGGATTGGGATGTAATGGTTTGGAACTTTTCTTTTACTTTTCTTCTCATCTTCTGACTCCCAGAGCAAAGAGTTTAAATCAGGGAAATTGTTGTTGATGTCAATGCCGTCCTGAGTCCATCGTCCTAAAGACCAGCCCCCTAGTTCTGAACCCTTAGGTTTAAAACACACAAACAAATAAACAAGAAATGCCAGTTAATTCAGAATATGACAACCTCTGGATGTTTTTTCTGTGTGACCTGATCTAGATTGATCTGCTTCTACAGGGGGATTGGACTGGGTGATCTCTAAAGGTCCCTTCCAACCCCTACCATTCAATGATTCTATGATTTGATGTGTCAAATGTTGGGGTTTTTTTCCCAATTTGTATGAAACTTTGTATGAGGTGAAGCAAAACCAATGAAAATCTATTTGGGGTTTACACAAATGTTCTGGTTTGTTTTCAAGGTTTCTATTTAGGACTGGTGTTCCCCTGAGTTGCAATGGAGGTAATATATTCTCTTCCACAACTAGGAGTGCAACTCTTGTGTTCTGGTCTTCTCCAGCCTGTCCTGGAAGATTTTCAAGTGCATTTGACCAGCCCCTGAAATTTTTCTTCCTGCTGTCTGTCTTCTTCCAGACTGAATTATTACGATACCCAAAAAGTTGTGCTGTCGTTGAAGACACACTATTAAATTGCAGCTGTGGAGCAATGCAAATTTTCCTGTGCTGAGCTTGCTTTCTCACAAGAAACTGGCTGCATGACTTTTCCATAACGGTGTTCCCATTGATCTATACACCTCACTATAGTTTGTTCTGGCAGTCTTTGTGACCTTCCTTTCCACACACATCTTCCTCTTAGCCAATGTCACATAGAACACTTTCTTTCAGCTGTTTTTTTTTCCTGAATAAGACTTTTTTAGTGCTTTATGTTTGTTTTGATGTGTATATTTTATTCCTTTAAATTTTGTTTGCTTGCAATATATGATTTTTTGGGGGGAAAAAGACAATAGGAGCATGTTTTATTCATCTAATAGAAGTAAAATGTTTCCTTGATATGTTCATTATCATATTACCACTTTATATGCCTTGTCATATCCATCTGGGTTGACTGAGGGCAGGAGGTGGATTCTGGTGGATTCAATAAGATGCACAATGCGTTGGTTCCCAGCCAGGTATTCCTGACACATGAACTGCATTAACAAAAGGATTAGCTCACGTCCAAGGACTTCATTCCCATGAGCTCCTGCGATATACCTAAATTCTGGTTCACCTGTTGAAAACACGTGGAACAGAAGTTTAGTCAGAGCAGCAAATCAAACGTCTAAGCAAATTTCATCCATGTCAATATGCAACATTTTGCTCAAGGAGAGTTGGAGAAATGCCTTAAATGATCAAATGTTAAATGAAAGTGTAACTTTACAGAAGCAAATTACTTTCTGCTGCTATTTTAGACAACAGGCTTATGTATCAGTGGTAACTAAAGCTCAACTGTGTTGAGCTTTAAACAGATTTTTAGTTATGCTTGCAATTTCAGCATGTTACAGGTAGATTTTAACAGTTCTGATAGTGTAAAAATGACATGAAAAATTCATTGTTGGTAGCTGATTGGGACAGATGTTAAGGCTCTTAAAAGATAACAGTCAGTAACTGTACACAAGTGGTATCTGACTTCAAACCTTTTCCTTCACGGTTCAAAAAACATGTTCTCATGTATTTTTTTATTGGATTGAATGTCAGGATAGTTAGTCTCAAATACAAAGTACTTCAGAGATTATTAAGAACAAGGTTAGCTATTAAAAAAAAAAAAAAAGCCCTGTGCACTGGCCCAGGCTGCCCAGAGGGGTTGTGGAGGCTCCTTCCTTGGAGGTCTTCAAGACCCACCTGGACATGTTCCTATGTGATCTGATCTAGGTGATCCTGCTTCTGCAGGGGGTTGGACTAGATGATCTCTAAAGGTCCCTTCCAACCCCTACCATTCTATGATTCTCTGATTTAGTTGTCCTTTGTAGGAATAACTCTTGCAAACATCAACAGGGCAGACCCAAACTGGCCAAGCTATGGCTTGTGGCTGGATCCATCATTTCAGTTGGTCTGGCCCATGATACACTCCTTGCACTCCAAAACAGATAAGTGGATAAGGCAGATTAAATAATTTATTCAAGTCTTAACATCTGAGATTGAGAGACTACAGTCTAAGATCAGACCCAAGCCTACTGAGAGATCATATCTATGGTTCTCCATCCCTTATGGCAAAGTGGAGAGATGTCTTAGGAGCAGGTCAAAGCAAAATTCCTTGAGTGGTATGAACACACACCAGGGTATTTAAATACATGGCAAAGCGCCAGACAACATCTTTATTCCAGCAACAGCCCCATCTTGATTTCTCTCCACAGAATGACCAAAGACTTAATGAGTTTCTATTCAGAGGAAATGTATCACCAACGGAAATTGTACCCCAACACTCACCAGTGAAAGATGATTTAGGAGACTGGACCTGTCCTTGCTTGTAATACATTCACCCCACATAAAAAAAGTAAATTTCTATCTAAAGCCATGTAAATCCCCACAATTAAAATCATTCATCAGTAATAAAATTCACTTTTATCTTAGTATTATAAAGAATTCAACTAATTATCATGAAAGAATTTGATCCCACATACAAAATGCCTTCTATTTGTGCTCACCCTCCTCTTCCCAATTTAGAAATATAGAGCTGAAGTTCCTCCCACATACATTTGAAATCTTTGCTGCCGTGAATATAATTCCATCAGTGATAATTACAGCAGAGAATGAGGTGGGGGGGTGGAAAAAAAACCCAGCCAAATCCCAACACCCTTTAACAGACTTAGTTAAACTAAATCCTAACCAACTTCGTGTTCTCCTGGGTTGTCAGAAATCTCGACAGCATACAGCTTTAGACCTTGGTTGCTTTTTCCAATATTGTAAATTCTTGTGATATTCGGGCACATTTTATTTACAGTTTTCATCAACTGTCAACAAAAAACACACAACATATAGTTAGACAATGCAGCATCAAAATACATCCACTGTTATTTCATTCTGAATTGGTTATGGCAAAACCTCTCAACCTTCTTTTCTCATTATTTCTCAGTTGTAAACTCTCTATGTTGAGTTTTATGTGTTTAGTATCTCACAACACAATGTTTGTTCAGCTGGAACAGGCCAAATATTGTGTGCTGAAACACTACAGCACAGGTAAGGGTCAAGATCTTTCTTATACAAGTTGTCCTTGTAATATTATTATATATTTAGGACTTAAGGGGGAAACCCAATAGGAAGAAAACCAGCAAAAACATGAAGCAAACCACATTTTTTAAACAATATGCAATGAAGAGCAATAGAGCACCTCAACATGTCTTTCTACACACTCCAACTATAGTTAAGCTACTCAAAATGATAAAGGGCGTTAGTGGCACAGCAAAGCATGTGAGTTACAGGTTGCCACAGATACGTTCTACCCAATAAAGGAGATTTCTCTCTCCTTTACATTTTGCAGCAGAAACTTAATTCAAAACAAATGAAAAGTAAAGGATAACATCTATTTAAACACAATTTCCCCAGTGAATTTTGATTACCCTTTGCCTCCACTGAGATAGAAACCAAGCACACCCTTCTTGCATTACAATGTGAAATGAGACTGTGCTGATGTGTCCAAAATAGTGAAATAGATATGATCTGAAAGACTCCAGAAACACAGCAGGATTTACTCCTTCAGTAAATAACAGGTTCCTCAGAATTTGCTGACCAAGTTTCAGGAAAAGATAGAATTTAGGATGACAACAGCTTGTCTCAAGATATTTCTTCCATCAAAATCTATGCTATTCACTGTTTCTGCACAAAATGCATGATGCAGTCAAAATACAACCAACCAGGTCATAGTTAAGGGTAAATGTCTGTTTAAACCAGTGGAGTCACACAGATGTCATCCAGATAAGGATATCTGGGGTTTAAATCATCCCACAGATAGTTTACTGTGCCATTTCAGGTGAATGTTAAAACTCATTAACAGGACTGAAAATGTATGTGTTAAGAATGTTATTGCAAATAGCTGAAAATTATAAGAATTTAGCTGTCTCTTGTTTTCACTGGAAGATATTAAAGAAAGAAGTGAGGACTTGACTGTAAATTGGAACCCTAGGGGCTACTAATTAGGCAATCTTTTCATAAACAAGGATTGAAGCAACGTTGTAGCATAACTAAACTTTGCTCACATACTGTTCATTTAAAAACAATATTGGATCATCACTGGGCTTGTAATTTTAAAAATGCAATAATTAGATGTGTCTAATTCCCATGCCACCATTTAGCAAATCTGAACGGAATCACAACTCACATTGGGTAGAACATCATTAAAATTCCTCTCCTAAAAGGCTTCACTTCTATTTATAATGATGTTGCAAAGAGACTGAAAAAATGCCATTTCTGTGCATTTGTTCATCTCACATGGTTTTACACATGTGAGAAACAATTCCTTTCGCAAATCTAAACTCAACACTTGCCTGAAAAATGCAGTCAATTCTGCTCTTTCAGTATATTAATTTCACCATTGTCATCAGCATCATCAGTGTCCTGGTATTGTGGGTACCCAGCTATTTCTATAAAACTCTCTTTAACATTCTGGGCAGGTGTAAATGGGTATGTCATCACCTGTTCCAGCTGAAACACACAGGTGAAGCTAGAGGATACTGGTTTCTGTTTTATAGTGTTCCATTTAAATGAGTCAATGACTACTTTTTTGATTCAGGCTGTCTTCATGGTCTACCTGATCATAATGAACCAAAAATACTATCAGTGGTTATGGAACTATGGACCTCTGGCTGGAACCTCACAGACCAAAACTTAACTCAGGTCTACTGCATGGGGATTATTAGTTAATGTCCTACTGATAAAAGCATGAAATGGATTATTATTGTATATGGCTGATGCATTGCTGTGTCCATTCAGCTCCCCAAGATGTGAAATAGGGAAGATGAACTTGTCCTCTCAGAGCTGTCTCTGAAATCAAGCTGCAGAGCAGAAGCTTTCCTAACGTGGAAAGAAGTTTAGGAAAGCAGTTAAAAGTATGTTAAATGTTCATTACTAGTGAGAAAAATGCCAAGACCCAAGGTCATTACAATCAGTGGAAATATTTCTGTTGGTCTCAGTAAACTCATCATCATCTCTTTAATTGCAAGGTTGTGATTCCATTCTGAGTGAAAGAGGTTTTCCTGAGTTAGGGTCTCTGGAGTAGACCTCATTGTGGTTTTTTTGCTAACAGTATGGATATAGCAATAAAGTTAAATGTTTAAATATGATACTAAAAATGAACATATTTCATGTTTGCCTTTCTCATATCCATTTCCTTCAAACAGCACAGTAGGTGACCCAAAATATCTCAGTGTTTTCTTTGAGCTTTGTACAAACTGTCAGAGATAATTGATGATAACAGTCAGTCAGGACTTTATTAACAACCATCAGGACTGTAAAACACTTTCACAATCACGTTAACTAACGGTTCTTATTTGACAGTTCCTATTTGTTTGGCACTACCAATTATTCAACCTATTAGTGCCCTGAGAAAAAGACTGTATGTAGTCTTTGAAGAAGCCCCACAAAAGTGGTCTCTGAAGGTCCAGTTCCTTCATTTTGCAGAAAAGGTGTATTAAATGTAGGTCTAAGTGCCATCTACACTTACAGGTGATGAAAGGACTCTCAGTCAAAGCCTTTCAGGTTAGAGCTCTTTATCCTCTGTAGAGATCATAGAACCATTTAGCTAGGAGAAGACCTTAGGATCATTGAGTCCAACTGTTAACACTACTAAGATCTCTGTATTTCCTGAGCCTATAATGTTTGCTGACTATTACTCTAGTCATCTGCATTTGGTTGCTTCATTCTCAAATCAACCTGTTCAACTGGTAACACATACAGAGCTCTTCAATGCTCTGTGTTATCATTACATCACACCTGTAAACACACCTGACCACAAAGACCAGCACAAGACTTCAGAGGTGCTTAGAATCTGGCTTGTCCAAAGATATGACTGACATGCTGTGAAATGGACTTCAAAATTAACACTCTTATTTCCTAAGATATGATCTGGGTTGTTCTCAAATATCCCTCTCAAACTGTGTCTGGGAATCTCTATCAACCATTTGAACAGCTTCCTATAAAGCATGAATATGCCATGTAAATATTTTGGACTGCAAGACAATCCTGAATTATGCATAGGAGACACAACAAGTGTCTGACTGAAAGAAGAACCTTCAGTGCTCTTTTAAGAGAAATCATTGGCACTATGGATTTCATCTTCTTAACCAGAGTTCCATTAAAATCATATGACACTGGGAAAATTCCTCCCACCCACAAATACTTGACATATTTCAAGGTAATGTAATGGCTCCAAAACATGGCCCAGGGAACACCCTCTCCTCTTCCTTCTTCAGCATTTATGATAAATAACTTCAAAGAACAGCATTTTTCTAAGATGACTGGCAGTGAAATAGTTGACAAAACTGACAACAATACACTGTTATTGTTCCATTTTGCACTCAGAAAAGAAATGACAAAGTTCTAAGAACAGTTTTGGGGATATAAGACTTATTGCAATCCAACTCACAAACTTCTGCCTACCAGAAGCAAAACCCAATTAGAATACAATGAGCTTTAAATAACTATTTAGACACAGAGATAACCACAAATCAAGAGAGCACAAAGACCACTCACAACTGACCATCCCAACTACAGCTGCAAATTTTCTACTCATACGAAAAGTGGAAAAATACTCTGTTTTTAAGAATGTGGCTATTTCCCCCAATCTATTTCTAACCTGACCAACCTTTCCACAATGAGCATCTAAAATACACTTTATTTTATCGGTCTTGACAGGGATTATACCGACTGAGTTTCTCTGTGTCTAATCTTTGTGCTAAGAAATATGGGCCACGAAATCTCTACCGAAATAAGTGTGTGACTCAGTACACAATTGCTCAATAAAAATGAACAATGATTCATGCAATATAAATAAATTGAAAATTCAGCACAGAGCAAATGATTCACACACTTCAAGTCCAAACATATTATCTTTATAGATGAAGGAAAAAGCAGGCAGAAATACATCTTCAGGATAACTCACACCTATGGCTGTGGGGGTATGAAGCAAAACTATTTTAAAACAAGGCTGGTAGATGTGAAATTACACTAACAGGATTTTTTTTCTCTAGTGAGTTTGGGTTTGTTTTTGATGAGTTTTTGCTGATTTTCACAACTGTGAATACAGAATTGGACTCTAAATAGCTGCTTCTCCTTATCTCAAATCACTGCAATAGAGAGAATTCTGATGGCTAAGTCAGGGAAGGAGAAATCACTTTAACTTTCACCACTCAAAAATACATGGAAGAAAAATGATAGCATGTTATGTGTAAATATACCCTCTGTTATGTAGTGGCAGCTCTTTAAGGGTAGATGTACAAATTAAGACTTGGAGATTTTAATAGATTTCTGCTTTTGATAGATTAAAACAGAAAAAGACAATTAACTAGATTGCAGACCCCATTTAATCATGTTTTTTAACAGGTAGAATTCTGATTCCATAAGAGCTCAAATGTCTGCATTCATCCACCCCACCATCCAGGAGGTCACACACTAGCCTCTTGGCCTACCTGCCTCATTTCCTTGTAGTTGTGATGCTTAAAGTCCAGATTATCTGTGGTTGTCATTTCATTTCTTCTGTGGTAATAATTATTTGGGTCTGTGGAAAGAAATGAAAGTTTTTTCATGTGCTTATGAATTTCAAATATAAAGATGCTTAGCCATGCATGCAAGGACCCTGGAAATCTGATTTCCACTGTCCTGTGTGTATTTAAACCAACAAAGCTCAAAGAGAGAAAAGATTTAAATATCTCTGATTACTGGAGGAATCAGCTCATATAGATCCAAACAGAAGCAAGGAGGCAGAAGGCATCAGCTTGCAAGGCAGCCAGACTGCACAAACAACTGAACTTGAGCAGAAAAGCAGAAGGGCATCCTTAGGCTATAGAGGGCAAACAACATTGGAAAATAGTTGAGTCAGATGTAAGATAAAAGGGTGGAAAAAAATTACATCAGAGGAAAAAGCCCCAGTAAATGTTTTGTGTCTGCTTGATTTAATTTGCTATTACAATAAATTTATCTTATAGTTTTCTTGATGAGTATTTTCAGAGTCTATGCGCTGCTTGTAAAACACTGAAAGGATCTTCTGTGCACATCAAACACTCCTGAATATTTTTCTTGTGGAAGTCATAGGTCTTTTTTACTTTAAAACTGGCATAGTCAGTTCTTTATGGATATAACTTATAGTTTGTCTGTTTTGAAGTGTCAAAGGAAAATATCTGGATAGAACAAAAACTTTATTTCCTTGACTTCCAAGGCCATTCACCTGGAAAAAGGAGAAAACAAAACCGGCCAAGACTGATACTGCTCAACTTTATATTTCCTGATATACATGCTTCTAGCCTAATTTATTATGATTCCTTTTCAGAGCTAAACAAGCCTGCTTGGAAAACATTGGAAAAGAATCCTTAATTTTCTCTGTCTGGGATGCTTGGAATTTTAAGTAATTATTTGTCACACCAGTGGTTGTCAGGCTATTATCAACAATTATTTCTCTTCTCATATAACTATCTTCATTTAGTTTAGAACGACTAGGGGGGAAAAAGGCAAATGGGAAAGCCTAAACATCACCCTGTCTTACTTTGACACAACCAAAAGACATTGTTTATGGAAAAGAAAAAAAATTTTCTTAAACAGCAGCATCTATTAGTTGTGATTTCTTGGGGTGAAAACCCCAGGTTTTTTAGTAGGAAGAATACAGATACTATCCTGCAACAACAAACACTTAAGGAAACTTTGGAAAACTCATAACTTCAAAAAGCACACATCTTTAAGCTTCATGTTTCTGACATTAAAACTTCTAAATCCTCACATTTGTTCGCCCCCATAAAATTTTGAAAGTATTTGAGGTATTTTTTCTTATGTAGAAGGAAAGCAAGTTGGAACTATTTTAGTTATTTACGAAATGAAAGATATAAGTTCCATTGAGCTTCACTGTAACATTACCCATGTTCTCTACCATTTATTTACTCTTCATTTATATACTTGCCTCCACTTCCATTCCCTAATCTGGGACAGAAATACTGGAAGGTCTGTTGAATGCTGCTCTACAAAAAAAAAAGACTGAAAAATGTCAAACAAAGTCTCTCACCAACAAAATCTGGTTCCTCAATGTAGTCTGTCCCTTCCAGTGAGAACTTATACTATAACAAGACCACCTAGAAATAGATTTGAATTAGTCTAAACAGGTGAGGAAACAAGATTTCTTTTCTTGCTAAAAGAAATGAAAAAGTTTTGAAGGAACAAGAGGATTAAGTTTTGCATTATTTTCCTGCACTTGTAGGTCTTTTTTCCAACTCAGTTGCAGGTTAAATTGATGCAAGTCCACTGACAGCAGCAATGCTGAGCTGAGTCTGTAGATGACTGTTGATTGTCAAACTCTTAAAAGCCAGTTCATAGCAATTTATAGATAATATTCATTAAGATATTGGTTTTCTGGGCTCCTCAGCTCAAGAGGGACAGAGAACTTCTGGAAAGAGGCCACCAAGATGATCAGGGGACTGGAACATCTTTCACATGAGGAAAGGCTGCGGGAACTGGGGCTGTTTAGTCTGGAGAAGAGGAGACTGAGGGGAGAGCTTATTAATATTTACAAATATCTAAAGGGTGGGTGTCAGGAGGCTGGGACATCCCTCTTTTCTATAGTAGCTAGTAACAGGACAAGGGGTGATGGGAGGAAGCTGGAACACAAAAAGTTCCATCTAAATATAAAAATAAACTCTTTCAGTGTTTGAGTGAGGGAGCCCTGGACAGGCTGCCCAGAGGGGTTGTGGAGGATCCTTCCTTGGAGGTCTTCAAGACCCACCTGAGCATGTTCCTATGTGACTTGATCTAGGTGACCCTGCTTCTGCAGGGGGGTTGGACTGGATAATCTCTAAAGATCCCTTCCAACCCCTACATTTCTATGACTGACAAATGGAAATCAGAAAACCCTCACTTCTCCTAAAAAGACACAATGTGTTTAATGCCATATAGAATATCTCCACCACTGTAAAAGTATCCCTCTGCAGCAAAAATACAAAAATAAACATCATAAACCTGCCAGGATGTTGAAGGCTTTCTCTATCACCACCAGCCAAAATATACAGCAAACGATATTTTTTCCTAATACTTTAATCCCATTCCTTTCAAAGTCTGGCATTTTTTCCATACATCAAACATTAATATCATGGGAATGAGTGTGAATGCCATAGAGTTGGTGGAAACTTTAGGAAAGACCAAAAAAAAAGTACAGTGAGAATGATTGTGTCTGTGGTACCTCCTTAAAAATAGGGCACAATTTGATGGCTCCCTAAGGAATTAACACTCATATTTCATCAGGCTCTGCTGTGAGTCTGCTCAGATCACTGGATTCCTGCTACAGCAGGAATGCAGATTAGAAAATGAAAAGCTAAAATGTAGAAAGACATACAAAAGTCTTGGGCATGGCTGGTTAGGTCAACTTTGACAAAAATCTGTTTTCTTTAAGAGAACAGAGAATAAGAGACTAAGAACCTCAAACCATGGAAGAATCAGAACTGAAACACACTTGTTTATTCATGGTACTCCTTCCAACAGTCTCTCTTTCTTCCAAGGAGAAAAGATCCTGCAAAACTGTGGCACTCCCATTTGTACAGAGTTTTTTTAGGTTTTTCTGCCACTCATCTGTCTTTACATTACTGGTAGAGTTAACTAACTTTCCAGGCAAAAGTAGCTTGTCAACTTCATACTTCTATTCTTTGTGAAGATGGACAAGTGAAAAGGACACAGCCTGCAAGGACTGTGTGACAGAAGGGACAACTCAAGCAGTGGTGTCCTGATGCTTGCAGTGAGTTTCCACTTATTAAGCTAACAAGGACAGCATGGTGTTGGTCTTCTTTTCCTCATAGAGTTTTCATTCTTGTTTTAGCTGGCACGGGAAAGGTATGAAGTGAGCTTTGCAATGACTTAAAGATGAAATCAAGACTCACAAAACAATGTCATCAATTATTAATAATTAATAAGTAAAACTTGCACCTCTTCCAAACACTATTTGCTCATGTGCTTCATTCTCACAGAAGTCTTACAGTATCACTGGTATCCCAGTGATGGAGCTTTCAAGCTCAGAAGTGGTGCTCATCTCATGCTTCAAACAGGCCAGATGATGAAGTGAACCCAAGTGATTTATGTAAGAGTTAGTAAAAAGAATATTCTGCTCTGAAACCTTTCCACTGCCTCAAAAAATCTCAATGTGCTGTTTTGCAAATGACTGGTTTTTTCCATTTCTGTGTAATACAAGTGAATTTGACTTGTCTTCCCAAAAATGGAACATCACAAACAGCATGTGTAATCTTGAAAAGCTCCACTGTCAGACATACCAGATGATTGTAAGGATTTTTTTCCACACAATCTGTTTCATGGCAGTCAGGAGCATGAACATCACACATGAAGTCAGCAATGAAAGAATATTCAACTATAGATCTTTTCTATATATGTTGATGTATACAGTCAAATACCAAACAACTAATTCCAGTTAAACATAGTGAATGATAATAATGGGTAAGAGAAAAAACAAACTCTTAACCTGCAACAGTGGCTTCTTAAAGGTTTTCTACCAACATTTGATCTTTGCAATGGACTTCCTACAGATTGATAACAATGGTACTTCTGAGGATTGTTAATATTTCTTCAGAATAGCATACTCTTCATTTTACAAACAAAACATGAAGGAAAACCTTTTAATGAAAACCACTGCATTGCTGGATCGCGTTACACATCTGTCTTGATGAGTATGGGGAAACATTGGTCTTTTCTGGGAGAATTATTGAATTTGGTCTTGTTTTTATTCAGTGTTTGCTCAGGCAAACTTCTAAACTATCTTTAAATTGCCCAAGATTAAGTTCTGGCTTAACAATGATAAAAGCAGAATGGGACAGACTGTCATTCCAAGCACAAATTTATTCTCTCTAGTAGTTTGCTGAGTTTAGTACTGCCACATACACAACCCATTATAAAGATACTTGTAGAAGGTAACTTTTTTTTAATATATACACAAAATGAGCACACTTCTAGACTTAACTAGGTAGCCTGCCAGTAAGAGACAAGCAATGACACTAGGACTGAATGATGCACCCACTGCAGAACACAGTACTCTGGTACAGAGTAGTTAAAGTTCAATTTTATCTTGGGTTGAAACTCACAGCAAAATCATGATACCAACTATAGTTTTCTATGCAATAATTATTAAACATTTAATTTCATCCCAAATGTATTCCATTAAAATAATTGCCTATTGCCTTCAATACTCTACAGGATAAATAAATGCATGAAGAGCTCAGCTAATTTTCTCTCTCCTATCTCTGGGTACTTTTGATAATATGCAGTTTCTTTTTCCTTAGGTTTGAGAAAGAACAGGCAAGGAAAGTACATCCATCCCTCCGAGGCAATTGCAAAAGACTGTGAGTGTCAGTCTACATCTATGTAAATATCAACAGTTTTGGAACCCAGAGAGGGAATTAAATGCTGATGCTTTTGTCTTCTTTTTCACCAACAAGAAATGGCAATGCTGATCCTTCTCTATAGGCAGGATTTTCTAGAATCTTTCTTCCACAGCTAAATATTTTTCCCTTGGTGAAATTGCAAATCACTTCTTTTGCCTCAAAGATGGCTCTGATTCAGTTGGATAACGTAGTATTTTTTTGTAGAGCTACTGTAATAATCTAGAAAAGGTTGTTTGTCAAAAGTAGCCTACAATACACTACAAGTGTATGTTATAAATGACAGCATTTAATTGATAAAAATTATCTCACATAACACCAATTACATAATCATAACTTTCTGTTTCAATTATCTTTTAGTACATCTAGCACAGGTAGTAGTTTTATCAACAATTCCACCCATAGGAATGGGTCCTAGCTGTCTCTAACCATTTCCATCACATTCTACCAGAGCTAACAAGGCTTCCTAGAATATTAGAATCCTGTTCTTCAGATTTCCTCTTTATCTGTTATTCCTTTCTTACTCACCCCTTGTGAACCTACATAATGCAGAGTTGATACAGAGCACAGAGTGAATGCAAATGGCTTAATTTATTCAAGGATTAAGGACATAAAACAGTACAAGCTCAAAAGATGTGAAAAAAAAAAAGAATCGGAGTCACAAAAAATTACTTCTTTTCCTTTAGCTCCTCTTTCTTTTCTCAAGGTATTTCCCTGCTCCCTATCTGCTCGTGCACTGTCATTGCCTCAGGAGGATACAGTGAGTTGGAGTTCTAAAACACAACCAAATTGCTCTTCCTGACAGCTTGATTTCTTGTATTCTCACACAAACATAATCAAAACCACACCAGATATTCATGGAAACTGAGCATCTCATAACTTTTTTCATGAGTGTTTGGGCTTTGGAAAGGATAGAGGTGGGTGAACTGAAGGAGCTCCATCTCCTGATTTTGATGAATTTAGAAGCCTTGCTCAGTTTTATGGAGGAAACTTCTATCAGAAAGAAACCTTGATTTCCAATTGTACATTCAATATTATGTTTGGCAGCGCTTTCAAAGAGGTTGGACCCATGGCAAATCCGCAACCCAGTTGGTTATCTGACTTAAAATGAGTAAGATGACACCAATAAAGGGGAAAGAAGTCTAGTTACAGTGAACTGCAAAAAAAACAAACCCTCATGTCCTACAGGAATAAAACATGCACAGAAAGTCCTCTGCAACTCGAGGAACAGCTTTGTTTGGAGAGCCTTGCGTGTCATGAACAAAATGAGCTAGAAGAAAGAAATGTCATTTTTTTCTGAGCTAAAAAGATGGGTCAGCAGCTTATCAAAAGCTATTAGTTCCTTCAGTCCAATTACATCTTGAATAAACACACCCCATTCCCATTGTGTTTCTCAATGAATGATTCTGGTATTTTCTTTCAGCAATAAAATCCCGAATCAGCCACTGCAAGCAATTAACTCAATAAATGACTACAAGGAAGAAGCACTGTTGCTGTTTCCATGCCTAATCCAAGACCTGCAACAAGCTGGAACAGCACTCATTGCAAAAGTGGTGGAAGTACAGATATGTTCTTACCTCAATAGCACCTTCACCCACTGACACAGCCCCATGACGCTGAAGGGTGACATGCACAAACACCACAAAGCAGAACTTGGCCCTATATGGCTGTATACTCAATAAGAATCTAGAGTAAATAACTGCTGCTCTTAATGACCTTTTTAATTATCAACATTTTTACTCTTTCTTCTATAAATACAGTTTTATGGAACACAAAAGGATCATGAGAATTTCCCTACAAATTACTCTCTAAAATGGTTTGGCATCATCTCTGTTATTCCCTGGAGACCTCCATGTGTGTCCTGTGTGCCATTAAAACCATGGTGCTGAGGAAAGCTCTGCTTTTTCTTCAGTCTCAAACCCATCTTCTAGAGTAAATTCTCTGCAAACCCACAGTGGAATTTGGGATAGATCCCTGCTTTCCAACAGCCCACTGTACCCCTTCAAGAGCTGAGGGGAAGTAATGACTCTGGAATTGCCCTTCCCAGGTAAAAGTTACAGAGGGCAAGAAGCAAGCTGCAGAGCTGGAGTTTTCTGAACCCACAGCTGAAATAAATCTGAATCCTACTGAAAATGTGACTATTCACAGAAACAATATACCTCTAGTCACTGTTATTCAAGCCCAGGATGTATTTGTAACCCACAGAAAGTCAGTTGTCTAAGTGCTGCGAACTTACTGCCTCACGGTAACATACTTTGTCTCTAAGTTTTATGGCAATACTTGCCCCCTACTTATCTTTGTCAGAGAATTATCCCTTCTGTGACTCAGATTGCTGTTGTTTTCTATGAGCATTTAAAAATCTAAAGCACAAAAATCAGGCTACCTCAGCTTGGCATGTGAAGACCCTACGTCAACAGTGGAAATGGAGGCAGCAAATCTCTGAACAGCAACAGGAACAGCTAAAGCAGGAATGATAGGCTCTGGAAAGGCAGTTCTCTTGCAGGCTCTAGTATTTCTGTAAATATTATTCATAGCCTCCTGCAAAAAAAAGAGAGAGCTATCCCCAAGGTGCCAGAATTTAAGATCAAAGGGAAAAAAAGCAGATGAGAGATGTGGAATGAGCAGTGAGCAACTTAAAAAAGGTTTGAACAAACAGGTTTGTATACATACATGTGTAGACACAAATCCACCATAAGAGTATTTACAGTGTGCTTAACAGAAACTTGGTTTTGTTGTAATTCACAGTATTGAATACTCCTTTTTGTTTGTTTTAAGGGGCCTTGTATATGGTTTCACTTTTTATGCACTTGAAACCTGCTAAAAATTCTTTACATCCCCAACTCAACTCCCTCCCCCTACAAGATAAGCAATAGTTCAGTCACATTATTTGTCTTCAAATTAATTCAGTACAATGAAAAATAATAAAAAATAGGTTAAACCACCCAATTATAATGGTTCTTTCTTGCCTTGGAAGCTTAAGACTTCTGCAAGTGACTGTTCTGATACGTAATTCTATTGCCTCTCTAGTGTGTGTACTCAGTGAGATAAACTACAGTGCACTTCAGCCCAAATAACAGAGGAAATCCTGTTAGATCCTACATGCAATTTTATCAATAAAGCCACTCATGGATACTATATGGTTGATTTGAAGAGTTATCCTGACACTGTCCACGTATCCAGGCAGATAATTGTTTCTTTTTGTACAACTCTACTCACTAAAGACCGGTATCACATCAAAAGACAGCATACACATCACACAAGCAAACATACCCAAAGGAAAGAATGGTTTTGAGTCTTGGCACAGGCAGCTGTGTCAACATCAACTGAGAAAGACTCTTACCTGGCAAAGGACACCCTAAGATTTCCAGTCTCATACAGATGCTACCTTCTGCAAACCAGGACCGGGGGTTTATACGGATATAACGTGCAACCAGTGGCACTGGCAACATATTGAGCACTGGGATCTCTTTCTCACTGTTTCCTTCAAAAATCTATGTAGGTCAAACATGGAAATGGCAAGATCAGTCCTTCAAAAAGTCTTTTAGTGCTTTTGGTAATAGAAACAAATAAAGTGAGCTGGTACAGACCCAGGTTAGTGGTGGCTCAGGGCAGAACTACTCTTCAAGGAGCACAATTCCCCCATGACCTTCAGAGCCAGGCAAAGGAGTCAGAGCTCCATGCCCTATCTCCAGCAAAAGGCTGGACATGAAGTGTCCCCAGGGATGAGTAGACTGACACTAACCCTTGCATAGGCCATGCAACAAAAACCTTGTCTCATCACAGCCAAGGCCACTGCTAGGGTGGTGTTCACATCTATAGACAGAGACATGCAGATTTGTCATCTAGGGTATTCTGGGTCTCTCTATTACATGGTTTACTCTTAATAATAGTGGGATTACTGAGAGCTGTTGTCTTGTCATCTTACACTGACTAATTTGGCAAATCAAAACTCCATGTAGACAGCCCCCACTTTCCCATCTCCCCTCTCCTTCATAAAATATCTCTTTTGTGATACTCACCACATCTCCAGATTCATTTCTGACAGCAGTCCATGCATGACTGTCATTGCTCACCAATACTCTGTAAGAGGTCACCCAGTTACTCCTTGAAAAAGACAAAGAGTATCTAAGTTACTTTGTCATAACTTAGAATGACTGCAAATTGTGTGTAATGTAATAAAGCTTTTAAGACTACTAGCAATGGAAATCCCACTTGGCAAAGTCACTTCAGTACTTGGCTGAAAAAGTAGCATGCAAATCTAGATTGAACAGATAATTAAACAGGCCTAGCATAATCAAAGCAAAAAACCCAACAAGATGATATTCTGGGATTCCAGAAGGTGGAGGATGACTGATCTCTGTTCCTTTTATTTACAGATTTTGGGATAAATGGCTAATCTAGAACAGATGCATCCAGTGTTCAAAAATCTTACCTTTTCAGCTACAGAACATTTATTATTTCTGCTGCTATAATCAGAGAGGATGGAAAAGGGTAATAAATCCTTTAACATGAAAAGCCCATGAATTTCAACCAGCAAAATTTCCATTTCTTCCAATAGAAGAACAACTGGAGCCTGCAGTCATTCTTATATTTATTAGCAATAGATAGGAAAAAAAGAGACAATTCTGTCTCTGCACAACAGAGTCCAATTGATCACAGCAGTAGTGGAGTACTACAACATCTAGATCAATCTTCAGTAGGATGGTCTTTCTACTGGCAAAAAGAAAAGCAAAACCTTCATTTGTACTTAAATTGTGCTTCCTTTAGTCTGAGCAGAGTTAGAGCTATGTAGCTTTTCCACTGTCCAGGCATTCACTGTGGTAATGTGTATACAACCATGGAGAAATTAATGCCCTGACTGCCCTCTCGTATTTGGAGGTCTGAAAGGGCAGCAGTAACTTGTTTTTTTTCCCCTGACACCTTCCTGGTTTCAACAGGCAGTGACTTGGAGAAGAGTTGTGGCTTGGAGGTATCTTTGTACTGTAAAATCCGTCCAGGATGACTAAATTCTATATTCATATGTATAAACTGATCACATGTAACCAGCAGTCGTGTAGAACAGTCATCCTTGAACACGGCTTCTTGGCTAAGCTACATAGTCACATTGCTGGGAGTGAAACCAGAGTAAGGCAAACTCTTGGGACAAGAGGGAGGAATAAGGGCAATTTGGGCAGTTATGGGAGAAGCAGCAGAGCTTCCCCTTGTACTGCAGCCACTCAGTTGCAACCTACTTTTCTTTCTTTTAAAAGCAACAATAGTAAATGAACACACAGACATTGAGTTCACACTGCTTATGTTTAAAGAGACAAACAAGCTTTTACATGTTCACTCAAACAGAGTCATGCTTCTAGTGAGGAACAAAACAGGGGCAGGGGTGGAGCAACAGCAAGTTCATCACTGCAACAGTCATCAAGCATTGGAACAGGCTGCCCAGGGAAGTGACAGAGTCACCATCCCTGCAGGTATTTCAAATACATGTAAAAGGGCTTGGCAGTGCTGAGTTAAGGATTGCACTCAATAATTACAAAGGTCTTTTCCAACCTAAGTGATTCTATTTTAGTCTATTATATTCTGTTTTATCAGCCACAAGATCAGCCCAAGTTTACCCAGGTTTGCCTTGTATGAAATAGTGATTTTCAAATAATGCCCAAGTCAAGGCATGGCAGCCAGAAACTTATAACTTTAGATTTCCATCTGTTATTTCATTTTCTGAGTAGCAGTGTACAAAAAAACCCCATCAAACTTATGTCCAGACTTACACTGATGCCTAAAACCAAAGATTAGGTGTTCAGTAGGATTTAGAAAAGCACTTTTGTTTGTAGTTTACTAATATATCCCCAAAAGTCAAAGAAGAGGCATCATGTAAAAAAAGCTATCTTGGAAAAAATGGCTGAACAAACCCAGCTGTTTTACACACTAAACCAGTCCTCTGCAAATCTTTCACCAGCCTTCTCCAATGAATAGATTTTGCCATGCATGGTGTTTTAAATGGAAAAATCTTGACTATTGCCAAGTAGACTCAACTTTTTATTGTTGTAGTGAAAGGATGAATACGTTTGCCACCTGTAAGGCACATAATACTCTGACATTTGTTAAACAACTTGAACAAGTTAGCAGCCTCCTGAAAATATACCCATCGTCTGCCTGTCAGCAGAAAATCTCCTGGGGTAGGGGATATGCTGGTGATCTTAAAAGTGCCATACTGGCATCTCAAGTCTTCATAGCTGGAAAATGACATACAGCAAAATAGATAGTGACTTTAGTGTGCTACTCAAGTTTCTGCTGACTCTTGTAAAGAACTTTACTTTCTTCCCTCAACTTCTGCAATATTCTGGCAGCTGCAGCAGCAGATTTCACTGAGATGGGAAGTTGAAGAAAGGCAGATTTACATCTAGTAAAGTGGAAAATTAGGAATATTGGAAATGGTCAACATCAAAACTCCAGGAAGAAGAAACATCACTTTTTCTCATTGAAAAAGAAACAAAGTTTCAGAGTAAAACTCATCTGTCTGAGCGGGAGTGGTGGTGTACATGTTCAGTGCACATTCAGTGGGGCTGTGGGAGCTTTTCGGTGCTTTCTTTCCTTGCTTGTATATATTCTTAGCCATTTTTCAATATCAAATGACCAAAAGAAGCAATGCTACAAAGCAAAAAGACATCATAGCTTCTGAAGTGTTATAGAACATTTCTTTAGCTTCAGCTGCACAATTAAGACTCCAGGGGCAAACACAGTGTCTCCATATTCATTACTCTACACCCAGAAAAAACCCTTCAAGCAGACTATCACAACCATACAAAAAGAAGTAAACAGTAGACATTCTGTTTAATTGAGAATTTAGTAAGAAAATCATGGCATATACAGCCAGTCTTTAAAAGAAGCAGCTTATTTTAAGGGCATGAGAAAATGTCACTGTTACACTAATACTTCCAATCAAGGACTTTCATTTACTGTATTTTGATTTCCTCACTCCCTACAGTTAAAAAAGTTCAAAGGTTTTTCCAGCAGAACATGTCAACCAATCACTTGTACACATATTCCATCTTGAGTGACAAGTAACATGCTTTTCAGAGGCAGTCTGACAATTAAAATACAAATGGGACTACAGCCAGTCTTGCATATTTGCAGTGCAGAAGGACTACACAAGGTCACAGGATGAGATAAATCAGTGCAATATATTCAGCCACACACCACACTCTATTAACTGTGCTTGCCTGTAAGGAATAAGCATTCACTTCTCATTTCTTGAGATGCAGAGCAAAACCATCACAGGAGACCTGATCCTTCTCCCACTGGCCCTGAATGCAAAATCACCTCTAAGGGCTTAAATTTCACTCCCCTTTTATCCCAACATCATAAGAAAAACAGTTTCTGTCAACGTTAAGAAGGCTACTGTAAATTCCTCTTTCCCTCAGAAATGGCATCTTCTGCTTTGACATCACATTTCTATCAGAAGCTAACACACAGGGCTTCTGACCAGACAGCTGAGTGTCTTTAAATACCAGGTATTTCTACAGATACAGACCAGCAGAAGAGCATTCACATACTAAATCATCTCAAAAGCTGTAGATCTCCTACAACTGTGGCACAAGAAGTCTGATGCTTCCAGAAAGCAGATGGGCATGTTGCACACACTCCAACCAACAGCCAGTTTGCTTGCAGTAAGCTCAGTGCTTCCTGGAATTAAACACTTTAATATGTACAAGGTGCTGAGTTTATTCACATTGACACAGAAACCTAAGGATTTCAGGGAAATCCATCACAGAAACACAACGCTCAGAGCAAAGTCTTGTGCCAGGAGGATTATGGCAGAATGTCATCTGTGTTGTTACCTGGTGACAAGACTCATCTCATTGGGTTTGGGATCTGCTGACATTAATTTTTGCAGCATGTCACATCCAGTCTTTTCAGGACCCATCAGCATTGAACAATAAAGCTATCTAAGGAAAGCTGAAAGAGAGTTATAAAGCTTTACAGTACTTAGGATGTCCCCACTGTTGTTTGAGAATCTCTCCTGGAATTCACTCTGTAAAATCTCCCTGGATCTACTATTATATTCCTCAGAAGTTTGTTGGTTTTATAGAGTCAAGGAGAACTAATTCTGGGAGGCTGCTATGCCATCATTCACAACAGAGGGTGTTAACTATGGAGCTCTCTCTTGCCAGGAAGTTAGGCAATAGAGAAGTTGTGTGACAGTACCTTCCGAACTGTTCGAGGTTACCTCTACTTCACCATGCTCTAGCACAAAGTGCTACTTATATGATTGCCAATTCATTCCACAAGAGCACGAGACACAGATTTGACAGGGGTCATTTGGATTCAGGTGCTGCCCATAAATAACCCTTCATAAATTTTATGCCAGCCTTATCTCTTCAGGGGATACTCATCCAAAAAAAATCTCAGTATCTACTGCCAAGATCAATCAAGTCACTTCACAGACAGTAAATGCAAAAGTCAAAATAGGATTCAAATTCATTTAGTGTGCTGCACTTGCAAATTTTAAGTAACTAGTTGTTTTTTATCTGCAGTGCATTAACTTTAGACAAGGCTTATTTGAATGGCTTTGATTTGAAACTCAGTTTCTCGCAATGCATGGAAACATCCAGCTTGTCCATTTCCATCCCTAAAAGACAAGCTGAAGTGATTTGCCCAGGGACAGGGAGGAAACCTGAATCAAAGCAGAGAATTAGAAGCAGATCTACAGCCCTGGCAGCTTTCTGTCCTGAGGATTAACTTTTCCTTATCTACCCACATCATCAGGCTACTGAGCATAAGGAAAGACATCATGACAGCATCCAAACAACAAAACATCTTTCTGCCTTGCCTTCCCCAATAAAAGTTACTCTTCTCCTAGTGTATTAGTCACATAGATGAATCCCAACTCAGCACAACACATGGCTTGTGCTAAATGAGAAGCAGTGGAGAGATGCCAGGCATTTGGCTGCCCAGTCTCCAGCAGACAAGTACATCAGCCGAGACATCTATTTGGGTATGGTTTTGTTTTGTTTGAATAGCATCTGCTGCATGTAATATTTTAAGGCCAAGCTTCTCAGTTATGGAAAGCTGAACAAGCAACAACTGAAACAAATCTGATACTCTTATCCTAGCCTCTAAGGATGTTTTTCAGCTCCACATGATTTGAGGAGAATGAGGAAGATTGGCAGGTGCCAGTCAGCACAGACTCAAGCCCACAGTGGTAGAGATGCTGGGGATGAGACGAGCAAACTGTCAGAGTTCACATCATCTGCAATGAACCTTGCACCAGCTGACTGTGTTATTCTTTTGCTGTCATCATAATCTGATTTATCTGCATTACAAAACCCTGAAATTAATAGAAATAGAAGCAGACAGCAACACAGATTCGTATCCTCCACTAATATATAAATTGACAGGCTGAAGTATTTGAAATAGTAGAGTCTCTACTCTAAAAAGCAAGGCAAACCTTAGATTAAACTGTACTCATGCAACAGAATCAGCATGCTGGCAATTAAATGGCTTTCTGCTTGAAAAATTAATTTGCAGTCTCATGCAATTAAATGTAAAACCATAAATATTAATATTCTACAATAATATTTATGCTAATAAAGTTTTTAATCACCCACTGCCCCCAAGTTTCAGAAACAAGCCACGTAAAAAGATACTCAGGCTAACCACAGGTAGCCCAGCAACTTTTATAAGCTAATTAAAATGATTATGATTTAAGAGATGGAGCCTGACTAACAAGCAAGGGTTTGGTTCTCATTAGTAAGTGAAATCTTGGAATGTTTAACTTTTAAGATTGCTTCTAGCAGACTGAAACGAATACAGAGCTGTAAAACCTGGCTCTTTGGAAGCCCTGTCAAGAAAAGCTCAGGGCCAGAATGGCACTTGCTGAGAATGAATCGAGCTCAGATTTTTTTTCAAAGCTTTCCCCCCTTGGTGAGGAGGAGTTGGGGCTGCAGATGCATTTCACACCCAACGGCTGCCACTCATAGCCAGCTTCTCACAAGGGTTTAGTCTCTGACTTTCTGACCTTTCTAGAAAACCTGGTGCCTGTGGTGGGTGTTTCTTTTTGCTGTTAGACATTCAGATAGTAACACCTAAAGGTGTCAGGCCTCCTGGGTGAGGTTAGAAACATCCTCTGCACCAAAGATTTTATGGTCTTAACACCTGCCATTTCAGGCCACTCTTTACAGACAGATCTGCACGTGCTTGCAATTCTTCCTGCACCAGACTTTCTCCCTTTCTTGTCTTCTATAGAAGTTAAGTTTTCAGTTCTTGTTTATGCCTATCACACCTTTGTCCATCAGTCACACAGGATGAGAAAAGTCAGAACTATATAGGCACTGCTTCACTATTGTCTTTTTGTCTCCTTCCTCCAAATATTAGAGAGAAAAGGAAAAGCTCTGACAGCAACCAACTACTGCTATTTGTGTGCATAGCTGTGAGCATAAAGTGATGCTGAAGGGGCTCACATCTACCTAGTACACACAAAGATGTGGTCCTGCTGCTGCTTCATCCTCTAGGTAACCTCAACACACACTCACTCTCTTTACAATGAATCATTTTGTCAAACAAACTTGTGAAAGTGTGTATATATAAATTTCTGGGTGTGCTGTCAGAAACTGATCTACACAGGAACAGATGGTGAGTGTTCACCATAAATGATGGACACTGGATCCTGTGTAGGCACAAGAATTGAGGTGGAAGATTGTGATGGCATAGGGATTGAAGTAGACAAGTAGATGGAGAGCACAGGAGGCTGAAGCTGCCAAAGGCCAGCTCAGTGCTGCAACTGAAAGCCCACGAGATGGCTTCACCAAGCCAGAGTTACCAGAAAATATAACTTAAGAAAACCAAGTCTTCAACATAATATGCAACTATTGACATTAATATATCAAGGGAACTTTTTCTACACTAAATGCAGCTTGTTTTATAATTCCCATCAATACACTTGATGTGATTTCAGTGGATTTGGAACAATTCACTCTACGAGAGTCTGACTTTGAGGAAGCTGTAATAATCTCTGCAGTCTCATCACCCAGTCAGGGCAAATAACAGTTTGCACTGATTTAATACACCATAACAATTCAAGTCAATACACAGCAGCTGCTGGTTTTATTACACAATTTGGATAAAACATGGAGACATTTTCATTGCATTTGCTGAAGTTTCATCAGGCTGGGATTTCACAGCCTTTGCATGGGGATAGGAAGCACTGCTTTGAAAGTCAATAGCAGGTACATCTGTTGACCTTGTGAGCTGGGCAGGATTTAGAGTTGGTTCTACCATGCTTTCAAAAGGAGCATTGTGCTGCTGTTGTGTTTTGCCCCTTCTTCATGTGTACAGTGTAAAACTGTTTTCTTAGCTATCTGTAGAAACAGCTCAAATACCTGTAGTAACCACTACACTGTCTCAACTGCCAATGCAGTTACACTGAAAGGATTGTCAGTGTTCTTTATACTCTTAGAATACTGAAGATGCTGATGTGATTATCTCCTCATGAAGCCAATCTTACTACTTAGACCATGGTTGTAATACCATGAATGGATGATAAATTAAGGAGGAAGCAAAGAGTTTTACCCTTTTGCAAGCAAGGAAGCTGGTACCACCTTCAATCTTCAAGTACAGACTGTCCATCAAAACAAATCTCAGCTCCTGAGGAACTGCCAATACATAGAGCAGTAAAAGAATATTTGGGGCAACACATTAATTTTGTGACTAAAGAAAGAGCAGAGGGTTGTACCACCAAAATTAGCAAGTAAGCTGCACCGACCTAAATTTATCCTCAACTATATCTCTTGAAGGTAATCAGCTTAAGGACAGTTTGTCAAAAAGGATGCTGGGGAGTTATGAGAGAGGCAGCTGAAGATGAGGGTGTTCTGTAAAAAAAAAGGGCAAAATTATTCCCCTACTCAACTTAAAGCAACCTTGTGTTTAGCAAAAGTATCATCCGACAAAATCAAGTCTGTTGGATATTTATTATTTGCTAGCTCTACAGAGTAGCACAACAAAAATCAAACAAGTGATACAGTAGAGAGTGTGTAAAAGTGTCTACACTAGCTTCTAGTTAAAATATAGCCTCAACAGAGAAGAACAAGAGGGATGAGTTTAAAAGTGTGTTTGTTTAGAAGTAAGCAGTATGTGTAAGGCATTGTAATTATTCCTTCCAACCAGCAAGACCATTGATTTGTTTCTCCTCCAGCTAACTAACCTTTGAAGAACTGCAAGACATCTGGACTAATCCCTACCTAATTCACTTAAATTCACTGAAAATTACCCCCCTTCCTTTCCCCCACTGCTTAAAGACTGCTTAAAGACTGCTAAAAGTAAAAAAATCTTCAATATTTTCATGATGCTGCAAGGCCTTAAGGAAAATGTCCATGGAAACAAGTCTGTTTTGATACTTTGCTGAGGAATTTGAGCATTGTGCACAGATTATTTCATTCATGCCTTTTCTTATTGTTGACATGATTGCATGACACACAGTGATAGTGCACAATTAAACATGGATGAAGGATTAATTCTAAGAAAATGCATCAAGTCACAAACACATCCCACTCACTGAAAGAAATCAAAACACCTTCTGCACTGAAGCAGTCTGAAGCTTTACACTACAGGCAGTACATGCTGACTCTATATAGACATAGAATCATAGACATCTGGATTTTCTCTTGAGACAAAAGATGGTGTTGAATTATCAAAAGATAGTTTGGGTTGTGGGAAACATGTTTCCTATGTTTTGCAGATTCTTGCCAACTGCTAAGAGTGATTAATATTTTCTTTCCCTCTGTCAAGAGAGTGCATATTTTAAACTAGCACATCATGCCTTAAATATATGGCACCATTCCACAGTGATGCTTCCAGTGTCCCACTCAGCTGCCTTGAATAGCTGTTTAAAGATATGTGGTTCATAAAACTGAAAGATGTATTGGCAGCAAATAAGGAATTAAGTACTGTATTTCTCCCCTTACAGTACCAGACGTACAAGCAAAAGGAAAGACCACACTGACACGTCTCATTTTGCAGCCCTGCACCAGGGGGACAAGTTATTTGATGTAGGATTCAACAGAGTGTCTTTGCCTGTTCTCTCTTGTCTTTTTAAATGTCCCATTAAGTCAGCAGCAGGAAGGTAAAAGGGACCAGGACAGGTACAAATCTCATATAGGCAGAAACTCAGAGAGGACTTTCAGCTAAGTTTCCCTCAGAAAAAAAAGAGATGCTTTTCTGATTCTCGATCACTGTCACATAACAGTATTGGTGACCTTACATATATTCTAGTGTCTTCATTTCTTGTTTTTAATGTAAGTCTGGGAAAATCTCCAAGGCCTAAATAAAAACCTTGCTTTGGCTCCCAAGCTTGGCAGGCTTTTGCTTCTAATACAACACAGATCAGAGGGGTGGCTTTTGGCTCTCTTACCTGAAATAATCTTTTTCTCAAGCATATGTTTCTATTAGCTGTGAAGGAACTGTATTCTTATCACATAACCTCACAAAGTTGGGAAGATGCCTCAGGTAACAGAATGGCATCTTTCTGTACAAACTCTCATATCACAAACAGTCCTTGCTGATGCCATCACAGTCAGTAAAGTGTAAGAGAAGGAAGTTAATGAGTCTCCTTTGCTTCTAGCATCCATTACGCCAAAACAGTCACAAAAAGAATGTGCTCACACCAAAGTCTTCCCAGTCTGTTTCTCTGCGATGGCTTAAGTTAATCCACTGCTTGCAGCCCCTGTGACTGCATTCAGCTCTCCTGAGTTTACCACAAATACTAAAGCTCTGCCAGAGCCTTGGCATCTCACCCTAAAGCAACTCTTGCTCCAAGCTCAGGGTCCTTACTGTTTCCTGGATTAAATTTCTCTTTGTGTAGCTCTTCTCCATACCAGGATTTCCTGGTTTTTCCTTTCCTCTTGCTTTCTTGACTACTGGAGGAACTGGTGTAGCAGTCATCCTGTAGTAGTCACACTGAAGAGATCGCTTTTCAGGTGCTAAACCAAAATTAATACCAAAACCAGCATCTACCATCCTCCTAGATATTCTGTTCCCAAGGCACCGAGGCTCTGGGAGCTCCAGGACACCATTCGTGACCCAGATGAGGACTGTACACACACACCAGCCTAAACTCCTTTGAAAGCATGAATATGTACTTGGGTACCTCAGGGAGTATCAACTTCTTTTTCAAATCTAAGGAATTACACATCCAGAAGCAGAGCACACAAACATCATCACACTGATTTTATCTCTTCAGTCTAATGATGGAAGAGACAAAACGAGGTGGGCTCCAGGGAAGCCAGTTCCATGGCTAAGGCTGTATCAAAGACACCAAGTGAGATGAAGATCATCACACCTTGACAAGAAAAGCCATCTACAGAGCAGTCCCTTGTACACAAGCTGGAGGTAGGTAAGGTCACACCATCCTGTGACTATTTCTCCTCACTGCCCTGACTCCTTCATGGGGCAGAGCTCAGCCTTACAGACATGTTTTCCAGGAGACATTAGACTCACAGTGGATCTGGTCCAGTTGAAACCCTTTTGCTCCCCAGGCAGAAATGTGCCTGTTTCTCCACAAATCTGAGTAACAACACAGGAGGAGCTTGAACCTGCTCTCCAAGCACCAACCTTGCACTTCTTCCAGACCCTCAGGGTTCTGCCCACCAACTCTTCATGGAGAAAGATGGCAAAAGCAAGACTCACTAATCTGAAAACCAACTAAACAAGATGACTCGTTCTATTTATAGTTGGCATTCACAGCCAAGTCCTGCTGTAAACTTGCAATAGAACTGAACTAAAAATAGCAACATGACAAGATGCAGTGCAGCACTGGTGTTGATAGGAACAGCAATGTCAAGAGTATGAATATAGGAAAGAATAAGGCTCTGCTACAGTAATTATCTACCTAACAGAACAATGTGGAATAAATATAGAAACCTTATTGACAAAAAGGTTTTTACTCCCACAACAGCATTAAAGAAATTAAAAAAACCACACACAAAATATAGAAGTACAAAAAAACCCTCTTTTTTTTCTTAGACATAGTGGTATTTTTTAGGTTTGCCTTTTATTACATGGCACATTCATTTTCTAAGTGAGAGAGCTCCCAGAATGGATCTAAGGCTGTGCATCTGCTGCACACTTGGTCAAAAGGTCTAGCAGCACAAGTGAGATTATTTGCTCACATATTTGCAGTGAGACTCAACAAGAAACTATGAGACTGGAAAAATACTGTAAGTATCAGGATAAAACAATAAGTCATCATCTTCAATTCCTATTTAGATAGTGTAATACAACCAGGATGAACGAGGAGAGAAATACATATAAGGAATATATCTGGGCACCTACAATCAGAAGTGGTCACAAGGGAGTAAATGCACACACGTGTGTGCAAATCAGAGCCATTTACTCGTTCTGTAACACAAGCACTTAAAGCTCCCAAATGCTTTCAGCATTAGAAGTGGGCAGCACTACCAGAGCAAAGTTGAGTTCCTGGGGGACATGTGGCTGGATTAGACCAGTGCAAGAAAGCAGTTGCCTTATTTGTGGCAAGCACTCCTTCCTAGAAGCTTTTTAGCAAGCAGTGTGGAACTGCATGGAGTCTTCCTAGCACCCATAAGCTCAGCACAGCACAACTGTTACCAAACTGCAGCACTGGTCAACAGACACTGTTTGGTTTTTCTGACATTATAAATTCCTCTTTGGAACAAAACCAGTATAGATATAAGATTTGATTTAACTGCTCATTTAAAAGTCATGTTGTTTGGGACTTTTGCCAATTATTTGATGATTGTCTATATGTAAGGAAATATTGGTGATTCAAAACTAAAGTCTAAAAAAGTGGTTTCTAATCAAGCTGTATGTTGGAAAAGAATGGGAATTTAACATAAGAAAATTTGACGAAGGCATGTAATTGGAGTATAAAGGCCTATAATTTGAATCATGTTGATTCCTTTGCCAGATGTAGATGATGACTAGAGAAATTTACTACTCTTAAACTTGTATTTTATACCATCCATAATCACTTTGCCTTTTGCTGTTCCTCCACCAAATTACTCACACACAGCACTTCCATTCTTTTTTTCCTTGCTGAACCAAAACACAGAACAACCTGAATTGCTCTGCTGAAAGCTCAGAACCTCATGGAGAAAGGTGAGCGTGTACTTACGACCAGAGCGAGTTTCTTCCTTGTGTGATGACTCCAGTGAATTTTGTCAGCCTTCGAGCATCTACTTCAATCCACTGATATGGGTCATTTCTTCCTGCACACCAAGCACCATCATAAAAATCATTTTCGTTAACACCTGCCTGAAAAGAAGGCAAAAACTGTCCTCATAAATCAGGACTGAGAAATTGAAGGCCTTTCACAGAAAGAAAGTCATCATCATTCATTCCACTTACCCCTTTGGCACTGGTTTAAGTCCCCTGAGACTGTCCTTCTCAACAACTATATGGAGTGACCAAAATATTTTCTTACTCTAAGCAGGGAGGGAAATTCTGCAGAGTCCCTTTAAAAGCTAAGAACCATTACATATCAATCGAAGTTAGAGTTGCAAAGCATCAACAGAGCTTCAGTTCACTCCATTTGTCTGTGCCTGTGGCCTGACAAAGCCTTTACCCAGAACAAATGATCTGCATGGTCTTCAGAGTTATGCAAGTCCTAAAAAGCCAGCTCCAACTGTAAAGAATCCTGTCAGTGCTGGAGCAATCTCCTTTCCCCTGGAAGCAGACAAGGAGACAGTAGGGCATAGAAACACAGACATACTATTTCCCACCAATTTTCAGTCCCAGAGTTATTACTTTTCATCGTTAGGGTGTCAAAGACTAAAAATGTAGGAATGCAAACTGTACCCCAACTTGTGGACTAATCTAGATCCCAATTTATGCTGGAAAAACCACCACAAACAGCCTTCTCCACCTTTTCAATGAAAGGTATTGAGTAAGCTGCATTCCAAACACATCTGAAACAGCATTTGAAGGAACATACCATCTGAGGTCCATTTATCTTGTTACTAAAGCCCAGGAAATGTTTGGCACCAAGCTGGTTACTGCCATAGAGTACACAAGCTTTTCTGTATGGTCCTCTAAGGCTACATGTATATTTTATGAGCTTTCATCTGTGTTTAATGTGGACTTCTTGCCATCCATGCAATTACAAGAATGGGTATCCTGAAATATTTTCAAAGTACAAATGAAGAGGGTGGGAAACTTTGTAAGTTTATATTAGAGACAGCTCTTTATATTAGAGACTTATCTTTTAAGCTCTGCTATAGAGCTGCTGTCTGTTCAGTGCTCTATTTTCAGCTGGTGCATATGTATATGTAAAACAGAAATGAATACCCAAGAACACAACTGTCAATTAAATTTCCTGAATTATCCCTCAGCTTCCTACTGAGCAGTGTTAGCAGATATTACAGTCAGAGCTGGGTTACAAGGGCAGAGATTGACAGGTCTGGCTACCTCCAATTTTTTTCAGACCCTTTCTACCAAAATGAGTGTTCTGTGGATGTAACTCACAGCAAGGATGCAGCTGGTGATCCCTTTTCCCAGTGAGAGTCTGCTGGTATCCAAAGGAAGTGCTCCAAACTTGGGAAACTTCTTGTTTTCTCAGTTAGCCACATCTGAGATAGGCAGCTTGAAAGTTATTTTTCCCCTGCAGCTACCAAATTTACATGAAGCCACCTACTTCTGTCTATTGAGTCTTTTAAAGTGAAGTTTGCATAAAACTCAAGGTACAAGATACAGAGAAAAACTCTTAACAGTGGGAGAGAAATTCTTCAAGAAGAACTGAACAATGGGAAAATGTGAGGATATAAATGTGAACACTGACCTGAGTTGTAACCTTTTTCACAAAAAAAGGTTTCAATGCATTTTAAAATAAGATGGAACTTGAAGTAGCCTTAGGGTTTAAAACCAATGCTTGCCAGTAAGCATTAAGATCTACAGAGCACCTTGAACCAGCATCTTGTTAATCCCATTCACACTGATGAAATTCCATCTATTTCTGCAGATTAAGCACACCTTTCTCTCATTGCTTCAGCTGGCATCCTCCATCCTCATTAAGACTGAGGATATTTGCCATTGGTGTGATGCTCATCAAGGTGTAAAGCCCTCCTCCACATTACAGTGAGAAGAGGGAGGCAGGGAAGAGGAAAAAAGTGCTTATTTGCCAAAAATACCCTCCCCTTCACCCTAAGTGATGTAATTCTCCATGGTTTGATCTGGACTCAAGCTGAGCATGTGTTTAAGTTATTTATCAAACAAGAGGAGTCTAAGGGATGTGCTCAAAGTTAGGTACAATTTAAATCACTATTGGGGTCTTAAATAAGGGCAAGGAGAGAGTGAAAAAGAAACTGCACAGCTACATCTTCCTGCTCCCTTGCTTCCTGATATCAGCTTCTCTGAAGCTAAGATAATACTTTTAATAGGTAAAAAGAAGCAGGTATCTGTGTGTAACTAACAGAGTATTACAGGAAAAAAGAAAACAGAGTTTAATCAACGAGAAGTTCTTCTTAGAAGTATTTCCAAAGGGAAGGTGATTCAATATCTATGTAAAATGTTTTGTTTCAAGCTTCAAGTGTGTATTTTTTCTTAAGGAGCTTGAGGTTTTGAATTTGCCCTGTGGTCACTACAAAGTCGTATTTCTTTAAAAACCTCTTATAAACTCCATTCAGTACTTAGCAGTTAAAATTGCTCTTTACATTTCTTTGGAAAGAAATTCATTCTTGAAAGACAGAAACAACTATCATCAAATACTCAGAATATGAAGATAGCCTTTCGCAGTTAAGTGTTGATTTGAATTTGAAAATGGAGCAATTGTCTCTGTTAATTCAATATACAAGTTAAAACACACATAACTAAGCAACACATTTTCAGCACTTATGTTATCTTCATGAGCAGGAGAGTTAAGGAGCTAATGAAAACTGGAAGATAGGACTAGATTTGAAGCAAGCTCTTTTTTCCTTCACTGAATCTTCAATAAATCACTTAAAGTTTATCTCAGTTTGTATTACACTTGCAGCCAAATGCAAAAAAATTTGTCAATATGCAGTGTTTTCTGAAAAAAAAATACCCAACACCTTTTTGGTGTAAGAAATGGGATTTATTTCTGTCACTCCTGAAGAAGTTATCTGTAAGTGAATGGTGAAAACTGTACTTCAAGTAAAACAAATCCACTGCTTATTATGTACCCAGAATATAAGATGAAAGGATATCAAAAGGTCACAACTCCTTTACAAACGACATGACTTCTGTTTTTGCCTTTCTCTTCTGAATTAGACAGGTGTAAACCAGATTAAACACTTGCTCACATTATCACTGTTCCAAAAGCCTTATTCTATAGTGAAGAGAAAGATATTACTACCTAAATGTATACGAATGAAGAAAGACATTTCAGTCTTTTGCTACAAGTCAGCTGGAGCAGCAGTAAAAATACACCTAATATCAGACTACTTCTGCTTAAATTCTTCACTGTTCTTGGCAGGTTACCACAAATGTGACTTTACCATAAGAGTTTATAAGGGGAAATAAAATAAGGAGAAAGCAAAAGCATTACTCATCACAGGTATTTATAGCAACTACTGCCAGTAGAGAAGAATTAAAGCACGTGGGCTGAAAGTAGAACTTCAATAATCTTGTCTTTCCCTTTTGTTTTGGGAATGGAGTTCTTCCAAAGGAACTAGTGAAACAAAGAACTGAAAAGACTAAAAGCAATACATCCTGCTTATTAACATACACATGATTGCATTACTTGGTTAAGCTTCAGTGTTTTCGGTGGTGTTTGGATTTCTCCCACCAGGAAAATGAGGATGGGGAGGAAATGTAATTTGACTAATTACTTCAGGTTTTAACCACTGCTAATTACTGTACAAAGTGACAAATACTAATGACAAATACTCATTTTTCCCTGAGGGCAGAGTGCCTCAATGAATATTATTTTATGCTATGTTTTTTCCTGATGATATTAAACTACTACTGCTTGTGCCACTATTGCAGCTGCAGATTTCCAATACACAGGGCTATAGGAGCATTGCTCCTGCCCTCAAGAGACCTCAGCTTAATCACCACTTTCATACAGGACTGGGAGCAAATCAGGTCCCACACAGAACAAAATCACAAGAGAAGCAGATCCTAGAAGGTCTTAGCCAGTCCTGCTAAGCCTGTCCTTCTTTGAAATAAAGCATACACTGACTGATTAATTTTGTACCCTTCAAATAATCTGACCAGAAAAACCAGAACCCTCAGAAACCTTTGAAAAGCTTCATTATTCTGTAAATTCCCTGTGAACTGAGGTAGTGCCAGTTACCTGGGGTGAATGCTAAGCTTCTCAGCTGACTTTGCATTAGATGAGGTTGAGCATAGAGTGTGTTTTGTCTTATTTCAGTGAGGAGCACAACAGTCACATGAACATCATGATGGCCCTGTGGTGATACCCAGACCATGTCACAAGTGCAGCAGCCCATCAAATTTCTCATCATCATACGTCTAGCATAGTGCTCTAGTGAAACCAGTGGCACATCAGCTTCTCAGAATCTCTCTGGCTTAGATCAAGTGTTTTTCTTCATTTTCAGTACTAAACAGCATGAAAACACCCAAACAGCTGCCCAAATAGCACTGCCTTTTGCCTTTTCTAAGCACGCCACAACTCACCTTTCTGAGAAGCAAACAGAATTCACCAGGGACCTCATTACCCATCTGACACACAAATCCCCAGTAGTACCTATACTTATTTATAAGAAAATATATTTTAAATACTATGGAAATTCAGAAGTCTTGGTGCAAAGTAAAATTAAGCAGCAAAACAGTCCTGGTATGAGGTAAGTCCCTATGCCAGAGAAGAGGAAAAGCAGCTTTTGGATAATAATGAGACCTACTCCACGTAGAACTTGTACAGCTCTGGAAAGCATCACCACCAAAACCTGTATCAAGCAGAAGCATGACATTGTAAAGCCTTGGTTTACAGGAAGAAAAAGCACCATCTTTGAATAGAGTAAAACACCTATTTTGCACTAGACAGAAGAGTCTTTTGCCCAAGGCTCCTCACAGCACTCCAAGGAGAAGACAACAGCCTCTGTGGTGCAGGCACAGAGAGCCTCTTCTCATAGGAAATGCAAAAGAAGCCACAGCCAGAGAACTGACAGCATTTCTAGTTATAACTAGAAGAAGCTAAATCAAAGGAGGCAGGGGGCTGTGGCACAGTGGGATTTTAACCAAGAGCAGTCCCTCCTTCCAGCACCATGGGAAATTGCCTTGTTGATGAGAGCTCATCCTTCCTACTCCCAGTCTTGGTTCATTAACTAGCAAAACCCTAAACCCAAATCTAATGAAGGTTCTAGCAATAAACAGTAACTAATAAATTAAATAAGCTTTAGAGTCTCTTCACTGTTGATGTGGTGCTAGTATCCTGTTATGACAGTTTTAAGTGTTCTACTTTACTATGCGTAAGTACCATCTTCATACTACAAAGGAGTGTATTTCAGAAAACAGCACTAATAAAGAGCAAAACAGAAACATAAGGAATGGGAAAACAGAATTTGGTCCTGCAAAGCATCTGAGCAAATCTTTAATAGTAAATAAAACCAGCTAAACCAAATTGCATGCTACTGACTTCAGAGTTGAAGCACTTTTTGGTAGCATAATCATTGCCTCTGAAAAACTGCCTGAGGGCAAATGCTTCACTTGAAACCACACTTTCAATTAACCATTGTCATTAACTACAGGCAAACAACAAAAAAACCCAATTTGCTGTGTGAGCTTCCTCCCAGGCTGATTGTCAAGGGAGCTGGGGTGATTTCCTGCAGTTCTGGGCTGCTTCCTTCCACCTTTACTCACTCATAGAGGTCTGTTTGGATTTGCACCCTCAGCAACACTAAGCTTGGAGTTTTTTCTAAGTCCAAGAATCTAAAGGTTATCCATCAACCTCATTCACATCTATAATTCCAGTGTTTCCCCTTCATTTGAATTACATGAGCTGACAAAGGAGTCAGAACCAATAACCATCCATGGGTTCTCCTTTATACAACAGCACAACCTTAAGCCATTCTCTCACTTAGGAGAAAAATTAATGTTACCTGAATATTAAGCCTTCCTCTGTGGGCCCCAAGGCCGTAGCGCTTCGCTGTAGAGGCATGGAGCTGGAAGTCAGTAATTTTTAATGTCTCTAGCCCAAGTGGAGGACAATCTACAAAACAAAAGAGTGATTAAAATGCAATTAAAAAAGAAAAAAAAACCCAAAACAACCCAGAACCAACACAAAACAAACAAGCATTTTGAGCTTTGGGATGGAGCTGTGCCCAACTGGCTGTGCTCCTCAGCTGGTATAAATGAGCACAGCACTGCTGAAGTCAATGAGAAATGGCAGCTCTCATCAAATCAATGGAGCAATGCTGATTTACATCAGCTGAGGATCTGGCTTTTGGAGGGTCTCAGTCATTACTGCTTGTTATGTGCTTTAGTTTTTCATGGATATGTACAGTATTTCCTATCAAGGGCTTTTCAGTCTAAAATGCCAGTATAACAGCCTTTTCTTTTCCTCTCTTTCTGGCATTTTCTTTTTTTGTCTCTAGTTTTGAGGGGGTTTTTTTTTCTTCCCTGTACTCATTCCAAGCTACTGTCTGAAGCTATGTTTCTAATTAAAATCTGTTCTGGAAACTTCAATCACAGTCCCTCACGTTGCACAATAGCATCTGTTACAGAGGTCTGGGAGGCTGGACAACCCAGCTCTGCAGAGGTAATGACTAAGCATAAAAGGGGCAATTTGGAAACAAGGGGCCATCTCTCTAAGCTCCAAATTGTACAAAGCCTTGAAGAAAGAAAAGCAGATGCCATTACTTTAGCAGCTAGCCAGTAATGAAGCAAGCTAGAGCCCAAAGCTCTGGTTTTGGAAGATAAGACATTGGAAAGAGTCTACCTCCTGATCATCAGAAAAATATTCTGCTCTAAGATAACGCCAGCCACCACAGTATTTAAGTTCCTCACAATGCTTAATATATTTGTCCTCAAAACACCATGGTGATATCAGGAAGACCCAATATCAGCAGAGAGATACTTTGAGAGCCCCTAAATTGTACAACAAAGCACAACTTAGAGACCCTGAAGTCAGACACAGCTGGAATTGGGAAGTATGCAAGGGGCAGAGGTGAAAATCAGTGCCATGCTTATCATTTAAGTCAGATCTTTGTTAAGTTAGGTTAGGTTTTGCACTGCCATGGCCATATCCCTTCTCTGTTTGCATAGAGGACAGATTTTTTCTGCAGCCCAGTATAGGAGGATTATTCTGACTTACACAATGGGCTGTGACAGAGATGGAAGCTGAGACAAGTCATGGAGACCAAGCCACATTTCCAATCCCCAGGCCACCTCTTTCGTCTCCAAACCATCCGTCCTCACTGCCCATCTGACAGCTGGGATTGAGATCTCACTTGTACCATCGCTGCTGAAGGGTCACTCACATGCTCTATACCTTTATTTCACTTAGAAACATATTTTCAATCATTCACCAAACTATCATGAGGGGATGGACCTGGCAATCTCATCCTGGCCATGCCCAATTTTCAGGTGTAGTTTTGCATTGCTATGCACAATCTGGCAATACACGAGATATCCTGGGCTTCTCCTTTAGCTCATGGCAACCTAAAATCTCTCAGGAAAAATGTTATGTGGTGTCAGTTCATACCAGTATTTCTTTTTCATCCTTAAGGAGAGTTCTCACACACATCAGGGCCCAATGTGTCCATCAGAGGCGGTGAAGAAAAATGCTAAATATTAATGTATTATCTAAAGAACCAACAGCTCTCTTAGTCTTACACAAGAGACAAAATGCAGACAGCTCCTCATTTCACAGGGCTTTCAATCTAATTACCCAAAACAGAGAAGAGACAGGATGTATAAGGAAAACCAGAGGAAGGAACAGCTCAGAGGATTTTTGTTTCGTTGGCTGATTGTTTTAATTGCATTTCCTTATAGAGTGTTTCATCTTTCATCTTACTCCGACTGGAAGAAGTCTCAGGCTCTGACAGATCTCTACTGGGAGTAGATGATACAGCTGAGAACTGCCTGCATTTCCTTAACAAGCTCAATCCTCAAAACAGGTTTGGAAATTGACCTCATAGTGTAAGCCTGCAAACACTTTTGCACTTTGGTGTATTTTGCTCTCACCCTTCCCAGAAGTACTCAAGTCAGGTCTGAGCTAGTTAATAAACAATTCCTTTCCTCACCATTGCTTTCTTCTGTACAGAGACCTATTTTCATGAAATCTGTAGAAAATGCACTATTTTTAGGCCTGTCAGACCTGGCTGAAGTTCCCAGGAGTGACATCCACCTGCAGCATGGGGATGAGAAGTGGGTTTGGTTTTATTCAGGCTGAAACGTTAATAATTTGTCATAAAACTGCAATATTCTTGAGGTGCCTGTGGATTTCAGGGAGGGTTTCTTAGACTGTAAGATGAGTATTAACAGGCTGAAAAAAATTGCTTGCATATATTTGTGTGTATTATCTGTGTTTCTAGAGAAACTGAAGCCTAATAATAGACTCAAAAACATTCCTGGCGATCTCAGTTAAACGTGCCTGACTGTTCTTTATTTTTCAAGGACAACTTATTTGTATTGTCTGTGAATGCATCAGATTAGCAGGCCAATATTATGAAATGCTCAATTTCACAGGAATCCTCAGTGAAAGCAAGGTGAGGCTCTAAAAGCAGGCAGGAGCTACCTGTGACATGCAGTATAGCTGTGGTGAAAAATATGCCATATGTTGTTAACAATACATGGTCCTTTCTCAATGTGCTCAAGCCTTACAGTGTTTCAAGTGAAATCATTACCATCAATTTAATAGTATCCAGGATTTTAATGTTTTTACTGTTACTTGCATAAATTACTAGGAGGATATCTAACTTTCTTTCTCTGGAAGTGAACCAGCCTTTAAGCTGTGACTTCACTAACTTACTGTATCTTTTCATTTAGCTTAGTAAGAAAAATCAAGTATTTTCTTATAATATTTGACTGAAAAAAGAACCAAAAGCATTTCTGTTGGCTCCTCTTTCTCCAGCAATCATCCCAAGCCAGGATCAGAGCAGCAGGATTCTCCATAAAAGATCCCTGGCCTGTAGAGATTTCCATCTGTGCAGCTTTGCATGGGGATGATATACTTGGAGTCATCAAGCCTATTGTTTGCAGTACCTTTGATGTATGGAATTGGTACTGTTTTCCACAAGAGAAGATCTTTGATTTTGCTTTTAAATGAAATTACATCTTCTTACAGGCATAATGTTTAACTAGTAAAACTTTAGGACTATGATTTTTTTTTCCACATGCACATAAATTCCAGCATCAATAAAGGGCTGAGGGCAGCCACAGTCTCTCGGGGCAGCCTGTGCCAGGGCCTCATCACCCTCACAGGGAAGAGCTTCTTCCTTACATCTAATCTAAATCTACTACCTACAGATAGCCAGGACAACCTGTTCTAGATAAAGAATGACCTATTTTTGAAGAACATGCAGGAAAACAAACTAACTTGTGGTATTCCTAAAGACTGTGCTTTAAAAAAGTATTACTTTAAAGTAGTTTATATAAGAAATATGTATTACTTAAAGATATTTCATTTAAGAAATAGAAAATTTCAGGAAATCTCCCACAGAGCAACAAAAGGTGCCACACAATCAGTAAGACTGTCTTAATGATTTTCTGTTCTGCATCCTAGCTTGAAAAACACCTGCAGAAACAACAGGAATTGGGTAGTGTGAATAATCAGAGCAGCTCCTACTTTACAGATTCAACAAGCAATGATCTAGTTATTTGGTCATTTCTTTAACTAGCTGAAAAAATCCCAATTATTAGGAAATAAAGGAAAAGCAACTATGGCTTTGGAAGACATTCCATTTCACATACTATGTACATACAATTAACTAACAGAATGCAGTTAGAGTATTTATGGGGTTGAGTGACCAAAAAGCAAGCATTAAGCTTCCAGGCTGAGGGAAGGGACTGAATTATGGACATTTCTCTCTTACAGGCCCATATCCAACCATGATTTTGTGCATGATTTGTAACCATGAGTAAGTATTCACTTCAGAAAGAAACCATCAATAGGGTGTCTGGATCAAATTAATTAATTCCAAGACCTAAAAAGAGGCAGGGCTTGGAATCAGACAATACCATTTGTATCTGGACCAGTGTTCTTGTGAGGTTTCCATTTTGAAATAGCTTTCCTGTTAGCTATATTAAGTGTCTGTATCTCTGTGTCCATTATTTTCAATTATGCCTCTACCAGCCAGACAGATGATTGTATCCCGGCTGAGGGCAAAAGGCATTTCTGATACTCCAACACTGTTATCAATCACTTGTCCCCTAAAGTCAGGAGAGGGGAATTGCTTCAATCACAACCTCATCTCTTGAATCTGAATTTACCAGTTAGAATTTAGGGCTTGCCTAGACTGAGAACACTACCTGAAGGATCTATTCAGGGTTCTTCTCAAGCCAGCATCAACTGAACTTGCCATCTCAGCATGGCTCTGTGCAAGGATATCAACCCAGCTTTTAAAGTGGTTTCAGCTTCATGATGGCTGTGCCCTACTTCTGCAGAATCTTCCACTGAAACTCTGATCAAAAAAACCCCACCTTCTGCAGAGCCAGCTTGGTTTTCTTTACACCTGCAGGATAACTACAGCTGCTCTGCTGCAACATTAGCTGTTCTTTATGGTAAAACTCTATTAGCAAGTATTCTTAGACATGCATTAATTCCATAAGTAGAAGATGTATGTTTGAGCAGGGCAAGGAAAACATTTCTGTTCATCCTTATTGCCTAAATTATTAATTAATCTTGTCTTCTTCTGGTCTAAATAAAGATTGTCAAACAAGCACAGCTCGTCTTTATAGCTCTTGCATCTAATCAAGATGCATTTAGGAAATCATTGTGCACTCTACTTTCAGGGGCATAGCAGACAAATGACTTGTGTTTAAATAGTATTTTCCATCAATTTAGGAATATTCCATTTTCAAATGGAAAGAGAAAAAGAAGCATCATGTTTCCCCTTCACTTACATTTTAAAGAGCTGTTCCTATAAGCCTTTCTGATTCGTGCAAGTCTGTGCTTGTCTAACTCCTCATGCACAATACTCAGGCCTAGAAATGGAGAAATATCAGCCTTGTGCAGCCTGACAGTCTCCTTGGCAGAATGTGCTCTGCTTGTCTACTTTTTATGATACTAAATGTATTTTACCTCCAGGAGCTTTGTCATTTTTAAGTATATAAGAATCCCCTTGCGCTTCAAAATGCTCTTTTGGTGAGAAAGGAGGTTACACTACAGAGATACACAAGTTCAGAGAAGAAGAGAGGAGGTTAAGGCAGTGCTGATGGGGAGTTTAATACAGATTTTTCTCTGTGCAAACAATGGTTTTATTGCTAGGATTTTTCATTGTTGATGCTTGAGCTTGCAGCAATGTCAACAGAAGAATATTGCTGTGATGAAGACCTCATCATCCTTCCAGTGCAACTGATTTCAGTTGTGCATTTGCCATACACTGCCAGTGTGCTTCTGAGTAATGCAGCACATCACAAGTTATAGCTGCATTCAGTAGCCACAATGAACCCTGAAGTATCTTTGAAAATGATGCCAGTCACTTTAGTAGGTCAAAACCACATTGCACATGTTGGCTTCAGCGTGGCCTTAATTTGCCCAAGTCAGGGATGACAGTGGCCAGCTGGCACCTACAGCAACAGAGATGATCTGTCACTTTTGGAAGGGAAACAGGTATGATGCCAGCATGATGTGCTCTAGAATGCTACTTGCATTACTGTAACAAATACCAGTTTCTTCCTTCTGTAAACCCATTTGCTTATCAGACTTGGCTATAGACTTGTTCCTTCTCTGGAGACATTATTGTCTGGGGACTCAAAACATATCTCAGCAATACAGTAGATACAAAATCCCATGTAATAAGACAGATTTAGTTTTAGGGTTTGTTTCCCTGTTACTTTTTCTGAACCATCCCAGGGTAGATGCAGAATTTAGGTCTTATTTAAGGAAAATAAACATATATATATACATATATATATATATATATATAAATCCCACAAAGATGATGCAAATCTGTGAAGCTACTAATGCAGGCAAACTAAGCACACAATGAAGTGTGTATTTGGGAGATGAAGACTTTAACCATTCATACTGTTCTTAGTCCTTTATATTCTTGGACAAAGATTCTTAATAAAGTCAATATAATAAGTTTTGCCCCAACAGCCAACTTCAGAGCTTTTCCTATGAAAAGTAGGGTTGATAATTCAACTTCCAACAGCACAAACTTTTAATAGGACCTCTGACAGTCTAACTCATGTGTCTCAAGTAATATTTAGGTCACAGGTATGCAAAGTGTTTTAATCCTGCCATGCATCTGACAGGTGAAATAACAGTAAAAGTGCCTTTCTGCTGACCTGCTACTTGCTGACAATAGCTTCTGCTTGTTTCTTTGTGATAGACAGCCTTTGTGGGGGCTGCATTAAACAGAATGAGGTTCTGCATTTTCTAAACAATTTGTTATATTTACAGCCTTAGGACATTTGTGGGGGGGATGTGGTCTAGCTAAATTTTGCTGGTTTGATGATGTGATTGTGGAAGTGTGAAATTGCCACAGATGTTACTGAGTCACACTCTATACTTGGTGTGGCCCAGCTTTTCTCTGGAAACAAGTCCACGAACTTCAGCCTGAGCAGTTTTCTGACTTTGTTCACTTCCCAAGTGTTTCTAGCAATACATACTAGTTTCTTTTCTGGCCTGAATTCAGGCCACCAGCCCCCATGCACCCTAGATTAATTGAAGCAGTACAGGCAGCTGAAGGTTTTTCCAGCACACACAGTTTGCTTTTATTTGCTTTTTCTTATTAACTTATCCCCAGAGCGCTACAAGAGTAAAGCAACCAATGTGTACTTACAACTAATCCCCTGTATGGACATTAAAATACTGATTTATAGTCCCAGATCAAAGATCAAATAAAGGATTAAATAGATGCCAAAAGCTTCTATCCTCAGCCAATGTTAACTGTTCTTGAATATTGCATCAAAGATGTAGGACAAGCAACAAAGAGTACACAGGGGCTTAAGACATATGGGACTTCTCTCAGAAGGAAAAGACAATATTTCCCACAGCACTGCAACATACACTCATCCTTATGGTTGCTGTTGAAGAGTGGGGAAAAAAAAGCCACAAACACTTTTGGTTAGAAGCCACAAAACCTTTCTCTGTTAGAGGGCTGACCCAAGCCCTAAGGTAGTTATAGAGAGGTTGCAAACAGCTTCTGCCTGATGGCACAAGGCCAGTCCTACAGAGGAAGATGTCCACCAGAGTCAGAAGCAGCAGACAAGTGTGAAAGCTCTGAGATAGCGAGTTGTGTCCTCGCTGTATCTGTTACCAGTGACACACACACACAGCCCTCCTGTGGTGCACAAACACTGAACACTTCCATTGAAAGACACTGAACACTTCCATGCTTGCCTTATGCCACCCAAACACTGAGCACCAGATGGAAGGATTGGGCACAACAGTTACTTGAAAAGTTGGGAGTACAGACTCTGTGGTAAAAGTGGCTCTTCTGCTTCCAAATTTGAGGGGAAAATCCAGCAACTAAAAGCAAATAAAGAGTAAATTATTATCTTGATCCTTTAAGTCAAATCTGACATGAAACCAAACATTTCTGACAAGCAGAAAGTGCACTCTTTTTTCCCCCCTGTCATTACTTTTCCCATTTTCCCTCCCTCAGAAAGCCAGCCTGTGGCTGGTTCTCGATGCACATCTAACCAGCACATTCAGCAGGAAGATCTTTTATTCCCAGCACAGCTGGAAGCAGGAATTTTCAGAAAGCCTGTTCTCTGGGAGTCTTCTGGCCAGATTTCAGACTCAAGAGGCTCATCTAGACTCCAGATGCACTAAGTCCACATGCTGGGGCATAAGAAGCATTTCCCATTTTCCCTCCTGGCTCTGTTCCTTGCTGCTTGTGGTCTTTCTGCAACCGTACCCACACATGCCTGCGGGCAGCAGCCTCCTCCAGATGGAGAGGTAGGTAGGTATGGAAATACTGTCCATAGCTCTTGCATGTCTTAAATTGGCTTCATCTCTCTTTTCCCATGTCTTTTTAGAGGAAGAGAAAGGCAGAGGAACAGGCAGACACCCCAGAGTTTCTGCCTCACTGCCAGTGGGAACATCACCTTGATGATCTGACATGGGAAAGAACAAGGATGATAATCATATTGCAAACCTGGTCATGACCTCCAGACCATTAACAGAAGAAACTGGTTGAGGACAAGCTGCATTCAGGACACTGTAGGCATAGCCCTAGGAAAGGTTTCAAGATGCTTGTGATACAAGGTACTCGTTTGTATCCCAACCTGACAATTCCACTTTCTCTGGAACGGAATGTGTGTATTGAGTCACTCTGAAAAAGACATACTATCACCTTTAATAGCCAAAAAAGAGACTACAGCCTGAAATATATCCTATCAATTCCTAACTTTATTATGAGCTTTGACTAAGGCTGAATTCCTGAATTCTGTGCTATTAGTTCTGTGCTCTTCTGATGTTTTTCTGAAGCACAGGCTGAAGCCTTTCGGTAATTCCAGCTAAAGCCACAAAACTGAGTACAACCACCAAAAATGAGAATCATCCTTTTTTTCCCAGAGCCAAACAAATAGTCTTAGCCAAACAACAGAGGAAAAAAAACCCACCAGACAGGCTCCTTGAACAATGGCTGGGTACAGGACTAAAACTGCCGTTAAAACAACATATTTGTCCAATGATTTCATGCCAGAAATGGCTTAAAATATCAAACCACTGAAGTATACTGCAAGACCAACGAGTCTACAAGAAGAACATGAATTGTAGACATTAAAAAATAAACATTGAACCTTAGAATACCATTAACAAGTAGAAAATCAAGACAGAAAATAGCTGCTATCTTAATATACAACCCTGGCTCAACGAATGAGACACTTTATAAGTGCCAAAGTTCAACCACTTCAGCAATTACATTTGAGTGTACTTTACCAAAAAATATTAAACTGTATAAAAAGAGTTGTATGAGTATAAAATTGGCCTATGGTACAATTATTTTCCTCCCCCTCTATCAAAATGGACCCAGCAACTTTATACAGAAGTAAATACATCTATAGTTAGGTCTAGCACGTTCACTATGCAGTTGTACAGAGGGACAGTATAGTCAGGAAATTCCTTCAACATAAGCAACCTGGAAAATGTCCATAACTTCAGGCCCTGGAAATATACAGCTGCCAAGAATTGTACCAGCTTTAAGGATTTTGCAGTAGAGCCAGGCTTTTGGAGGAAAACAGGGATGTTAGGCAGCACAAGGGAAGTATCCAAGGGAGAGGACATAGGAAAGGGGCTGTATATATATGCTCCATCATGAGGATCAGAATTCACTCCTGAGGCTCTAGTAGACCAAGTGGTGAAACACACAGGAAAAGCCTCAGCAGTTCTCTAAAAACTCCTAAATTCACTAACTGGATGTCACCACTGTGATATCACTCAGTTTTCACCTTCTCACTCTCCCTAGCAAACACATGAAGCTCACAGGCATAGAGCAGGAAAAACTTGATTGTAAAGGAGGTCTCATTAGTAGTGATGAGCCATTCAATTTTATCACCACTACTTTAGTTACCTCCCCTCCCAAGTACTGTATTTACACTTGAGAAAGACTGAAATAGGCCACTCCCTTGTCACTTGCATGAGTGCTTGATGTTACTCAACTTTTGGACAAGTTAAGCTCTAGCATAGGCCAAACTGTATTTCTTTCACTTTTCTAAAAGGCAGAAAAAGGTGATGAAAGTGATGCTGAACCAGATGCATTAGTTTCCTTTGATGAAACAGTCCAAAGCCTAACACAAATAAATTAAGGATGAAGACAGAATCTCTTTGCTATTCGAGTTCTACCAGTTTTCTACCAGTTCAGTTTCTGACTCGGCTCTTGATAGGAGCCAGCAAACTTCTGAGGCAGCATGATGAAGACTGTTCATATACAGTTCATACTACTGTATGAACTGTACCTTTAGGCAGCAAACAGTCATTAGTCATCTTAGCTGTAGGTTGAAATGCCATCTTTCATTATTTTCACAATTGAAACCAAAAAATATGCGTTTCCTAACAGAATGTAGAATAGAAGTGGTCTGGATCAGCAGCAAGACCTAGGTGAATAGTATGGGATCATCTTTCAAGAGTCAGTCCTCCCCTGCTGGCTTATGAAAAACTAGTCCTTGACAATTTTAAATCTTCCCAAAGAAAATCAGAGGTGACATTAAAATTTGCCTCCTCTGCATGTAGACAAACACAAAGCTGCAAATGCACCTCTATGCACAAGCAAGAAGACCCTCAAAGGTGGGCTGACCACTTCAGCAGGGTTTGCTAAGCCAGTCATCACACCCCAGCACCCAACTGTCCTTATACTCCTGGCTATCAATATCCTCTCCTCTCTAGCAGCAGTAACTGTGCTGCCCAATATGAGGAAGCATCACTGAGAGGATGGGAGAGGCTGCTCAAGTCTCAGAGTTTATTTGTGAGTTGTCACCCTGCATGGGCTGGTTTCAGTTGCTGCCTAGCTCTCCTCCAGGTTGCACATCTGGGCTGAATATTTGACCTATATAGAGAGCCTGTGACAGGAAATACCTAAAATCAAATCCAACTTAGTATTAAAACCTTTTATAAAGTGTAAGTCTCAGTTTTATGGAGACCTGGTGTGTCTGCTTTAGCAGTGAGTTTAGACATTTATACTTGGGTTGGTTTTTTTTCCCCTGACATCTGTTGTTATTATTTCATATGAAATAATGAAAGGAATGAATAAAAGCAAACACTTCTCCTAAAGCACAGAAGTCACCATAGTGCCTTGGAGCTATTGCTCAGACAATGATTTCAGAAGTCTTGTGGTTAACCTGAACTCAAACACTGTGCTCCTTCCCAACTCTGAAAAAGGAACCAGTAAAAGAGAGAAAACAAATTTAGTTGGCTTATTTACTTTTCACTTAACTATTATTTTGACAAACTTGGGGTTTTTAACTGCATGATTGGTTAAAGCACAACTCTGAGTACTGAAACAAAGTCGCTAATGCTTTTAAAGTCTCCAATAGTGGAAAACTATTTCACTGAAGGCATAAAAAAGTAGCCAGATGCTCACAGAAAATCACCAGAGTTTCTTTGGATACACCCAGCAGTTCCAATAGCAAAAGATTTAGAAACTCATATAACAGAGCTTTCTTCTGTCCTTTGAAACACCCTATGTCCAAGCTGTTGCATCCTTGAGAAGTACCCTGAAAACAGGGTATTTAAGCATTCAAACCAACAGGGAGAAAAACTTCAAGAACCAATCAAATCTCTAAAATTTATGAAAATCAAATCCAGGCCTGAATGAAAACATGGCTGCCTTCATTGAAATAAATCAATAAATAAATGGATAAGGGAAAGCATAAAGAGCAGAGGAGTGGCATTGCTGGGGTGCAAGGAGGAGCGCAGGGAGGATATTTCCCCTTGGAACAAGTCTATGACTGGCATTTGGACTCACTGAGGAGACACAAACCCCAGGGCAGCACAAGAATCCCACTGGAAAACACAACATTGATGAAGAAATGGAAAGGCAGAGCCCAGCTTGCAATGACAATTAATTGTTCCCTAAGGTAGCTTCTGGGAAACTCCTGGGTTTTGAGGAGCTCGGGAAACACAAATGCACTCTGCAGCCAGACTCTCACACTTCACCAGCTATGCTTCCCATGAGCTTCTGCTCATCTTCCTACAGGGTTTCAGCTTCCACGTGACTTTTTAGCTCTCACATGGCCATTGAGAAGGTGGCACTTTGATTATACTGTAGTCTCTCCATTTTACTTCTCTACCTGCCTCCAAACTAGTCACGAAGGATCCAATTTAAGCAACTAAAAAGCACATTAAAATGCTTCAAGCACAAGCAAGCACCACAGGATTCTGGGGTCTGGAAAATTTGCTTAATAGCTTTGAAATTTTGAGCTCTCAGCATTTTCACAAGCCTCTGAGCTTCCTGCCTGCAGAAAGATGAAAGTCTGAAAAATACCAGGAGAAAGACATGGCTCTTGATATTTCTGGGCTGATGGGAGGGAAGAACTGGAGGTTCAGCAGGGAAACTGTTCTGAAGCTCCATCTCTGTGCTAGAGAGTGAAGGAGCTGAAAATGGTTCAAGCAAGGTTCAGACAAATATCTCTAAGGGTGGGCACGTCTCCAACCCAAATGACTGAGTGTTCAGAGGTCTTTCCTCCCTATTCCAGCTTCCTAGGATCTTGCAGCCTTATGCAGCCAGCAAAAGATTCCCCACATTCATTCTGACTAAACAACTTTTCTGCTTTGTTTAACAATTCAGCCCTGGTCTGGCAAAGGCTCATGATTGCAGGCTAAACATTTAGCCCCTAGGAAGCCTCACTGATTCAAAGCTAAGTGTGTTAGAAGCCTCACATTGAAATGGGAGTCATTAGTGAGTTTAAAATTGCAAGCACACAAGCCTGTCTGCATGCTGAGGGCTGAAAGCCCAAAGATCCACACTGAAAGCAATGTATTTATCAACCAGTGGACACAGCAAGGACTACTCAGGAAAGCTTTCAGATAAACCCTAAGTGATACTACTTGCCCAGTGACGTTTGACATCCTTTCCTTGGAGAAAAACGTTTCCACCAAGAAAATCCTTGTCTCCACTGCAAAACGTGTTAACATGAAAAATGCAGGCCATGATTTGGGATTTACCATTAACCCAATTGCTGCCTTGGAGAGCACATCCCCCTTCCCACCCACAGTAGCTGGAAGTATTTACTAGGCATAGCTATTCTGCACTTGAGAAGCTGTGGAATGGAGAAAGCTTTGGGGCAAGCTTCCCCAAGCACAAACCCCTCTGTATTTCAACTTACTAATTGTGAGGAAGTAATTCTGATTCAGGATTAATGAATTGAAATATGGGACAGTTTTACAGAGAAACAGTGCTATTTTCTCTCCACTTTGTCCAAGATCTCTGTGGTATTTTAGCTGCATAATTCCACATTAACATTTCCAATTACATTTAAGAAATTTTCCCATGCTATTGCTCTTGTAGGAGGGCAGGGGTCCTACAGGTATGATTGCCATTTGACTAGCATTCAGGCATCAAAAAAACCCCAAGTGAAGACTATCTATCTTAAATGGAAGTTTCTGTTCTAAATCACTGCAAAAATCTCTATGGGGGTTGAAATGTGGTCAGTCTCTATGAGGGTTAAATATGTCTGTGGTCAGACATCCTCTCGTGATGTGTATGGGGCAAACTCATTATACTATTGAACATTATCACAGAGACAAAAAAAGTGTGTTGATCTGGCATAAAGGGCGATTGTGATTGGTGGTAGGGAATGCCTGCATCCAGATTTAAGATCAGCTCTTCAAAGATCCTTTGAATTTTTCCCTTCATATGACAGATGTTTCGGGAGGACCCTGAAAGCAGAGAGAAGTCATAAACCTGTCATCATAAAACACTGTATCTCTGAAGAGGGGAAGATAAAAATACTCTAATTTCTGGGAACAAATGAGAAAGATGGTTTTCAGTTGCTCCCACTGCAAACAACACCCTCTCCCAGCACACCCTGGTGATGATTAATACACTCAGGCAGTTTACAGTAAATCTTGGATGTGATGGAAGAAGGAGATACTTGGCCTCGCCCTGTGCTCTCTTGTCAAACACAACTCCCCTTGAAATAGGAGACTGTTTTTCTTTCGAAAGTTCATGTGAGGAAAGAGGTACAGGGGAAATCTAGGGACAACAGAGATCACAGACATCCTGAACCCCTCCATAAGCCAAAGAAAACTCTGGAAGTCAAGCAGGGACGCTTGAGGTTCCCCCTCAGGTTCCCTTTTAGGTCCCAGCCAGGAGAATCAGTCTCATAGAGACAAATTTAGTAGTTTTCTTGTCATTTATCTTCTTTTTGTGATACAGGAAGCGCTCAAACCCCAGAATCTAAGCAAGCAAATCAGATTTAGGATGCTCTGCTAGCCGTCTTCCAGATGAGCTATTGAAGTCCAAAAGAAAGAACAACCTGATTCAGGGCTCTGGTGCTTAAGCCAGTGAGTCCCATTATAGAAGAGGTGAACACTGTACCTAGCATCGCTATGTCTCCTCATGGATGGTGAAGATTTGTCTGCCAGGTACTAGGATTTAAAACTGAACATTTGTCCATGTCTCCTGAATGGATCAGAACCCTGCAATCGTGTCTAACACAGCAAGCTCTGGGAGAAACATGGCCACCAGACAAGGCAACAAAACAGTCTATTTCACTTTGTCTGACTTCAAATGGTTTATCTGACTTCAACTGTTTCCCTTTATCTGACTTGAGATGGCTAAGGCCCTCTCGTGGCTCTTGTGCATACACATCTCACAGGGAAAGCTGCTGCACGTCAACCTACTGAGGCACACAGGTGCTGTCAACTCATGTTGCAAAAGCTCAGAAGGAGCTGAATGGGCTCTTGGAGAACAAAGATGAGCCTGATTCACCAGCCTAAAGGCTGAGGGATGAGATATCCTGCCCTGATGATTGTTTTGGTAGTTATATTAACTCTCAATGAACGAAATAGAGCAATATTGACTCCAGCTTCCATCAGAACCACTGAAATGATCACTATTTGTGCCTACATTTGTAAGGACAGGAGCTTCTCTCTTAGATACTCTCTTAGATTGCAATCTGTTGTCAAGCTCATGTCAATATTTCTTTCAAACTTATATTTTTGGAAGCGTATAACTATAAAAATGCACATAATCCTTTAATATTGACTTCATGAACATCTGAGTTGTGTTGTTAGTTGAATATGGTTCTTTGGACTCATGGTGATTATAGAAGAACACTATTATCAGGTATATACCTCACTAATTCACAAGCAACCCAAGGCTGACATATAGTCATACAAGTCTGTCAGGCAATTCATCAAAAAAAAGAGATAAAAGGCGAGAGCTCAATTAATCAGGTCCATTATTCACATTGAGAGTAAGTTTTCCCATTGGTAGTTAGAAACTACAGAGCTGACACACTGTGTAGCAGAAAGAAGTAGAGAGACAGGGAAGTTGCCTCTACATGAACTATGTTTAACATGTATACATCAACTTTTACTATGTTCCTTGTTTGGACTGTTAGATGCAGCAGCACTTTTGCAAATACAGCATCCTGCTAATGCTTGTGTGAAAACAGGAGCAGAACTGTGTTATTTACTAATATTTACAGACCCCTACGCTTACAGGATTCCTATAGTGTAAATAACTGCAAGTAAACAGAAGATTAATCCTGCATCTGGATGCTTTCACCACTAAATCAGATACTCAGCTTCCCTCATGAGCAATAGCTACTGGAAGTCACTGTGTCTGGCAGAAGCTTGACAGCTTTTTTTTGTGATTTTCTGCAATATCAAAGACATTTTTGTTTAGAAAAATGGTGCAGATCACTGTGGAAATAAGGAATGGAACCCTCACCTTTTCTCCTCTCCATTTAACCTACAGTAACATGGTAGAAATCCTTGCTTGCCAATGTCAGTATGTCACCCACCAGAGAGGAAGCATTCTATGCCCAAAAGATAACTTCAATATCTATCAGCAGTCACCAAACTACCCTTTGTAATTCAAACAAGGCTGGAGAAATTAACAGCTAAACCCAAGCACTCTAAAGATGCTTTAAATAATCCCACATACTTGTCTTACATCTTCATAGGCACTCTGACTCTCAGAGTCACCATCTGGCATGTCTTCATTCCCCCTCTTGTTTTTCTCACCTTTTTTTTTTCTGTTGTTGCCATTTTTAGCTATGGGCAGAAAAGAGAAATAGTTTCCCTTTTACACCTGTCACGTTGATTTAGCACTGCCTGGTGACTGCATGGGGAAGAAAACGCCTTGCTGCTCTCTGATGGTGCTCCATCCCTTCCAGTACGTGCAAACACCCTGAGTACCTTGTTCTTCCCCACACCAGGATGATACAAACACAGGGGAATGGAATCATAAACCTTCCTTTTACTGTGCTACAAGGAAATTAGGAATGTATTTGCATCAGAAGTAATGAATTAACATTGCAGTGTATTTTACTAACGGTTTGATGTAGTTGTTTTTCATTACTTGATCAGATATGCAAGAACCCCACCAAACACCTTTTGAAGAGAAATAGCCAGAGAAAGGCTTGCAGAGGAGCAAGGCTAGCCCCTGGAAGAGGTGGATGTGCTCAGTGATGAACATCATCTGTGGCTCATGAAAAGAAGTCCCCACCAGGAAAATAATCAGAGAGCAGCAGCACTAGAAACCCAGCTTGGAACTGGCCAGAACTGGGCATGGATAGTGTGTGCAGACAGATTACAGAGAAATAACTTCTACACTGGAGATGGAACTGCACACATATGATGGCCTTGACCATCCCTGAATGAAATCCCATGCCAAAATGAAGGAAACTTGAATAGTCTCTTTGATTCATGGCCTATAGAATTAAAGAGGATCAAACTGTCCATTAAGGTACCTCCCAGGGATAGAAGGATTAAAGATGATTGTCTGTTTCTAACATGAGTGATTATTGCCATCACCTGTTTTCTCTTTGTATTTGTTTGATCTTAGTAAAGGCAATGAAGTGTTTTGCATGTGAAATCACTAGATTTCAAGGCAAATAATTTAACTTGCATCATAACTTTCCTTGTTCCCATTTTCCTTAACTAACTAAAAACCTATAACTATAAAACAAGACATAACCTCACCAGAGGCCTGGAGCCAGGCTGTTCTCAGTGATGTCCAATGATAGGACAAGAGGCAGTGGGTATAAGCTGAAACATAAGAAGTTCCAAAGAAATACAAGGAAGGATTTCTTCCCTATAAGAATGAGGGAGCACTTGAATAGGCTGCCCAGATGGGTTGTGGAGTCTCCTCCTCATTCAAACCCAGCTGGAAGAGTTCCTGTGTGACCTACTCTAGGTGGTCCTGCTCTGGCAAGGGGGTTGGACTAGATGATCTTTTGAGGTCCTTTCCAACCCTTAAGATTCTGTGATTCTATGCTGAGCAGGTCAGATCTAATACATGCTTTGCATACTAACACAAGCACAAGCAATGGCTAAGTGTGAAGATGACAATCAAACCTTAACCCTACAGCCAGACAACAAATCTTTTGGTAATCTGCTTTTTACATAGACAATGAACTGAGTAAGACTCCAAAATCCCAGGAAGAAAAGGCTCAGACACTAAACCTTGAAGAAATTACTTCTGTACCACACCTTCCACTTCCACTACTTCATCTTTTTGACAGATACTAAGTTCACATGGCTGACAGAAGTCTTCATTCCCAAACTAAAAGAAATAAGTGAAATTGGATTGTGAACCATTAGCTTGACCTGTCTAGCCATCTCACTGAACAGATAATAACATTAAAAACCATGAATGAATTCAAATAACGAGTGACTGGTAATATGCTGGCATTTCAGGAACAAGCCTAGACTCAGGTTCATACTATTAAAATCTATTCAGTGAAACCATCACTTTTTTAAAGAGGTATTTTTCTCACCTTAAAAATTAGTTTGAATTCAGAGGAGGCTGCTGGGAGAATTATCATAGAAAATGGTTTTCTCTAGCATAATCAAATGTGTTTATTCTGCTCTTTTTTTTTCCCCTCATGTTACATTATTCATTGAAGCAATGGGTAGGGAAAGATGCTAATCAAAAAGACTTGGCCAATTTTGAGGGCATTGCTCATTATTCATTCTTAGTCATCCTTTGTCCTCTTGTTGTGATGTGCTTTAAAAGACAGGCTCTTAAATGGAATGACTATGTTACATTTCATTATTCCTCATATTTGTGGGACTGCTGAGGAGAAGCTGGTAGATGAAAGAAAGCTCATTAAAAGCCACATGTTTTCATCTTTTCTTGTTACATCTGGCAATTAGGATGTGATACAGGTCATATTAAAATTCATGGGATATGCATCGAGGGTCAGTGAGTTTGTTCTTAAAAGTTGCTAGTGTAAGGAACTTAAGCAAAAGCTTTAGAATTACAATCTACATCCTAGGTCACAGGAGTGCTCCCTTTTCTCTGGGCTTTGCAGGAATGGAAGCCATCTACAAGGTTTAATGGAGAGGATTCCAATGGGCTAGAAAACAGCAGTGCTGGTAATTACCCAGCTTAGTGGTAATTCTGTGCTTATTTCTTCTTAGTTCCTGTCTGAGCCATTTATCATTGAACAGCCTTCACTTGTACATCAGCCTATGTAAGCAGTCATCCCTCAACCTTCATTTTACCCTCTGATGCAGTTCCCTGATACAAAAGCCTGTGTCCTGTTCTCCCTGACTCTCTGCTATTTTCAGCTCCCGCCCCATTTCCCTTCACCCCTCTCCTCTGAGCCCCCTGACCCGCTGTCAACAGCCACTGCAGGCTCTGCTCCCTGCCAGCACCACGCCAGTGGCCCACCCTGGATGGCTTTCTGCCCTTGAAAGGCACCTTGCCAATGTTTCCAATGGCTTCTTCTCAGTCAGGGTTTTTTACCTCACCTTCAATGTTCCAGCAAAGTTCAACACGTTGGGTTTAAAATACCACTGGAAAACTTTGCCTTTGATGACTCCCTTTGCCCCCAGACTTCCTCCAAACTCTCAAGGTATGCACTCAGCCTCCCCCCTTTCTATCTTTGCTCTAGCTAATCCCATCTAAACCCACAATTTTGGCAAGCAATGTCGCTTCACAAACTACTTTTCCTTAGATGTTTCCTTCTTTTCTAGCTGGAAATGTGGTATACCTAGAAGACACCTTTAAAATGCTTTCAGCTATCAGTTCAGTCCCTTACCAGTCTTTTGTATCTTCCTACTGAACAAATTCACTGTTCAAATGCCACTAACACCATAAACTCATCATAGTTTTACCTTTACAGCCTCTTCAGGTCTTCATCACCATTTTTGCACCAGTTTTTCCTGGAAAACATCTCTATGATTCATCCTTTCCTCCTAGTTTGCTCGTGGCTCTCTATCCAAGCCTTCATTAGTTCATTTCCTGACAAACACCTCAGTTAATGTACTATCAGTCTATTTTTATGCATTCAAATCCTTTCTGCAAGGCAATTTTCATGGTTTGCACTGACCATTTTATCCTGCTCACTTTCCCTCGCTGACTCCTCAGATGTGGTTGAGCTCCTGACCCATCCAAGAGATTCCTGTACCCCACATAAATTTAAATACCCCACAAACCAGAAACCTGAAGAATTACGTCACTGAGCATATGGCAACATCACAAAAAAACAAACAAGCAAACAATGATGGTTCTGAAGGGTTTCATCAAGCTTGGGGAAAGTGACAGATGAGATAAGACAAAGGAAATCATGATTACTACACACACACTCCCATTAATGTGCAGAGATCAAACCCTGGAAGACCTGTGAAATATAGAATAAACATGCTCTGAAACCCATTCTGAGCACTGCCACATAAATACACCCCACTCCTTTATTTTCTAAATGCAGCCAGCAATGAGAGATGGCCAGAATGAGAACTTCAGTAACAAGTTCTGTAAATCAAATGAAAAGAATTACGGATTGAATCGTGGCAGATTAGGGTGCAGAGGGACTCACAGTGGGAACTGTTCAGTCACAACCCAGAGCAATGCACAACACTGAGCAGTGTTTGTGAGGACCTCAGCCCTGTAAACCTCTCAGTGATGAATTTTCCCTGTATACAGGCAGATCCCCAAAGCATCTGTAGGGATCTGTCCCACAGATGCTAGAGACAACACATATTAAACTCTATTACAGGCCTCAGAGAAGAAAAACATTGACGTTAACGAGACTCTTTCCACTGTTTTGAATGAGCTTTGGAAAGAAGCCTAAACAAATAAGGATGGAGTTAAAACAGGGGAATACATATATACAGAAACCTGTCAATCCAACAGTTTACCTTCCAGGGATGACCTAGCAGCACTCCATTGATGAGTCACGTAAAGGGTGAGGAATCAGGCTGGTACTGTGAACTGTAATTTGAATCAAGTATTTGCAAATATTGATTCTAATGATACTTTCTTTAAAAGCCACATTGCAAACCCTGCTGGCATCAATGGGAGGGTTTTTTTCTACACTAATATGTCACAGATTGAAAATATCTCTATTCTCACCACCTTCAGTAATTAGCTTAAATAAATCGAGTGTGTGTCATCTGTTATGTGCCGTGTCCTTCAGACTGCTACGTTTGATTCCAACTTTGATTCAAAGCTAGGGCTGATCAGTACCAGCTGCTCAGCCAAAGGGCAGATCACATGTCCTGTTCCTCTGCTTTCTTCTTCCCAGCTCCCTGCCAGACTATTGTTTGTTGCAACTAATTAATCCCACATGCCCCAGCTGCCAGTGAGCCTCACAAACCCCACAGTTTTGTATTTACTGCATGGCCAATAAATTGATTCCAGTTCTGGGTCTATGTATAAACACATAAATGTATACATATATATACAACTCATGAATTTACACAGACTGAGTTGCTCACAGATATCTGTTTGCCAACTGCTATTATTGTCTGTAGCTGTGAGAAATTAGAAGTACCCATTGTTATTATTTTAGGCACCTACATGAGGGGCCAGATTTTCAGATCTTCATTTCAAACTGAGCCCTGATGACGTGGTGACACAGCACTGTGCACTGGAATCCCTGCACCAGCAAGACATGGCCCTTGCCTGCCTTTGGGACAGGAGAAAGGAGAAATTTTAACACTGTCTGCAGTCAAAATTGCCTGCCACTTACTGCTAAAAACCTCCTGTTTTCACTTACATCTTTAACAAATGGTAACCATTCTCTTTGCCTTAGGGCTTATTATGGCTATTTCAGTTAAAATAGTTCAGCTGCTCCCAAGGAAATACACTGCATTTTCCCATACTAAACTAAGTGTAATAGCCAGTTTGCTGGGTTGGTATTAAGTCTCCATGCAACAGGGCAAAAGTTCAGGGCAGGGGATCAGTTGTTTGTTGTACCTCTGGCTATTTTTTTTTTTTAGTTCATAGGCTTTAAAACCTCATATTGCACATGGCTGGTGAAAGCTTGGAAGCTCAGTTGTGTCAAAGGAGGGACAAAGCTATTTCCAGCTGCTTTTTGTGGTGCATCACGAGCTTCTGCCCTGCTCTCCTTGACCTTGTCTTTGGCTGTGCTGGAGAGAGAGGCTGAGGAAGGACCTCACCTGACTGACTGCAGAGAAAACACAACTCCCTGGACTCAGAGTCTGGTAGAGTGGTGAGTTAAACCCGGTGAATTAATAAAAAGCAAAATCAGTAAAAAACAGCAAAAAGATGAATGCTGCATGTGTCAGTTGGTGGCCACACAACGGGGTGTTTCCTGGGGAAGGTCTGAGAAGGTCTTCTTTTGCCCATTGCCAATCCCACACTTTCCTATATAGAAATATGACTGTGATTCCATTTGTAAAAGCAAATATTCTTAGCAAATGACCGAGGTCAGACTACCTATAAGACCTCAGTGTGCTCCACTAATAGGTCATCCATGAAATACAGCTTGAATTTTGTCCTGTTGTGTCTACAGTGCATAAACAAAACCAGATTTGGAAGGGATGAGGGTTCCACAGTGATGGAGGCTATTATTGGTAGGGCTGCTTTCTTCCCTGCACCTGTAAGGCACTCAGTGAGTGGGTGGGGGACAAGGAAGGTGCCTGTCTGGGAAGAAAAATGAAGGTTGCTCTCACAGATTGGTTGCCATCCTCACTGCTGTCCTGTTTGGTGGAGTGTGAGTGAAGCCATGGTGCTGGGGAAACTGGGAAAAGACCAAGGGGGAAGGTGACAGCAGAGCTGAACTGCAGGACGTCCCACTACAGCCTGGAAATCTGTATTGCCTGCATCACAGTGAAGAAAAAAATAGCCTGGTACCTAGTTAAGCATCTTTAAATACCATGTGTTGGCCACAGTTAGATAATTAACTTAAGATCCCTTATGGATGGTCCAGGCAGTGTCATCTGCTTGGGAAGATGCTGGGCCCTGAGGGAGCCACAGGCACAAAATATTTCATGCCTGTGCTCTCCCAAATCATCTTTGATTTCTGCCTTGAGATGCCTGGGAAACCCAAACTGCCTGCCCCACTAACAGGTTTCAGTATTTTCTTATCACTGTTTATGATAAAAGCTTGTACCTTTGCTAATCAACAGCTAACTAAAGTCTGTCAGTGATAACTTTACCTTGAAAATACTTATTGACTATTTGCTAGATCTAACTGGGAAAAGTTCATGTCATTCCACAACCCTCAGTCCTCTCTTTTGCTGCTCTGCCTGTATTAATGGCTCTAAACTGCAGTCTTTGTGCCATATGCTCCAGCTGTGAACATTAAAGGTTTCCTTCTGAAGCAAAGGGTGTCTTCAGCTATAGGAGAGTGGGATTTGGCCCCAGTTTTTACAACTTTAAAGTTCATGGGCCAAACTCACTCTTAAGTATCCCAAACCAGTAAAGTACCTACCACACGTTCAGGAAGTACAGAAAGAAGTCACTTTACTTTCAGGGTGGTGCAGTGAGCTCTTAATAGGAGTAATTGGATGGTAAAAGGGGATTGAGTTTCTGTAGACTTTAATAATTGCAAATTTTCATCCAATTAAATGCAGAAAATAGAAAATGGAATTAAGGGTGTCCTTTTTTTAATTGTAAGGCATTTTAATTGCTGTTTGTGTATTTTACAGGTCAACAATCAAACTGAGCTTGTTACAGCTTAGTTTTTATGGGAAGAGCTTTGTTTACAGATCTTCCTCTGGAGAGCTTTAAAGTGAAGTCTCAAAGAAATTCACAGGTTTGCAAGTAAAATTAATTCAGGAACCTCTCTTAGATTAAAATGACAAGGGATAATGTAAGATATCACTACATACAGTCAGCTTTTACTATGGAATCTCTCTTCTTTTGCTTAACAGAGCAGCAGCTTTAACGGCGAGCCAGCTGTCAAGTGTAATTAGGAAGGAAAAGTCCATATACAAGCTAGAGTGCAGGATGATTAATACATTACTACTCTGGAACAGCTTTACTTGTTAAGGAAAGGGTTAAAAAGCCTATAAAAGTTCTGTAGATCTGTTCCATGGGATATTGAAAATGAATATGTTGTCATCATCACCACCACGAGCACTTCTATTGTTATTATTACCAAGACTACCATTAAGTGGATATTTATTAACGCTAAAAGTCACAGTCAGCATGAGATTCAGCAGACTCCAAGCTCTGGAAGAGGAGGTGGAAAGTTACCTGGTGGAGTTTCAAGAATGGATTTTCCTTTTTTGCCGTTTTTCTTTGGCTTTAACTCTTTCCTGCTGGGTTTGAACCCTGGGTGCTCCTCCGTCTCTGCGGCACGTTTAGGTCCTTCCTCTCCAGGTTGCTCCGTGAAAGGAAAAAACTCTTCACCAGGATAGGGAAAGGAATAATAATGATCCCTGTTGCTAATCTCCTGCAGGTAATAATCCTGATCGTCCATGGGTACAGCCTGGGACACGTCCCCCAGCAACGCCAGCCCCAAGGCACAGAGAGCCAGGCAGAGTTGAGAAGAACACGAGCCTTTCTTGCTCAGGGCAATCATTATCGTCTGCTTCTGCATGAAAAAAATCTCCTCTGCACGTCCCAGAACTTTATTTGGAAACAGGGAAAAGAGAAAGTCTTAGCAGCCAGTGGACCCAGGCAAAGCAGAGGGCTGAGGGAGGCTGACTGCAAGCAGCGCCTCTGCTTTGGGCGAGTTTTGCAGGAGTTGCGAGGCAGGCAGCGGGACGGAGGGCTGCAGCGGGTGGGGGCAGGACGGGGATGCATGTGATCCTCAGGCTCCCCAGCCAGCCAGACTGACAAGCACTCCACTCTGCTGGTGTTTGGCAGGTGGGATCTCCAGTGTGTTTAACTGGCTGCTTTTCCACTCCTGCCTTTCATTTTTGGGGGCATTTTAAAAGCCTGTCGCCGCTTTCTTCCAAACGCAGAGTTACAGGGCGGTTTCTGCTAAGTCCCAGAAGAGTTTCTTTCGTCTTCCCGCATGCAGCAGATCCAAGAGAGCGTTTACTCAAAGAAAAGTAAACTTGGCAGCCAGCCTTTGCCTCCCAGCCTGTGCACAAGTATTTCCCTGTCCCCTGAGATGCTGTGCAGAGGGCACAGCAGTGGGCACACCGAGCTAGGGATGAACCCTGCCTGAGGCTGCTTTGCACTTTGACCCTGGCCATACGTGAGGATATGTGGGATGTGGGTCTGTGGCAAATAATCCTCATTCCACATATGTTGTGCTATTGTCCCTTTCATGTGTTACATGTCCCTTTGATCTTTTTTTCTTTTCAGCTTTTACAAATGCAGGGTCCCTCCCCAGCACAGACCTCAGCCTCCCTTCTTTATATTAGTTACATGCAAACTATCCCTTTTATAGGCATGTATATAATCACTTGTATTAGTTTAAACATACATATGATTATACATTAGATATAACTAACATAACTCATCACATGTCATGGGCCAATTTTTAAGAGGCTTCTCATATAGCATATGGGAACTCCCCACACTCAGCCCAGCTGAAAACCAGGAAGGACATGCTTCACTAGTGGCCCTTTTTTCCACACTGTTTTTGGAATGATCCTGACTTTTGTTCTCTCTGAAACATCTTTGAAACAGATTGGGGTATAATGTACTAGCAGCTGCACACATGCAACCCGGTGTCATTATCAGAATCAATTTGTCTGAGAATAAAAGCTTATCTTTCATCTTTTTCATACCTGTAAAATAACCTCCAGTGTTGAAGGAGATGTGCAACAGTTGGCTGGCACAAAATATGAATCCTTACTCCCATGTTGAAAGTACCAGCTTATATTTTCATCATGCATATTGTATTTCTTGCCATTGTCCAGTCAGTGAGGGGAAACTATTCCATCTGTTACCCCACTCTTTTTTTCTGCCTTTGCAATCACATTTTGTCTGTGTTTCTCATAATGTTAATTCCATAACAAGCATAACTTTGTATCTCAGTAGCTATATCTTTTGGTATATATTCAGTTCCCAGACTGTGGGTGATCCAGTCTCATATATTTAATGCTTATCCTTGCTTTCTTAGCAACTGTCTCAAAAGCAATTTAGTGATTATGTTGTATTTATTGTCTTTCCTAGCAGGAAAATGAAAATATCTTTTCACTAACAATTCTATTTGCATCCCTCAGTCTCACTTTTTTGTCTTAAATCTGAAAACTATGACTTTTTCTATTTTAAATACCTGAAAACTGACTTTTTTCTATTTTAAATATAGGAACTTTCATTTTCCGAAAGCAGAATAAAATATACTTTGCTGTTTCACCACTTTATTGATTTGGTTTTTTAAGTCAATTTGATAAAACCTTTCAGGCTGTTTTATCTGGAGTTTATCTGACACCTTTGTCAGAGTTTGCAGTGGCTGGGTGCAGTGTGGGAGCTAAAACCCACTGGATATGCTGTGTGAGACTGCTTGTTCTCTGTATTCAATGGCAGGCTGAATATCCTGGATATCCCATCTCAGTGACTCCATAGATGTGCTTACATCGTGTTCCCTCTCCAAATTATCCAATCCTATCCTTCCTTGGTCCTAACTTCTGAGGGCAGAGCCCAAGCTGTAGACAATGTGCATAATTTTGTTACCCTTTGTAGTACAGTCATTCTTTTGCCTATATTCACATATATAAAGTGGAAAATAGACTTTTCCATGACACAGTTAAAGACTTATTTTGTTTGGTAAGTAAGTAGCTTTACCTGCAAATTGTTACTTAACTCATGGCAGTGGTCAAAGAAGGATGCATAGAAATAGAGGAGGATTTGCATTTCCCACCATAACAAGAAGTGCTTTCATAAAATACAGAGTCAAGTGCACATTATTTAAAGGCCTGAGGAATGCCATTTGGGGGAATTTTACATTATGTGCTTTAGGCAACTTTACATGTGTACACTTCAGTAATGTATGTATGCAAAGGTCACTTTCTCTCTTAAACAATGCTTTTTCTGTAAAGAGACAACTGTATGGGCTTTTTTTTTGACATATAACAGTGTCATACTGGATTTGGACTTCTTTAATAGGTGAGTGTGCATAGTAGCTGTATATCTGTAGATGCATGAGTAGAGCTGCACATAATATAGCAGCAAAAATCTTCTCCTCCCAATATCAGACCTGTACTTATTTAACCCATGTCAAAACACTCATTTAATTGATACAAATATCCACCTAAAAGTTACCCAGATCACCCATCAGAATACCTTACTGTTCATGTATCCAACAACTCATTGCTGTATGTTCATACTGTTTGAGGTGTTGGTGGTAAAATTAAGGGCCAAATGTACATAGATATCTATGAAAGTTTCTCCCTGGGTCTCAGCCTGTGTCAATAGCAAGCTCCCCTATAATTCTTTCTCTTGAAATTGAATACTGTTTGTGGGTATGGGTATGGATTCACTGCTGCTCCTTTCAGACCCACCTCTGGTTTTGGGATGTGCAAGTATCTAGCCATCTGAAACTACACCAAAGTTTGTCTCTAGGAAGAATTTTGAGCTCCCTCACCATAAGATGCAGTTTTTCTCTCTGTCAGCATCCTGGCAGTGTACAAGTTACAGGAAAAGGGGTGATTTTTCTTAGAGTGGGATGGGAGTATTGAATTCACTGAAGACTCAGATGTTTTTGGCTGAAGGGCTCTTCCTTATTTTTGCCTGCAAAGTATCACAAGAGCTTTTAAGAACTTGCAGTCGATATGGAAAGAGATAAAGCAAAACCCTACCTTTATAGAACAACTATAACCAGCCTTATCCTCCCCTCTTGGACCGACACCAGCTAAAATGTATAAGTCATTCTATACTTTGCTTTAAGCTTTTGTCCTGATGAAATGAAACACAACATGCTGCTATCTGCAAGAGAGGGGCTTTCCCCCTCTATTCCCAAGAAGTGTTGATTTGAAAGATGATGCTTTACCATCTAAACTAACACTTTCCAAGCTGTGTATTTTGAGCCAGTTTCAACAGCACCCCTGCAAAAAAAGACACCTTCCCAGCTCAGCCTCTAGTCAGAGGCAAAAAGTTCTCTTCATCCTGGGCAGACCCTGTGTCACCCCAAGCTGGAGATGCTCAGGTGCCATCAGCAGGATGGTACACGTGAGACACCCTTTCCTGTCCTTGTTCTGCCTCTGGATGGTGTTTCCCAGCTCTTATTTCAGATACACCATTGTGACAACTTATGGCTTTTGTGCAACTAGTGGTTTGTATTTAGGAGAACTGAGCTTTATGTGTTGCACTCTTGCCCTCCCACCTCTGCAGCCTTGTTTCATAGAATCACAGAATGGTTTGGATTGTAGGAGACCTTAAAGATCATCTAGTTCCAACTGATGTCAACAGCCATAACTTCATGACTGTGTTTTTAATGGAGAGGGGTAGAATTGTATATGGGAGCCTTGTCCTGGTTCCAGATCTTAATTTGCATTTCTACAATGCAACCAATGATTGTACACTTATACCTAATTCAACTTCCAATTGCTTGATGACTCCTGCAACTTCTCCTTCGGAACACGTGAATCATTTTTTAATTGGAGGAAATCTTTGTGGTTGGAAAGAAAGATGAAGAATTAGGCATCTCTCTTCCATTGCCTTTCCACAGTAACTTTCTGAGGTAGCACATGAGGTTTCTATATGCTTTGGCAACAAAAAGACACTAAAAATAACTTTCCACTACAGTTTCTTTGCCTTTGTGCTTCAGATCTGTAGTAAACGATGGAACATGGAAAGGAGCAAGAAAAGAGAATTACACTTTTCAAACAATCCTTTTCCACAGAAAGCATTTACCTCTGCTCTCAACAAGGTCAAATGACTTCAGAGGAAATGGAAACCTTAAACTGTCATTGGAAAACACAAAGTCAACTGCATTTAACACTTATGCATCTCTTAGATACCTGTTGCTTACATATGTAGCAGCCAGATAGTAGATAGCTGTCCTCCTGCTTACCTCTGCACACTGCATGCATTTAAAAGCCTATTTGCACTTGTAGGCAAGGCAGATCCTTGAAAGAGGGGCTCTTACTGCAAATATGACCAGGAACAAAGCAAGGGGCTCACATGGAGACATTTCATTGATTTTTAAGAGGCATTTGTCTTTAAAGGGACTGTCATTATTTTACCAGGTGAGGAATGCCAAAAATAGGCAGGATCTTTACATTTGTCTGAGCAAAATATGAGTGTACATAAAGAACATGAGTGTTAAGAACAGCCAGTCATCCTCCTCTCCCTCATAAGCAGGCTACAGTTTCCTTTAGAAAAAACAGATCTTAAAACAAACAAATGACATCCATGAAGACAGAAGACAATGATTTCCTTTAGAAATTGCTGGGTTTAACAGGTTAGAAAAGCAGCATGCACCTTGACTGGGGAAATTAGCCCAGTGCATTCTCTCTAACTTTTCTCCTAAGAACAACCTGACCATAAGATAAACATTCAGCATGTTGCTTTTGTGCTTGTGTCTGAAGAAGGAGCTCAGATTGCCATGGAAACAAAAGTTCCTTGTTCTCTTACACTTCCCTGTGCTATGATATAATTCTCACTATACAAGCCCATTCCTTAGCAAGAAATGGAGTTGTGGGATTTTTCATGTTTTGAGCATCCCAAAGTCATCATCTAAGGTGATGGCTCCATTCGTGGCAAGAATCATAGAATGGTTTGAGTTGGAAGGGACCTTAAAGATCACTTAGTTCCAACTAGGTGACAGGGACACCTTCCACTAGCCCAGGTTGCTCCAAGCCACATCCAACCTGTCCTTGGACACTTCCAGCGATGGGGCAGCCACAGCCTCTCTGGGCAGCCTGTGCAAGGGCTTCACCACCTTCACAGGGAAGAGATTCTTCCTTACATCTAATCTAAATCTAGCCTCAATGTTTTGAGTGTAGGAATATTTAGATCAGTTACATCAGCATCATTCTATTTCTACTGGAGAAATTAAAAATCTCTCTGTACCCTTTTCCAGAGTTTTCCTTACATGTTGAACAGATGGGAAGAAACAGCATTCTAAGACAGACAACATTAACCAGTGACATAAACAAAGCCAGAAAATATCTCTGGTATTTTTTCAAAGAATGCAATAGCTCTTTTTTCTTATGATGGGAACTAAACTTCTTCATGCCCCAGAATGCCGGTAGATTTTATGTTGACAACACATTGCCCTGGCATTTGGCAGCCACTCCTGGATCAAAGCCATCAGGATTATCACTAGGAAAGGGACTGAAAAGTCTGCCTTTGCAGTACAAAAAGGAGAACTAACACTTTGGTTTTTTACTAATACTATTTAGTTTGGGGTGGTTGATCAGAATTTGAAAGACTGTTAGTTTGCACTAATCAATGGATTACAGTTGTTTGCATTGTTGAAAAATGGGCAAATTTTACATGCATTTGATTTGAACTGTATTGAGACAAGAGAGATGACTGGATGACAGTAGTTTTATGGAACAGTTGGAGAAAATGGGACAAAATGCTGCTGTTGTGCACACAGCCAGGCTGTGGGTGATGTGTGACTGGAACGTCCTTTTCCGTTTACTTGAATGAAAACAGCCACTTTCAGCAAATTCTCATAGACATAAGCTACTTGCCAACATCTGAATTTCAAAAAGTAATGACTCTCACATTTCAGTCTGGTATTTCCTGGACCAAAATTGCTGTACATGTGCCATGTGGAGCGTGAGTGGAGTTTAACACATCCTGGGCAGCAGCAGGGAAACACAAGTCAGAGTTTGTCTGAAATCTACTCAAGGGTCATTTTTTTTCCTGAGAGTTCTTCAATATCTGCAGCCTAAGCGTAGCCTGAGAAGTCATGGACAACAGTCCAGTGGGAATTGAAGATGACATGTAAATATAGTAGTCTTGGAATTGCTGAAGGTACTGGAGAATGCAACGACCTGATCTATGTTGACCTGCGTCTGCAGGGGGATTGGACCAGATGATCTCTAAAGGTCCCTTCCAACCCCTACCATTGTATAATTCTATGATCAGAGAGTAGTCCTTACAATATCTGTGTTTAAGGATTGCATTTTAAGGACAGAGCAGCAAGGAATGATTCCTTTGAGATACAAATACTGTTCGTGGCTATGATTAATTTAAGTGAATAAATACATAATATGATACTTCGAGATGATAACTATTTCTCTGCATAACTTATGTCCAAATCTCAGCAGATTCAATGTGAAGTTTCATTATTTATAACCAATGTGTTTGTTTGCAGGTGGGAAGAGATGACTTTGTTTGTCTTCATGATCACATGTTTTTGACAAAACGATGCAAATAACTTCCACAATGCACTCCTGAAACCAGTGAAAATGCAAGAATTTATGGTAAAGAAAAGCTCTGAAACGAGTTTTCATTTGTCATACAGAAGGCATCAAAGATTCATACCATACTTACATTACTGGATGTGCCAATAAAATTTCACAGCTATGTAATAAACTTGTTTAAACCTGACTTACAGCCATTAAAAACAGGACTTGTGCCAGCATGTTGGACAAAGCTGTTTGAAAGGTGAAGTGATAGGCTCTAAGGATGCAGTGAAGCATTAAGACTATGGAGATGTCTACTAATATATGGTGTAAAATAAATTAGAAGCTTCCAGAGAATTTTTTGCCTTTCTCATAACACAAATGCCCAACTGTTTGAAATGCATTTTTCCACAGAGGTCTTTGGCAGTTAATTCTGCTAAAGAGGAAGGATGCTGGCTGCCTTGCACTTTAAAACCTGTTTAAAGTATCTAATTTCCAAAAGTCACAGAATAGCTTAGGTCAAAAGAGGCCTTTGGGAGATCAGCATCTCAGTTTTTCATTCCCATTGTATAAACTATAACATCACCATGGCAGAGTTTGGTTGCATATCCCACTCATTAGTGGGGTTGAAGCTGCTGGAGATGTGATTGGCTTCAAAAGAGTTCTATCATAAAGAATATCAGTAACATTTGGGTTACTGCATTCAAGGTTTGGAAATATTGAAAGTTAGCCAAAACCAGCCCATAGTGCAGTTCAGGTTGGATTTGCTTGCTTCCTACTGGTTGTGGCAAATGCAGTCCAAGCAAAACACCTTGAGGCCAGATAAGCTTGTCAGCTGAGTAGGGAGCAATTTCCAGAAGCATCTGTCAGGGCTTAAACAGTTTATCTCAGAAATAATAATAATGACAACAACAATAGTTTTTTAAAGGAAATCCCTTGTGACTAATGGTAAGAAGAACTTCTGTCTGCTTTGCAACAGTATCCAGACAAGCAAGTTTCTCACTTCATGTGTTTTAGTGCTACAACTGGATTGACAACAGAACTGACACAAAGCCATTTAAAAACTCTCCTGGCATTTTTAAGGATGCTATTGTGTGCTGTTATTACTTGTGACCTTCTCTTCCTCTCCTGCCTATAGTCCCTACGTGTTTGGCTTAGGCTGGGTGATGAGGAACTAAACAGTCAAGCAGCCTCCCTGATTCTTCAGTGTCACTTTCCCAGATTTTAATACAAGTGTTGCTGCCAAGAGCTGCCCTCACATCTGGTGTGATTGTCTTATGTTTCATTGGTTCTTTCTGCTTCTCAGTGGCCATGGTCTTGGGGCTTCCATTTCATGGGAGATCTCAGAAGATCTGCAGTGGTTTTGGAATGAGATCAGCAGACCTACTGCAAGGCTGGCAGCTTGGTGAACAGGATAGCTGCAGACCTGAGACTGGAGGTAGCCCTGATGTTTATGTAAGTATAACACAGCAGCACAATTATCTTTCCCATCTAGTTTTGCAGGTGAATTGAAAATGTGTTAAATTTTATGCTTTTTCTGAGTATAAACAAGCTATTTCAGCTGCCTTCATCATCCATGTTTTATCCACTTTGGATAAAATCACAGTAGAACTCACAAGAGGCTCCAGATCATTTGCAAGGAGCATTACCAAGGGCCTCTTTACTAGTAAATGAGGAGAAATGAAAACTTAGCTCCTGTCTCTCCAGAGAACCCCATCAAGCACTCACACATTTTGATTACTTAATGCTGACAGCTTAAGGTTTTAAAGGTACTTTACATGTATTTTCAACGAGATTACAGTCGCATGAGGTCATAATGTTTTATAAGTCATGGAAGTCATTTGCAGACTCTCACTTGAAAGCTGTGATTATATAAAAAATGTCACACCCTTACTACACATCTGGATTATCTCCAACAAATTTAAACTGTCAGGAGCGCTACAAGCATCATTTTCCCATCCTTACTCCCTTAAGCCACATGCAAGATGACTGATTTAGTAGAGTCTTTGGAAACGCCTGTCCCATTGTGTTGCACTGTCACCAAGCTGTTTGCTCTTCTTCCCAGATGCCTGTCCATCTGCAGTGCCTTCAACACTAGTGATGCTGGGATCCCTGATGGATTTCATTGGAACTGAACAGATGGATCAAGATGGCAAATAAATTTGCTTCACATAGTGTGAAAAATGGCTGACTGGTGAAAAGGAAGCCAAATCAGTAACCCTGCAGAAGGAAAACTGCACTGTGAAGTTAAGGGCTTTCTGTTCTGTTTAGCTAGCTGATTTCTTAACATACAGGTAGCTTCAGACCAATCCAAGCACATGAATCCTCTTGCCAGGATGGCAATTCAGATGCATGAAAGACAAAGGTTCTTAAGTCAGGGGAGCAGGAGATACAAAGGAAAACTGAACTCACTGTGATGAGTAGCCATAGGCTCTTCTCAAATGACTTGATGCCATGTGAGGGATATAGAATGGAGATCCAGAAGAAACTACCTCTTCTGCCTGTGCATTCATCTTGTGTGCAGAGGGGAAAGGAAACTTCACTCACAATACCTGTCCTACCAATGGAGTTGCCATATGTGGAGTTCAAGTTGCAGCTGAGAACTTCTGGGTTCTTTAACAGCTGTGAGTCATGATTGGTTTCATAAACTGATATGAATACAGTCTTTGGCAGTAGATCATCTTCTTCATCTTCCCTGAATTTTCACTTTTAGCTAATCTACCAGCCACTTCCTTCTTCAGTCCTAGAGCTGCAATTATTTTGCTTCCTGATGCATCAGGTGCTTTGCTTCAAAACCTTGGTGAATACTATTTGAGCAGGATGGGAAGTTTTTCCCTGTCCTGAGACACTTGGTAATCTGTGAACATGGGCAAAGTGCCCTGAGCCATGAGGAGAATACTCAGGTAGACATGAAGCTCATCAGTGGCCATCTCCCTCACCTGCCCAGACATGTAGTGTTAGTTATTCAAGACACTCAAGAATACTCTCAGACAAACTAAGTGGTTTCTAGTGTCATATTTTCCCATGTGAAATAGTGTGTTGTGAGCCTTTCCACATCCACAAATATCTGCTTCCTCCAGGGCTGTACAGTGAGCTGTGTCTAAACAACCTGAAGGCCAGCACAGCAAGGAAGAAGGATATGATGTGCCTACAATGTTTTTCTGCTGCTGTAGCAGATGCATCTTCACATTGGTAGTGGAAAATTAGCTTCAAAAGTTCAGGTCAGCCGGAAGATCACTTACAGCTACTTTCTACATGATTCTCTAACTGTGATCCATCATGCATACCAGACTAATGGATTATAGGGCAACAACTTTAGCTTCATCTGCCTTTATCTTGAAACATCTGGCTTACGGTATTAAGTGTATTTTTCCATAAATAATTTGTATGAGGAGGCCAACCTTGTAATTGCAATGGAAAATATTTGTTTCTTGTTATTTCACCAGATCATGTGTAAATTCCTCCTGCCTACTTGTCTAAGACTGTCATGAAAGTAAAAATACTTAGAAGGAAAAGTTGAAAATGCCCTGGAAAACACCAGAAGCTTAAAACAAAACAGTAGGGGAGAAAGAGGCAAAGGAAGACACAGCAAATTCCAGACAGGCAGCCAAATTCCACAGAATATCTGGAAAAAAATCCCCTCAGTTTCTAAGATTATTGGAAGTGTATGTTGGTTGCTGCTGATTTAAGCTTTCTAGTATTTGAATGCTCTTTCCTGCATAAATAGCATTGCCCTTGCTCATCCACCACAGCAGCAGCAGGACAGGTGAACCTCAAGCAAGGGTTCGGATGCAAATCACCACATCCCACCTCCAACCTGCTGGGAATGCCAGGCCTGCTGGCTGCAGACTTGGTGCAAACATCACTCCCAGCTCTAATTTACAACAATTTGTCTTTTCAAAAAGCCCTAATGAGATGGTGTTTACAGAGCCCAGCCTGTGCGTGTCAGCAGAGCCGGGGAGGCAGGCTCTGCCCAGAGAGCAGCCCCACGGTGCCAAGGCATGCAGCCAGCTCTGGGCTCCATCAGCCCAAAAAGACTTTCTTCAGGCCTTTTCAATTAACAATCCATTGAATTTCTATCTCAATCCCCTTTCAGGCAACCCAGTTATTTTATAGCTTGGTCTTTAAGGCCTGTGTCATCATTTCACGGGGCTCCTTACTCCATTTATTAAGAGCTGCTCTTCTCAGAACCTCAATTTTTACCAATAACTGCCTTTAATAAGAAAATAAGATGAAAACAAGGTGAAACTAGGTTTTGTTATCAGCCCAACAAAAATCTGTGGAGGTAACATTGCCTTTATAGACAGACATTGCTGCTTGGTCTGTCGGTCTCTTTCTGTTCCTTGTCAGAAAATAAATGTCTGCGGTATAAAGAAGGGTTTAAAATGGGAAAGTTGTGATTCTGCTCTCTTTGGAGTGGACTGTAGTTGTACTTCTATAAATAAAACATCAAAAGCCGTTTATTCTGGAGAACCAAGTGCATGTTGATCTATAGACAGATAAGACACTCAGCTCTTTCCAAATCAGATTTAAGACTCCAGAGAGAGGAAACTTTTGTTTTCCTTAAGTTTCTCCCTTTCCCCCAGGCACAGAAGCTCTCCTTGCATATTTGCTCTTTGTCCAGCTTCTCTGCACTAGTAACAGAAGCACAAAAAGGTGAAGAATAGCTAAGTTCAGTGTTATTTTGAACTCAGGCACTGACTTGTGTGAACCTAACAGTGTTGCTTAAACTTTCTGTAACTCACTTTCTCTGGCTTTATTCTCCTTGGGAAAAAAAAGTGCATTTTTATGCAGGTGATAAGAACCATTAACATTATGCACTTGTACATTCATGTGCATTTGTGTATTGAAGACAAGCTCAGTATTACCAGATAATTTGGGGTTTGTAAAGTTATATTGGGAACACTAATTAGTAAGTTGACTATGAATGGTGCTCCACTACCTTAACAAGGAGAAGGCAGGAAAAATCGTGGTGTTTGTTCAAACTGTGTCACCTGGCTTCTCCATATTATTTCCTGAAACACCTCTAACTTGTAAACTGCCCACCAGTTATACAAACAACCTGTTTATCAAAGAGATCATTAAGAGTCTCCCTCTTGTTAATATGACTTTTGAGGTGTCAATGCAAACTTCCTGGCTAAAGTGATGCTAAAGTACAATCAGGCTTTTGCTTTCCCACCAAAGAAAGAAACAGGTAAGGTGCCAGCTATATTAATAATTGATTATGAAAAGCACTTTCTAAAGCAAATTGATACTTGATTATATTTTCCTAATGAAGAAATCTGGCATGCAAATTTGAATTAATACTCAAAGTATAACTTTCTGCATGTAGCAAATGTGTTATGTGCATGTGGTTTTGATAAAAAGGTATAGGATTACTTGATGGTTTTATAAGGTTGCTATCAAGTTGCTGCAATGTCATGTTAAATGTTCAGTCATATGATGGTGGCTGTATTTTAGACCTGTGTGAGTGGATAATTGTAATGTATACAATATGGCAAACACATAACATCATAATGCAGACTATTAGGAAACACAACTGTAATAAATAGTATGGATGAAGCTGGGAGCACACAGGTGGACTGTGTTTGCTGTCAAATCACCTTATCAAGGCTGCTGTTGGGAAAGGAGCAATTTGATAGACCTCAGGAGAGAGAAGGGGTGAATATAAGAAAGAGAAGAGAAAGGAAAAGTTAGCTTTCTGAACGATTTGCCATTCCTGAACTTAAGGTCACTATCACAAGAGGATCATATTTGTATAAACTGGACTTCTCATAGGTAGTTGGCTTTGTCAGTGCTAATTCCTTGGAGGTACTGAACATGAATCACTGTCATTTTAGGGGTGAGATGGATAGATAGATTGCTGAGCCTTTACCCAGCATGATGAAGAGATGTTGCAGGGAGAGGAGCCTGATGGATGGTGTGTGTGCAGTGCAGCCCCTGCCTGCCAGGACAGGCTCTGCCAGTGGGATGCAGAGCAGCCAGATCTCTTTTACAACTGCTGCTAACGAGGGTTTAAAAATGAGGTCAGGGGATTTGTTTTTGTCCAGAAAAAAAACCCATGCAGCTGATAATGATGTGTAACTTCTCCTTTCTCCACACTTAGCACTAATTCAGGCTAATTCTGAAGAATAGGTTCATGATCTGGATGGTAAAAATGGTTATAATTGGATCTTTAACTCCCTTTACAGGAGCTCAGAGGAGTTGAACACTCTTGGACAACAGCAGCAGAAACTCTGAAAAATAAATGTCTATTGACATTCTCGAAGGCTGATGTCATCATGCAGCTTTTTCTTAATCAAAGGCTGATATGTGTGGGTGCCTAAAGTATTAATTAACTCCTCTTTCTGCCTAGCTGTGGATAGTTAATGATTAACACTTCTGTCACAAGATAGCGGTCAGAAGGGATTAGCTCCAATTGCTACTGTTACATCTCTAAATAAATGCAGATCATAATACCAAGTAAACAGCAGCAATAGCCAAGCCAACCTTTAAAGATAACATGCAAATGAGCTCAACACAAATAGCAACCCTAGGTCATTAGTAAGAGGATGTGAGTGTCCCTCTCTCTATGGGTAGATGCTGTTTCTGGGGGTTTCTTGCTTCCTGATTGTATTGTTATTTGTCCAGACCTGTTTGAGTCCCCCAGATCCCTCCAGCATGTATCTTGTGACAAACCCAGGACTGATGGATTAATTTAAACTGTAAATGGAAAATGGCTGGAAAATGCTACCACATCCCCCCAACAGGCAGTGAATCAGCCCAGTAAACAGCCTAGAAGCCATCTTCATGCAAGAATAGATGCAGGAGTGTGAAATCCCATCTGCTTTTGATTGCCCTGAGAGGACTGTCTGTCCATCACCATTCCAAAGCTTCCAGAAGGACCTTGGTGCATGCCTGGGGACAGATGTGCTGTGAGGAGTCACTGTCAGTTATTTCAGACCCATTCACTGTTCCTGACTGTTTCAAGAACAACTAACAGCGGCAGTTCAGGGTTTGTGTTGCTAAACACCAGGTTTCCATCATTTCCCTCATGGTGTTGGAATAGTGAGATGTTATGTACTTTTCCTTCCCTCTTCTATGAGCATGTTGTTGTGTAAAGCTCTCTGGGGGTTCACTACATGGACACTGGAGCTTCCCAGGTGCCTTAGTCTCACTGATTTTCCCTCAGGACCATGGGCAATATTGAGATGTTGAGCAACATTATATGTAGACAGACACCAAGAAGAAGACCAGGCCAAATATCTGCCTCAAAACTGGAACTGAAACTATGGCAAGCTACATTACATAATAACCCATTGCAATAAAAACTGATAACATTTTATAGTGATAGAGCTACTTGCAATGTATCTCCCCTGTTGTCTGTTAACAAGTCAGATCAGTCTCTATGCTGTTCCTTACACAGAGCATCAGTAATCTGTATGCCACAAAAATAAGAAAATGGGAAAGGAAGTCAGTAGTAACCTTAAATCTCTGCAGCCTTCACATTCTCTGTCAAAATCCAATGAGCCTGGCCAACTGGAACAAAAGTTATTAGAGAAAACATTCTCACAGTATGGGTATAAAAGCCTAGTTAATTAACCAAACAGGCTAATTAGAGAATCAAACTGTGATTTGGTAACAACATCCAGAGCAGTAATAGAATTAATCACATGTGCACAGTTCACACACTGTGAGGATTTGGGCCAATGGATGATAACTTTAGAGTCTCCTTTGAACATAAGGAAAAGGTGAGGAAGATCTTGTGCCTGGGCCGTTGTTCAGATCTACTGTTGGGCATCAATTAATGCAGGGGGCACTATAAAGTCAATTCCACTGAGGTTTCTGCAGTGCCACTGCTGACAGCAACTGAAGCAAGGTCAGTTTGTATGGCTCAAGGGAGCCTATTTATTTTTCAGCTTCTTGAACATTTCCTTGACATTCTCTCAGATGTGATGGAACCATTTAAATGACATTATAATTAATGATGAGAGCAGTTGCAGGGACCATACTTGTTCATTTACCCAGCCTCCAGCACAGCTCATGCAGAGAGTGACCAGTGCTGCCACAGCTATGTACACTCAGCATGCTGGTTTGGACTGATCATGCAAGACTAAAGAAGACATAGGTATGAATTGCTGTAAATTTGATGCAGAGAAACTTGGTATTTCATTCTGGACAGCTGGGTTTTCTGGAGTGAGTGACCTAGTCCTGGCTTCCACTCAGTGAATTGACTCTCCAAGATGCTGGAAGGACTGAAGACTGCCCTTAATGCTGTGTTTGCAACCAGCTCACCATCTTCACTCCTTTCCCTCCATTGATGTGCTCCTTAATGCTTGTAGGGAGCAGAGGGATGTAACAGTCTGTGACATTCTGTGTGCCTGTCAAGGCACAAGGTCCTTATTTCTTCCTTACAATCTTTACCATGGATTGCTCTGCATGATTCAGCCCCCTAAAGCTGCCAGAGCAGGATGGAGCATTCAGCTGGGTAACACAACGGAAAGCCCAAGGGGATCTAAATCCAGCATCAGGGTGAGGGTAGCAGCAGCAGGAACAGAAAGAGCTCTCATACCTAACCTTCAGGAGTTTCAATCAGCAAATTGCTTTGAGTTTGAAGAAGCAGAGCTTTTGTTAAAGGTCCATTCCTACAATTTTAACAAGAGCTATGAAAATAAATTAGAAACCTTCAGCCCTGTGGTTGTTGTTAGTCTTGATGGCATTTGCAGGCACTATCATCTTACAATTTTTAAGCTTCATGTCTGTGTTTTACTCTGGATAAAATGGTTATGCTGTGATATGCAGTCCAAAACAATACCAATCATAGGATGGAAATATACATTCTCTGGTTGGCATTAAAGACAGCACCTCAGCTTGGGCCATTTGTTTCAGTGTTGTTTTGAAAAATAACCCTTTCAAGGCAAAATCTCAGACTTCAGAGGTTTGAGAAAAAGAAATAGACAAGAAAGTACCTTTTAGTTTCACCACAACTGAAATGCCACTGTTTGCAATGTCAACCCATATTGGCAGTTTGAGAACAAAGCTACAAGAAGGATGCCAGCATAAGGAACACTGCCTTTTCTAACAACAACAAAAAGTCCTGCTTTTCTGCACTATGCAACTGAACACTTGACTCTGGGATGAAAGCTCCCTAGGTAGAAGAAAGTTTTCAACAGCAGAGGGCTCTTTTGCCTCAGTAAATGATGGAATCATCAGCTCTAGTAGCTGCAAGTGACTGATAAATAAAAAGCACAACACTGGTGAGCTGCAAGTTTTTAATGGCAAGGCTAAATTCATTGGAGCAACTTAACTGGTGACAGATGTGATAGAGAAGTGAGAATGCCTTTAAAAGTTATCAATTTTGGTGTAGAAAATAACCTAATAAAACTCCCTATGTACTCTGTATTGGATAACCATAAAAATCCATCCCAAATTCACAGCTTCTCATTTCTCAATGGAAAATGTCATGAACTGAGAATGGAAGGGTTAATATGATTCTGATTTTTACCTTTTCTATGTTGGTATTGTAGAAATTTGTTTTGATAGAGATGTTCACAGACTTTTCACACGTGGGTCGGTTTTAGTTACCAGCCTGGTACATTTATAAAGTGTTTGGAAATACCATCTGAGGCTTGGAGTTAAGATTTGGAGAGAAATCAGGGTAAAGTTGTGGGAATCAGCTAACTTGGGGTCCTCAGTTACTGGAAAACTGTACTTTTTTTGTCCTCATAGGGCCATGAAGTGGACATCATAGATCTGTAATTTAGTAACAACACTGTTACCTAATTCTGCATCATTTATTCCTGAGACCACTTCATAGATGCAGGATCTTGTAAGATAAGAGCAGAAGTAAGCAGATGTGGATGTAGAAAGTTTATACACTTGTGTTAACTGAGTTCATCATGACCTCAACCAAATGACTGGCATCGATATGACTTTTATGTTATTAGGCTCATTGCATCTTCCCTCAACAGGACAAGCATTAGGAAAGTGCTCTGATGTGTGCTTCATCTAAACAATAAAAAGTAGTCTTAATAATGGGAAACTCTGTACCACTTCTAGACCAGAACTTGGTATTAATGTTTGATGCTTAATGTCATGTCAAGAAGCTTCTTACAACAAAGAGCATGCAATTGGTACATAATCCTTTCCTATGAACTGGGGTAATATTTTCCTCAATTCTGAATTTTACAGTGCTGTTTATTGTAAAACATGTCATATTTCTCTGTACTGGGTAGAAATGGTGATCAATCTCTTCTTAATCTGAACCTGCCAGTTAGACTTTACCTTATCTCAGCATCACTCAAATACAGCGAAATCTGATCATGTATGTGAGGTCTCTCCATGGGACACAGGGAATATTTGTCTGTAAACCAAATGCAGGCAGCTTTTTGAAATTCATAAATAAATACCATATGTCAGCCTTTTCACATGCCCCTGTGTAAATTGCTGTTTTGTTTGCACTATGTAGCCAGATGTTGTTCTATAAAATATCTCCCATGCTGAGAGCTGTTTGCAGAGGCTGCAAAGAGCACATGCCTTTAGCAAACAAAGTAGTGTTCCTGACTTTTTTCCTTCTATGTACAGCAGTTTATACTGTTTTATCTCTTACTCAGAATGGATTCAGTCTTGATTTACACACTCCTGAAAGAAGCAGCAGGCTATACTTACGCAATGCCTAGTGCCAGCATTTCCATTAGCCTTGAAGACTGCTCATTGTCCTCTTCCTTTTAGGCAATGTTGCCTTTTAGCTCCAAGCCATTGGACTGAGGCTCATTCAGAAACCTATTCCCTTTCAAGAGGAAGAGAACAGTTGTCCTCTCTCCTGGGCTACTCTGCCTAGACAACAGGGTATAACTGCACATCTCAACTGCACATCTAATTTGACCTTAAGTTGAGACACAAGCTTTGCCTTTGTGGCTTTGTTTCTTATATGTGTTCTTTCACATGAAGAAATATCTGAAAAACTGAACATTTTCCATCCTGAGGTGCTTCATTGCAGTTGACATCACACTTTGCATCTTCCTGATGTATTGCAAAGCTGCTTCCTTGCCACGGCCATAGCTACTGAGGCAAGTGACAGCCAAACATCTACCCTGGTCTTTAACCTTCCCAGGATGAAGAGGTGGCTTTAGGGAATGAAGCTGGAGACTTTGCAATTGATTTGAAAGATTCTTCCCCTTCTGTTTCCAAAGGCCTCCTTCACATGCAATCAAAGTCCAGAAAAAAGACAGACATTTGTGAATATTTCACAGAACAACTGTGAGCATTTCAATGCCAGCAACTTCCCAGAGCTAACTGCTCCTCCTCTGCAGTTTACACACACAAAGGGATCTGAGGTAGAACCTGCATGTATGATCCCAAAGTTGTTGCAGAGCTGCAACTCCAAAGAGGACCTTACACATTTGGTGAAAGATAGGGGGAGCTCACAGACTTTGTTGAGTGCTGAGAAAGTTGAGAACCCATCTAAGAAGGACCCATTCTCCCTCTGAGAGCAAAAGGCAGACCAAGCCACATTTATGTGTCTTATAATAAAGGAAAAGCTCTCTTCACCTAACGAGTACAGTATCTCACAGCAATCTTCTGCTTTGGACTGATCATTACCTTTATCATTACTTGCTGCAAAACCTTGATGTTGCCATCCTTACATGGAGATGTTTCAAACAATTAGAAGAAAGCAGGACAAGCTGTTCTACCACTTTATTTTGGATTTCATTGAAATGGCCCTTTTACAATGTAACAGACCACCAACTGCTTGGAAATTCAATCAGAATACAACATTACAGGAAAAATTACCCTCCTAAGCAGCAAGTTCAGCTCTGTTTGACTGAGCAATGTGTTAAGAACATCTCTGAGCATATGGCTCCCCTATGATCCCCATTTAAAAACAATCTCAGCTGATTGATGAGGGAATTTAGAGGGTAAATCTAAGCATCTTCTACAGCTGCTGAAACAGAACATTATTTATTTAATTTTACCCTATAGGAATATGAAACTTGGATTTCTACAAGGCCCCCAGCTATATCACCATGTTTTCAACATGATCAGCAATAGAGGCAGAAGGTCTGGGTAATGCTTATCCCATACATGGTGCTTTTAACCACCTACTGGCTTCACTCACGGCTGCCACCATCAAATAGCAGAGTCTGCCTCTCAAGATGAAATCAGAATGTGTTTCAAATTAGCAAGGTCTTCTTATTTTTGTTACTACTACAGATACTCCTAAGCCTGAAACAAGAATTTCTGGTCTTAGGTCTGGATGTTGAAGTGGATCAAATCAGAGTGATGGGTTCAATAGGGGAATTGCTCATCTCTTTGGATTTCAGCAGGTTTGATGTGCTATACTAGGGAATTCCCACACCCAATTCTTGCTGCTGGTGTCTCCATATTTATGCAGATACCTGGGACCAGTTGATTCCCAGGGACTTCCACTCATAAACTCTACAGTGGCCAAGATGTACTGGCTCCATGGCCACTACAGATCACCATCATTGCAGCAGAGCTGCCAAAAGCCTTTTGATGTGCTATGGGAAGCTCTTAAAGAGGACAGTGGGCAGACAAAGAAATGACCTTTGACATCACTTGCAGGTGAATTTTCAGAGACCAACTGTAGGCATTTGTGTCTCTTAGGGTCTAGTCTCACCATATTCTCATCAGAAAATGGAAGAGATATGCAGAGCTAGAGACTCTTTCTCTCTGACTTAGTATCCTCAGGATGATGAAATATCTTTGCATGGAGTTAAAACCAAGGGAAATGTTTTTTGTTCAGCTCCAGACACTGTGATCAAAATCAGGTCTTGAAATAATGATGATAAAGTCTCCAAAATGTTGTATTCTTTTTTTTCCCTTTAAAATTCCAACTCTACATGGTTTAAGTTCTCATTTGAATTCAATTCTACACATAGTTACTTTCCTGTGGCTTGGGGTGGATGTCTTTATTTGGTTATTGAGGAATGTCAATGACAGATGTACAGTGCTTGTTATGCTCTATCTTTGGATTCCTTCGGGCAATTTTCCCTGTAGATGCCAGAGCTCTCACTGTGCCCAGACTGGATTTTTTTTCCCTCCAGTAAGGCTGCATTGGGAACAAATTCCTTTAACTTATCACTTCTTAACAGATCTCCAGTTTTATGGCACAGCTTCAATGTAATAGCAATCTCATTCTAAAAGCCAACAAGATTTTTTGTAAGCCAAAATTTTTACCTTAGCCTAATTTCTTGTCACAGTGACCTGTGAGATAGTTTACATGCAAATAAACAGTTCCAAAGGAACATAAAGAGAAACTTCTTCAGTGTGAGGGAGCACTGGCAGGGGCTGCCCAGATGGACTGTGGAGTCTCCTTCTCTGGAGACATTCAAACTTAACTGGATGAGTTCCTGTGTGACCTACTCTGTGGTCCTGCTCTGGCAAGGGGATTGGACTAGATGAGCTTTCATAGAATGGTAGGGGTTGGAAGAGACCTTTAGAGATCATCTAGTCCAACCCCCCTGCAGAAGCAGGTTCACCTTCCGAGGTCCTTTCCAACCCTTAAGAGTCTGTGATTCTATGAGCCTGAGGCATGAGGCAAGCTATGATGGACAATTATAGAAGAGTGTGTCCTCAGAAAGAGTTCCCTGTCCCATGGAGAACTGAGGACATTTACAGCAAATCTTTCATCCTCACAAGTGATCTCTTCTAACAACATGCAAGGAAAGGGATTGGATGCTTTTAGCACTCATTAATGAGCAAGAAGCTCATCTGGGTGCCACCAAGGATCTATCTTTTCTCCTTCTGAAGATTTGCCTAGACCCCAGCTGCCACCACAGCTCACCCCAGTACTGCAGGTAGCCTCAAAGCAATGCTCCAGAGCTGCTCCTTCAAACCTGATGTGTGATCTGGCTTCTTTCTGTCATCCAGATGGAAGCATTTAGGATTTGCCCCTTGTACATCATGAGAACAGCTTTACATGTACCATTTCATACCTCTGTGCTCAGCCCTGGGAAGCAAGCTAAACATTCAAGTCATCTGCAATAACTAAATAAACCCTAAACTGCCTTTGAAATGTGCTCATAAATTTAAATCAATCCTGAGCCCTGAGTCTCCACACCTTGCTAAGAGCACATTTTTCATGTTGCAAGCACAGTGGTGAGACTTCAGAGGCTGAATCTTTGTCTGCCAGCCAACATCTGGGGTATCATTTTTTAAGGCAAACATTCCAGGTCACTCTAAGCTGCACTAATCTCCCTTGTTGAAATTTACATTTCTAAACCAAAGAAGGATCAGTGATGCATTTGCCCTGTCACATGCTATGGCATGGAACCAGGAGGTTAATTCATTGATTGACTTACTACTTCCCTTCAGCATGTTTTGCTACTGATCTCCCATACAAATGGGGCTAAGGAATAGAATTTAGATTTAACAGCATAAACAAAGCATGCAGCCACCCTGCTAGTATGTAAAGCTCAGGGGAATTCAGGGGATATCAGGAAAACAACATAGCTGAAGAAGCAGTAAAATTAAACAGTAAAATCCACATGCTGGAAATGATTGAAATTACAGGGAACAAATAGGGGAGAGGAAAGTTTCTGCATCCACTTGCCAGGATTGGACACAAAGCAGAAGAAATAAAGAAGACAGCACTGTCCATCCCACCTTGTAATCTGTGTTAATGAGCTACCCAACCTGCAGGTCACAGTCTCCCTTCTTATAGCTTGTGATACTGGTGCCCAAAGGCTGTCACTGATGGTTCCATATGGATGGAAGCCCATAGTGGTTTAAAGAGCCACAAAGGACAATGCCATGAGCCCCAAGGTGACTGGCACTTCTGTACTGTGTCATGGCAGCTGCACTGCCCTGGCTCTAACAGGCAGAATTCTAGTACAGTTGTCTTAAACATCCAAAATACACAAACAAATAAAAGAAGCCAATTTCAACTCCTCCCAGCAAAAGCCCCCAGCTGAGAGCTTCTTCCTCAAAAAAAAGATAAAAAATTGAAATACTGTTTCTTTCTAGCTCAGTTTCTCTGTCCATATCTCATTCCACACTGGCACAGAGCAATCCTAGCACTCCAGACTCCCTGAGAACCATGAAAACTCAGCAGCTCTCCACATCATCCCTCAGGGCTGCTGCTCCAGCTTCACAGCAATTTCAGCCTTGAAGGTAGATCCTATCAGCCCAGCCACATGGGAATAACTTATGATTGTTAAAAGCATCATGTTACTTACCAGCTTGAAGATCCAGCAGGCTCCAGAGTCTCTCTAGCATCAGCCAATGTGAAAGGAGATAACAACTTTTATCAAAGTGGCACAGGTGCAGCAAATAATCCTTTGCTCCCACCTTCAACCTTGTGCTGCTGTGGCTGTTGATCTCAGCCAGCTGTGCCATGCCATGCCTTGGTGAACCTTGCCTCTCCCATATGGTGGGACCAGGGCACTCACCTGCAACCTGCTGATTTCACCACTTGCACTCAAAGCAGTTCTCATATTTCTTGCATGTTCACTTTTAACCCTTGAAGTGTAATGAAGCTGTGAGAATAAAGCTGAGCACGTTGTTCTACCACTCATCCAACCATGGGAGCTCTGTAGAAATAGCTCTATGTACATATCACATCTAAAAGCTGTGTAGCTGAGGTGCTGAGGGACATAGGTTAGTGATGGGCTTGGCAGTGTGAGAACAGTGGTTGGACTTGATGATCTTGTGAAGTCTCCTTCCTTGGAGGTCTTCAAGACCAGCCTGGACATGTTCCTGTGCAACTTGATCTAGGTGACCCTGCTTCTGCAGGGGGGTTGGACTGGATGATCTCTAAAGGTCCCTTCCAACCCTACCATTCTATGATTCTATGATATTAAAGGTCTTTTCCAACCAAAATTGTTCAATGATTCTATGGAGGGGAGCTCACATTTATATTGACTGATACTTTGATGTGGTTTGAGAGAAAGACTGTGATCTTGCCAGAACACCTGGCATGAAGGTGTGAAAATGTGAGGCAATTAGTAGCCTCCATCTCAATGAATAAGAATTAGGCAAAGTGGTTTTTTTCCCCTCTGCCTCCATTTTCTTCTCTTCCCCACCTTCTGGTAAAAATATTTTAACTATAAAAGTCAGTTGATTTTTCCAATGGGTAAATAAAGAGAAAACAGGTAAATCTCAGCTTCAGAAACCAAGAAAAATATCAATGAGTGTGGAGTTGTATCTGTCTTTTCAGAGTGAGTTGAGCTTGAACAGCAATCTCCTGCTTTCCCTAGCAATGAAAATCATCTTTTCAGTACATGGTGGCAAAAACCACTATTGAAATAGACTTAGCAAGATCCTGACTTCAATCTACTATCTGCAAAGCTTTCATTCTTTTGGGGGAAAAAAACCCCAAGAACAGCAATGAGTGTGCTTTGGATACAAACTGATGACAGCAAATCCTCACCAACTGCAACTTTTTGCCAGATGAAGTGAGAAACCTCTCATGTTAGTGGCTTCAGTTTGATTGTTGTTCTTTAACCTGGGTTACCTGTCATCTGAATTGTTGGGGTTTTTGTTTTAAGGAACAAAAAAATTAAAGTTATTTCTGCCTGTCTGCACCTTAAATTCTAATAAAAGTGTTTTTTGGAATGATGAACTGTCAGAACCCTGCCTCAGGCCATAGCCCATGCAACCCACAAGCACACAGTTGCTTTTGCAGGCACAAAGTCAAGCTCAAAAAAGAAAAAAAGAGAGATAAAAATGAAAATGGCTTAATGGCAACATCCATTTTTAATGAAAAGCACAGATTAATTGAAAAAATATTCAAGCAATTCTATTTTCAGCTAATCAGAGAAGATATCTAAGGCATCCTTAAAAACTACAGAATTTTCATGGCTGATATTCACTGGCTTTGGAAATTACTCTTTCAAACATCTGTAGAAAATGATGTTATCCCCTGAGTTTAAAAAGAGAATAAGCTAGGGAGCTACCATGGACTGATTGTAATAGTCACCTTCTCTGTTTGTCCAATATTTGGCTGCTTTGCATTCTTTGATTTCAGTCTCACAAAACCAGAACACAGACTCAAGGGACATTTTTTGGGAGCTGGACAAGCAAAACAAGTGCAAGAGTTGCTCCTGATCTGCTCTAATTAGAAATGAAAATGATTGTTCTTTGTTTTGTTATTAGCATGTCTGGACAATTTGGACTTTTTGGGAAAATATCAAGCCAGAAGTATTCAAAGTGTTCCCAAGATACAACAGGGTAATTGAAGTTGAGTTGTTCTGTTTGCTGTTCTCTTGGAGGAGCTGGACCTTTTCTGGCTGATTTGTCCTTATTTCCTTTACCATCACCACTAAGTGGGAAAGGATGTGCCTGGAATGTGTGTAACATCCCAAACACCAGAAGGAGAGAGAGTTTAAAGGTGAGAAAACTGCAAGTCCCCAGGAAAACGTCACCAGTGTGTTTGTGACAGATATCTAGAGTTCTCAGAAAAGGCAGATACACCTTGTGTGCCAGTGTCACTGGATTCAAGCACTGTTGGTGTGGATGCAGCCACACAAAGAATAAACATCCCCTAGGACAGAATCAAGAGAAGAAACATTAATGGAAACCTTTCTTTGTTTCCTTAACAAAATTGTTCTTATTCTCATGGTAAAACCATTATAGCTTCAACACACAGTATCTCCAATGAAGGCAGATTTCTTAGGTTAGAAAATGTGTTTTGTTTACCTCGGTATTCTCAGGGTAAGGATTACCTTAGATCTCAGTTTGTTGCACTTTCAGCTCTACAGACTGCTCTCTTGTGACTTACTGGGGAATATGTTTTCTGAAACAAAAAGCCTTTTCTTTAAGCAAACCGTGACATGACTTTCATCCAGCTGACAAAACAAAACCAGAGAACATTTTCAGTAGTATGTAGGACTGGGTTTGGGGGCTTCTGTTTACATGCAAGAAATACTCAAGGCAATGAATCAAGTCTCTGGTATCCAGTTTTGTCAAAACTCTACATTTCTTTTTCTCTGTATAATAATATTTACTCTCAGAGCACGCCTCAACCACAGCCTCAAAAGGTCAGTGCAATACTTCCATTTCCCTCACAAGTTACAACAGATACTTCCATTTTTTCCCCTTGTACCATGAGGCTGTGATTTCTATTTCAGATTCCTCTCCTTGGTTCTGCTCCCACACTCATTTTTCTCCAGTGCAACTTCCATAAAGTTATTTTTCATATCTATCAGCATGGACAAATGCACACTCAGAGATGGAAATACTCTTCAAAAGTTTTTGCAAACCTCAAGCCCAACTTCTTTATCATATATAAATAAGAACAGATTGTTTCCAATTTTTCAACCTTGTCTTGATAGAATCATAGAATCAATGGTTGGGGTTGGAAGGGACCTTTAGAGATCACCTAGTCCAACCCCCCAGTAATCCCCCAATGGTCACCCACAGTACAGTAAAACCCCTCAATAATCACCCACAGTACATCATAAAAAGATATGCTGTTGCTTGCAGTCCCCATATGCTTTCCAGAGGTTGTTCTGGTAACAAAAGCATATGAAAAAGCAAGAGACAAATGAAATCAGCCCAGCAGAGAGATTTCAGTGGCACTCATCAATCTGTACAGCTTTGAAAAGGCTTCATGAGAAGAGGCCAATGCAGTACCCACAGAGCTCAGGTTTTGTGGAGCCAAGTGATGACCAACCACAAAGCCTTCCTCTGCTTCAGCTCTGCACTCATCACCCTGCAGTCCCAAGCAGAAGATGCCACCATCTGTAGAGGAGCAAGTTCATGGTGTTAGTCAATATTTTTCTCTCCTTGTGCTGGGGACAAGGATGGGGGCCACCAATGACCTGAGACAATTTGGTGGCCCATCTCTCAAGTTACCACATCCCAGTGCCAAAACTGTGCTGTGTGGTATGTGACGTGGCTAATGTGTACAGAATTTGATGGTGTTAGTGCTGCAGTCAATGTCCCATGGACTTCATTTCCACAGGGCTTTCATTTGAGAAGAGAAATGAATCCAATTTTCTGATTACCCAAAAAACCCAAACTTATTAAACTTAACTGCCACACAAATGCCACGTTGAATCCAGGCAAGCTAGGCAAAGTCATTGTGTTGCAACCAAGGAAACACATTCAGTTTTATAAATGATGAAGCCTGTGTTGTTATTATTATTGTTATCACTGAAGAAGGAACAAAAAGAAGAACAGATCCTGTTACATTTCCTGATGTTCCAATGGGTCCTGACTCACAGGTTTTTCCTTCTCAGGTTAGAGCATTAATAAAAGGGCAATTTTCCAATTGGCTGGGTGTCAGAAATATAATCTTTATCCCACTTTTTAGAACAATTAACACTTATAAGGCAGTGATTATATTATGTGCTAATCCACAGTAACTATAGCAGGAATTCCCAGGGATAGTATCCTCAAAACAACACTGTTCTATTTAACTAACTTAGAATTATACAGCCAAGAAATCATAAACTCAACACTCAGCCTATTGTGGATACAGTCCTTGCCTGTACAGTAATAAACCTCAAGTGCTCTATTAGCAGATATTTCCTATTTAGTGGCAATCTAAAGAATTTCTCTGTAATAAGGACTCAGTCTATAGCACTGTCAGGCATTAAGCAGAGTGAGATCAGACCTTGAAAGTATTTTTCATTGGGAAAGAGATCTCAATTCAGATTTTAGGTCTCTATTACCAAAAAAAACCCCAACTGGTGACTTATTGCTCAAGAAATACCACAGAAAACAGTGGAATAGGTCCCATGTTCAACATAGAATCATAGAATGGTAGGGGTTGGAAGAGACCTTTAAAGATCATCTAGTCCAACCCCCTGCAGAAGCAGGGTCACCTAGATCAGGTCACAAACAGGAACACAAACTCCTGTGTCTGTGCTTGTCTTCAGATGTAAAATGCCAGCTCTACAGAAAGACCATTTTGAAGAACTTGACAAATAGTTGAATCAAGAACCAGGGCAAATAGACAAGAGATTTCAGAACTATGTGTTGAAATGCCATTTCTTGCACTCTTTATTAAAAATATTTGTACTCTGATTTTTAAATCAAACTTTGAAATGTCTTACCAAACATCTGACTTTGTTCCTTTTATTCCTCATATAAGTCCAGACTTACAAATGTATGTGGTATGTTATATAGAATAGTGTGGAATTGTATCTGGTGAGATGATATGAAGGAGTACAAACCAAAAATAAGTACAGTGCAATTGATTATGGAAATTGGTGTCAGAAGTTGCAACAAAAGGTTGGGATAAACAAAGAAGAGTAGGAGGAAAGGAGAAGATCAAGGGCACAATGAGCTTTATTATTTTCTTCAGATGTGGAGACACCCCCAAGCCTGACAGTCTCACCCTGTACATTTCACCTTGTGCATAAAAGTAGTACTCAACCAGTATTCTACACAATTTGTGCCTGTCTCCTTCGAAACTATCATGATCAGCCTCATTCTGCCTCCTTAAACTTAGCAGAAGTGAAAATGTTCTTGGAATAACCAGCCCCAAAATAATATCATCTTTTGTAAAGAGAATTCCACTCCTGCCATCCTCAAATCAATAGAATTATGTAACTGGGCAAGTGTTGGCTTCTAAATAGAAAGTGTAATAATTATATGAAATGAAACCATGTGGTGGTAATTGGCTCAAGGCTTGCTCTGTTTTCTTTTGCTGGCAGTTCCTCCTCCTTCAGCTCAGCATAGATTTGGTATTTCCTACGAGTCTCAGATGCTAGAACAAAAAATGTGGGTTTATGTACATAGTGTTTGTCGTGGTAAAAGCACATGAAGGCATTGTTTTAAGGTCAAAAGTATGAGCAGAGTCTCCTGTGAAAACAGATGGATGCAAATACTTTACTTTTGAGGAACACTTGAGTGACCAACTCACCTGCAGCAATAGTGAGCCCAATCCATGGACTTGTGTTTGCCACATGGTCTTCAGATGTTCACCTTGATCCTGGAAGAGGGCTGGAGCTCAGCCAGCCACCGAGAGCAATGCACACCAAACACTGCAAGGAGCCAGCCCACAGACATCAACGCTGCACACACCACGCCACTGATGAAAGATTTCATTACAAGTTGCCTGGTAATGAATATTTTCTACAGAGCTCCATCAGCTAAACTTATTTACTAAGAGTCTCAACTTTCTTTCAAAAACAAGTTGGTTTCCATCCCACATGACTGGGAAGACAAACATGAAAATGAAATGGGAAACCTGTGGGTAACAGGGGAAAGCAAGCTTCAGATCAAGCTTCAGATAAAGCTTCAGATAAAACCCAAATGTTTTCCTTTAATTAATCTCACATTTTGTGGAATTGGGCTCACACTTTTCAATCCACAGGATTAGCAGCAGTTCACATGCAATTGATTATTTTCTCTTTTAATTAAACTTGAATTAACAGAAAGTACAGGATTTCTCAGGTGACCAAAGGTTTGTCAGAGAGTTCATCTTTTCTTGCAGATATATCATATATTAAGGGTGATGATACCCAACTTTATCCAGGAATGTTCAGTAAAACTGGCCTCAGAGATCTGAAGCAGGACCTTCACAGAATAACGTGTCATTCTGTCAGAGGCTGAGGCTGGGCACCAGACACCTTCAGGGAAAAGTCAACACACCAGGCTTTTACTGCACTGAGCATGGCATCCAGCCTCTTGTCAGCCAAGGTACCCCAGTGCCCATTTTTGACTTCCAGGCTCCTAACAGAGGTGACCCAGAAGGATGCTCTGACTTCAAGTTCAAGCACTGAACTGAAAAGGATCCACTTGCAGAGCCACAACCCCAGTAAGATCCACTCAGAGCTCATAAATGCTCTTCATCATGGTTCCCTAAGTACAGAGGCAAGCAGCATGCATTTGGCAGCCACCTTCCCTTTCAGGGAGGGCTTTTGTGTGGGAGGTGAGGTCAATTTTAAGCAGATGGTTTTATTTATTTACATCTCAGCAGCCCTTTCTTGGCTTTATCTATGTTTACTGGAGAGATAGTGTTTGTGCTTCAGGGACTGCACCAAGGTGGTGTGGTGCATTATAATCAGGGCTGACTGTTCTGCTTGTTGAACAAATGACAAGTGGTAGTGCTCCCATTTCATAAGCACTTACTGCTGTGTCTCTCCATGATGAAACACATGTTGAGTCCCAGCAGCACAAGAGCACCTGCAGCACACTAGAATCACAGTGGTTTGATCAGAACCTTTTCAAAGGACAAGTGGCAGGAGAAGAAGCAGGACATGGAAACCTTACCCAGCCTTGCCAAGCAAGCACACTTCTAACTATTTCTTGGAGCTTTAGCACACCACAACTTCCAGATTCTCTAAGTTGTGTTGGGTAAAGTATATTAGAAGCTCTGAAAATGGCCAGGAACTGCAATACAACTGCCAGCAGAGCAATTGAACCTGTTAAATGCTATGAGAACTGAGTCAAAGAGGGCAGAAGCCTCTCACTGGAAGGTGCTATGAGTGAGTTATCCAAAGCAGTCAAGGATCTTGTTCTTCTAAAACAAAACCATTTTTTCTCCATAACTTACAATGATCTTTTGATCAGGATCTTTATACAAGTGCCTGACAAGGGTAAGATGGCTATATGACATCCAAACCCCATACTGAAACAGCATTGTGCTTAATAAGTCTCAGAAGTTAGGAAATGCCAGCATCAGCCCATGTGCATGTGTGTGCACATGTGTTTATGTGTGTGTACCCTAAGCAGGGCTGCCTCTCCCACTCTATGTTCCCTAGCACTGGTGGCTGTGAATAATGCCAATACACAGCATGGATTGCAGAGGAATTAATGCAGCATTTTGAACACCCTAGAGTACTTTAGCAATACCAGCCCAAAGAGTTCTTATTCTTTCCTTAAAGGCTTGAAAGAAATCTTGCAGCTTTGGAAAATGACTTTTTATGGAGCTGAGCTGGAAAAGATCAGCATAAATAGTAATTTCTGCTTTCTTTTCTTTTTCTTGTAAAGGAAAAACATGTTACTTTTCACCAGGGAGGGGAGTGGTAAGTACAAAGAGACCAAAACTTCTTTCATCACTACAGTATCATGATTTATGATAAACTTTTCTCTCTTATATGACAGCTTCCTCATGACAATTGAGAAGAGCCCTAGAACAAGAAACTTTTCTTTCACTAGTTTTCTCTCACAGGAAGCTGGAAGGCACTATGTGTGTCAAGTCCTGTCACATGTAGTGCAAGGTAGCCATATATATGGATGTTTAGCTCAGAAGGCTCCCTTAAACCCCATACCAACTGACTTACACCCTCCAGACTACAGTATCTATTCCAGTTACACATTCAGGACCTCAACTCAAAAGTACCCCAGGAAGAGAGAAGGAACAATGTGGGAAATTCCCAGTTAGCCTAGTTCCCTGCAAAAGCACCAGTGTTGCTCTTGGATACAACTCTCAAAAGTGGATGCAAATCTCCATGTATTTTAAGTAAGTGATCTCAGCTTTTCTTCAGCTATTTTTTTACCCTGAATGGGCAGTTTGTGGCATTCCAGTCTTTTCTCATTGATGCATCTGGCAATGCCTTGTTTATTAAACAGCAAAGCCCCAAAGCCATATAAAGTTTTGCTGAGATATCTTCTCCTGAGGTTGAAATATTCCATTTTTCACCTGAAATGTCCTGTTAAAACTAGGCTGCTTCAGATCATCAAAATAGGTGGCTGAGATGGCAGCTTCTGCTTCCTGCTTGGATTTGTTGGCTGGTGAGAACAAGCTTCTGCTGTAAGAAATCTTCCTCCAGCAGCAGCCAAGTGCCCTCCCGCTCACCAGGCGGCTCCCAGCAGATGTGTTGGATGTAAGTCTGCTTGCTGAGGATCTGCAGAGCTGGGACCTTCCTCCAGTGTGTGGTGGGGCCACCAATGCAGAAACACCTCCCACAGCTGGGACTTTCTGCTCCTGCAAAGTGCCAGGTCTCTGCAGGCTGAGAGAGCAAGCTTCATGTTATCTCACTTTGGTGGAGATGAAAGAAAGTCTCTTTTCACCAAAATAAACACTCGGAGGTACCGCAGGTCAGAGCTTTGGAGAGCTTCCCAGGAGCTTCTATTGTTCTCTCTGTGGATGACTTTGGCACTGCCTCACCTTCTCCTTCTGTCCCTGTGCAGCCAGCCACATACCCCGTGGTGTACATCTGCTGTTTATCTCCAGGAGGGATGTCCATGCTGATGAGAGGCAACACAGTGACACTGTCTTACCCAACATGGGGCTTGTGCATATGTAACACTCCATTCAGTGGTGTACTATAGCTCCTGCTCCCAGTCCATGGAAATCTACCCTCTGGTTCTGTCTGCTGGGTTTTACTGAGCTGTGCTCAGGAGGGATAGAGAAGGGTTTTATACTTTTCAATGAATTGCCAGCACAATTATTTCCTAACCAATAATGACAGGGCCAAGAAGATACATCTCCACAAAGCACATCTCAGCACACATAAATATAGCAGAAGGTGGAAACAGACTCTACAGACTGTCTCCTTGCAACTGCTTGTGTCTATAGAGAAGATATGTAGAGGGAATCTTCTTTTTTGTTATTTTACTGTGACTGTGTTGCATCTTATCATTTTTCACTGCAAAGTCTGGGATGTTATTTTGTGCAGCCTTTACTTCCAGAGCAGAACTTCAAGTGGCCACAGCTGAAATAGTCTTGTGATTTCAACTGGATTTCTGTTTAATCCTTAGCCAGTAAGAAATCCTTTGAAGCAGCACAAATATGCTTCTGTGCAGATTGATCTGGGCACACAATAATGAGAGACAGCTAGTAAGGAGAATGTACCAGAGCAGAAATCACAAATTTACTGTCAGGTCCCTGATATCTCCAGGTAGATAATCTGCTGGAGTTTTGTATCCTTCTCCCTTACTCCAACAGTAACAGCAGTAACAGTGAGAGGACCTTCCTCCATTAAATCCCCACTAATACTGGCCTCAGACCAAGCAACAAAATCCTTACTACAGGGGCTGCCAGCCAGCTGAGTTGGTGTTTTGTCTGCAGGCAGCTCCTCTCTAAAGCATTTCCACAACTCACTGCTGTGAGAAACCTTCTTGCTACTCTCCTCCTCTCCAGCAGAGCTCCAGGTTGGGACCTCCAGAGTAAGAACCAGCTCACATTTAGGTTAGAGATGGGATGGTCAATGTGCAGCCTCTCAGCTTCACTCAGCCCTCATCCTCCAATCAGTCTCACTTCTCTCCCTGGCAGTGTGGGTGGTGTGTGGCATGTGTTTCACTGGAGCAGCATGTGCAAATGAAGAGGAAAAGTTCAGGTGGAGGAGCACAAGCCTCAGCTGTGGCTGTGTGGTGGCAGCTAATGTGGTTATGATCCAAGGTGAGATTGCTCAATGGTGAGTTCCATATCTGCCGCCTGTCATAGGAGAACCTTGAAACCCAACTACTCATTACACAAGTGCCATAAAGCCTGCAAATGCAAAAGCATGACAAACAGCTGGTGCTTTGAGGAAATTATGCCAGCCAAATGGATTTTCCCTTTGCTGAGTGAAAACTTGCAGCAGAGGGACTGTTTAGAGGAGAGGAGTAGTCTGTAAGTAATGCCTCTTCTCCCGTTTCCATCCCTCACAGAGGAGCTTGGTGCCCATCACACAGGAGGATGCAAGGTGGTTGTGTGCCTCTCTTAGGCTGCCTTACACACTTTGAGGTAGTAAAGAGTTCTCACATTCAAATCAGGTCACTGCAATGCAGAGAGGAGTGTGAGGCTTCAGCTCCCCAAACTACACACACACTGTGTGTAGGTGGATTTCACCTAGTTTTCATGCTGGAACAACCTGAAAACAATTCTTTTCCCAAATACATTCAATACATTCTAAAAACAAGATAGTAGATGCTGGAAATAAGTGTTGCTGCCCCTTGCAGTCCTATTCAATTTCACTTTAAGCATTTGAAATGTATTTTAAACTGCAGTGAACATAATTACACATACACTTTAGGCATCTGAATTTCCTACTGTGACTCACTCAGAGATGTTTGCCTTGGGTAATATTCCCCAGACTTGCATCTCAGTGTATACATTTTCCATATCCTAAACATAGAATAACTTTGAAAGACTAATTCAGGGGGAAAAAAATATATTTATACTTTAATATTCTTCCTAACATGTTGCAGAGTGCAGGAAAAGGCTTTGGCATCAATGTGTGAGGTAGCAGCTCTAGGTTCCCACCCAGGCATCCAACTTGGCTCTCTTGCAGCTGTGCTGGTGCTGCCAGGAGTGTTCACATTCACCTTTGGGCTCAGCAATCCTGGGTTTGTGTTTAAAGACAATTTACACTTTATTTGGAAAATGTTCATTATACTGAAGAGCTCTTCAGGTGATATACTAAAAAAAGGCATGATGCAAGTGTCTGCATCAGCCCAATGTGCCAGCCTGAGCCCACGTTCCTTGTGTGGCATCTGCTCACTAAAGCTGGGCTAGTGTGAAAAGGCTTCAAGGATAACCAGGACCCAGCTCAGCTTGTTTTGGGAGCTTGTATGAACTGCAGAGCAGAAAATCTGCAGCACATGTCAGGAAATTAGTCACTCTGAGGAAAAGTAGAACAAACATGTCAGGAAAACCAGGCCTGAGTGAGGCTAAATACAAATATGGTATTTCTTCCTGGGGAAAAAGGCAATATGTTACAAAATCCTCTAGCAAATAGAGGTTTTGCCCTTGATATTGTGTCATCATGTCAATTAGAAGGCTCCCTAAAAGGCAGTCTAACATAACAGTGAAAGCTCCTGTATCTGTGTTAATATTGCTGAGATGTCACAGAGAAAACCTGCAGTGATGTACTGATAACTGGTGCTGTTAATCACAGCACTAACTATGCTATCTAAAAGCCTGGAACTCAATATTTGCTGTGGAAATGGAAACTGCTTCAGAGCTTTGTGTTCTTCATAGATTTCTCATCTTCTGTACTATTAACACAGAAAGTTCCCCTCTCTTTCTTTGCCATAGACCCAGTGAGATAGCAGACATTTATATTTGCAGTGCAATGAGGAGTTAATTTACTTGTTTATCAGCTACAGGAAAGGGAGAAGAGGGAATGGTTCTAGAGGAGAAGCATGCAAAATCACACTTGCTGAACAGTGCTCACATTGCCAAATACAGAAGATTATAAAATCCCTCAATATTTTCTTACTTCTTCAATTGAAAGACAACTGGGTTTTGGCTGCCTTCACAAAGCTCTGTAAAAGGCTCCATGTGTTTAAAAATCTCAGGCTATTGTTCAAGCTACTTCTTCTATTCAGTTACATTCCTCATAGCCCATTCTGCTTGGCCCTTTAAAGCAACCACTCAAGCAAAGATCAGGCTGGTTCCTTGCAGCAGAGGAATTTCTCTCCATGCCTGCACCCAAGCCCTGCCAAACTTTAGATCACCCTTCACTCTTCCCACCTGGAGCTACATGTGGTCTCCTGCCCATCCCCTGAGTGGGATTCCTGAATTGCCTTCTATTCTTTTCAGTGTCAGGTTATCTCATAAGACAAAGAACTATTGGTGACTTCTTACTCTCAGGGGGAATATTAGTTTAGGCATCACGACAAACCAATGTGGCTGATTTGCCTTCTGATGTTTGCCAGTGTGCAGGACAGAGAAGGTGAGTCCAGGTCTGCCCTGTAAGAACCTTCCTTGAGGTCTCATGAGCATCTGGGGATGCCATGGTCATTAAGGTCTTCTGAGTCCCAGGGAAGTGCATTAGCTGCAAGATCATTCCTTTCTTTTAGGTTTGATGACTGCAACCATAAGCTGGGTGTTTTATTGTTTGGGGCAAATCCTTGATGCAGCATTCTTGAAGGTAAAGAAAATGTGAGCACTGAAGACTATGCAACTCCAAAAAAAGTGCTCCTAAGAGCTGCAACACGTTTTTTAAACACCCACAGCTGAGGGCACTTCAAATGTTAAAGCTTTATAGTCTAAAATTTCTTAGATACCTGCCAAGACAACAGTGAGGAGTGAACTTCCAGTGAACTCCTTGCTAGTTCATTCCTTTGACAGCTGGGGGACCAAATCCCTCTGGCACAAGCCACAGCTTCTCTAAAATAAACCAGCTCACTCTCCACGTGTGGTGGGGCTGCATTTGGAGACTTTGATCTTGCTCTGTCCCAACTTCTCAACTTCTCCAGGACTTCAGTTCCTGAACTTCAGTGTTAAAACTCCCAATTTCCTGGCTCTGCCTGTAGTTAACTTCAGCAAATCTCGCCTCCTGCAGTGCTGGACCCCTACAGCTTCTGCCTCCTGAGGTTTTATCATACTCATGCTACTACATTTACGCTAGTCCAAGTGCTTTGAACTGTCTGGCTTCAGAAGCTCAGGATTTTCATTGCTTGCTGAATTGTTCTGTTTCAAATACCTGTCTTAGCTCATGTTGTGCTGCCTTTGACCCCCATCCTTTAATTACACAGTAACACATACCTACTAGGGTGTTCATTAAGTAATATACACTTCTATGGCACATATGGAAGAGAGGAAAGCTGTTGAAAATCAGCTGAATGCAAAAGTATAAATTCAGTCCTTCTCACATACAGTATTACAAAAGCTCTGCCACAGTTAGGACAGGACTGCTCTGAAGCACCACCTGCTGAAATGAAACACACTTTGTAATCCAGTTTCAGAAAGGCACATATTCACTCCTGAATCAGGCCAGATGTCAATCACTCATAGCTTTGGGTTTGGAAAAGATGTTCCAGGATTCTCCCTGGGCCATATGACACAGCATCTTCAAGGACTGACCCATCTGCACCTTTTGGGGAGGTGTTATTTCAATAGAAATATTTATATGTTATCCTAAGAAACCTTTTTGTCCCGTTTTTGTGGTGCCACTGAAGCAAAAGATGCTTCAGCACCACTCAGTTTGGTAATGGCACTGTAAGGTGACACAAAGCTTAGCAACCATTGTATGATAATGCAATAAACACTGACTTGACTGCTTAGTGTGCAAGTCTCACAGAAGGATTTTTCAGTGGGAGTGAATTGTTAATATGCCATTTTCCTGATATACCATGCTACAAGATAGCTAATTAATGCCCTGCAATCATAAACACAAAGAAGCAGGGCTGTAGGGCTGATGTTTGCCTGTTGCAATAAGAAAGCGAGGTTTTCATTTGATAACTTCAAAATCCCTGCTAGTTTCACTGAGATTGGAGCAGGGATTTACATTTGGCAGCAAGGATCAGAGTGAATTTGGACATGTGGAGCTGTGCCCGTCCTGGTAGGCTCATACAGGAGAGAAAAGGGGAATTGTGATGCCCATGGCTCTGGATTGATGGCATCAGTGCCATGATGCATGTACTGTTGGGTGTGTTTTGGCCCTTTTGCCCAATTCTTCCAGTGTTCTGTATGTTATGTGTGAGTTATGTTGAGTCACATGTGAGTACTATTGAGCTGTGTTGAGTTAGGTATACTTTTGTTTCACTTACCATGAGACCTGCTTTCCCTCCAGCACTCGCTGTGGTTCTGAGGAAAGCTCTGATAAAAGCTTTTGTGAGCAGATAACTCATAGTCTGTGAGCCAGGGCAGTAGGATTTTCCCACCTGGCTACAGTTGGACATGTCTCTCCTTTTCCCACGGGTTTTCTCCTGGGTGTCTTGGCTGTGGCTGTGCTTGCAGAGCAGCACAGCTGGGCCTGGCCATTGCACACCAGCCTTTCCAGCTCAGCTGAATTTCCAGGCATGCCCTGCCCTCTTGTGGTATGCTCCTGGCCCAGCCTCACCTCATTTCTTTCTGATTCTGCACCCCTTGAAAAGAAAAGCCTTGTGAGCCCTCCATCCTGCAGCCGGATGGGGTGGCAATGTGCAAACGCTGCAGGCAGGCAGCTTTCAGCAAGCACTGTTCTTCCACTGCAATGCTGAGTACCTGTACAACCCTTCCCTTTCCTCATTCCTATTCATTAGTAGGGGAAGAGATAATTTTCTAAATTATGAGACATATATAGGCTGAGGAAAGAACTGTGAAGCATCCTGCCCTCTTTTTGATGGTAAATGGCAGAGTTTGCCCACGTTTTCCTTGGGAGAGACGTCCTGTGCAGCAGCTTGGCAGTGCCATTGCTCCTATGCACAAAGTTGTTACTGCAGCAACTGCTACTTCAGTAGCCAAACAGGAATTTTAAAGCTCTTAGATTGGTATTTTTAGCATTTTTTCCTCAAGATCTTCCATGTCTGTGACCTGTAGCCAAAGAAGAGTGAGAGGGTGGGGAGGTAGGCAATGGGGAGCATGGCAGTGTGTGGGATCTCCAGTCCTGGGTTGGGAATTCAAACTGAAAATGAAAGGCATAGCTCTTCTGGAGGCAGGGAGCCAGATACCAGCTGCATTCACATCACCCTTAGGGCTTGTTTCTCCAGGGACTGAAGTCATATCATGGCTTTGAGACTTTTTACCCTTATAAGAATCAGAGGAGTCAAAATGCAGCCATTGTGATACACACATGCACACAAATCTTACCTCTTCCTGCAGCTATCACTGGAGAAAAATACATTTGGTGGGGGACACCAGGAGAAGGCAGGACACCTAGAGAACCTCTCTGCCATGGAAGAGCTCATGGTACAGCAGCCCCTTCCCCTTCTACCAACATCTCTAAACCTGCTTAAGGGGCAGCTTTTTCACCAAGGAAACAAGTCCTCAGAAATTATGAGCATGAGGGAGGGGAAGTCTCTCTTTCCTCTGAAATCTGATATGCTGATTACTATTTATGTCTCTTCCAAGCCCTATTTCCTGCTAATTGTGGATTAATATGTACACAGCAGGCCTCTAATTTTCAATGACAGCTTTCAGCATGGCAGGCCATTAAGCCCCTGCCACGCTGGCAATCATTTTAAGGGTCTTTCTGTTGATTGAGGTAGTGCAGAGAGCTGGCAGAATTTTCACTAAAGCTGTGACTTTAAAGCAGAAGTCCTCAGCAGAAAAGTGCCAAAATTGGTGGAGGTGAGCATTTCTCTGGCCTCAGCTGCTGACATCTTTCCCCTGCTGCAAGCAGAGAGCCAGTATGGACAGAAGTGTGGACCACAGCCCTTAGCAGCATCTCTGCAAACTGGAATTCCCACACCACTGCCTGACAGTGGTTTGACAGCTGCTCTGAGCTGATTGCTTATTAATAACTAGAAGTACTACTAGAATAACCCAACAACTTCCCCAAGTGCAGAGGTAAGTGCTGTGTTATGGCCTGTACTGGTGCTGGCAAATCCCTGCAAGAGACGGCAGCACATTCGAGACGCTGAGCAGCTGCCCAGGAAAGACCCCAAGGATGAGGTTGTAGGGAGGTCAGGTCAGTCTCTTCTCCCAAGTAACAGGCATAGGACAAGAGGATATGGCCTCAAGCTGCACCAGGAAAGGTTTAGACTGGAGATTAGGGGGAAAAAATCACCAAAAGGGTTGTGAAGCCGTGTCCCAGGCTGCCCAGGGAAGTGATGGAGTCACCATCCCTGGAGGGATTCAACAGACATGTAGATGTGGCACTGAGGGACATGGTTTAGTGGTGACTGTGGCACTGCTGGTTGAACAGTCAGACTTGATGGTCTTAAATGTCTTTCCCAACCTGGATGATTCTATGGTTCTATGATATTTTGATGCTGGGGCTGTGTGGACTCAGTGCTTCTTCACAGAGTCCCCAACTCCAAGGAAGCATCAGAAATTATATCTATATGGGCATCTGACAAGTGGACATTTCTTTTTCCACCCACCTTTGCTTTTTTCAAGCGTAGAAGAAAAAAGAATGCATGCATGTCCAAGGCCCAGAGTATTGCCCGTCTTGGCCACGAGGTGGTAGTGCAACACAAGCTTTTTTGTTAGAAAAGTCAGCTGCAGACGAAAACGCATCATTTATTATGCTCATGGTAGGGCCATCCAGCAGGACTAACTTTTTGAGACACTGGTGTGCCTTGTCTTTCATAAAAGAGCATTTTCCTTAGCTACAGATAGATTAATTTCTTGGCAGAAAGATATATTCAGAACTGTGACAACTTCACTGTTTATCTTCAGTTTATTAAGCTGAAGCATATAAGCCTGTGCACTGGACTCAACAGACAACAACACACCATTCTCCATGTAAGCCAGTGCCTGTTTTTCTTAGCAGGACACCCTTTTGTTTTTACTGTGCTGCTTCCAGTCAACCAAGATGCTTGGCCCAAACACATGAGGTCTTACAGAAAACACGTTTGACATTCTTCTGCAGGAGCAGTGAGTGCCTTTGCACTCAGGAAAGCTGCATCTTTGGCTGGTTACTTTTGTGCAGCAAGGATAAGAGTAAAAGCACAGTGTTAAACGTCTTCTTGAGGTCTGTGCAAAGAGCCACTGCTACACTTTAGCAAACATGAAAATATCTTGTCTTGATAGCAAATTACTGTTCTGAGGGTGTAGGTCAGCTCAGTGCTACAGTGAATAGTACCAATAACATTGAATCCTTTCACAGCTAGAATCAACAGAAAGGTAGAGAGAAACAGCAGAACTTTGGGTGAGCCTCTCTGTCCTTTGTAGACATTTGCTGTGAGGCTGGAGTGAAGCCACAGAATGGCAGTGGCAGAAGGAGTCTGACACCCAGCACTTTCATATCACTCAAGCAAATCAAATGCTGTTTTATTCTATTCTGAATCACCAGATCAACACTGTTTTCACAGTCTGGACTACAGAGTAACACCTTACCTCCAAGATGCTCTCTTGACAGCTAATTTGGGGAGTGTTTAATGATACTAGCCATGCCACAACCCAACAGTATAAGGTTGCAATGTGGTAAATCAGGGGATCACATTTTGGAGCTCCTGAAAGAGATGAAGACATAAAAGCAGCCTCATTGGAAAATTCACTTTCAGAAGGACCACAAGTTCCTAATAAATAGGCTCCTATCTACACATGTATAACACATGTACCTCCACATGTGTAACACAACACGACACTCAACGCACCACCTGCTCTCTATTGAGTCTTACCCACACTTGTGCACATGTCCTCACCACCATCCACCTTAGTGCAGGGAACCTTCAACCTTTCTTCTTTCCTGGTCTGGTGGAAGGTGTCCCAGCCCATGGCAGAGGGGTTGGAATGAGGTGATCTTTAAGGTCCCTTCCAACCCAAACCAATCTGTGATTCTGTGAGGATTCTATGATTAAGACTTGAATTTAGCAGGGTGCTGTGGATAATTCAACCTAAGGCAGAAACTTTGACCATGAAGAATGGTTTGGTTTAGATTATATACATAGGCAAAGGGCAGAGAGAGAATCTCTTTGATCAGTAGTGGACTGCATGAGCCTGCAGGCAGAAATCAAGAGTTCAGCAGCAATTATCAGTGTAGCACAAACCACCGTGTGCCATTTGTTCATGGAATTAATGCTCATGCTAAATGAAAACGACAGATACATTCATTTGCTTTTAGGGATGGTAAGATCACATCATTAGATCATGGTAGTAGTATTTAACCACAGCAGATCAGGTTAACAAACATTCTGTACAGAGTTATCCTGACCATACAGTGTTGACTCTAATTCAGAGCACAGCTGGGAGAAATCTTTTGTGTAAATGAATTGTTGACTGAAACCTTCCCATTTGCAAGCAGTGGTAAATTCATTCTGATTTCCTGATGCATGCTGCCATGATTCTCTTTCTTTCCTGTATTGCAAAAATAGCACATTTTCAGTTCTCTAACCAATTCAGATCTGTAAGCATTTCTAAACTAGAACTGATCTGTCTGGTTGTCTAGAACTACTTCCCTAAATTACCTATTTTTACTTTAAGCTTTCCAAACACCAGACTGAATCCTTTCTAAATACAACACATTACCAGTTGGCAAAAGATCTAGAAATGGACTTTTGTTACCAAAAAAAACCCCTCATCAATCATATCCATATGTGAAATGTTCAGGATTCATGACATCTTCAGCATTAATTCTCAACTTAGAAACCTGGGAGGTATGGTGAGTCTGTCAGTAAGCTGTATCATGGGGTCCAACAGAAAGGTTGAAAGAGCACATGAAGCCAATTAAGGGCATTTCTTCAAGCTTTTTCTACTTGCTAGCCAGACACCAGCTTCATTTCACCCACTTCCATTCATGGAAGGAACAATTAGTATAGCCCTTGAAAGGAGATTACCAACACAGGCAGCATTGTCATTTGTCTCCTAAGAAAGTCCCTAGCTTAGGTAGACTCTGCTGGCCAGTTCAACCTGCAGGAAGACTGCAGACTGTAGCTGACAGTGACCCTAACCAGGTGTGTTTGACATCAAATATTGAATTACTGCACATTTAAATAGAAACTGGCCATTTTTGTACATCTAAAAACATTCAGATAGTCCAAAGTTTCTCCCTGACTTTCACAATGGTTTTCTTTTCCTGCACAGCTCAACCTTTTTAACTAGATGCAGATGCCTTTCCTGAAGAGGGAAACACATAAATGTGCAGCTAATTCATTAGGTAACACATCCTTTTCATGAGGATGCATGATCCTGCATATGCTCTCTGTTTATGCATTTAATAACAAGACTTCATATTGATTTTTAAATGCATATTTCTTTGCAATGGAGAAGAGTAATTGGGTAGGACCTAACAGAAAACTCCATAAAAGATCTCCATGGCCAGCAACAAACTTTACATCAAGCTCATTAGTGGTTTTCTGGGAAAATGTGTGAGTGATATGAGCAAGTGGTGAGTATTTGTATTTACATGAGCAAAATATGGAAGACAATGGATTTGTTATACTAAACATTAATTGTGGCCTGTTGTTTAGATCTCACATCCATTCCCATGTGGAATACAAAGGTGTGGGGTTTTTTAACAAGAGCTGTGGCTAGGGAAGTCCACATATCTTGGAGATATAAATTAGACTTGGAAATTTATGCAAATGCAATTATCTTTTCCCTTTGTTTCAGAATGAAGGAAACATCAAAAGTTCAGTGTGAGCAGAAACCATTTGTGAATGTGCTGACAAACAGAAACAAAACCTTAGGTTGAATTCAATTAAAAATTTTAATGACTAAATGACATTTGATAGTTTGAAAAAGATGAATGAATAACATATACTGAAAATGAGATTATAAGTGTAATTGTAGGAAAGTGATGCTAATTCACTGGTGCAGCATCTTAAGAGAAGGTTCAACTTCAACATCCCCGTGGAGAGCGTGAGACAATGTCTTTGCACTTAATGCTTTTCCACTCTTTTGCTGGGGTAAAAGAAGTTGCAATAGACTGATAAGCAAGATGCTTTACAGTCTCACAAGGAAAATGTGGTATAAGTGTCGTGAAGGGTGCTGACTGAAGGTGAGAGTCTCAGCTCATCAATCGGCTTCTCTTTGGAATGGGAAACATGTAAATATCCACGCACAAAAATAGACTCTAAAAAAATAAAAACTCCTTTGAGCACTGTATTTGTGGCACTAAATTTACATCTTATGTCTTCTTCCATAAAAAAGCATCATCAAAAAGAACTTGTGCCAGTTTTGTATTAAAAGGCCTGTAGAAATCTCTTAAAATTGCCTTCGTTGTTGGTAGCATAGGTCCCAGGCTTCTGTCTTCAGGTCTCCTAGTGTTTGATGCAGGGCTCTTTGTAATCAGAGCTTCTTGTTTCTCACTTAGAGGTCCTGTGGAAAAGCAGAGTATTCTGTCACAATCTTTCCCCCAAAATTTCGCCCACGCTAAAGGCAAATGGCTAAATCACAAGATTTGCCAGGGGAAGACAAATGGAATTTGTGTTAGCAGCAGATGATGCCTCAGAATATGAAATACAGGCTGAGATTAGTGAAATAAATCACTGCTAGTAAATATGGAAACAATATGTTTTCCCTGCACATTAATTAATCATCTTTACAACAAGCAGCAGAAATCATTTGTGGAGAGGAAATAAAGCTCTGTTTTCAGACAACAGAGGCATTGTATATAGATTCCTGTCCATTTTGGAGCTGCAATTATTTTACACTGTTACTTCATTTTATGGTGGGAGGTTTTTAAAAGCTTGATAGGAGCTCCACAAGCCTCGCTCACGTAAGCTCTTCTGTTTGTTCTTGAGGCTGTCAGTGGGATCAAAGTGGTACACAGGTATAGTGATGCTCCTATCCCAGGAAGAAACGTAAGCCCTTGACAATGTACTGCAGCAAGATAAAACCCCACAGACTTTTCCCAGCGTAAGCCATATTCAGGAAGAAGATGCCAAGATGCTCAATCTGCTACATTCAAACTTTCTCATCATCTAGACCAGTGTTTGGACCAGCCAGACTATTTTGCAGCCACATTTTCATCCTCTTGCTACTGTCAAATCAACATTGGGCAACATTTTGTCTGCCAGCATTTCTCCAAGGATTAGCAACAGATGTCTCAATCAACACAGCAAAAATGCAATTTCCCTCTTCTCCCTGGCTAGAAATGCAACCTTTCATCATACTCAGATTTAGATCCTGGATTGATGGTGCTGGCAACAGCATGTACACCACCATAGCACTTCAAGTTGTCTAAACTGCGTGGGATAGCTCTTGCACCTACGGAAGCCCATGACAAACAAGCCCTGGCTGCCTTCAGAAGCAAGACTGTCTTCCATGTGGTAAGATATATCCCCACATTCTCAATGGGTTTGAGTTTTTTTCCTGATATAGTCTTATTAAGGTCTTTTAACACCAGCCTTTCTATGACCTAGAAGAAAGGTAATGACAACTTTTTTTGCTCCTATCTCAAAGCAGCCAGAAGACACCTACCCAGATCCAGAAACTGGAACACCATGTGCATGGTGTACTTCACATTTGATGCATGATCCTCCAAGCGAAGAACGAGGATCTGATCCTTGTCAAAAACTGTCAGCCAGTCCAACAGATACACAACATAGAGCCCAACCTGCAACCTTACCTGTAAGCACAAAAAAAACCCCCAAGCAAACACAAATCAGTTAATTTTACACCACTTCTATCAGTAATAAACCAACCCTCACATCTGTGTCCTGGGCAAAAGTCCCAAATATGTGCTTTTGAGGAACCATAAAAAGACACTACCTCAATATTTTTTAACTTTCCTCTTGTTTTCAGTGCAGCTTACAGAAATCTTTGCAAAGGGCCTTTATACTGTTTAGAGGTGTCATTTTACTAAGGGCTTGGCTGTGTGCTTGCTGCTTCAGCCACGGCTCTGTGTACAAGCACTGCACAGAGATAACCGTATGCAGAAGGATGCTGGGCCACCTCACCCCTGTGCTCCTTGGTGTTTGGGATAACCCAGCCTTCACAGACACACTGAGGGCTTTCAGTCTAGCTGAAGAGCAGCAGAAGGCAAGATGTTAAGTCTTGCTGCCTTCTCCAGGCCCTAAAGTTGCTTACTTCACCTTGACTAGAGGCTGCATCAGATCCCACTGCCAGGAGTAGCACAAATGTTCTGGTTCGGTGTCAGGAATTAGGTTTCTCTGTATTTGTTTTATCCTCTGATTGCAATCACTACATTTAGATATAAGCTGCAGTAGCAGTGGCTGTGAGACAGTGTTAATGGTGCATTGTCTGGGTACGCAATGAGAGAGTCAGACTATATTAGACCAGAGATACAAAAAGGCAGTTTTTCAGCCTGTCCTGACATAATCTCTGTTTTTCTTCCCTCTTCAATTTTACATAACAAGTCGAAACATAAAAAGGGTAGCCTGGTATTCTTAAAAGTCCAGCCTCCAACTGTGCTTATAAATATTTTTCTAAATCCCTTTGGGCTCAGAAGAGAGGAACCTGAATCCCAAGCCATAAGCATCTTTCATAAAAGAGACTTAACATCTTCAAGTCGCATTACCGCAGAACCGCTGAAGTCAGACAACAGTTGTCTCTTTTGCTTCTTTCCCTGACTCATGTGACCTACACTGATACCCAAATTCCATTAAAATAAGCCACATTTTGAACAGTTGCTAAGTCTTTATTATCATGATGGATGATTCTGAAGCGTGTCTTTGTGTATAACATTAAACCTCCTTATTTAGGAGATTTCTTTATGCTTGTGCTACACAAGAATTTGAAACATCTTCTTTGATCAAAACAACACCCTGACACATAATAGTCCTGCCAGGGCAGCCCTCCAGCCCTCAGTCAATACCCCGTTTCACTGGACACAGAGGTCTACCTCAGTGATGGGGCTGGCTTGTGTCTCTCCTGGGAGATGAAGATGAGTGAAAGGCAGGCATCAGCTGCATGGAATAGTTTGGGATTGCAGCACTTCCCCACACAGGCTTAAACTCTTTTTTGAAGTTTTTCACCAGAAAGAAAGAGGAATTTTAACTACTACAGCATTTTCAGTTTTCTTGGAATCAGCAAGACTCCTGATTTTCTTCCCTGTACAACTTGTTGTACTGACTTCTTTTTCTTCACTGTTCTTCTGCCTCCTTTCATAAAGCTCCAGTGCTTCCCCCTATATACCAAAGGCATCAGTAGGGTTTCCTAAGCCATTCTCTCCTCCATCTAATCTATAGCTACACTTTCAGCTTGATCACCCTGACCCAATATGACTTTCTCTGGGTAATATGCTCTTCAGAGAGTCACAGAATGGTAGGGGTTGGAAAGGACTTCTGCAGATCATCTAGTCCAACTCCACTGCTGAAGTGGGTCCTCCACTGATTCTAAGCCAATAAACACTCCCTTCTTTACAGGTTAGCATCTATCAGCATTGGCATGACTATATTAACAAATGGCAAGCCAAAATTCTTCTGGTATAGTCACACAATCAGCAATCTAATGAGCTCATCACAGGGAAAACAATCCCTACTTTTTCAGTATATAGCAAACCATGCACAGGAACAGACTTTAGCAACTTGGCTGAAGCAGCAGCTAAAAAAGCCCATTGAGGAGCACAGTTAGCACTTGTGTGTTATTATGAACACCTGCTTGTAGCTCCCTGGAATGAGGCATCCTCTGTTCATTTCCAAAAGTTTCTTCTTCAGAGGGCAGCCTAAGACAACAAATGAAGATTGGTTCTGTGCCCTGAGGATGAAGATAAGAGGAAAATCTTTCCTTTTGGTTCTCTCTCTCTCTGCTTGTCTCTCCCCACACCGAAATAAATCCATTTGTGCAAGCAGATGGCTGGAAAGTACTGTGATACTGCCCAGAAGCAGCTTGTGTCTGTGGAGGTCCTGGAGGCTACCATCAAAGACGAGCAGCTCCAGTCTACCTGCCAAGGTAAGAGGAACAGTCTGTTTGCCCTACTGCTGAGGCTCAGGTCTCTGCAAGACACTCTTTTACGGTTGTTCTATTGAGTCTAGGAGGCAATAACTTCACCTCAAAGACAAAGAGGGGAATCATTCCCTTGGAGACCTTTACAGCTTGAGCAAATAACAGAGGACTGGATGGCAAACTGGCCAGACGTGATCCTTCAAGCCAATCTCTTCCAGACTGTTCTCTCTCCTCAAGCAAAATTTGAAGTCAGTTCCACACTAAGAATGTGAATTTTGGACTACTGAGCCTGTGACACTTATCCATTCCCTGCCAGCAGTCTTTTCCTTTCATCCTTTTCTGATGTACATCACTTTTAAGAAGAAATAAAGGTTTTCTCTGGTTATTGGTAGCCTTTTCTTGAGAAAGAATACATAATTTATTCAGATTTTGAGGGAATTTTGTACCACAAAGATCCTTGCCAGATCTACTTTTTGGACAGAACTGCAAAAAGCTTACAAATTAAACTGTAATCTTCACTAAATGTGCTCCCCATACTCTTGCACAATAGAAAGACTTTATTATTATCGTTGGCATTCATCAAGCAACAGACTGAGGAGACAGCTGAGCCAGTACATCAGCTTTCACATGCTCATGTATATATTTATGTCATCTGTTTACAAATGAACAGGGAGTAAGTTTTCTTTCTTGATGCTAATTGGCACAGAGTTTCAGTATTTTAATCACCTTGACACGACAAACCCCTTAAACAGAGGCAAGTGTCGGTGGAAATACGTACGGGCATGGCATTGTTCAGGGTGTTGTTGTAGACACAGGCTCTCAGGGAGTAATCCAGCATGCAATTTTCAAACAGCTGCAGTGATTCTGCCACTTTTTCATGAAAATCTTCCACGGATTTATTAGCACTTGCAAAGTACAGGTAATCGGAGTACAACCTGCAAACGAGATACGTGGGAGTAAACAAGAGAGGAAATGAAAGGGCATTTATGTGCAATGGCAAACAGTTCTATGAATGGAGGGAAATGGGGACATGTGTGCAACGTTGCCCCACCAACAGCCAGTTCAGCCAGTGACACATGTTCTTGTTCATTTTGATGAGTTTTGGTTCAGGGTAACGTCCACTCCAGGGAGTTGCTAAACACCGTCTCTGCTTTCAAGGTCGGAAGCCCTTGAGAACCTCATCTTGGTAATTGTGTGAGCCTCCTGAAGGCAGATGTTGCAAATATATATACTTTAAAATGAAATCTATGAGCAGTAGGATCTGGTCTTAGCTGACATTTGGTGCTCCACACTGGCACAAGTAGAACCAGTCCTCATCTTCAACGTTTAAAGGCTGATTTCAAAACAAACAGAGGAATGGGATGGGTTAGAAAAAGAGATTTTTATGTGATTACCAAGCTGTCTGCCATCAAGAGTAAGAAAGAGTCCAGACTTCCTACTGTTTTTGCAGAAAGCTCTACCTCCAATCCTGCATTGCCTTTGCATCAAAAACTTTCAATTTACAGTATTCCACCTCTTTTATTTAAGCTGAAATACTACAGCTGGGTGAATAGTTCCCATTCACGCTACACTCTGTAGTGCTGCATTCCCCAAGCAGTCCCACCTCTGCTTTCAGGACGGTAGGACATGAGTCCACACATGTTTGCAGCTTGCAAGGCAAGTCGAGCCCTTGCATCAGCTGCTGCTGTGAGCAAAAGCCACCAACAACAGGAATTAGTGTCTGAGTTACAGCAGAAGAGCACTCCCTCGTTACGGTGTTTTTAGCACAAGTTTCACTGTTGCTTAATATCACTTTAAGAAGATTGTCTAAATCCAAATCCCTTTGGAGTGGTTGTGGTGAAACAACCCAAAACCTGCAGGAAAGGAAAATATCTCCTTTAGCATCAATCTCTGAAATCTTGATCAAACTTTTCCAAGACAAACACGGTTCAAAGAGACGAAGGAAATGCTCTGACATTGCATAAATATTACATCTCCTGAACATCTTTTAACTTTCTTCCATGTTCAGGTTTAGAAACTATGGCCAGAATCCCAATAATACCCCAGGATTTTGGAGCTAATTTTGTAAGACTTGAAGAGGAGTCACTTCCCTGAGTGTGTTTGCAGCACAAATACTCTGTTTCCACTGCACACATCCCTAAAGAGAATTCCAGAGACCTTAGATTTCATCCCCTTTCAAAAGAAATAAACCCTCAGGTGTCTGAAAAATGATCTAACAAAAATCAGATTATTTAGGTTTCATTTTATTGCTGCAGTAACCTTTGGTATTGCACTTTATTTATTTATTATCTTCCCCAGGCTTCCACAGGTACTTAAAAATTCATCATTTAATTTAGAAAGTTTAGGCCCTAATCCAGCAAAGCACTTAAGCACAGGAATAGCCCCTCTGCACTCATTATTTATGATTGTTTTGCAAGAACAGGTTTTTAATTCCCATATGAAACAAATGAAGACTCTCTGTTCATTTAAAAAAGGAAGAAAAGGGATACATTTGTTGCAGGATGCTTTTAACTCCACTTTTATACACTTTTAAAATGAAAAATCATGGCAAACTAGAGAAGGTTGGGCAGAGGCACACAGTGCTATCTATAGGAGTCACAAAGGAAGAAAGACAATGACTTTGAGGGACTTTTAAGTTGTTTGAGTGATGCCCATCGGGGCACAATCACAGCACCACATATGTCCTGTCCCTCTGCCATAGCAGACCTTGGGTCCCTCGTACTGCACCCACCAGAGAGCCATTCCCATCTGTGCAGGGTATGAGGACAAGTTGAGAGAAGCTATGGGGCAAAGCCGGCCAACTTCAACTAAATTAGGCACACAGAAGAAGAGTGTTTACATCAACAACACTCAAGGCTTGCCTGGCTTGTCCTAGGAAAGGCAGGACTGGCTCCTGGCAGAGGAGATGAAAAGCTTCTTGCTGGAGGAAACCAGACATCAGGCATCACATATAGCATGGACCTGGCTGCAATTTCATTTAAAAGGTTTGATAGGATTGCTTAGTATTTTAATTGTCCATTAAAATAAATGCATCACTCTAAAGACTTGCTGACATCTTAGGGAAAACTACATTCTTGCAGATGAGTTCTTTCTCTGCAGGGCAGTTGAGATTTTACTATATTTCTTTCTGGTTTTAATTCTGGGGACATCTGCCTGGAAATAAAACCTTTGCTGATTGGGTTTTCAGTTACTCTGGCTATCTGAAGCCGTTACCTACAGTCACCATCCGCTAAGATGGAAGAATGGCACCATGGCATCCACCATCACAAACCTTGATGTCCTTCAAACATCCCCTGGTGAGGGAAAGACCAGACCCTTTGCAGGTTTGATCAGACCCTATATCCCAGACCCTGTGCAGCACACATGTCCTCCTGGCAACTGCGAGCCAGTGGACCTGCCTTTTCCAGCCCAGCTGCTTTTGCTCCTGTAGCTCAGATGAGCTATTGGCAACAAGGACAGAGGGACTCGGAAATAAAAAGCAGCTAATTTATCATAAAAACAGTAAGGGAGAGGAAGCTGACTTCTTAATCTCATTCCTGGCTGTTTCTGAGGCTTTGCCCTGGAGCACTGACCTAGCCCTGAGTACTCTGAATATCCACATAGAGCTACAGAGAGAAGGAATTCACATCCCCTTGGCTTGATCCTTTTAAACTCTGCCTCCATCCTCTCCTCTCTCCCCATCACCCTCAGAGGTGCTCCTTCAGAGGACACAGTGGAAAGAAATACCCTAGAAATCTGGAGGAATATTAGAGAGAAAAAGCAAAGTGCAAGTGGAAACAAAGGCATTCATTCCTGGTGAGCACAACAGAGAACCATCCAACAACAGCCCACACCTTTGTAAAAGCAGAGGCCAAGGGTGTGCAAGCTAAAATTGCCTAGTGAAGCTCTATGCCAGTGCTTCACCAAGCATTTCTAAGATTAAAAAGGTTTATGCCATTTGCTGACTCTGGAGCTACTTTCAATCTTTTAATCAGTTTGAACAGTACATCCCTTGAAGACATAAATCTTACTATTTAACATGAATTGAAGCATTTCAGAGGACCAGCTATGCTGAGAACTGTGCCAAACTCAGTCGAGTGAGCCCTGCTGAGTAGCAGGGTGTACTAGCTCAGCTAATGAAGTTTTATTGCTTTTGGCAAAGCATAAACTATTTTTTTTCAGAGGAGTTCAGGTGTCCACACGTGGCACTCACTATGGCACTTACACCCACATGCTCCTCTTTAAAACACTATCACAATTACAGATGCCAAAACACACAGAGTAAAACCCCTTGGCAGCTCTCACCATAAACCAAACAACTCTGAGAAATACCATGTGAAGATTTGTTTGCATTCAAGAGAGCGAGGGCAAAGGAAATTATTACAGTAAGAAAATCATCTTGTGGACTTTAGCAACGTGTTCTTTGCTCACCTTTCAACAGGGTCTCTCAGCATGATGATAAGTTTGGCATTTGGTTGGAAGGCATGGATGAAATCCTGGATTAAGAAGGGAGGTTCTCCTTCAGTACTGTTGTCATAAAAGAAAATCCAAGCGTTGTTGTCCCACATGGTCGAGGCACTGGCCTCCCCTGGAAATTCAAAGCATGTCCACTAGTAACTCATTCTTTGGATTGGAGGGGAAATCAGCTGAATTGTGAACTGGTGTAGACTGATTAAAACTGACCCTATTAATTTCAGCATAGTTTGGCTCTTGCCAATCGATCTGGCTGATGCTCCCCAGAGCCAGAGCAGTCACACTGCCTTGCACCTTTGTGAATGTAGTGATGGCTAAGGAAGGTTTTATATCATTCCACCTGAAAAATTACTGTCCACTGACCACACTGCTTCCTACTTGTGGTTAACACGAGCAAATACAATTGGTCTGGGCTTACAACACAAACAGGATAGTTGGTGTGTCTGTGTACTAACCAGCTGAATTTTTTCACTGCAGATTGAAATGTCCCTTTCTGAGAATTACCCATGGCCAGAGCTTTTTTACATAACTACAACTATTCATGGAGATTATGCCAAAGACAACTATTAACTATTAGACAAAAGGTCCATAAAACAAACAGCACATGTGGTTAAATGCCAGGCTCTGACATACTTAGTTCCTAAAGAAGCCTAATCTGTGTGTCATGCTACAGGGAGAAACACAATAAGTCCCTGCCAGAACAAGGTAGATGATGCTTCAGCTGCTAAATTAGTGATCTGATATGATGTTTTGAATTGTGTAATCTTCCCTGTCTTTTTAAATGATACTGCCATTTATGTGGCACACTACCACTGAATAAAACATACACAGAGCTTTTTGGGAACTTCCACTCTTTGACAGTCTAATGAGAGCTAATTCTTGTTAATGAGGTTTTTCAAATCAAAAGGAATGAGATGAAGAAATAATAATGCTGTAGGCTTATAGACCTTCTCTCATGGGAAAGTCCAATAAAGGTTTTAAAAGATGGACAAAACACATGATAAAAGAGGTACTGGCTCCAAACTTCGGCTTAACAGAATGTAATTCATTAACAAAGTCTGGGAGTTGTTAGAAAACACATTAGCCTTCTGTCATGTTCCTTTTACATCTTTTGAGAAGGGGGAGATCAGGTCCACTGGCTAAAGCTGGGAGTCCACAACAGCTTTGCTTTTCCATTCTAAATTAATTAGCCAAAGCACTGCCTAATCATCAGTGGGCTTTGACTTGCCAATTAAAACTCAATTAGCCCAGCTCCCACGCTGGGTGATGCAGGAACACAAAAGACTAAATATAGGACAGGAGCTGAGATAGCTGGGCCACAAAAGCACCATGCAGCTATTTCTGCACTATCAGATGATGGTGTCATGCAAATGGGTACAAGCACTTGCATACATGGATATACAGAATAGTGCACTCCAGGGCTGAGAGTGACCTTGGAAAGTCACTGCTACATCTCTGTGACAGCAATGGCTAGGCTTAAACTGCCCCCTCCAAATTGTTTGCCTAACTCATGGTAAAGATGAAAGTCTATGACCTCATAAAGCCATCTATTCCTCTCTAGAATAGATTTCTGATCTCCCTTCACACTTGGCTCTGTAGATTTGCAATCATATTTGATGCTCTGTTGGACTTACTCCATGTATAGCGACCAAACCCAAGAACATCTGCTTACACATGTGCTATCTGAACTAAAGGGAATCAAGGCATTTACACAGAAATGGGCAGCTTCTCCCAACATCACAGATCTGACCACTCCACAGAAATTGTTCCACAGCTGGATCAGCTGTCACAGCAAAAATCTGCAGCAGCACACAAGCATGGGAAGACCACAAGCACAAAACCAAGCCATGCTAAAGCATTAACAGCATGAAAGCATTTCCTCAAGGTGCTGCTCTAATGCAGTCAGTCCAGGATAGCTTGGGTTTAAGAAGGCAAATCTTCCTAAAATGACTAACAAGAGGTAGGGGGGAAATGAAAATTTACAAAAACATTGTGGTCTGATGACTCTTGGAATTTTAATTTCCTGAAGCAGCCAAAAGCACTGTTGGCAAATGGACTGTCCCTTTCTGTTTAATGACACAGACTTAATACCTGCGAAGAGAACAAGCCATATGAAACACGAGGTAAATTAACCACTGCTACAGTAATTAAGCCAAATCACTTAGTGAAGTGCAACCAAAAATACATTTTTTTTTTCTTATGGATCTAAAGAGCTTATGAACCACTACACTGCCTAAAGGATGGATGTATGACCTCTCCATTCAGCCATTAATGGATTAACATCATCCCGTGTTTTCACAAGACATTCCTTTGGATTTATCATGTTAACAATCACAAATAAACAATTCCTGCTCCAGAGACCTCAGGCTAGACCAGCACTGTCTTTGCTTCATCTCTAAGCAGATGTTGGGTTTTTTTGAGGGGGGAAATGCAATTATTATCCAGTAAGTATAACATCCAAAGAAGCCTAACTTAACAAAACAACGTAACATGATGAAATACCGAAACATTTGCAGGTATAATTTGACCTTTCTAGTCATCTGAAACAAGAAAATGCAGCATTCTAAGCCAACTTGAGATTCACAGAGATTCATTTCAGACTAGCTTTGTTTTGCTCTTTACCAAGGTCATAAATGATTGGCTTAATGAGTATAATCATTCAGGACTTTTCCTGTAAACTTAATAAGAAAAGCAACCAGAACCTTAATGAAACAAGAAATGAGACTGCAGGAAAAAGAAACACAAAATGTAGCCTAGAAAAAAAGCTATAACAGGAGGTAAGTAATCAAAGATGTAGGCTGCCAATTAGATTAGTGAATTTAATTAGTATAAGCACTTCACCCATGAAAGGACAGCAGATATTATGGTAAGTAGGAAGGAAATCTGCAGATGTCCTGATGGCAACATTTCTTAAGGCCCCATCTTGCAATTTTTTCTCAGTGTTGAATATTTATGGACTTGATGATCTTAAAGGTCTTTTCCAACTGTAACGATTCTATGAAAAGCTAGAGCTAAATAGAGGCTGAGGAAGTATTCAAGAAAGGTGACCACAGCCAAGTCTAGTTTAAAGAATGTAAGACACTGTCAACATAAAAAAATATTCTGAAGGCAAGCAGCAAAAACCTTGTCTGTATTTTCTGTAGAATAATGATTTCAAGCCTACTCGAAAAGTCTCTTATTAACAAGGAACTGTGTCTTGCACAACCAGTATTTTCATGGAATGTGTCTGATTTCCCTGGGAAATTCTGAGGTGACACGGTAGGGCTGGTGAAACTCCCTTCTCCTCTGTTTTCTGGTTTTAGCAGACAGGGAAGCAGAATTTAGACATTTCTGCTGGTGTTTCTCATAGGCACAGCAAACTGATGCCATCGTGGAGAAGTTTGTGGATTGACTACAGGCAAACTCCTTGAAATGAAAACAAAATGAAAACAACTCTTGAAGGAGTCACGGAATCACAGCATCCCAGCATGCTGGGGGTTGGAAGGGCCCTGCAGAGCTCATTCAGCCCAATTCCCTGCTAAAGCAGGTTCCCCTCAATCAGGGGCATAGGAAGATGTCCAGGAGGGTTTGGAAACCTCCCAAGAAGGAGCCTCCATACCCTCCCTGGGCAGCCTGGGCCAGGGCTCCCTCACCTCAGCACCAAACAAGTTTCTCCTTGTGCTTAAGTGGAAGTTTTTATGTTCCAATTTACATCCATTACTTCTTATCCTGTCACTGGGCACTGCAGAAAAAAGTGTTGCCCCATCCTCCTGACATCCACCCTTTAGATACTTAGAAGTGTTGAGGAGGTCTCCCTCAGTCTTCTCCAGGCTGAACAGCTCCAAGCCTCACACTTTTTTTTCATGAGAGATGCTCCAGTCCCCTGATCATCTTGGTAGCCCTGCACTGGTCTCTCTCCAGCAGTTCCCTGTCTCTCTTGAACCAGGGAGCCCAGAACTGGACACAGGGCTCCAGATAAGGTCTCACCAGGGCAGAGTAGATGGGAGGAGAACCTTCCTCCACCTGCTGCCCACACTCTTCTTGATGCCTCCCAGGATGCCATTGGCCTTTCTTATTCTTTTTGGGGTTTTTTTAGATGCTGATGTTCATCAGACACTGAGACTCCTTGCTTGGGCATTTTCTAAAGATAATCACAACTTTCTACCAAAACAAGTAACCCCCTCCAGGAAAAGGAGTGCTAGCCACAGACAGCAGAGAAAACCAACATCAGGGGCTCTGTGCTGCGAACCACTCACACATGTGGGAAAATGCCCTTCTCACGCCTCAGCTACGAGTGCTACCAGAGCTACAGAGACACATTCCAGAGGCTGTATTTGCCCTACCAATGATGATGTTGTTCATCTTGCCCCGCTCCTTCGCCGCTTCGCTCTGCAGCACACCCTGAATCTGGTGTGCCGCTAAGTCAAACAGATCGAGGTAATCTTCCACTGGGTAGCGATCGTGAAATCCATCCCTCAGACGAATGATTCCTAAGAATGGTTAAAAGAGAGAAGTTTATTTAAACAACAACAACAACCAAAATACAGCAGGGTAAAACTGGCTGCTGGTGTACAGCCAAGACAGCTTCACTGCCACGGCTGGCCCCCAGCCAGCTAACGTCAGCACAAAATCAGACCTTAAGAAGTGGAACACTCAGATAAAAGTGCCAATAATGAAGTAGCTGAGATGCAAGATACTATACAATGAAGTCATAAATTCACAGAGATAGGAAAAACCTTAAGTGTGCTGTTTTATAGCTCCTGCATGAATAGCTTGCGTTTATTTGCTTCTACATTTAGCTTTCGGAATGAATCTAAAAGACCAGATTCTGCCTTCATTTGCACCAATATAAGTCAAAGTAATATTGGACTCCCACTAGATTTACTGCATTCAGAATGAGAACAGGTTCTAGTGCCAAATATGCAAATCAACACACACTTTTCAAAATCAGAAAGCTGGGGAATCATTCATGGTTTTGTCTTTCAAAAGTATGAAAACAAAGCTCCACCACACTGTCTCGTTTTTCTCCTCTCCTTCCCCCCACTCCAGGGTGTTCAGCATAACCTTCTCTCTATTCCTCAGCATCTTGAGTAGTCACATCTATGCTTTTATACCCCTTTTTCCACCTTTCTTTTCAAATCCAGTCTCAGTTCTACACTTTCTGCCCAGGCTCCCCACGTCTGACTTTGCATTCTTGCTTTTTATCATACTACATGACAGTTTTGTTAATTGAGCAATGGTCAAGGACAGTATTGGAAAGATAAAGCTAAGAGTATAGAGCAGGATCTCTCTTCTCTACCTTTCTTTTTCCTTCAAGGCCAATAGTTATCAATTATGTGAGAGGAAAGTTCAGCAAGGGAGTTATTTTGTCCATTCCTTTTGATTTTCCCCTTTAGGAAAATGTGATTTAGCAAGAGTAGAAGAAAGCTCAGCAGTGGTATTTTGACTTGTTTTGAGGGGGATAAAAAAGAGTGCAAACATCATGTGACAGACTGCCTTGGTTTGCTGCCACGCCACTCATGGGAACAGAAATTACAGCTGAGCCAGGAAAGAGAGACAGTCAAGCTGGGACAAAGTCCTGTAGAGCATCAACCACCCCAGCAGAAGGGGAAAGCAGTGGTTTACGAAATGGGGCCTCCCCAGGAGAGCTGTTTAGATTCAGCTGAAATTAGTCAATCTCATAAAAATCCACTGAGTCAGAGAATGCCACAGAACAAAGAGAATTTCTTGTCCAGATAAGTGTTACAAACCAAACCAAGTTAATAGCCAGGAGCATAGGAGTCGTATCCACTTAGCTGGTTTATGAAGGCGGCTGTCTCAGTTTCACTTGTTGGTCTCTCTGTCATATTCACATATATTCTTCTGGTTTATTTTATATTTTAAATAGTAACCGGTTGCTAATATACTGTGGAGGTAAAATGAAAGGACTGAGCCATCAGGAGCAAACATCATCTTTCATCCTCAACAGCAGCCAGCCTGAGATGACGGGAAGGTCGTCTCCACAGATCTCCCTCCCCTGAGAGCACGAGCTCTGCAGCATTTCCTCATTGTTCAGTTTGACCAAGTAATCTCCAGAAATTTAATTGTGCAAAGAATGCTCTTTTCAAGGATCTGCGCTTGGTCCCCAGTGGCTGACCACAAGGCTGTGCAAGTGGGGTTTGTGAATGCCAGCAGGGAGATAGGAATTCATCCTTGTTCTCAAGTTATATGCGCTTCAGCCTGATTTCTTACATTCTTCTGCCTGTTTGGTAGGTCCAGTTCTGAGGTTCAGTGAGGCCAACCTTGCTTTAATGAGGTTGGATGCACCTCCTCCTTCAACATTCATTCCAAAAATTTCTGTTGAGGCTAATATTGATGCAGAGAGCTATTTAATACAAAGTTTAACCTATCAGCTCAGTTCAGCCTCTTCTGCCAGCACTCTCATGGAAGACACACACAATCTTCCAGAGACAGTTTTGCTGACAGCCCCTGCATACTCAAGACCCACCTGGACATGTTCCTATGCAACCTGATCTAGGTGAATCTGCTTCTGCAGGGGGGCTGAACTAGATGATCTCTAAAGGTCCCTTCCAACCCCTACCATTCTATGACTCTATGATCTGCACACCCAGAGAGGAGCAGCCCAGCATTTACACTGGAAGGCATCCAAGTCTTAAATTCCCTTTCTTCAGTGATCTGACTTTTCACCTTCAGATCAGGAGGAAATTCTTATCATTTGTCTTTGGTCAGCTGCTGACTGTGATGAACAAGTGCCTTTTCATGGGGCTTCACAGGGCATCATGATGCTTCTCTTGTTTCTCTTTGACTTGTCAATTCAGACCAATACCTGCAGTGTCTCCTATGCTGGATCAAATTAGCTCAAAAGCACAACTGTGCTGTCATCACATTGCTTTAACTCTTGGTTCATAAGAAACATTTAGAAAAATGTCTAAAATGTTTGTTTTAGCCACTTTATTATGGCACTTGCAAAGGAAGAAAATACAATTTCTCAGAAGGTAGTAAAATCATGAAAGCCTGGCTCTGTGGCTGAGCCCTCCTCCTCACCAAGCAGCAAGGAACAAAGCCCTGTCTGCAGGAGCTCAGAGGTCCTTCTGGCTCCAAGGCATGGCGAAGGGGGATGGAAACGGCAACAGTGTATGCAGGAGAAATAAAGAATTGAAGGCATCACCACAAAATAAAGAACAGAAGCAGCACTGCAGGTATCCTGGTCGCTCAGAATGTGTCCTTCCTTGCCTTTAGCCACAGCAGTTCATCAGAGGAGATAATTTCTCATTTCAAGGGAGCTTAGAAAAGCACCAAAGGAAAGTAGTGATGCAAAGTCCTCACTACATGACCTACCCCACAGTGCTAAGTTATCCCTCGTTCCAAAGGCAGTGTCTGCAGTAAAGCAACAGCAAGTGAGAAACTGAAGCAAAGCTGTCACTACAAAATAACCAGTATATTCCTCTTGGAAATAGTAATATCACTGAAAAGCCTGTGATCTTTGATATCAAAGTCACATAAAGTCAGGGTATACCAGCACTTAACAGTCAGACCCAAGAGTGGGAAAATCCAGAGAGGAATACAGCAAGTAGTATATGCACACTCATTTAGAGGGAAGTACTGAGCCAAGGGCAGAATTGCAAATGGGTCTTCTACACCTCATTTACTCTCTAACCACAAGAATGACCTTCCTTGGCACCCAGGGAAGGGAGACCAAGGAGGACATAAACATTTCAGATGGATAAACTGATGCGCTCAGCCCCACTACGCTTTGGCAGGTGCAATCGTAAGTGAAGGGAGGTGTTTTGCTCTAGCAGGCTATAACCTCAACTATTCTATCTGCCCTCAGAGATGGGTCACTTCATGAAACATCCATGTCACCCAGGAAAAGAGCATCAAAGGTATGTGTAGATTCCTTGGTGTGAGAGAGTTTTCTCATGCAGAACATCTCTACTGTTCAGTGCTGGACCGGTGTTGCAACTCCAATCAAGCTCCCACCACAATGCACAGCTGAATTTATTGAACCATAAGGACTGAAGCCACCCATATTTCAAAGGCTGACCCGTCTTTTATTCACTTAAGAAAGGCTTTACAGCATTTTGCAACAGAAAACTATCACTGCTATTCCTTAAGTCTCTCATCAAAACCTAACAGTTCCTCCTCCTGCTTTTACAAAGTCACGGCATTGGGTTTATCTTGTGGGTTTTTAGGTTTTTTCCCACAGTTTCCAAACCACTGCAAATAAACCAAGTGAAATATACATCATCTCAAAAAAATGTTACCCCAAAACATCATTAAACAAAAGCAAGTTTGAACCTACTGAGCATCCATCACCTGGCTTTTTCAAAGCTATCACCTGCAGTGGTTTCAAGGGAAGGTCATACAGAGCAAACCCATCAACTCCACACACAAGGAATGTCAAGGTGTAATGGAGACAGCTCGCCTGGATACCAGAGGACACCTTTACTCACCAAACCGTTTCCTTGTCCACCAGTGTGGCTCTTTGATTGCTGAGAAGCGAACATCGGGGTGCAGCCTGAGGCGGTCGTACAGGTCCGTGGTGCCACACTTGGGCTGGCCGATGATGTAGAAGCGGGGGAGGCAGCGCAGGCGATAGTGTTTGTCCTTGTAATGGTACAAGTGGTTCCAAAATACCTTCCTGAGGTAATCGAAGATGGTTCGAAAGCGCTTTGAATACAGTGCATAGGAGTTTGTTGCATAAGGATCTGTGGTTGTGTTTCCTCTGTACTCTTCATACCAACAAGGATTCTTGCTATTTGGAAGGAATTTATTAGGAATTACTGAAAACATCTGCAACATAAAGAACAACAATTTCAGTCAAGACAGCAAAAAATAGACAGTTATAGACATTTTTAACCCTTGTTTTTCTAACTGCACACTTGATCTAACATTTCTACTGATGCCAAAACCCATACAAACAACTGAACTGGGTGAGGAGGACATTTAGAAACCTTTTGACTCAATATATCAATCAGGGCATCAATAATCACTCAACTCCCCTGCAACCCCAGCAATTGATTTTTTAAAGGCAAAACCACAACACTCAAATCAAACTAACTTCCAATTTTTAACTCTGAAACACCACGTTTGCAGTGAAGGAATTTACCAGTGTTCCTCCCTGAAATCAGTTATTAGAAAGGCTCTTTTTCATCATTTAAGGTGAGTGGCAAGTCTCAATCTGACTGATTTTGCATGAGACAAGGTAAGAATTCAATGAGAATGTACAGCTGTCAGAAGACTGATGATTTTTTTTTGTTTCAGGTGTCAAGACCATTAATACAGCCCATCTATTTTGCCCATGATCTAGGATGTGATCCACAATATCAGCTTTTCAGGTGATGTTAATCAGGAGGCTCTAGGTGGTATAAATCACTACATGAACATATGAACAGTTGCATGTTTGGAGTTTTTTAATCCCAGTAAAAGATTGACCCAAAAGTCTTGAAATAAGCAAGTACAGAGCAGCTGAAGACACAGTTCAATTCATACTTACATGTGGCTCTTGTTTCCTCAGTTCTTCTAAATCCGGGCGCTGTCTCGTCATAAACTCTATCTTTGAAGTAATAGTGTCAATAATTAATTTAATGCTTGGATAATCCTTTACATATGAAATATTCATTTTAGAAGGCTGGTAATGGTCTTTCATGTCACTAAGGCTTTCGTTGTCCATTAAGCTTGGATTGCTAGCAAAAGCTCCATAATGGAAGGGAGATGGTATTAACAACAGGCCATGTTTGGCTCCAGTCAGTATGTAGGATGCCATCACCAGAGTCATTATAATCAGCCCAAATATTAAGCTGCATAGCTTCCCTTTCCTCAAGCAGAAAAATCCATTCCAGCTTTCCCTGTGATCAGTCCTTACTTCCAAAACTGCAAGCAACTTCATCTGCTTGCTGTCAGTGTACAAAGGGATCTTATTTTCTTCTTTGCAAGCAGGACACTTCTGGATATTATGATTAGGTCCACGGCATCTGAAACACTGTCTGTGCAAATCATTTGGTAACAAATGTATGCAACAATTAATGCAATATCTCATACTACTACTGTTAAACTCCTGTATTGATGAGCCAAGAGCAGCCATAAAAATGTTTCTGATACGTATTATGAGTCATCTTCTGTAGCTCTGAAATGATTTAATTCCTGGAGTGATTCTATGACTACTCAGCAATGCAAAAGGACAGGTTCAAACCAGAACAGGTAAAAACACTAAAAAACTGACATATGTCACATAAAAAAAACCCAAACCCCAAAGCAACAACCAACACATAAAATTAGATGTGATTTCCAAGAATTTGGCTCAGCAAGAGGAATGTGTTGAAGTAAGAATCAGCTACACAACTGGCTCAAGTTTTTCCCATTGAACAAAACGAGGAGGAAGAAAAATTGTTGCGTGGTGTGAAAATCTGCAAAAAGCAAAAATAACTCATTGTCCTCTGATTGATGCTGGAACAGGGAAATATGGGTAGAAATTGCCAGGTATTCTTAAAACAAATGGGTTCCAAAACAGATTGCTCCTACTGGAAGCTTCATCTTCCCAAAGATGGTTTCAAAGATTTGCATTGTACCACCTAAAGAAACAAAACCAAATATATACATGTATAAATACACACAGAACAGCAACCATAATACCTACATTCAGCTTCACTCAAAGCCAGAGCAAAGTACAAACTACCAATTCACAATTCTACTTGAAAGATGTCTTTTATTTGCTAAGAATATTAATTTCAGCACTCAGCAATATTAAACTCAGGACATGTTTGTCCTCAAGTTCCTAGCTAGCTGTCCTTTCTTTTCAAGCTCTCATCTGCTCACAACAAACAGATGCTACCACAGGTAACACTACACGACTTCTCTCAGCCACTCACTACCCTACCTAACAAATCCTAATCTGCTCTTTAAATGTGGAAGTACTTTTGGACAGTGTCCAATAACACAGGTTTAAATATTTACACTCTGCTTGTACATGAAGACCTTAAATAACCATTCTCATGATGATGAAATGTCAATTTGTTTTTCAGATGCAGTTCATCTGTGTTCATCTGTGTTCGTTTTTACTATGTGAATGAAAATACCTTTTCCAAGTCATCTTAATCAAAATATTAATAGATCATAGAATCACAGAATGGTAAGGGTTAGAAGGGACCTTTAGAGATCATCCAGTCCAACCCCCCTGCAGAAGCAGGGTCACCTAGATCAGGTCACATAGGAACATGTCCAGGCAGGTCTTGAAGACCTCCAAGGAAGGAGCCTCCACAACGCCTCTGGGCAGCCTGATTGACAATTCACAAAAAAACTAGTGTACAACCAGAGCAACACCAAAAAATCAGCACCATCATAATCCTCATACAGGTGAGGTTCTCCTAGTTTACACACAACTCAGTAACAATGGACAATTTTTTTGCTCGTTACTTTTTGCCAGTGACTCCCTGCCCTGGAACATCACAGTAGCTGCTCCTCTGCACAAAAAACCATCTTTCTTTTAAGGCTCTATCTGCTTTTTCTCTGTGTTGTTTGCAAACTTCTTTCTTTATTCCCTTTCCTATAGTCCTCTTTTTTCCACTCAAAAACTCCTAACTTAACTCATCCTTCTGCACACCCGTGTCTTCAGCAGAAATCTTTGTGTTTGACTTTATCCCTTGGTTCCTGAGAAACATCATAGACTTGAACAGTTCTGTAGTGTACCTTGTTGTAATGCCCAAGATACCAATAATGAATACAATTTCTCATAACAATACACTGGATACACAATTATAACACACCAAATCCCAGATGTATAATCATTACTAATTGTGAGTCTCAGAATTTGGCTATTTTGGCTTTAGTGCTTTTAACACTTATTTTCAATCCCTAAGAAATGTTGTTATGATTCCAGGTAATAACTCCTGGTTCATTGCTATGACAGCATCTAGATCCAATGGGGCAGTCATTTCAGATCCTGCACTATTCATCACTCCTGTAGTTGAGCTTTTTGTGTGAGGTTTTGTAAAATTCTTTGCATTCTTGATGTTTCTTCCACTTAACACTGTCACATAGTAGAGGATTCCTGCAAGCAGGCTATGTCTCAAGGACTTAAGAATAATTATTTAGATAAATACTGAACAAAAGTATTTGCAGAATATTTTCCTACCAAAAAGAAAGTTAATTTCCTTAATGAGTTTATTCTACAAGTCAGATGAGGCAGACAGAAATTGTGGCATGATCATTACTGACTGCCTTCAAATCAAAGAGAAAGAAATAAGTGTAAGACTTCCCAAAGAAACTGCTATTTAAAAGTTCTCTAAAGAAATGGACCTGTGATGATTCTCATAGAAACTGAATGACTGGGGAGACTAAATCAGATTAATATGCATAATAATAAACCCAGGAAGTTTATGCTTCTATATACATATATATACATAAATACTGCCCCTTTCCCCAGTGAATGTCCAAAAGAGAAGCCATGGAAAGGAGTCAAGACTTAAATCACGAAAGAAATCAACATTTGTCCACCACCACCACCAATCCTAATGGATGGAGAGAAAGAAGAAAAGGAGAGATCCTGGTAAGAAATAGAGTTTCTACTTTGCCAGTAAACACTTCAAGCAACAATGAGACACCTGAGTAAAGATTTTCAAAGAGGAAGCAAAGGGGGCAGGAGAAGAGGGGAACAGAAGGTACTGTCAGGGCAGGTTTGGACATTATGCACAAAGGAAATGAAGGCAGCAAAGATAGTTAAAGGGGAGGGGGAAAAAAAGGAGAGCTCTCATAAGAACACACAAGAAAAGGAAAGTGAAAAAAAAGCACCTCTTAAAAAAGATGCACAAAGAGACTAGAGGTTATGGTGGTAGCTACAAAAAGATCTGGCGACCAGAAGGTATCCTACAGCATCACTTCAGTTAAATTTATCATGTGCTACACGCTTGTTTTCATAATCCTTCCACCCTGGACTCCTCCACTTTCACACCCAGCAAGTATCTCAATATTCTCCCAGCCCTCTGCTTCCCAGCTCCTTGCTGTTTATTTTCAGAGGGATCAGTTACTATGCACTGTCTAGCTAGAAAAAGGGGGAAGAACAATCTGATTTATTTTCCAGTTCTCTTCTAAGAGAGATCTGAAACTTGCTCAGTGATACTGACTGAACAGATTTATCTGAGATAGTCTTACAGAATCAATTCAAGACTTGTGTATTTGACATTAATTCTCAAATCTGTAAAGCAAGGCATCAGATATGCATTAAATAATATGGAGCACAGGATCTTAGAAAAATCACATAAGCTTCTCTCCTGTCTCATGTCCATTTGTATGTTAATAAAATGGACTGGAATTAATTGAACACTTTCTAGGTGCAGACACTTCTCATGAAACTCTGTTACAAATATTATAAACCCAAAGAAAAACTGTGTAACTCTGTATTTGAGAGCTGAGGAAAATGCCTTGTTGGGAAAAGAGAAGAAGAAATATGCTTAGGCTACAGTAAAACCGAGATCTTAATCACCCCAGTCATGAGGGAAAAGCTAAAGTTCCACCAGCAACCATAACTCTGCCAACTTATGCATATACCACTACAACAGGGTGCTTAATTAGATGGATCAGTTTGACAACCTACCACAGGGCAATATGACACATTACTCAGCTAATAGAATGGTTTTCTTAATAACTGCCAGTTGCAGACATACCCTTTTACATGACTTTCCACTGTCGTGTTCGTGTCACAAAGAAGCCCAACTGTAATAAACACAGAAAAGTCGGGATCATTCCCTACTGCCACTCCCTTCTCTTTACCAACAAGTTTCTAGTAAAAGTTCATTCCGCAGCTTTTTACCAGGCCATGAAGGATGTCCCCAAGGGGGCCAAGCATTTTCCCCAGCATAAGCAGCCCTTGTTTTCCTCATTCACCCCCCCAAAAAATACGACATCTACAATATCTTTTTATTTGTTTATTTCTTCCATTCACCATTTCCAATAGTCATAAGCACAGCCATAGATACACTTCACCTTCTTTTGTATTTCAAAACTGAAAGGAGAAAGATGTGAATTCCAGGCAGAAGAAAGGTTATGACATTAGAGCTGGTAATGAACCACCTATGTCCTTTTATATTTCAGTTGCAAAACTGCTGTCAGTTCACTGGCAGAATATTTCTCTCTTTACACAACAAGCAGTGTCTTTGTATATTGTTGAATAATGTAGCATGTAATTTCCTCTTGTTGAAGTGAATGGTGAATTATTTATCATCATGTCTATACAGTATTTGTCTGTTGTACATAAATGTGTACCAGCTCTAACCACAAAGCAGAAATCAACACAAACCTGTCCAAGCTCCATGGCCAAAAGCAATCGTCCTCATAAAAATGAGGATCCTATGGAAACTCCTAAGGAGAAACATGGCTATAAGAGATAATACACAGTGGAATGGGGGGAAACAACATGGATAGCTCTCAGATTTCATACACTCCCACTGAAGTCAAGGGAACCTGCACCACTGTCTCAAACTGAGGTAGACTTTCCCTGTGTAATTCTTGCTATAAGAAAGTGCACAGGCTGCAGGATCTGGGAGAGAAGGCTGGTAGGGAACATTTGCAAGTAGCACAAGAGCAAACAGGATGAGGTAGAGCTGCCTGCTAAAGCCTTACAATGAACTACTGAAAAAAGAGAAATTGCACCAAAAATAAACTATGTAAGATTGTCCATGATGCACAAATTTGTGTTCATTATCTAGAATATGTTTGAAAATCGGATTTATTTCTCTTAAAGATACATTTCATAGAATTGCTTCCCATTCTCTTACAGGATTGTAAGGGAAGACTGTAATCACAAGGGCTACAAAAAGAAATTACCTTCATATGCTCAGCCATATAACTTAAATCCCCCTCCATGAATCAGATGAAACAGATGGAATAGATTTTACATGCACACACATCTTCTGGACATCCAAGTGCATGACCTGTTTTTCAGGTCACCAGCCTTAATATTTAATGTATTATCCTTTTGTTCAAAATTCTTTAGAATAAAGATAAAACAAACTTTTCCTAGTACTCTTCAGGCTAAATTTTACACGAGCCTTGTTACTTTTAATCATATTCAGCTTTTCCTACTCCCCCATGAGAGTGGCATGCTGTTAACCTATTATAAACACACTTCAAGTAACACATTTCTCAGCTTGATGTATAAGTGTTTCTCTGTTTGATGTCAATGGAGCTGCAGCACTTTGTTTCCTCATTCACACAATATAATTAAAATGTGGAACTCATTGAGGCCAGAAGTATGAATGCATTTGAAAGACATTAGACAATTAATGGAAAATAAATCTATCCATGCTTGCTACCCTCAATTCCCAGAAGTCAGAAAAGGATGGGGATCAGCAGAATCTATTCACACTTCTTACACTCTTCCACTGAGCATTTATTACTGGCCATGGCCAGAGGGAGGACAGAGGGACAGAGGTATCTCAAGCAGTTGAAGATTTGAGTTAAAATCATCCTGTTGGGCAGCTTGCAGCCTAAAATATGGATAGCTAAGACAAATTAGAAAATAACCCACCAACTCTCAGGTTAGATGGGATGAAGCCCAGCCAAAACATGCCCCTCAGCTGGAGCTCTCACAGACAGGTTCTGCAGTCTCACAAAACACCTTTTTCCTTTCTGTCCATTTTCTTAAGGCCACTCATGCCAGGTTTCACATCAACACTTTGCACATTGTTGTGTTTATTGGAACTGAGAAAAACAGGCTCTTTTTCCCAAGGAATCTTATTACTTTTCAACAAAAGTTAAAACCTAGAACTACTAACATGTGGAAACACGAGGGCACTTCATGTTCTTGCTCCTTTGCTTCCTTGTTATGAGAAGACCTTTAGCTGCTGTAACATCTCTTATTTCCCCAAGTGATGAGAAGCAGTTGCACCACAAGAAGATACTTCAAATGAAGCATCACCCAAAGCAGCCATGTGGAACATATCCTCTGCAGCAGGTAGCCCTTGCCCCCCTTCTTTCTAAAACGAAAGCTACAGATGCTACAAAAGCAAGAACCATGAGGAAATCAGGATTAGGCAAAAGTTAATACTGCTGGATCTCATCTAGTCAGTAACTGCTGAAGAGGCACATGGCTCATAATTTAATAATATCTAATGCCATTCTTTGAGTAAGAGCTATGTTGGTTATTCACAGTCTCCTCATTGTTTTCATTAATCTGGATACATATTCTTACTGCCTTAGTGCCTCCCCTGTCAAATCAGGAGGATTTGTTGAATTCAAGTTCTCAGTTTGCACTGCTGATGGGTTTTTTTTTTTAATCTAAGCAAAGCTGATCCCACATCCACCATGGACACTCTGGAAATGAAGTTGCCTTTGGCAATGTGTCACTCTCAAGAGCTCCTGTGAAGATGGAGCTGTCATTAGTCACTAAAAAGATGTAGGTCTCAGTGAAACGCTGCACGGAACTACACCACGCTAAACTTTCCATGATTCACATGAAGAGGAATGGAAACATGAAAGGGCAGAGTGAGGATGTAGTGTAAAACCTTCATAAAATGTTCATATTTTAAAAGTGCAGTATATAGTAGAAATGCAGCACAACCACATAATTCCTCTTCCATTTCTTCATCACCCATCACAAGGTGGCTAACAGTAGCAGGGACCAGCTTTCTCCCTGTACAACAGCAACTCTATGACCTCCAGACACATTAAAAAAACCTGCAAATCTTTACTATTATAGATACTTTTTAGCTGTTGAGCTTGCTGGAAGGAATAAGGATTGAACCAGACCACAGGCTGTATGATGATTTTGCTCTCAGAGATGGTGTCTTCAGAACAAGCCAAAGTGTTTGTACAAATGTAGTGAAGTGTTTGCACAGGGTGAGGATGTTCATCCTGTTACTGTTGTACTGTTGTACAAAACTTGTACTGTTTTGATAAATAAACAGTACAAGTAACAAAAACCTGACCTAAAAAAGAACAGAAAAAGAAAACCATCTCTGGAAAGAAGAGGAACAATCAGAGATTTTCTCCATCCTGCTTATTGTGGACATTTGGCTCCTCCAGATAACATTTCTTGGAAATAAACTTTGCCTGAACTCACATCTATTTACCTCAGAGAAATCAACCAAGCTGCCAGATAGAAGATATGTCAATAAAATGAGAATCATGAATCACTGACCTTTGCAGCCTCCTTGCGAAAACACACACAGGCACACACACTAAAGCTATTGCAGTGGTTTAGAAAAGCAGCAGGACTCATTACAAAGTTCAGCAACCTCCTCAAGTTATGTAAAGCTCCACTATTTGCTTAAGAAACCTAATTTTAAAACATAATAATTGAGAAATGCAATTCCCAGGAAATAATAGAAACCCACTGTAACCATTTGTAAGGCGGTAACTTGAAAAACACACATTTTACAAGCTAGAATATGCGGTCAAAAGCCATGATTATACACTCAGCCTGTTGAACTACTGCTGAACACTTGTTCAAGTGTAAAATATTCTTTAAAAGACACGGTTTTGAAGCCTTTTAATGCCAAAGAAAACCTCCTGAATCACCACTGAATCAGCAGTCTCGCCTAAATAACAACTGTGGCTTATTCCATCACCCAGATGGTTTCTTTCTCAAGATCTAATTCAAACACGCCCTGCACCTTCCTCATCAATATAGTTCCAAAGGAAATGTGAGAATGGAATAAATGGCACCCTCCTTTTGCAAAAAAAAAGCCCAGCCAACTCACCTAAAGTCAGTGTTAATGATAGTCATTGCAATCAAATAAGGACTCACTCTTATTCCTCTTGCACAAACATGGGGCAAAAGTTTGTTCTTGTGTATTTATAAGGATGCTCAGAGCAGAATTGTGTCGATGGCACGCTCTGGCTTCTCAACTCTTGATCAAAACTTGCTGCCTACAACATGCCACCTCTCCAGCAATTCATCTTTTCATGGAGCTTTTATTCATCTTGAGTAGTGTCTTCCATTCATACCATTCTTTGATTGAAACACTGACAGATGTATGTGACACTGACAGGAGAAAAGCTTTGTCTGTACTCCAGTGCATGTCTTCTCACAGAAACTCCATTTTAAGCCAGTTTCAGAAATCATTATGCATGGTCAAAGTTTTTTCCTTGTTAAGTTTGCTAATAGTTATTCAAGAGAAGTCTCCCACTATATCCTACCCAGTCCTTGAGGTAAAGGACTCAAGAGATGAACCAATGCATCCATCCTGTGGGGCTCACAGATTCCACTCACAGAATCCTGGAACCATCTTCAAAAGTCCTGGTATGCAGAACACAACCAGAAATCACACCTATCTAACAAAAGTCACTCAGTTCTTCATTAAAATGATTGAATTATTAAGAGCCAGAACAGATGTAAAATACTGATGCTAATGGGAGTTAACTTTTACTCCTTCCTGAGAAAAAAAGTACTTTCTTAAATCTCCAGAAAGACACTCGATGCCAAAATAAGATAAAGACAGGCACAGAAGATTGAATCACTTCTTTGGTCATTTAATATCAGTGAGAATTCTCCAGCCTGAGTGTGTTGCATTTATTTTCTTCTGTTATGTAGAAAAAAAGAAAATAACCACAGTGGTCACAGTAAAGGTAAAGGGATGACCTGAAGTACAACTCCAGGTGCAGAGAGGGGACGTGGTAAGCCTGGTCTTGCCACACATATCTTTACTGCATTTTTCAATAAGATGAAACAGCCATTGAAGTTTCATTCCCAACACAGGATATCACATTACTTTACAACAACAGAGGTTCTTACCTACATGTTCTTTCAAAGAATAGATCACGTTATCATCCCACAAATCAGCCAAATTCCTGTTATATGCACTAATGCAATAGGGAAATGCTGAAGGCTGAACCTGTTATGAAGCTTTCCCACTCCATATATTTTTATCAAGCAAATCCAGGGGGTTTAGGGGTTGGCAGGTGGGAAAAAAATATCATCTCTAAATGCAGCTCCCATATACCCTGCAGTCAGGCTGTGAGCAAAAATAAATAAGTACTTATCTTCAGTGAACCCCAGAGGCAAAGAATTGGTCTGGTATTGACAGACTTCACTTATCAAATGCAGGCTATTCTTGAGTTCTGTATTTCTTTCTGACAGCTGCCCATCCTGCTTTATTTTTAGGCTTCCAAGTCTTCAGGCTTCATGTTTGAGTCTCTGCACGGGTATTAGTGTATTTTACTCAAACAGCTCTTCTGGAGCCACTTGCTCAATAGAGATACAGGTTTTCCCTTCATGTGAAGCTCAGTTAGAATAGGACAGCACACTCATTTTCATCAGCTTATCTGAACAGGAGGAAATTGCTCTGGACAGACAATTTCTCTGTGTCAGCTTGCAATGTGATGTTCGAGCCACTGCCTTGGCTTTAGGCATCTGCCATCCACACCCCTCAGGTTAGCTGAGATGAACACCAAAGCCTCATTGTGCTGAAGAAAAAGAAATGTTCCCATTCAGGGTGCAGGCTGGCTTTTATTTGAGGAAGAGATGGAGAGCTAGTGTAGGAGAGTTGAATGTGCAGAAAGAGATAGAGCTTTCAGTGCCGAAGAGTTATTTTAAGCCTGGGTCTTTGTGTCTTGCATTGATCACTGGTCCAGAACCAGCACATGGGAGAAAAACGTTCTGAGAGTATTTCCAGTGGTCCTGCCAAGCATTTTCAGCCTCAGCATGCTGCAAAATAGTGGGCATTCACAGTTCTGTTACTCTGATCACCATCTTGTTCTTTTTACACATTGGATTTTACTGGATTTTAGCAGCTGCTACCTCACGCTGATTCCAAGTGAGAAACATCTTCCTTCCACCATCTGAAATCTAATACTTTCCTCCACTTTGCAAACGGCATACAGTATAAATTGCTAGATCTTGTGGGTTGTGAGAGATCAGCTGCTAATTTAAGGCTGCTTTTGAGGGATGAATAACATTACATGGAATAAATAGAAGGTGCAGAAGGTAATGCCTTCGGTGCCTGTTTATCTCATGGCGTGGTGAAATGTTTTTGCATGCAATAATGCAGCCAAATGGCATCTCTGAGAATTCATTTGCTATACCTTCACGCTTCATAAATAAGCAGTCTTTCTGAAGGGGATGAGTCTGTGTGATACTTAACATTGCTCTCAACACAATATTGCTGTGACAATTCTAAAGCATCATATATGCTGCCAGCTGCTCATTTGATTTTTAGTGCCTGAGAAGGGATTTTCCTCCACCTCCAAAACGATTCTTTTCCATATATTTTACTCTCTAACACAGTCATCTGCATTTTTTTGTTGACTCATTTATGGTACCTTCTCCATGAGACATATATTAAAATGGCAGGAAAAACATATCTCATCTGTACATAAGTACCATTAAGTACTTTTTCATGAATAGGCCATTTCATCTTTCATCGAGTGCTGAGTGGGTGAAAGGAAACATACACAGCTGCATCCTGAAAAGACAAACTCCGAATTTGTCATTAAAGTTTCTTGTAAACTCAAACAAAAATTAGTCAACAAAAACTATTCATTGATGCCAAATCACAACTGTGACTTGGTTTCAATACTTCAAAAAGCCTCCTGTGTTCCAGGCTTAGAAGTAACTTTTATGAATGTTCCACAACTTTGATTCTTTAGGCAACAACACAGCAGATAAATCTCAGCCCATTGAAGTAGCACTTGTTCCAAGGTGAAGTACAAAGTCCAAGTGCACATGCCCATAAAGGTCTAAGTAGTCTCAGTAAATTGCTAATTAGTCATCTCTGTAAGAATAACACAGTATCACCAGATAAAATTTCTGCATGTAACTACTGCCTACAGTTAATTAAGCAAAGCCTTTCTGATGGAATACATTAGATGTTCTCAGCATCTGAAGGAAGTGTTTGTTCTGCATAAGTCAAGCAACATTTACATACAAAGTCTCCTACCACCATTCGTAGCTGTTTCATTGAAGGCTTAGGCTCCATCACTCATCCAGATCACATGCTCTTTAACTACACAGAAGTGCAATACATTTTTAGTAACCACTTACAAGATACCATCATTCTGAAGACATTTCTGCATGGCTATACTCTGTTACTAGCAACCTATATATCTGTATAGTCAGAGCACGTACTTGCTGTGGAAGCTAACGCCATCTGATAATGGATTAAACACTCATTATTGTCCCCTCGTGGCTTTAGATCATCACAGCTACAGTGCAACATTTCTATCACAAACTTCAAAGAAGTTAAAATGCTGATTCCCACTATTACAAGAAAGGGAAGGTGTTGTATACTTTCACCAACATCTCCAAAAAAAGCCACCACAGCTCTTGCACAGTAACCTCTATCCCAGTAATCCTGCAAGTGCACAAAGACCACTTTTTATAAGAGCAATACCAAAAAAATGCACTCATGCTATGTATGGAACCCAGTAAGTAAACACTGTAATATCCAGAATGATAAAAACATAAGTCTGTTCCTCAGCCACCAAGTCCCTGACTCCCTTGACTGGACTGTGTACTCCTGCAGCTTTCACCCATGTTTGGCTCTGGTATATTTGTTTTCCACTTGGCCAAAGCACAACCACAAGTATCTTTTCGTGCCTTACTTTGCACTTAGCCAGACTGCAGATTGTAAACAAACAAGATAAAAACCTGAGAACTCTCTCTACTGAATTTCCATGAAAACAAAGCAGGGGGAGGGGGGAAAAAAACCAAACCCAAAAGAAACCCCAAACCAAAACCCCAACTCTGCACAACGATAAACGCATCAAGAAAAATTTGGCCAGTGCTCCCTCACACTCTGCCTCTTCTGCAACATTTGCTGCAACATGAAGGCAACATTTAGCCTAGCAAACGAGATGTTTTCCATTTGTGGCACACAGGCAATCTGAGGCAAGCTGTCTAAGAGCTTTTTTTTCCCAATGGAGATGTTAATTATTTAACTTCTGTTGTAGGGAGACTGTCTGAAGCAAACCTTCCACTTTTCCTCTGCTTAAACTGCACAGGGCTCAAAAATCACCTTTTAAGGTGTTGCCTTGAGAAATCCCACCCTTGCTGGAGCTTCCAAGTGCCACACATGCCTAATTCACAGGATGCTTCCTACTGACCCCTGCCTGGACATCACTTGGGTGCTGTGCAAGGGATGCCTCGGGCCAGGATGCTCTCGCTTGCTCTGTGGGACAGATCATCTCCTGAGATGGCCCAGATGGACTCAATTTTAAGGAGAAAGGCCGAGCAACTGATCTCAAATGCTCTTCTCCAGTCACAAAGCTCTCATACTGGTGAAAAATCCCTGTGTCCCTGGGAGTAGCAGGGAATATCTCAGAAGTGAACAGCAGGAGGTAAAATGAAGTTGGATTTTTAACCAGCCATGCTTATTGATATCTAGATAAATAAATGAGGATGTGGAGTTGCCTTTGGACTCAGCAGCTGAATTCAGATGGATGCTGGTTCTGGAGCTTGTGTTCCACTTGAAAGAAACCACTTACTGAGGCAATTCACAGAAGAAAGCTCAAATGAAATAAACTCCATCAACTGCATTTCCCAGTCAGTTTTGCAATAACAGATGCATGACTGTTAATGATAATCTAGGAAACTTAGTTTCTAATGTAGAAAAATTGAGATAGAGCACTAACATTATAAAACTCTGCAGAGAAATAGAAGCATCTCCAGAATATGCCCCACCAAATGCTTTTCAAAGACCCATAAACCCAGTAGAATTAACATATCTAACCATAAACCAGCAAAAATACCTTTGAAATGCATTTCTGCCTCTGAAATGTCTTTATTGCCAATAGTGTTTACCTTGAGTCAAAGACAAGAATCTTTGATATCATTAGTGCACTAACTTGGTTTAGACTGTTAATGCATTCAGAGTTTTCAGACATGCAGGAGACCGAGATGGCATCGAGAGCATACAGATGCATTTGGAGGGAAATATGTTTAATGTGAAATACACTACAAAGCCTTGAATGCATGTCTGCAGTGTGAACTACACTGAAATAAAAGCTTACTAGGGTGTCAGAGCTGAAAGAGATGGTTTCCAAGCACTACAAATACTACAATATAAATAATATCACCAAGGAAAAGCCCTTAAACCCTATCAAATAAGTGGCAACATGAGGAAAGCAGTGCTCATTCTCAAATGTGAGACCCAGCCACTACAAAACAATGATAAATTAAGTATGCACTTTATATGTAGATAATGGTATGGAAATATATTGTATGTGTCAGCAGAAGAGCTGAGTCCAGCTGATGCATTAAACTGCAGCCCCAGAGACAATGGCTCTTTCAGTGCCTGAGATCCAGAAAAACATGAAAAAATGGGTCTAAATGGAGCTGTTTTATCAATAATGCTATTGAGCTACATGAAAAGGAGCTGTATGGTTTTAGAAATGAGGCAATGTAGAAGCTGGCTGGTGCTCAGTTTCCTTTAACGCTTACCACCTTCGAGAACAGTGTTAACAAAACACGGCATTTGCTGCAAAAAGCCATGTCAATCATTGTCTTCTACAAAAGATCACTCCACACCCACACCTAAAGACAGTAACATGGAATAAAGTGACATGAAATGCCACATCTTCCATCAAAGCTTCAAGAAGGTGACTCAGTAGCTGGCAGAAATGGTTTTATACACTGCAACTCCTCCAACCTGTGTTATGTCCACTACAGCAGAGGTTCCAGAGGAGCAATGATGCCCCTATCCCACTGCTCTTGCATGTCCTGGCTTCAACAGAAATAGCTCCAGCACCAATTCAGCAGCCTTGTCACCCAGATGGGAGCCTCCATGAATCTGAGCAATCAGCTCAGCAGCCAAATCGGTTTTGGTTGGGTTTTTTTAACCATTAATTGCTGTGGTGCTCTTCCCATGAAAGCCCTCCACCCTTTGGCAACATAATTGTTCTATGAATTCAGCAGTCTGTCAAGAGGGAGTTGGCATCTCAACTGTGCCGATCCCCTTCTACATCTCCAAAGTGCTTCAGTAGAGCAGGTCCTGCCTGGCACAGCTAGCAAGGAGCTTTGAACCAGACAGAACCATCAACCATCAAGCTGCCCAGGCATCAGCTCTCCCAGGCCATGAAGGACAAACTCTTTCCAGTAGACAAAAATAAAACCTACTATGTGAATAACTGAGTTGGTGTTGCTGCTTTTATAGCAGTTACTTCAGCAGTACATGGAGAAATCAGGCATGCTGGAAAACCATTCATCCCAGGAGTGTGAGAGAAATGATGGTCTCACCATTGAGCATTCCATTTACTTTATTTTCTTGCATGTTTAAAACCTGAAAAATGCTTTCAGCATCTAAAACATTGATAAAGTGATTTCAGAAGTTCAGAATAATCTATAAACTCAGGAAATCTCACAGTTCTCCTCATTAAGTGAAAAAGAGAATTCTCTGCTGATGGAATAGCTCAGTTTCTTTGTTGCACAGCTCAGTGTTGTAAATTCTACATTGATACTAATAGCAAATCACAATAAAACCTTGCAATTACATCTTTTCCTTCCTTTACATGTAAGAAGTGATTCCTACTTTTCCTCCTAAAGGTTACTTGTACAGGGCTAGGTTACTGCAACAAAACTGATGTGCAACAGACAAAATGTATTGTTCAAACACAAACATTTAATTACAACATTTATCTTTTTTCATCAATCTTTTTATATAGAAGCTTCTGTCCAAACTGCAAAACTAAATGAGTAAAGGCAGTAGTTTCCTTGCAAACATTGATGCTGTAGCCAGCAGACTGGGAGGGATGCTAGAGTGCACTCGGATCTCTGAGTTTGGTTAACATCCATGTGCATTAGAGCCTTGGGACCTGGACATGGTTTTCTTGGAGTAGCTCCCAGTGGCAGATGTCAGAGTGCTTTTCAAAGGCACTTTTCCATTTGTGGATGACAAAATGACAGAATACTGACGTGCATTACCTACACTACCATATGGCATCAAATAGGAGAAGCGCAGGAAAAATCTCCATCTCCCATCATCCCGAATCCTGTTACATGGGGACTGAAGGACTGTGAACAAAATTCAGCTATGTGTTGTACAAGACAGAAAGTCACCATCAATCCCTTTCAAAATAAACCATCAAAGGCACAGCATCGCATCTGAATTTTCCTCAGTAACTGTATTAAACAGGGTGAATTTCAGTCTATCAATAAGCTCAAAAGACAGAGAATGTAATTTTTCCAACCTTCCCAAGCTGCAATCACACTTTCCATCCCAGAGCCACACTGGGAGCCCATGGCATGATGGTGGCAGTGAGCACTTTTGGGGGCCAAGGCTGGCAGGTGGCATTTTCAGAAGCAATGGTGTAAGACCTGCAGTTAGGAAGTGAAACCCTCAGTCTCATAAACAACCCTTGGTTAAGACACTGAAGCCCTCATTAATCTCATTGCTTTCATCCTAGCTGCTAAAACACTAAATCACTGCATTCACAACACTATTTCTATAGTTAAAGAGTGCTTTGCTTGCCTCTTTGCTCAAGCCTAGAAGAAGAGGGAGGGGGAAACAAAAGTGTGTGTCACAAACATTGCCTGCAGTTAGTGAATGCCACGCTAGAGTACATTTGTCACCACAGATGAAAAATGAAGGCAGGTAGTCTTTCAAAACAGCAGCTCCTGAGCACCCAAAAGGAAAGAGAATTAGGAGAGCAGCTCCCAATTCCTTCACTCAGATTGATGGATTTGCATCCTCCAACCTGCGTGAGAGTGCAAATATCACTCCGTCCCAAAGTGAAATCTGAGGTAGAGGACACATTGAAAACCCTGTAATCATTCCCCTTCAGGAAAGCACTCTGTTGGAGTCTTTCTGCTTCAAGTCTGGAAAATTAAATTTCCCTTTTCTAATGGTGCTGCCTTCAAGCACAGACCAAAAAAGAAATGAGCACGAGGCTTATGTGACCCTGGAGCAAGAAGAGGGTCTGCACCTGCCAACTGAGCATCTCTGGTATTGGAAGGAAAGAAAACACTGTTGGACATCATGAATCCTCCTCTCGCTGTCACTGATGAGCAGTTAATTGCCTCATGTGGCTCACTGATAATGTTTGTGCTCATGGGGTTGGGAAAAACAGCCCTGTCTTGGATACCAACTGTTCCTTTTCCACTTCAGAGGTATAACTCCATCTATCTATGTTGACACTTTCCTTTGAAGCTTTTCAACCCCGAGGATGAATTGCATCATTCAGTAAGTAGGTGCCATTCTCTGATATTATAAGTGGTCCTTCCCCTGTCTACACGTGTTTCCACCTTGCTTTCAGTCTTGCATGACTTTAAGACTCATCTCACTGCTTTTAACTTGGCTGATGATGAATATACATTTAAGTCACTGGTTAATGTGTCTTTAATGATAGCACAGTTCATAATAATCAAATGGTCCTTTCCATAAAGTGTTCTTTCAGCCTTTGGAAAACCTAGTAAGACTGTTAATTATTTTCTTAAAGAACAAGATTCAAAATGTCACTGCTGACATTTAAGGCTCATCAAAAATGCAAGCCCACTTTACCTGTGAGAAACCAGTCTGTGCAATCTATTTTAAGATGAAAATGTGGATCAAGGAAGACAGTCATCACTTATGAACACAAACAGACACACAGCCACTTACAGCAAGTAGCTTTTTCTTCTCTTACCTTTCGTATACCAAGGGTGTATTTTCTCTCCAGCACAAAATAAGTGACACCTGGTGGCTACATGCTGGAATATACTGTGGCAACTCATTTCAATGCTCCTAACCAGTGTGATTTTGAAGTTTACAGCTTCTCAGCAAAGCTTCTTAGATGTTTTATTTATTTATTGTGACAGACACTTCTGAGGCTCCCAGGCACCACAATCCCTGTGCATAGTGACAACTCCTCATTAAAGTCTCATTGCTATATTCACATCAGAAAAAAACATGACTCCAGAAAAGAATTAGCAAGGCATAGTAAAACAGCACTAAGATCTAGCTGGGTAACACCAGTGAGAATCATACAGAGCACTGTATGTACTTGGCGCTGGTGAGGCTGCACCTCCAACACTGTGGCCAGTACAAGATACAAGCAGCAAACTGGTGAAGGGTCTGGAGAACAAATTTGATGGGGAGGGGCTGAGGGACCTAGGAGTGTTCAGCTTGGAGAAGAGGAGGCTGAGAGGAGACATGAGCACTCTGCAACTCCCTGACAGGAGATTGTAGCGAGGTGGGAGTCAGTCTCTTCCCTCCAGTAGTGAATGACAGGACAAGGGGAAATAGCCTCAAGTTGCTCCAGGGGAGGTTTACATTGGAGATGAACAACTTTTTCCCTGAAAGGGTTGTCAGACACTGGCACAGGCTGCCCAGAGAGGTGGGGGAGTCCCCAGCCCTGGAGCTATTTAAAAGACACATAGATGAGGTGCTGAGGGATATGGTTTAGTTCAGTGCTAGGCTTAGCAGTGTGAGGTGAGTGGTTGGACTTGATGATCTTAAAGGTCTTTTCCAACCATAATGATTCTATGATTCTAGAGCCAGGCTAGGTGAAAAGGCTGCAACAGAATTTTGCCAACGAAATCCTTTAAGTAATAAATACCCACTCAGGTTTCTCTGAATTGTTTTTAATTAGATTTTAATTAAACAAAAAGAAATAGCTGCAATTTTCATTCTGAGCTTAGCAGCATCCTGGTGACTTTTACAAAGGTGAAACAGCTTTTCCACTTTTAATACGTTATTGATCCTCAGCAATGGTCACATGTAATCCATTCAGGCCTTCTACACCTAAACCTACACTCCAGACACAAGGTAATTGCAAATTCCCTCCTAACTCCTAGAGCCCAGAAGTAAAGTTTTCTTTTACAAAGCTCTGAGTGTCTCTTGGATAACTAATAAATGTGCTGCCAGTCAACTCCAGTTACAATTACAAACTTGCTAGCACTGCAATTTCATGGCTTGTAACATCAATTTCTTCAGTAATAAGTACTCATGGAAAGAAAAAAAAAACTGTAAGCACTATCTAACATAAATCAGATGAAATATAAACAGACTCTAAATATTTATCAGCAGAGGAAGTTCAAAAATATCCCTGCAAAAAAAGAAGTGGATGGCAGACTAAATCCAGAGCCACTGAGTGTTCCTCGAAGGACGTGGCAGGAGGAACTTCATTTTCAGTTTGACACCACTAAATCAAATTAATTCCTTCCTCCTATTCAATTGCTCCTGAAAAATCCTTGATTCCAAAAGGATAAAGCTAAAAATGTCCCTAAAACCAATGCTAAAGCCTGGCCAAACACCTACCCAAACAATGCAGTGCTGCAGTTCTTTAAATAGTCACACTTCGGGGCTTTCCAGCACTTTTAAGGCCTAAATATCCTTAACAGGAATGTCCACCTGCACAGTCAGCCTCCCTTAGCACTGACACAGTCCCACATCTGCAGCATCTCACTGAAAGGGGACCCCTGGGATAGCACAACTGCTGATAGATTATTTCAAAGAGAAATCATCTTTCCTTTTCACTTACCCCATCCCCACCAGACATCACCTTAAGACTCCCTGGCTGAACTAAAGGGCACAGCCACCAAAAAGTACAACTGAATGACTTTAGCTCCAGTCACTCATTAAGAAGAAGAATTTCAGGATCCCATTTCCATGTATTTCTTTTCAAATCCTGGCATGCTGAAGTCAGCAGGAAGACATTTCATTGACTTTAATGAAGTCAGAGGTTCATCCTGAGAATTGCTGTTTGGAATGAACACAGCATCTCATTTGAAAGCCTCCTGTTTCTTCGTTGTTCAATACAACTTAATGATATTTGCTCTTTCAGAATCACTTGTTCTCTTTAAAATACACAAAGAAGGCTATTAAAATACCAAAACTTGTTGTGATGATGGTTGGAATATTCTTGTCTCAGTAACAGGCAAGTATTTGGAATGCACAAATATACATGATCATAAAGTTTCAGTTCATTTTCTAATACTGAAAAGCCTTGGAATCAAGGAACTGTAGCAGGCCAACAAGAATCCCTGTTGATATTTGCCTGCTTACATGTATTTTCACAGCACATTTTTAGTGCTTTTTTTATTCATTTATTATCCAATGTACTAGTACAGCAAGATAAAAAAAAGGAAGGAAAACTAGATTGATTGCTACACCCACTTAATGGGGGCCATTAAAAGCAAAAGCTATCAAAACTCAGCAGAAGCTTTTTATGCATTCCCCTGTACTACATCAAAATGAGTTACTGCAACGTTGTAGCCCTGATATCAAACAAGAACACTCCATTTTTAAAGCTCTACGAAGAAATAAACAGCAAGTGATTTGAAACCATCTAAGAAAGATATTTTACCCAATGAGTTACTGAAATCATTTGGGTTTTTTAATCAAAAATAAAAGGTGTGGGAGGGAAGATCTGAGCTAAAAGCTACTCACTGTCAAGTACTAGAGCAGACTGCTGCTTGGCTTTAGCAGCCTTACCACTGCAGGCACACACTTTGTCAAGCAGAGGTCTCTCAACTTCTCCAAAACAACTGGAAAACATTTTCAGTGCCCACAGTTTGCAGGAGCCAAATTCTGGTCCCCTTTTACATCAGTGAAAAAACAAGAGCTGAATTACTCTCAGTGTACCCTAACACAAGAGCAATCCATGTGGGATTTCCATGGGTACCAATATATCATAGAATCATAGAATGGTAGGGTTGGAAGGGACCTTTAGAGATCATCTTGTCCAACCCCCCTGCAGAAAATATGTCCCATTTTACTCTGCTGTGTGGTTTTCATTTTGCTGATCTCCTTAGCAATGTGCAAAAACCTTCTCTGAAGTTCCACACTTCAGCATTTAAAATAGCCTGACAAATTAATTTCTCCTCTTTCCCATAATGGGAGGAATGATCTCTAGGTCCCACTGTTCCCTTCTGTTCACCTCTCACATCTCAGCTCTTGTTCAAACTGTTTTAAAGCTGGTATAAATAGCTTTGCAAAGTAATTCTAACAGTAAATGTCAAGAGCGATAGTGGTTTCATTCTGATGTCTCCATACCTGTTTCTCAGGCAAGCTAATCCTCGACCTGAGACACTGTTTTCATAGCTCTATGATTTATGCCATTTTTCATCTAAATGATTTACCTTGTGAGTGGCTCTGATGAGGTGCTCAGGGTGTACAGCTGTAATACTCCACGCAGAGTGCTCAGGAACACGTCTCTGGCTTTGACACTGCACCTCCAGTCGTGATTTCTGATGGTAGCCCTTAATGGCCAGCAGTGGTTTCACCCAGTCTTTTAACCTGACCTTTACATTTGCAACAGATGCTATCATAACCCAGATATCACAGTGTAATCCCAGCAAGCCACAAAACAAGCAAAGACTCCCTCATCCTGAAGCACAGCCTCGCCGTGTGAATTCGTATTCCTCCAGGGTGCTGAACTGGTATCAGCTCTGCACGGGCTCAAAACCTGATGTGCACATGCAACCTGCTCCTTTTCCCCTTCAATTAAGCAGCATCCAAAATCTCTTCCAGAAATAGGCCCAGGAAGTTTCCTCAGGCTTCTTCACTCAAGTCAGAAGGACAGACTTTACAGTAGCAGTCCTGCAAATGCATTAACTGGTGGCTGAAGAAAGAGGAGGAGCACGACTGCTAGCCTGACATGGTCTAAAACAGATCTGTGAGAAGCTGAGCTTTCAGATTTGTCCCTTGAAAATCCTAGAAATTTCATATTCATTACCCAGTTAACTTAATTCACACTGACAATATCTGTTTAACGCTATTTATTTAATACCTAACACAACTCAGCCAGAAGACAGATTTCTCAACTCACAAGTTAACCAAAATCAAAGAAGCTGGAAAGGAATATTAGACAAGACATTTGATGCATTTGCAAACAGAGTGTTGTTTTTAAGACCCGTTAAAGAACTTTCAGGAGATGACACTACCCTGTGAAGAGCTGTCCCCACAGACAAGGCCATCTCATTACGTGATATATACTCCTAATAATCCATTAAATGATCCTTCTCCATCCCCTCCTTTTTCTAGCACTCAAACCTCCAGGCTGCACTAATCAAACAGAATCTTCTTCTTTGGATTAATCAATTCTGGTACTCATAAGCCATTATATCCTAGCTTAGGCAGACCAAGATAAACACTGGGCTCTTAAATTTTCTTCAAATCATGTGTAAAACCTTCCAAAATCCTGATTTATATGACTTTTTTTCCTGAGGTCTCTCCTATTTGTCATATCTCACTGCTAATTTGGTGCCAGCTCTAAAGCACTCCAATTAAGTGCTATTTTTTTCCCCCACACCACCCCAAGATCTGAACTTTTACTGCATATGCTCTTTCACTGTGAGAGTGGCAGAGCCCTGGCACAGGCTGCCCAGGGAGGATGTGGAGGCTCCTTCTCTGGAGGTTTTCAAAACATGCCTGGATGCATTCCTGTGTGACCTGATCTAGGTGGGACCTGCTTCAGCAGGGGGTTGGACTGGATGATCTCTAAAGGTCCCTTCCAACCCCTACCATTCTGGAATTCTATATAAGGACATGATCTCCCTCAATCATCTGGAAACATGCAGTTTTGCAAACTCACACCTAAGGTGTTTTCACAGAACTCTTCCAACACTGCCATCTACCAGGCTTCTTCAACCCCCTAAGTACATGTTGCAGGTGAACCTTAATTATTTTCCCTATGGATCTTACAGTTGTTCACATGCTTTTCTTTCCAAAGCAGTCTTCCCTCGTTTCCTCTGCACATCTTTGAACCTTTCCTTTTATCTTCAACTCTTTTTGTTTGAGCTCATGGTTCTCCCCAGTTAAAACTCGCTTGTAACACAATGACTTCCAGGGAGGAAACCTCCTTCCCTATATTCCATGCAATGCTGAGAATTTACCAGCTCTAACTTGAGCTTGGCAGATTTAAACCATTGCACCAATATATGCAAAAAGAAATTACTACAAAAGTCTTTTACAACCCTATCGGTTTTTCTAATTTTATGGTTCGATAGCAGGGTACATTCACCCACACTGAACATCAAGGGTTTTTTAACAGGAAAAATATCTCCTTATGAAACATTTTTTTCCCTCCTGGAAGGCGTGAAGCAAATGAAAAATGTCAGTCTTAGTATTTTGCTATTTAGGTACAGATCTGCACCTTGTACAGTGAGGAACGATCTATCTTAGATACAGAACTGGCATCAAACCCCACTCTCACTTAGAAAATGGTGTGCATATTTGATGAGTCCAAATGACTGCATGTTGAGTTTTAGAATGAAAAGTGGGTAGTGCCCAGTATAAAAAAAAGAATAAAGGCCCCTGTCACTTCCCTGCCTCTCCACCACCACATGTCTTCACAGGTCTGTGCTCATGTCAAAGGAAACCCATTACACAGAAGACAGGCAAGTGCCTTTCTCCCTCTCTAATGCTGAGGGAGCTTTAGCTGCATTCTGCAAACCAAGGGAGGATGGCCTGCTGCACCAGGAGCTCCAAAAAGGTTTCTGGACTTAGGTTAGCTTATGTATGCTACATTTCTGGCAAGTTCGTAAGGAAATCAGCAGTCCTGCCACTCAGCTTCAGCCAGTTCACGCTACTGTGGGAATCTTGAGAAGCTGGATCTGGGAATGAGAAGAGGGAGAGCAATGGGTTGGGGCTGGCAAGTCCATGACCTCTGGCATGCTCTCACAAGAGGACAGAGGTAGAGCTTTGGAACTGGGCCTGCCACAGACCACTCACTCCTCTTCACATTCACCATCACATTTGTTGAGCTCTCACCACCACCACAGCTGCCTTATCACTACACACGCTCCTGTGTGACCTGATCTAAGTGGACCTGCTTTAGCAGGAGGGTTGGACTAGATGGTCTCTAGAGGTTCCTTCCAACCTCTACCATTCTATGATTCTAAGATCAGCCACCAGTACCCAACTGGACATTATTTTTCTTTCTTCTCACGAGGTATCACAAACATCACTTGGTTCTCCCTTGTTCCAGAGGACACCACTCTCCTTAAAACTAATGCTCACAAGCCACAACCAAGAGCTACTGGAAACCAGGTGTAACACAAATTAATAAATACTCCATGGAAAAGCTACATTAACTGCTTGCCCCTCAAGTGCTGTTCAGGGGCATGTCAGGCACAGCTGTGTAATCAAAGGATTACAGTGCTCCCACTGCAACACGCTCCTGCTCTCCAGTAGCTTTCCTACCTCTCTCGCATGTAAAAACCAAATCAAGTAACCAGGACAGGACTGTAATCATGAATTTTAACCCAGTAAACACAAATGAAAAGGTCATAGGGACAAAGCACCAGTATAACTGTACAAGGTCCTTTCTGTTAGATCCATGGACGGCCTTACACATTTTTAAGGGAATGGGTCAACAATGCCACAGGTAATTATTTCATTTGAGTGAAACTGCAGTGTAAGTAGACAGACCAGTGTTATTTAGGCAGCTTTGAGATAAGAATTTGTAGCAGCTTACAGATCCCTTCCCCTCGTGTGAATAGCTGTATTTAGACTCTAAATCTGGCACTGCACTTCGTCAGTAAGATAAACAGGTCACTTCACTAAAACACATAAATAAATAAGAAATACTAATTTGTGGGGAAAAGCAGCGAGGGGAAAAAAAAGCTCTCTCATTAGAAATGGATCTTGTTTTGCCCCAGCACTTTGGATTCTTCCAGCTGTGCAGCACAACTCCAGCCAAGGAGAATGATGCGAATTCAGAGCTATCCCTCACTGTGCAAAGCATGAAGGAAAATAGGTGGGCTAAGGGAGAAAATGAAGCCTGAAGACAGCAATTAAGGAGCCCAGTTCAAACCACAGCACAGCTCCTCCAAGCTCTATAAGACACTGGATTCACATCACCCAAGTATCCGGAACAGCACTGAATTATTTAACAGCACATTTCTTTGGAGCTTGTGATTTTGGAACATGCAGCATTTTAGGATACACTAACTGTAAGAATAACTAAGAGTTAGGAGAGAGAGGGTGCATATTGGCACTTGTTGAAGTCATATCTTTCTTCACCTGAGTGATAGTTGAGTACTGAAAGAGAAGGAGTCGGATGTCCTGATTTCATTAATCAATACACCATTTAGGCAAGATCAGACTGCTGCTAGTAGCTTATCTCCAGAGAAAGTAAAGATAACACAACACTGAGTTAAAACTTCTCAAGATTTTGCTCCCATAAATACATGGGGAAGCACTCAGCATAGGAAAAGTAGTTAATAATAAGGATTCACTTCCTAGCCAGCAGAGGAATTTGGTAAGAAATCCCTGTTGGGGAGTGGAGGGATTGTAGTGTCATGATTATCAACACCTTATGAACTTCATTTTTAATACAGGCCAATACTTTGAGAGATACTTTAGCACTGAGACATGGTCCATCTTTAAAAACACATGCAGTAATGCTGAAATCATCCGGGCTACCAACAGAATCTTTGCCCACTGAAACTCCTGGTTCTCAGAGCTCCTGCCACAGGTTGCTTAAAAGAGTGTTAAAATATAAGCAATATCTTATTTGCATCTCTATGATGATGCCTACATAATCCTATCCTTGCTGATGCTGTCAGTGGATTCATAACTTCATCCTTCCACTTCAACCACATGAAATAATCCCAATAGGAGAGTTGGCTTCAGCCTTCTCATTTACACACTTTCCAGATACCTACTTTTAGTTTAGCAAAGGAGATAAAATCCATTACTGTCTTCTTTTGCATTAGTGGAATTAAATGTTTTGTCATGTAAATCTCCACTGTTTCATCACGTTCCTGCTACAAACCACCAAACAGAACACTCTGAATTTGAGATTAGTTCTCCTATCACAAGATCTGAACCATAAAACTATTTTGTTATTTAGCTCAGGGGAAAAAATACAGTAGTTTCACCATTAAATCTTCATACAAGCAGTTTCCTCTCTTCTGCATTCAAATTGATTTTCTTTCTTTTGGCATGTGAAGAGACAGATGAATCCTTTGACTCAATGCCCAAGAGTGAAATGGCACCAGCAGCGGCAGAGAAGCTCTCAGGGCAAGAGATGTGTGACAACGCTTTAATCAATGACAAGACAAAAAAAGCTTCAAGATAACTACTCCATTTATTGTTTATGAGTGTGTGTGTGTTTATCTGTATATAAAATGTCTATCAATGTATATAAACAGCATAGACATAAATATACACATATGGTTCATATATATGGTGCAGCCTCTCTTCCCTTTTTGCCAGAGATCAGTCTCCAGTCAGAACCAAGTGCTGTTCTGTGCAACTAGGCATTTGTTTACCCAAACAAGTGCATATGATTTTCCCTTCAAACCTTAAAAATATTTACCCTTCATGACCAGTTCCAGTGAACTCTCGAGTTTTCATCTGCTCAGCTGACTACTCTGCTTCTCTTTAATTGCAAAACACAAAGGGCACATGTTTGTTTTACAGGAGATGATGATTTCTGCTGTCTGGTTAGCAATTCAAGAAGTGAAACCATCCTTATGTCACACACAAGAAAAATCAATATGAAGAGAACTTTAGGCCATAGAGCCATATAACAAAATAACCCCAACCAAATCCATTTCCACATCTGGAAGTTTGAGAGCTGTTTAGATGTACCATCCCAGAAATAGGACTGTCTAGTCAACCTACAAGTCTAGCTGTGCCTGGGAAAGTCGATTCACTGCAGAGCACAGCTGTAGTATTACAATGAAGCAGCACGGGGAAAATAAATAACTAACTGCCCATACGACACCACCGAAGTTCAGCTGGGTGAATTGTTGCTTAACACACTCAAACCATAATAACCCGTCACTGAACCTTGACTGCATTCTCAGCAAAAGCATGCTGTGAAAGATATTTTTAACAGCCAACAGCTTGCATTTAAGAAATACCCCTCTTCGCCTAAAAATATGCATCAGTGAATGGCAACATCCAGCCACGGCTTCATTCTAGGTAGGATGCGCTGCCGGAATTAAAGGGATCTCTCCCCAGAAATAAAGAGCCGCTTTGCAAGTGTTTTCTCTCCCCAGCCCCGGGCACAGCAGAGCGATCAGCCCCGAGCCGTTCTCCGGCGGGCAGCAGGCATCTGCCCAGCGCCGGCAGCTCCGCGGGTAACAGCAAACTGCGTGATCTTTGTCACCATTCCGTCATCCCGGAGCACCGGGGAGCACCACAAGTGCCCCCCACACCCACCCACCCACCGCCCCCGAGTCCAAGCACCGGGGGATGCTGCCCCCGGAGCTGCCCAACCCGCACCCGCAGACCCGTCCCGCCGGGGGAGGGGGAACTCTCCCGAGCCCCCGTTTGATGAGGGGACAACCGCCAGGCTTTACCCCGGGGCAAGGCGGGGGGTGCAGCGGGAGGTGTTTCCGTACCTCCGGAGCCGCCTCTCCGGGGCTCCGCTCCGCCACGCCGAGCCGAGCGGTGCCCAACTTCCCGCAAAGTCCCGCCGCGGCCAAACTTGGGGCGCCGCAGCCCGGGGAACCCCCCGCTTCCCCCTTCCCATCCCCATCGCGGCCGCCGCACCTACCGCCGCCGGCTCCGCTCGGCTCTGCCCCGCGCCGCGCCGCTCCCGGGAGCCCTCCCGTCCGCGCCCGCCGCCTCCGCCGGCTCTGCCCTGCGGGGGGGCGGAGGAGGAGGAGGAGGAGGAGGAGGAAGGGAGAGGGAGGGAGCAGCCCCGCGCCGCTCCCCGGCCGCGCAGCGCAGCCCGGGAGGCGGAGTGCTGCCGCTTGGCTCGGCCCCGCCGGCTCCGCGGGGCGGGTGGTCCCCAGCGGTGCCCCGGCGGCGAGCGGGATGCTGCGGGAGTCAAGTCGAGCGTCGCCCCCGCGGCTCTCCGGTCCCGCCACTACTCGCTGCGGCTGGGCTTGCTCGAAAGCTTTTGGATGGAGATGGGCCTTTCCTGAACCCTCTGAAAGGAATTTGAGCCGTCCCAGTATAGGTTGAACCAGCATCCCAAACTGGGGGGGGACGGGACCCGACATCCAGAGGGCAACCCAAGGAGACACATGGCTCATATGTTGCCACGTCTCCTTTGCTTGAGCACATCGGGCTCTCATGCTGTGTATCTGTGTGCTGCCCTAGTCCAATTTGGAAATGGCAACAGCACAACCACTGCCTAAGAAGCTCCGGTCTTCTACTCCATAAAGGAATAGAAATGAGTAGATCCTCTCAACCAAGAGGATCCCACATCTATACACCTGTAGATGTACAGTCTGCTTATCAAGGCCCCCAGGTGATAAATGCACATACCATCTGTGATGCAGCATGGGAAGGTTTAATGCAACACTTGCAAAGATAAGGGCATCAGCTGTCATTGTGCTGCTGTGGCTGTTCACAGCTGGCCAAGGTTTGTGTGAGCACTCTGGAGGAGGAGGAAAGCTCTTCCTGTTTCCCTCCTAAGTCAACCCACTGTCGGGCTTACATCTGCATGTTTAATATTCAGCAACATCATTTCTAAGAGGCTGAGGTGGTGAAACATGAGCTAAATACAAAAGAACAGTGAACGCTGCGTTTTAGTATTTCCTTTTGTGATCAAGTCCATCTTTGGTTGGAACTTTCAGAAACATCTGAAGCCCATAGAAATCTGTAGGAATCTGTTTTCAAGTGAAACCATACGTAACTTAATAGCAAAATGCAAATCAGAAGCTTCCAAATTACACAGCTGTGATTGGGAGCCAGATGAAGGATTTCAAACGGCTGATTATACACCTGTTAAGATCATATATAAATAACTGAGTGACTTAAAATCACACATGTGCAAATTTCCTCCAGCAGAGTGTGTGTATATCTCTGTTCAGGTCACACATGATTCTCACCTACTTCTTGACCAAAAACAAAACCCCAGATAATAAAACACCTCAGTGAAACCTGTGATTTATAGAATATTCACACATGTTCAGTATTTCTGGTCTCAGTTACATATGTTGCCCTACAAGGCCTTTTTAGGCCTCCTGGGATGCTCTGAAGAGCAATTATTCTTAGCCATATTCCTGTATAATTATACTCCCTTCCTTTTTATGCATTTAAAGAAAAACTCAAGAAGCTGTCATGAAAACAAGATCTTCACTCCCTGGGTAAATCTCTGTTCACCCTGTTCCCCACCAAGCATCAGCTAGAGGAAGTCTCTTGCTGGTGGTACTTACAGGTGGTAGCCCTAATTCCCAAGCACTCCATAAAGATCGTGGCTACCCATCTCACAGGCACTTAGGAACTATCTTCAACATCACCCAGTGAGATGAGAGGCAGACACAAAATTTTATGGCACAATAAATCGCTGTTCAGGAACCAGTTGTGTTGCCATAAACAGCGATAGTCAGAAGAAGAATGGTCAGAATAAAGAGTCCAATATAAAATCTAAACACTAAGGCAGGACTTGGCTTGTCATCAATTTGAGATGTTCAAACAGGGAGGAGATGAAAATATTTCGTGTAGACATTACAGTAAAACTGTAAATATGGTTTCTGCTGGTTGCCATGCTCACTCTGCAAGATCAAAAGGATCATCACTTCACTTTTAAAATAGGTTTGTACCTGTTTCTTACCTCTGAGCAGGTTTATCTGCTAAAAAAATAGGCAGGAGAGCTCTTTAGTCACGTTGAAAAGCAAGCACACAGGTAGGAGGTCAAGTGTGTGAATTTTACTGGTGATGTTTTAACACAGGGAAGTCCTTCCTTATTGCAGCTGGCTGTGGTTTGAGGGCAGAGGTCAGATACAGGGGTCTGGGTTTGACAGCAGCAGGACTGCATTTATAGCCAGATTTAACTGTGGGATAAACAAGTCAGAGCGTGTCCTCAGAGCACCGCTGTAATGGGATGCTAATCCGGGGAAATGGACTACTCTTCCTCCCCGTGCCTGGTACAGCATCAGAGTCTTTAGGTTATTCTCACAAAGAGAAGTTAGAAATGCAGATGTTTCTACTTTGTGCTTCCTCTCTCCCAAACTCAAAAACTGGACAAAGGAGTTCATCACCCACAAGCACCTGGGAGAATTTTGCTTCCCACTCCTGCTGCTTTTGGGGAGCCCTTTTCCCATGACCTCCCATCCAAAGCTTTTCTCAAGGGATGTTGCTGCAGGGTACCAGCACTAAGTGATACCCTTACATCAAACTGTAATCTCAAGAAACGGATGTGGGTTATGACAGGAAAGACAAAAACTTCCCCAAAACGTTTCTGCCCTCCTCCTGCCGTGAGCTTCGAGGAGCAAACGGATGTGCCTCCAAGAGAGCTGCCTGAATGAGCAGGTTGAGGATTCCCCCTTTGCCCAGAAAAGCAAAGGGTGACTGAAGCTGGAAGCAAATGATTTACTGTACTGGGTGGGGAACCTCTAAATTCAGCCGGGGAGTTTCCATGCAGTAAGCCTGAAAAGCCACAAGGTGATACATACGCTGTACTTAACAGTTCCAGGACTCAGGCTGCTGCTCTGAGCAGAGGCACAGCAAAGCCCAATTTTATGCAGACATTCAATGCTGATGAGTGCGTGGTTGTTTTCTAACGTGAGCTGGGGGTTAGGATGTGCAACCACAGCACCCCAACACCCATGGAGAGTATTTCAGCTCTTCTTCCAGCTCTCAGCTCTGAGCTGTGAGCTGGTGCTAGGAGAAAATTGCAGGGAGATTAAGTATTCTTTGTTGTCTGTTCTCCCATTAAAGTACTGGTATAATTCTCACTGGAAAGAATGCAATGTGTACACTTTAAAGAAATGCATTGTTACTTTTATTTTCCCCATGGTATCCTGGCAACAGGCACATTCCTAAAATACAGATCACTAATTTCATATCTTATACATCCTTCGGCTCTCGGTAAAGGGTATATCAACCTGCAAATTCTCACAGCACTTTTTTGCTGTTTTCCCACTTTGGATTGGCAATTGTTCTTCTTGGCATGCACATCCCTAGAGTGCACCTGGGAGATCTTGCTCAGTCTTTCATCGAAGACGATGTTTTGGGGTTTTATCCCAGAACAGGGGAAAAAATGAGTATTGAAACGTGAGTAGATAAATGTGGCAGAATCTGCTGTCTCACAAATGGTCTGTGAGATTTTAATGGTGTATGTCGAGATCCAGCTTCCTCCTGCCTTCCTTTTATCTCAAGTTGTATGTCCTTCAGCACCCAAAGGAATTCCTTTTAATTTGTGATATTTATGCCCTCCAAGTACTTGTGGAAGGGTATCGTTTCCCTCTTAGTCATCGTTTAGCCAAGTGATACATATTAAGTTCCTTTAATCGTCATTCATAACTCTCTCTCCAGACCCTGAATCATTTTTATTGCTCTTCTATGAATTCCCTCTGATTCGCCTGCATCTCCCTCACAGTGAGGTACCCAGAATTTAATGCCTTATTTTAGGTGTGATCTCCCTCCAGCAATACAAAAGATGTTACCTCCTGCTACTTTTATCTACCACTGATCTAACAATATGCTGGAGTCATGAAGTAGATGGGAATCAATTAAAATAGGTTTTAAATTGTTCAGTGCTCAGAATTACCATCATGCTTTTGTGTTACTGCAAGCACAGAGGAGGCTGGAAGCTGGTTGAAACCTGCTGCTTTTGGAAATACATGTGTGTCACTCCTAGGGCAGGCAAAGCTTTTAAGCCTGCTGCATGCACAGCTCTGTGATTCTCTAAAGGAACACGAACAGGGAGTTACAATGTAGAAGACAAATGGAGAGGGGTTCAAATTGGCACCAGAAATAGCTCACACGTGCTGATGGCCTCAGGGTTTCACGCTGCTCCTCCTATAACTCTTAGATATGTGACACCAACCAAGGGCTCATCACAGCAGTGGTAAAACTGGGTGAGCCAGCATCCGAGGAGCTTGACATTAGGTTGCTTCAGGCTCTTAGTTAAATTGTTTAATACAAAAAAAAAAGCCTGTAGAGCTCCATAGCACATCATGAGCTTTGTTTAAAGAAGAGCTTGAAATGTCTAAGGAGCAGACTACGTGGCGTAAGATGCTCTAAGACCTCTCTGCTGAAATGGTCAACTCTGCTCCTGGCTTCTCCTTTCCCATGTGATCAACCCCGTTGTTCCCTATTGCTCTTGTGAATAAGGAGGGGGGAAAGTATTACTCCTGGAGGTGTTTAATTTCTCTTACAGAATAATCTGTTCTCCCCTGTGTCATATATTTAAACTGTCACTCTCCAGATCTATTATGTATGTTAATATATTTTGCCTCTGAGCCTTTGGAAGGGAATTGTAGGTCACTGGGCCACTTTGTGTGCACTCCACTGCCCAGAGTTTTTACTTTCCTGACATTTATTACACCTCCTCCAGCTCCTGATTTCAAAATGAAGCATTTAAAATTTGATCAGGGATGTGGTGTGGCCAGTGCTTGGATTACATGTGTGCTTTATTTCCTGAACCATTCCACCTACCTCAAGAAAAACCAGATCAACTGTCTTTTATAAGCTCTTTCCCCTTCATACTCTAGTCTTTCCTCTTTCCCATCTGTTGCTTCTCATTCATGACTAAATCTGAAGTTTCTTGCCTTCAGCAGGGGCTCCAGAGTTAAAAACAAACCAGATTGTGGCATGAAGCAAACATACAGAACACATGTGCTTGGATGTGTGTGCACATGTGAATCTTTCCTTCAGAATTATTTACATTCTGAGCAAACACTTCATATTGCTGGACAAAAGAACTAAAGAGACTGCTTCTTTTAGCCAAAATGTATACATATTTCAAGTACCAAGGTTGATTTGTTGGTGTTGAGTTAGTGGGATGGGTGCTCACTGTATAGACATCTGTTGCAATAGAAATTCATGCATGAAGAGCAAACCCTGTAGCTGCACAAGAGGGGATCCAAGGGGGAAATGGGCATCCCTCACATCAGATGAGGCATTGCCACCTGGCCAATATTAGGGCAGCAAGGGCCAACATCTGGAGCACAGCTATGAGATGCCACTCCACTACGCTTCTGCACACTCATTTTAGCCCAGGTGATACCTGACTCAGGGAACAGCATGGACAGCAACTCTTCCCATAGGTGTGACATCACCAATGAGGTCGATGCATGAGGTCAGCCTGCTTCTTAAATAAGAGTTTACTTGTGCAGAGATGGGCCCTGACCCTTCTCAGCTGTAAAGGGATGAATTTTGAAGCAAGCTTATGCTAGATTAGCCTTCATTTTAGAGACACACATAAAGTCATCCAACTTGCTAGACGTTAGATGAAAAGTATCATGATAGATCAACTGTCTTTACCTTCAAAGCTATGAAAATCATTGTGATAAAGATAAAGCACATACCTTCTTGCTGACATAATGATAAATGTTCTCTCCAAGTGTTATTCTTCCTGTTAATGTCAGAAAAGAAAAAGAATCTTCCTTTTTTTCTGCCTTTGAGGGGGGGGGTTTATCTAACTCAGGCTTCATTACAAAGTCATTTCAATTTGCAATCATTCTTCCAGTACACCTGCAACGATAGAACTGATAAAAACTTTCTTATATTGTCATTTTTAATGACTACCATAGTTGCAAGAGAACTTTGGCTTTAGGAAGAACACCAGAGATGGCAGAAAACAGAGGGATAAAATACAGCCTCCATTATACAAGCTGCAGAAATACCATGGGAGGGATGAAATTCATACACACAGCATCTATTCTTAATGCATATTGCTTTCTCATAAGTTTCTACTCACATGGTTAAAACACTGCCACACTGGAGCCTGTAAGGAATCTCTTGGTTTCTCCTTGTGCTGGTTACTTCCTAAAAGCTGAAACGTAACAGCAGAGCTTCTGCACACTGGTGATATCTTGCTGAATCAGGCAGTTTGGTGCAAAGCCAACTCCTGTGGTCTCACATGAGGAATGACTTTTGTTGAATAAATGTTGGCCATTTAATATACAGTGCTCATGACTCTCCATATATTCCAAGAGCACTTGGAGATATTGCAATACTGTCTCTGTATTTTTACAACCAAAATGTATTCCCTGAAGATTTATCCAGCTTTGCATTCTTTTTCTCATACATATTTCCAGGGGTTTTATGGGGAGGCAAAGAGGAAGCCTAACCACTGCAGGCAGCTCACTTAATTTAGCACAGTCCTGTCCTTTCCAGTTCACCCACCTGCAAAATGGGAATAATAATAAGCACTTAAAGGAGAGTATTCACAGGTCTGGTTTGAGACCTCGAACATTAGGCTCTCCAGAGAGAAATAGCTTCTAATTCACATGCTTTGAGTGGGCTTCTACCTTCTGGCAGTAAGGGATTCCAAGTTCTCAGCTCAAGCACCCCTACATCAGGCACTTACAGTTATACACACAAAGCCAGACATTCTGAGCATCCTCTTTCATATCTCACCCTGCAACCATTCTCATGCTCAGCTTTCCACTGGGAAGCAACATCTCATCAAGTCTGGGTTTTTTCCCCATGTGCAAAGTGGAATGGGGTGCAAGATGAAGACCATGCCTAACCCTAGTGATCAGTGAGGGTGAAAGAATAAGCATTTCAACAATACTTTGCATGTATCAAGCTCAGGGAAAGTGCTGTTAATTACCAATATGGTCAGTCATCATTATTCATTAGTGATTAAACTACCAAGACTCAAGATCATTGCATTTCAGTCTCAGGACTGCAACTCTGTGATATTGAGCAAGTCCCTTCGCTTCTCTTGTTCTCATTTTTCCCGTCATTAGGGTATCTGCCTCATTCTTGAGTGTGATGGGAACCTTAATTAGACTTGAAAAGAGCTTTGGGAACTTCTGGTGAAAAGTGAAATATTAATGGCAAGCAATAGTACCCAGCAGATGAGACGAGCAACAGCCTCATCCCTATTCAAAGAGCTCGGACTGGTGCCACAGAGCCCTTCAATGGCTTGTGAATTCTACCCAGAAATACTGAGGACAAAGCAGCACACCAGGCCAATTCCCCTCAAAGTGAGAGCCAGGGACTTTAGATTTGGAAAACCCATCTCTCTACTGCTTTTCTTCTGGTTGCACAGGCAAACTGCCCATTGGTATACACGAATGGATATTTAGGCATCTAAATATCAGCTCCCAGACACAAAAAAACCCCAATTTGTGAGTGTGTTTCACGTAGAACATTCTGTGTTACACTGGCACAGAAACCAGCCTTCTCTTCAGTGCTGATTATATGAATTAGATCCTTAATATAAATGAGCTTCATGTCCCAGAAACTAATGTGCTTTGCTCGAGAACCAAGGCTTTCTGCGTTTCATCATCTTTTTTGTTTGTTAATTATTCTGCTTTCCTGGTGATGATGAGAAATGTTTATTTCCCTGGAGTCTTTCTGGATAGTAAAATTATCCTGTTAGTTGTGGGCAATTGATGCTGTATTAACTTGCCAAGGCTATATTGCCACCTTTAATCACACTGTTTGGAAACCTGACCACCTTCCTTCACACCTCTGGTTGCCACGATACCTTTTGGCCATCATTAATTTATTCAATTCACTTTTATGCTTAAGACAGTGGCTGCCAGCTTCTGGCTGCTTGAAAGCATAACAGCAAGGCAAAATGAATCAATGGCAGTGACACAAACGCTACTGAGAGGTCTTAGTCCGCATTTTAAGGACTGCTGTAAATCAGAGTGGTGGGCAGAGAGAGATAGCAATGCCAATGCAGACAGGTGAGTGTGCATGCTGGGATCTACATATTCCTGTAAAATGCATCTACACTTCATTTGTACCCAATGCTAGTAATACTGACATGATGTTGTGGGGGGGAAAAAAGCCTATACTGATAGTGAAGACCAGCTCTTGCATAGTTCCTTAAGCATTCTAGGGGTCATTGACTGAGCTAGCACAGGTTCCCAAGTCAGTACAACCCCATTTTGTTACTTACATCCACCACCCTCTTTGCATCACTCATCCAGAAACAGAGAAACTCATTATTGGAGGCTATCATGTACAATAAATCCTTCTTCATTTTGAATGTCATATCTTCTGTCACCAGGCTGATACGCTCCATCTCACAGCAAAATCCAGCTACTTTCCCCAAACTGCATAATCCTCAAGCATCTGAGATGAGTTACACATCCACACAAACATACTTTTTGTCAAGACATTTCTGCCCTTGTGAGACTGTATCTGGAATATTGTGTCCAGTTCTGGGCCCCTCAGTTCCAGAAGCACAGGGAGCTGCTGGAGAGGATTCAGTGCAGGGCCACCAAGATGATGAAGAGAGTAGAGCATCTCCCTTCTGATGAAAAGCTGAGGGAGCTGGGGCTCTATAGCTTGGAGAAGAAGAGACAGGGGTGACCTCATTCATGTTTACAAATATGTAAAGGGTGGGTGTCAGGAGGATGGAGCCAGGCTGTGCTCAGTGATGGCCAATGACAGGACAAGGGGCAATGGGTATAAGCTGGAACACAAGAGGTTCCAAAGAAATACAAGGAAGAATTTCTTCACTGTGAGGATGAGGGAGCACTGGAACAGGCTGCCCCAGATGGGTTGTTGAATCTTCTTCTCTGCAGACGTTCAAAACACGCCTGGATGAGTTCCTGTGTGACCTACTCTAGGTGATCCTGCTCTGGCAGGGGGGTTGCATGGATGAGCTTTCAAGGCCCCTTCCAACCCTTAAGATTCTGTGATTCAGTGATTCTGTAATGTAGCAGCAGCAAATGCAGATTCTCTCTGACTGTGACCACACTCTTCCCCTCACCAAAAGGCTTCACTCCAGAAAGTTACATTAATGCAACGTCAGGCTTGAGATCTGCCATCTGCTAAACCAGGGAACCTTCAGCTTAAATTCACTACCAGAACCAATGCTCTGCAGCTGCCATCTGTAGGGGTCTGTGGTGGGGTTTTTTTTACATTACTGTTTATTCTGTTAAATTCATGCCTTGGTGTGTAAAAATGTCCACCAACTCCCAGAGCAGTGAGCAATGTGACAGCAAAGGCAATAACTTTAAAGTTATCAGGTTTTGGAGACTTAAAAATCTCGAGGCTTAACCTCTCATGCTTAGTATTCAAAAGCTTGTAACACCCTTATTCCCTGTGACTGCACTTTCAGCAAATTGGCACACCTCTTGTGTTAAGAGTAACAACGTGCCTTATGTTTGAGAGCCCTTTGTTCAGAACTGGTTATTCTCTCCGTTGAAGAACAGACAAACGACTGGTTTCAATTGCTCCCATGGGAGTTTTTAGGTCATCACATGCTGGAGTAAAATAATGCAAAAAGCTTTGGTGCTCAGTTTCATGTGCTCCCAATCTCAGTTTCAGTCTAAATATGAGCAGAGGAGAATGCTTGGGAAATAGACAGGGAGGAAAAAATCCTTGTATCTGACGATTTACTTGGAGGTGACTAAAAAAGAAAACCATTGTCTTCTCCCTTCCCCCTCCTCCCCTCAGAAAAGTACCTCTCAAATAGAACTACAGGGCAGAAGGTAACAGGTAGGACAAAATTGAGAGAAATTATGGCTTTGGTAAACATTTATCAGATGCCTGATGGAACAAATTTAAGACTCTTGCTTCCTGCTCAAGATTTACAAATAAACGGTAAAAAGTAAGACTGGGTAATATTACACTAAAGCCAGATCAGGGGCTTTTGTGCCTTACTTCAGACATGATCCATGGAAAGCAACAGAACTCACAAGAATCCCCCTCCAAAATGTGTCCTAGTGCTAAATCCATCAGGTTGATTCCTTTGGTTTTAAAAAGGCAAAGTGACACAAGGTAAGAGGATACAGTCTTCTGCGTGGTTGACTTAAATGAGTTCTACAATACATTTTCTTCCACAAACTCTTCTTCTCTGGTGGGCTGCAACGTCAGGGTATTTGTCCACTTGTCCAGGATTCCCAGTGGTTCATACCAAGCAGCGAGACCGACCTCTGGAAGTGTTTGATGAGTCTCCCACAGTGATGGAGATGAAATGCAGAGATCATTCGTAGCCAGTGCAGTGTTTCTGGGCCATGCCAGGCCAACTGCCCTTGCCATGCACAGATGGGCTGGAGAAGTACAGGAGGTCTGATGTGGCTTGAGCTGCCTGAACTGAATGTGCACTCACAGATCACCCCCAGACAGGATGTCTGCATCTTCCTGGAAGCTCTCATCTCCCTGGGCGTGGGGCTGTTCTGGGACATGACCCCTGGCTTTGCTTCAGTTGAGGATGAGGGAACAAAAATAATGTGCTCACATGGTCAGCCTTGTCAAATCAGTGGTGAAGCTGGTCTGGCATGTCCTGGCTGCAGCTAAAGCTACGAGCTCAGCTGGTGTAAAACCATAGGGGAAAACAATTGAAAAGCAAAGCTGTTCAGATGAGAACATGCAGAACTGCCTAGAAAGGCTGCTGTAGCACTCTTGCTTTTTTTGATCCTTCTTCTCCTGGATCAAAAACAGAAATGTCAGTCTGACCCATATGCTGGAATCCATGCAGAACCCCAAAAGACCAATATACAAGGCTGGAAGACTAGTGCCCATATGGTGTCTTCATTCATTCATTGCAGTGCTGGTAGGCAGCAGAAATACCTCAGGGAAGAATGGGAGCTGAGAGGATATTTTTAATAAAACAGACTGCAGTAATCTATAATAGGAAATAATCATTGAGCCTGTTTCACAAATATCAGAGTGTCTATCTCATATACTTTCCCTGGCAGAGGAAACACAGAAGAGAAAGCTTTCTGGTACTACAAAACACTGAGAAAATTTCCCAGTGGCCGGTGTTCTGCTGTATCAAGGTCACTGGTAACGTTATTAATATTAATGTTCACTTTCACTCCTGCAAAGTCATTAATGTGATAAGAGTGTTACGATCTTTATAACAATAAGTATTTATTAAAAGCATGTACAGTGAAAATTGGCAATATCATGCAGCATTGCAAAGTGGAATGGAATGAATCCCTTAGAAAGAATAACCAAGATTTCTTCCCTTTTAATTCCTCCCGACAACCTCCCGGTATTAAAGAAAGCAAGATAACAATGCAGGCTTGAAGTCACTTATCAGAATTTGCAAGTGTTCTGGCTGTTTATCCTCAGTGAGAGCTGGAGAGATCTATTTCTAGAAAATTATTATTGCCTGCCCTTTTAGCAAGATACTGTCTTGCTGGTTTTGTTTAATTAAACCGCTGCTGTCAATTACTACCTGCAAATAACATAAAACTATTGAATGGTGAACTCTGAAAGGCACCCAGCAGTCAGCAGAGCGTTGTGAACTCCCTCTGCACTCCCTGAACGTTTATTGAAGGTGGGAGATGAAATTCCCCATTTCTGCTCATTTCCCACCTCCTTCAAGGGAATAAGAAGGATGCCTAGTTGATGCGGCAGCGCTGGTTAAAACATCAGCGTTTCTATCTATCCCCACTCGCAATATTTGCTTTGTGTTTGTCAAGTCCTTCCTGTTGTCCTGGTGAGGGTTTCCTCCCAGGGCTGTTGCAGGATGCTGCCTGCTCTGCTCCACTCCCATGACTCCCACCCAGCCTCTGGAACACGGCCTTGGCCAAACCGGGCGCTCCTCTTCCTCTCGCTCCTGGCACGTCCTTCCAGTTCCAATTCTGTAATCAAGGCTTTAGTCCTGCTTCTTCTTTATTTCACTGTTTTTCCAGGAGAAGTGGTTAGCTTTATGCTCAGCTGTTTACCCAGGCTTTAGGGCCAACACTAAAGGTAGAGCGATCCCAGAGCAAAGGAAAACAAAGAGCCGTCCTTTCCGCCCGTACTCTGTGTTCCCTGCAGCTCGGCTGGAGACTTCCTCAGGCAACAAGAAGTCTCACTGCTGGGCTGCAGCTGAGCCTGGCAAGTGTTGTTGTGTGAAAAAATGACAATCTATTTTTTCCTTTGCAACTGGTCACCAGCTGAATAACGGCTCCTGGTCCTTTCTGCTGTGGGAGAGCTGAAAAGGTGACCTCTGAGAAACTTTCAGGGCCAACAACCTCTAATACTCACTGCCAGAGCAGTCTGTAGTTGAGGACTGCAGCTTGGTTATTAGCTACTCCAAAAGTCCTCTTCCTTACTCAGAATCTCCCCTTTTTCATGCCAATGCTAACCCCCTAAAAAGTGCAAAGACAAATGTCAGAGATATACAAGATCTGAGTTGAATTGGGTGCAATCTCTGACCAAAGTAACTGAATTCTCAGGAAGATACAACCAGAGAAGTTCCACTACAAACCTTTTCCTTTTTTGTAGTGTAATTTTTCTGTAGGGAACCCTTTTCAGTGAAGTTGAAGACATTGTCCTCTTTCTGATGGACATCCATAAGGATTGTACCCCTTCAGCTTTGGATGTTGAGGCAAATTGACTCTATGTTCCATGATACATGGGGGCTGTACAGTTAAGAAAGCATGGACCTGGATTCCAAACTTTCTTTTTGAGCTGTACAGAGATATGAAACAGACTCACAGCAGTGTGAAATGTTAATTAGAATCAGTTTTCCTCCTCACTGGTTGGCCCAGCATAGTTCACAGATTTTATTTGTGGGTAGATTGCACCAGACTCCAATTATTTACTCGAATACCTGCTCATCCCATATGCTCATTCATATTTATATTCAGTAATTTTTGCAATGCTCTCATTATAGGGGGAAATCTAATGTCCCAACCTGCTCTTTTCCAGAGGTGTGTTATTACCCAGAGCCATTCCCATGTTCTCTGAGGGATGGCTGCTGTCCTGCAGCTCTGTTCACACCTCCTGAGACACCCCCTGCATAGCTGCTGGGCCTGCAGAAACTGCTGACATTTACCTTTTTAGCAAAGAGACACCCCATCCTGTGTCTTTCAGATCACAAAGGCCATTTTGCAAGGTGCCTGGCCTTGCAAAAACATATCAATCAAGTGTGGGCTCATGGAAGTTTCTGCACTCAGACTGCTGATGGTCCCCACCAGAGATGGGCCTCGGGTACCACATTTCACACCATCCTCCTCAGGTGCTGCCCTGTGCTTGCAGGGAAATACAGTGCCTGTGCTCACACTTCTGCTCTGGCAGATAAAGAGAAGGTCAGGTATCTTGGCCTATCCAGCCTGGTTAGGGTATCCAGCTGGGAGGAAAGGGACAGCAACACCCCTTAGGTTGTGTTTGAGATGGGATATGATGCCAGCACAGGGATGGGGTCAACTCAAGGGGAGGGATTCTGCCCTTTGAAATCATAACTTCCATCAGTTACAGCACCACTGTCAATAGCATTCTCAGCTGTACCCTGAAAACATTGCTCCCCTAAATACTTTCTAAGTGTGTTAACTTTCTAAAGTATGCAGCTTTTTCCTTTTTTCAGGTCCTATGCTTAATTTGTATTGGAGATGTGTCTTTAAATAAGAACAACATGAATGTGATAAAACACAGAGGTGAAAGAGCCACAGCTAGAGCAATGCATTTCTTTTGTGTCCCAGATGCCTTCACTTTTTCCTTCCTACTTGAATTGTCTTCTCTCCATATTACAATTTCATCTTTGATCCATCCTGGCAGAATCAACAACCTTTTGTAAAAGTTCTTTTCAGCCTGAGCCCTTTTTATGGTAACAAGTAAAACTGCTGAAAGCAGATTTGGATTATATTTTAGTGTGATTAGACTGTTGATCTCCCAGCCCAGGAAAGGAAAAATAAGAGGAAATGAGTGTGGTTTTTAAATCTGACTGGGAGGAGGGGGTCAGCATGAAGCCAAGCACAGGTCACTACAGAGGGTGAATCTGCAGGGACTCCAGCCACTTCAGAAAATAAAGTTGCAGTATTTGTATGACAAAAAAATCAACTTCTTGAACTCGCTGGGGACCTGGTTTTCTCCAGGGAACATTTTCAGCCTTTTTAATTTACCCTACTCCCATCACTTACGTGCTGTGGAGAGGTGGCAATGCATTCTGGTTTGCAAGGGATCATTTCTAGCTCAAACACCTTCATTCCTACCTCTCACTCACCAAAACCCAGCTTTGATGCCACTCGTTTGACAAAGGGCTTTCCCCCAGGGAGTGTGGAGAAGAACTCACAGCAGATTCTTCTCTGAACTTCATTTTATTCTAGGGAACAAGGTCCTCATATTTCACTGCCATTTGCTCAGACCTCTTCTCATCTCCACTAAGTCTTGGCTCACCACAGTAATCATGGGGTGGGAATGGTCTGAAAGGAACCAGTAATGCCTGTCTGACAGTGTGCTGGGAACTTTTTCTTCCTTTTTCTGCTCTAAAGCATTCTTCCTTCCCCAGCCTGCCCTTAAGAATTTAATTAGTGGCTTAATTACCACCCTTGATACTCTGCCCTAGCCGACCTTTGCTGTCTCTTGTTCTCACTGTGCCTTTCCTTGTCAGTACAACTCTGTGCCACAGGTCTGCAAGGTCTGCACCATTTCCTCCATGCATCACAACATCACTGCACTCTACCCAATGGTGATTTTCACTCCGTGCTCCAACAAAATGGAACTGTGAAAGGACTGTAAATTTTCAACCTCGAGAGGCCCTTCATTAAGCAACAAATAACTCTCTGCACCTACTTGATATTATCCTCCTGCTAGCTGTTTGTCATGGGCCATGCCTTCCTCCCCACTCAGCCTGCTGTGTCAGCTCCACTCAGCTGGCAGAGCTGCTGCTTGCCAAGGAACTGAATGTTATGCTGTTTTCTGATCCTCTGACTTTAATAAAACACAAAGGCACTGCTTTTATCCTCGTGGAACTCGATTCAAAGCCTTGCGCTCCGTCCCCGCTGTTATCAGATGTCAGCGAGCGGTATTCCACAGGACCTGATCCCGATACTCTCCTGCAGGAATAGCTTTTTATGCCTCCAACACCACTGCTGCTGCTAATGGCATTTCCACACAAAGAGGTGCTGTCCAAAGTAATGAGCTACATTTAATGCATCGACACTCTGTTCCCGACCCTGTCCCACCAGGATGCCTGGCAGCCGGGATGCCTCCGTAGCAGCCCCATGTCTTGGGAACAGTTTGAGTTCCAACTCCTTTGCAAAGCCTACTTGCCCTTGGGGGCAAGTGCTATGGCAGCTCTCTGATAGGTGCATTATTAATTTTCAAGACACAGTGCATCTAAAAGCCGACCACCACCGTGGGAAGGATGTCATAAAACAAATATTCCTTTCCTGCTGAAATGCATTATTAAAGCCTCTACCCTATAAATCCCAAGTAGATAACACTCTCTGTGGCACCTTGTAAAATAAGCAATTCTCTGCTACCAAGGAAACAAATTCTTTTTCTCAATCCTATCTAAAATCCGCCAACACGGTGACAGACACAACATTGCATCTGAGTTTGTTTTTGACAGCCCCATACATTTCTAACTCTGTCAGCAAGAATAAATGTATGAAGCTTTTCACTTTACAGAGCTCTGGAGCAAAATGGACTTTCTGGGACCTGCTTCACCCTTGTCTATACCAGAACTTACGCTGTAATATTTCCCATCGTTTCCACCAGCGCTTCATTGCAAGGCTGAGGAAGAGTTTAAGTGCCAAGATCAAATCCAGGCCAAGCTGCCTTTTGATCAGAGGGAATGAGGATGGGATTAGAAAGATGGACATCTTAGATTCCCCAAAATATGCTTGTTCACCCACAGAACATGCTCACCATCTATCATACTCCCTCAGGCACTGCTGCCTCCTGTACTCACCAGCCCGTTCCTGCACAGGGCATAACGACACGAGGGCTTTAGATATCAGAAGCGTTTTCTTGGACAACTCTCTGAATGATGCTGTTAAGGCATTAGAAAAGCAAACTGCAGGACACAATCATGACCATGGCTATTGCAGCCCCTGTTAAGACAGACATGGAGCAGGACCTGGACACGTCCAGTTTTGCAGCAGCAGAGTGTTTGAGGTGACATATCGACTTTGACTACATTTCCTAGTTTCCTAATGAAAGTGTCAATATTTTGTTTCACTATGAGCTTCATGGTTTCTTTGGGTTTGGGGCTGGTTTTAACTATAGCACTACAATTCCGTCCCTTGGTGATAATCATATCAGCAAATGTTAATGTTTCATTCCAATTTGGAATGAGAAGAAATTAAGAAATTCTAGCATTTGTCTGCAAAATGAAACTGCTGTTTTCTAAATAGCTGTAATCAGCTACCAAGACACCTGAAAATTATGTCCTATTTTCATCTATTATGAGCCTATGCAGGTATATAAACGTGTTTCTCAGAGCGAGAGGTCTATGGGATCATTCATTTCAGAAAGCTATGTAATGTCTCTCTCTTGAATTCATTTCGAGAGCAATCAGGAGAGTTAACTTAGTAGCTCATTGTTATTTTTCTGTTCTTTGGTGCATAGACTGTATCTCCTGTGTATGGAGCAGCTGCCAGTGAAATATTCACTACCAACACACCTTACCAGGGGCTGTGTGTGACCACAGATTTTAAACACAGGCTTTTCCTTTTTCTTTTAAAGCTGAAGTTAAATTCAAGAAATCCTTATCTACATTACCATGTATTCAGGGATCAGCCTGAAGCCAAAACAAATTTGTTTCATATTATAGGTGAAAGTATCTTGTTCTCCAGCTCAGCAAAGACAGATCTCTCAGCGTAAATCCCTCATATTAAAGCCCCTGTTACTTGCTACTGGTACAGAATTCCCAATAAGAAAACACACTTTCCTTTTCCTCCTCATTCCTAGAGATCATACAGGCTGCAGACTATGCAGTTAAAAGCTTTTCTATCTCAATATTCAAAAAGTAAAGCAGGCTTCTGGAGAGGTGAAAAGGGCTGGACTGGAACCACTCTGTGTAATTATATCGGGACACTGAGGCAAATTCACAGTCACCTCCAAGTGCATCTTGCCCATGGAGAGCAGAATAAATATTTCAGGTCTTCAGGGAGCTGTTGTACCCACTGAGAAGAGTAATACCAAGCAGCTTATCACATATCTATCCAAGGAGTCATGGGTCTGATAAGATATATGAAGGACTGCACTAACACAGAGATGACAAAGTCAGTGCTTAGTTAGAGCAAGACAGTAAAGTACGCCAGGTCACAGAACTGACCACTCTTCAGTGATGCTTTGCCTCTGATAAAACTTGTAACAAGCTATTTTCCTTGTGTCTGAGGAAGAAACCCAGGACCTGTGTCCATGAGAAAGGACTCACAGTGTCACTCGGTCCTGCCATCAAAACCAATTAAAATTCCTTCACAGGGAGATCAACTTTGGGTTGCTTTTTTTTCAGTGGGCTATTATAAATAATAGCAAGGGAAAACAAAGTTTTTAATTTGTGCAAATGCTTTGACAAAGTTGTGCTTCATCCTTGTATAAATATTGTTCCTGTAACACTGCCAAGGAATGGCTTTGAGTGTCTGCAGCCAAAAACACCCAGACCTGCTTCCATCTGAGTCCATGAGACCTACATATAATTCATGTTGTTGGCTGGCATTCCAGCTCTTTAGAAACTGCCTATGAGCACCTTCTGACTGGCAATTCAGATCTCTGCTCCCTGACTTCTGGGGTTGGCCATGGCAAGTTTTGTAAGGAAAAATACTTTTATTAGACAAACTGAAAAAGCTGGAGAGAAAGGGCAAGCTTTCAAATGAGCAGTTCTTTTCTGAACCCTTGCATTTGCGTGCCTGGGTGCTTATCTGTTCTTTTACAGTAATCCAATTAAAGATAAACTCTCTCCCCCTAAAAGCCATTGCCTCGCTTAAACCCTAGGCTGACATGGCTAAAACACAGTGGGTAACTACAGAGATGAAAACAGAGACAAGGAGAAGGGAAACTGTTTAAATAAAGATGGATGGCTTTATGCAGTATTAACAAAAACATAAAATCTCTATGGCACAATCTGTCTGTATTCCTCCTTTCAGACTCTCCAGTTGGTTGCAGCCAACATTCAAATGGAGAAGGGAGAGAAACTCCAGGCAAAATCCAGTTGGAGGTGGTGTCTGCACAATGTGTCTTGGCTCTAAAGTTTCTGTTGAGTCTGTAGCTCACATATCGTATCTCATAGAATCACAGAATGGTGGGGTTGGAAGGGACCTTTAGAGATCATCCAGTCCAACCCCCCTGCAGAAGCAGGGTCATCTAGATCAGGTTGCATAGGAACATGTCCATGTGGGTCTTGAAGACCTCCAAGGAAGGAGCCTCCACAACCCCTCTGGGCAGCCTGGGCCAGGGCTCCCTCACTCAAACACTGAAAGAGTTTTTTCTTATGTTTAAGTGGAACTTTTTGTGTTCCAGCTTCATCTCATCACCCCTTGTCCTGTTGCTGGCTACTATAGAAAAAAGGGATGTCCCAGCCTCCTGACACCCACCCTTTAGATATTTGTAAATGTTAATAAGATCCCCCCTCAGTCTCCTCTTCTCCCGACTAAACAGCCCCAGTTCCCGCAGCCTTTCCTTGTATGACAGATGCTCCAGTCCCCTGATCATCTTGGTGGCCCTGCACTGGACTCTCTCCAGCAGTTCCCTGTCCCTCTTGAGCTGAGGAGCCCAGAACTGGACACAGGACTCCAGATGAGGCCTCACCAGGACAGAGTAAAGAGGGAGAAGAACCTCCCTTGACCTGCTGCCCACACTCTTCTTGATGCATCCCAGGTTGCCATTGGCTTCTTGGCTCATATTTAGCTTATTATCAATCAGCACTCTCAGGTCTCTCTCTGCAGAGCTGCTCTCCAGCAGTTCAACCCCCAGCCTGTGTTGGTGCATGGGCTTGTTCCTTCCCAGTTGCAGGACTCTGCACTTGTCCTTGTTGAACCTCATGAGGGTTTGATAGCAAACCCTGTTAGGCACAAGACTTTTCCCAGTGCCTTGGGAACTCCAGGGTTCAATTAACTTTCTCAAAAAGTGATGTGAGAATAAGCAGAAATTACATGGCTTTGAAAAGCACAGGCTGAAGCTTGAAAACCTGCAGGCATTTTATCATTCTGCCATTTCATAAGCCATGAGCTTGCAGATTCAGGGCTAAAGTTACAGATAGAGATGAATTTGAAAATTCCATAGGACGAGCTTCTTCATTTTGATGAAGTGTCCAGACTAAATTTTTCATTCCAAGATGGTGCTTACTCACATTCCCCTCTAACATTCAGAATGCACATGTAGGGTAAACTGGTGAAGAACTACCTTCTATTCTCCTGAGCAGGAGAATTACCTCCTCTTATGCATAAACATGCTCTGGAGACACCTCCAGCAAAGCACAAAAAGCTGCTTCTCCTGAGCCTGCATGCCTTGAACCATTCTCCATCTCATCACTGCTTTACAAAGGATGGTTGCAGCAGATGGAGGCAAGTGGTTCATTATTCTTATAGATATCTGCAGATGATTTTGTGATTGTATAACCAAGACTTGTAGTGCCAAGGAAGGTAAACGAGGGGAGCAATGTCTGCCAAGGAATCTTTTGCTGTTCTGTTATAAACAATGCTTTTAGCATATCTGTTAAACAAGTCAATGGGCATTTCAATGAGCAGAGATGGCATTATAACACCTTCCTACTAGAAAAGACTATGGGCACATGACAACGTGGAGGGTTTTTTTCCCCCAAATCTCTTTTGTTGGCCAGGCACAGGAAAAAAAATCTAGTTATGGTTCAGTGTAACACAAAATGTAAAACTCCCAAGTTATTTACAAATGCTGGTAATCAGAACTGCAATAGGCAAAGAGAGAGAGAGGAGAGATCTGTTTAGGATGGAATCCAAATGAAATCTGAACTTAAAATAGAAATTCTTATAGTAAAAGACAAGTTAGGATGGTTAAACTGCCCAATTATTTCTTTGTTTTCATTCACAGCCTGATCTCAGTCATGAATGCTCTGATATTCCAAAGAATAACTTCCCAGATGCCAGGAAGATAAAAGATTTCATTACTAGTGTCCTTTCACTCATTTTCCATAGTTATGTTTTGCAGAAGCAGGAGGGACACACAGGTCTCCCTCTCACAACCACTTCCACGACTCATGTGTATAATTTTCTCATGTCAGCTGTAGTTCAGGGAAATGAGAGAACTCAAATTGTCAGTTAACTTTTCTCAGGTTAAAGCAAAGTGTAGGGAATGTCTTTTGCATGAATTACAAAGTACAAATCCATGTGCAACAAACTGAGTACTGTATACACACAAATGTAAAACCCAGAGTGAGATCTCAGTCGTCTGTCCAATCTCAGCATTTCTGTGGCCCATCAGTGGCGTTATTATTTAGACTTGGCCCTCATCATCCTCTCTGGACACCCTCCTCGATCACTGACAAGTAATGATCAACACTTGTAGACTGAGATGAAACCAAATGCAGAAGTTTCACCCAGAGAAGCGTGTTCTGGCACTGGAGACAACCCGATCGGCTGTGAGACGTGGCCCCTCTGATTATGCTTTACTTTTCAAAGCTTTGTTTATGAGTGCAAGACCTCCTTCCTCTGCAAGGCCTCCAACACTGTCTTAGTAGTTCTGTCCACCCAAATGGTTCAAGATACTAATACACATTCTACACATCTCACTGACACCAAAAGCTTTTGCTAGGGAAACGTAGCGTAATTGTAGTGAGGGAGCTATGCTGACAAGCTTCAAGTCTGAGCAAGGCCTTAGCTTCAAGTTATCCACAGACATAACTATGGCTGACCAATTGAAATGGTTAAATCATTCTGGTTTTTAAGGTCAGGAAAGGGTGAAACAGTTGCAGGAAAGCATATTTTACATAATGCTGCTCTCAGCCCTGAACCCAAAACACTGAGAATAGCCTGAAGGAGATCAGTACCTTTCATCCAGTTCCAAGAGAGTCTGGAAACACTCACATTTAAATTTGTTAACCAGCCTTTAACCTTTTCTCCCTTTTCTTTCCATCTACTGTGGTCTCCTCACGTGCTCCTCCTTCCCATTTGTTAGTTTATTTTCTTTTAGTAAAAGATGGGAGACTGCTGTGATAACTTTCCCCAGCCTCAGCCTCCTTATGATGGGGTTGCCACAGGCAGGAGCACATCGCTGGGAGCTGCCACAATTATTCTTCTTGTTGACACGGTGCCCTGCTAGATGATTTCTCAATAGGGATGAAATCCTCTCGTGTCACGCTTGTTGCCTGTACCTGCTGCCTCATGAGCAGCACCTTGACTTTGCCTCCTCTTCCCTAGTGCAGCCTGGCTAACCAGTCCTCAAACAAGGGAACACAAACCCCACAAAACTGTGCACTGTGGTCTTTCCAATGTCACTTTGGCTGTGCATCTCACACACCTGGCCAGTACCTTCTTTAACCTGTCCCCTTCAGGTTTGCCCATCTCTCTGCAATCTGTTGAAATATTTTCCCCTCTCTCTTGCTTTGCAGCATCACAACAAGGGGGAGCTGGACAATTTTACAGCCTAAAAGATTCTGTCCCCTGCAGGGCTGCTCAGTTAATAGGGAAATCTCACTCAAGTGGGGGAATCTCTACAAAATAAAGGGGTATCTACCACATCTGTGGGTCCCACAGGTAGCTAGGGAGAGTGGAAAGTGATTGTTTCAGTGCTTTCCAAGTGAAAAAAGTGGTTTAGTATGAGCAATATGTTCTTGACATTTACATGGTATTTGCTGCCTCCAAATATTTAATAAAAAAGTGCTTAAACCTCTTAATGAACTCGTCATGTGCCAAGTGCCTTGGTTTACAACTAGAACACTTCAAGAAAATGAAGAGCAGAAATCCATCTTGTCCTTTCCATCGCTCCTGGTGAACGAGGAGTGTACAACAGCGGTGGAGAAACGGCTGGTCTGATACAACAGCTCTCTCCCTTTTGCCATCTCCTGCTACCACCCAAGTTGGTAACTGGTCTGAGCACATTAAAAAAGCTACAAAACACTACAGAAAATGGGAGAGAAATTGTTTGTCTTCATCAGATAAGTCTGCTTTTCCAAGCTAATAGAAGCACACAAATCATTACAAAGTAGCACAGTGTTTGAGTGCTGAGTTGTAACAGGGTGTACAAAAGGCACTTCGTTTTTGAGAGAGATGCCATCTCTTAACATAGCCCCTGCTCTTAGTTAACCAGCTTTTTAATCATGCTGATGTTGTTCCTCTTGTTAATGTGTTTTAATTCCACTCTTAATGTTTGTGCATAGCCAAGGACATTGCCCTCAAGAACTGTTTGCTGGGAAAGAGTGCAAGAAGTCAAGCTGACGAGGGGGGGTGGGGGGGAGAATGGTTTCCTTGTAGAATCAAGTAAACAATAATAATGTCACATACCATGTAATTACCATTGCACTCCTTGTCTCTGCAGGCTGGATTTGTTCAGCTTGTAGAAAAGCAGGAGAAAGAGGAGGGGAGGGGAGAAGAAGGAGAGGAGAAGGGCAGTAGCTGCTCTGACAACTGTTCATCTTCCCAGCCACTCAGTCATCACCCAACCTACCTCCCTCCAACCAGGTAGCAGAAATAAGAGGTCATCAGGTTCAGAGAGCTGTAGGGATGGACTTGGAGCAGGAATGGGAAATTCATCCTGATTTTGTCACCTCTCCCAGTGGAACCAATCCAAGGTGAATGGCTGTCAGGCCCCCAGGATAAATGCTCAGTGTGCAATGAGAAGCACCATGAGCCAAATGCACCTCCATCCTGCCAGACTGACATTCCTAGATCAGCTCTTGCTCGGAGAGCCAGCAGCCTGCTATTGCAAACTGGAGCAAGCAAGTGCTTTTAAAGAGGGTCAATGCCATTGCAACTGGTTTCAGCTGGGAGAAAAAGCAGCTTGTGACTTCCTCAAAGAGACTTTTGGAGGTTGCTCACAGGCCAGCCCAGGCTCTTTTGCAGAGTGCACACCGTGTGGAGGCCTACCTACAGTTAAAGACCTGCAGTTTCCTACATGTGTGTTCTTAAAAAGCCTGTGAGCATAATTGCAGTACACCATTTAAACAGCTTAATATGAGGCAGACATTCCTTTTCATAGAGAGATTGCTTTTAACAACGTGGTGTGTAGCAGAGTTTGCAGATAAGGCCAGAAGTGCACCTAATTATCTCTCTGCTGGCAGCTACTGTACTTAAACTTACATTTTCATGGCTGTACAACAGGCTTTCTGGTTTGTTTCCTCCCATTCCTCTTACAGCTCAATTTTCCATGCACCACGTTAAAAATTAAGGGTACAGCCCCAAGCCTGAGCTCTGACCATCCAATTAACTGCAGAGAATGTTGCAGATCTGAGTGTCATTTCCTTATGCCTTCCCTCTTCACTGCTTTGACACGTGTTGATAGCACTCTTTTGTTAGCTGAGGAGTATATTTAGCATCTGTTTGACAGGAATTCTTCTATTTTTGCCCAAACACGGGCTTTAGTGTCTGTAATGTGGCAAAGGGTATTCAGAAGGAGACTGAATGTAACTCCTGGCCATGCTGCAGCTCCCATTTCCACAGTGCTTGACTGTCTCCAAGACTTTCAGTGAGGCAGAATTATGGGGAACTATTTGATGCCTGAGAGGGTCAGGGGATTTTTGAGGCTGGAAAATGAGGTTAAAGAAACAAATTGTGGATCTCTAAAAACCTGAGCTGTTTTCCAGGGACCTTTTTAAGCTGATTTTCTGTTCTCTTTTGCTGCTGGTATGAAGTGTCACCCCATCTCAATTCAGGTGTCTGCAACCTCATGAGGAAATCATAACTTCATAGCACTGATCTGAGGTGCCTTTACAATGTAGGACCCAAAGATGGGGACCTACCTGTGGATTATGTTTAGGGAGAAAGAACCAAGGATAGATCTCAAGACCCATCTCAAGATAGGTATCCAGTTTACACAGCCACTAGAAAGATTGGAAAGATCTACTGGAAGTCACACTAGGGTGAGAGATTCTGGAACTTCTCTCTTTGTTGGAGAAGTCACTACTGGTCTTGACAGTAAAAAACAGAATTGGGAAGGTTTCTGCCATCACAGATATGCTGCAACTTCCTTTTAATCTTTTTTAGCATGGGAACCAGACAGAAAGAGAAAAGCAGCTGCCTAAATAAGGAACTGGCTTGGGAAGCAAGCATTTTATGAACAAACTGCTGTCTTGCAGGAAGAAGTCAAATCTAGGGGAAGGAGATACAGAGAAACTTAAAAGTCAGAGGTGAGGGATGTTAGCATGACTGAGAATGGAGCAGAAATCAACAGATCAGTGCCTGCAAGTAGCAAAAAGGAAACAGTGAGGTTTGGAGGAGAGGACACGGACAGAGGAACAAGGCTGCTCACATTTTGTGAGGCTCCTACTCTCCTGTTTGCCTGCTAGGTGGTGAGAACCAGAAGAACAAACTTCTTGATGTTGCTGCTTTCCAAACAGATGAACCCACCAGAGTCCCCAGCAGCTGCCTCTGCCCAAGCAGCACAGGAGTTTTGGTTGGGATTTACGTATTTTTCTGTCTCTCATGATAACATTCAGTGACAGATTATCCCCTGGGTGACCACACAACTTCTGGGATGATTCCTCTCTTGCCTGTGTCTTCCTGTGACATGACCAAATTGTCGTCATCACAGACACCAATTGCACAATCCAGCCCCTGGAAGAGCAATCTGTCTCCAGCTGGCTTACTCCTGTCACAAACGTGACCCATGGAAACTCACAGATCACACAGCTTGCACTGCCCTACTGACTCATGGCCTCTCTCCCACGTCTCCAATGAGCAACCCAAGCCACCAGCTATGTTTTGAGCAAGGGTTATGCTGGCACCTTCTCCAACAAGTGAAGACAACCTCAAGGTGGGATGTGGGAATCCTCCCAGCAGCTCCCTACCTGCATCAGCACCGAGCCCATGGGGGAATCACAGAATCATTACAGTTGGAAAAGACTTTTAAGGTCATTGAGTCTAACCACTCACCTCACACTGACAGGCCCATCACTAAACTAAAGCACATCCCTCAACATGTCATCTATGCATCTTTTGAACATCTCCAGGGATGGGGACTCCACCACCTCTCTGAGCTTAACACCACCTCTCCAATGCTTAACAACCCTCTTGGGGAAAAAGTTCTTCCTAATGTCCAATCTAAACCTCCTCTGGCACAACCTCAACCTATTTCCTTGTGTCCTATCAGTCATTACTGAGGAGAGGGAGAGGGGAGGAGAAGGGGGGAAGGCAGAAAAGCCCACAAGGCTTACAGTACTGCTGCTCTTCTGGTTTGCAACACATGCAGTGCCCCAGTGTACCAGATTTTGCCCTTAGTGAAGCCTTATGGTCACATTCAGGTCTTTTGCTACAGTACAGTGACTATCCCATGGCATCAAATGTTGGGAGAGTGAAAAATGGTCCTGATGATCCTGATGCCAGCTGTCCAACCTCTCTTGATGCTCAGGAGAGAGGAGCTGTCACAGCCCTTACACCTCTGCCAAAGAGGATGATCTTTCCAAAGTCAGCTGATGAGCATTTACCCAAGACTTTAGGTTTAGGCTTCCTTTGGAGTCAATAGGGAGAAAATGATGGCAGAAATGGCCCCATGGACTCAATGAGGAGCTTAGAGAGTGATATTAAATACACATAAACAAGTTTAGATCCTTGGAGTTAAATGAGATGCGTGTTGCTCTCACAGCATGCGCTTTGAGTGTCACCCATTGCGTTTGCTTCGTCCCCACCCACCAAAGTCTGAGAACACACAGTAAGGATTCATTTCTCCCCTGGAGTTCTGAATGTCAGAACTGCATCCTAGTAGTCATACTGATACTATTTCTACACAGCATTACAAAAAAGACAAAAAGTAAGTGAAGTCGTCTTATATTTCATGGAGAGATTTGGACATTCAGAAATTAGACTCGTCTGTGTCTGATGTGAGCCACATTTCACTGTGTTCTTCTGAATAACAGTAGATAAATAGACTATATTTTTCAGTAATCGAATTGTGAGTCATTTTCATCCAATTATTACTTGCCTGTAAGATCAGGGGAAAGCTAGAAAGCACATACATTTGTCTGAATAACCCTACTTGCATTTTGTGTGGATTCTGTTTTGGAAGCAGATGGTTGTGAGGACAAGTTTCAGCAAGTATTTTTAAATTCTATCATAAATACCATATAAATAAGACATACTCAATGCCTTTCTGTATTTTTGCAGGATCTTAATTCTGTTGTGGTCCAAACTAAAGGAAAACAGGAGTTTTGCATCTTCCTCTCATACTATAATTGGAGGCAGAAGCTATTTTAAAAGCAGCTTTTCCTTTTACTAATTCATTAAATACAAATTTTCTCTGGAAATATTTCTGTGTAAATAAGAAAATATGATATTCTACAGCTATGAGTCCAGTTCCCACTCCCAGGAAAGTAGTTTAACAGCTTCAACATCGGCCTGAGCTTCAAGTGGTCTGGATCTGCTTCTGTACCTACTTCTGTCATGCTATGCGAGCTTAGCTCAGTCAGTCTCTGAAAGCCAGGTATTCTCCTTGGAAAAAAGAAGATAATTCTCACAGGGAAGTTATGAGCTTTAACCAAGCAGGGTGAGTAGATATTAATTTGAAAAACAGCAAAGAAGCAACAATAAAGGAACAAATCCCACTCTTCAGACTCTGGCAAAATTCAGTATTGACCTCAATATCTAAGAAGTGCAGTGAGGAAACTCTCTGAGCAGAGAAATGCATAGGCAAGAGTGGACAATGTAGTTTCAGCATTAGAACATGCTGTTTTTTCAAGGATCTGAAGAGAGCATCATTTGCACATGTTTTTGGGGAGTTTTTTTTGCATATTTCTTTCCCACATTTTAAAGGCTCATTCACCAATATAAGTGAATGACTTGGTTCTACTTGCATGGTTTCATTCAGCTGTATTATGAAGAAAGAATTAGCATCCATCAGTCTTTTTCAGCTATCTTTGATCTGGGAGCTGCAACCATCTAGAGGTTGTTCCACCTGCATTCTGCTATGGCAGGAGCAATGCTCAGTCTTGGTAGGGATCTGGGGTTTTCATCATCACAGGGAAGACAAAAGCATGCAGAGAGAGTGAGATGGTGTAGGCTGACATCTCTGCATGGGATATTGCAGTGAACCATTGGATTTTGTTACCCTGGTCAATGATTCCAGATGGGAGGCGATTGATACAGTTCACAGATGTGGAGATTAGCTACATCAGTGCCTGGCTGCCCAGAGGATGGGTTCTGATACTGGTTGCCACAGGGTAGGACATTACTGGCTCTCCCAGTAGTCAGTTAGATAATATAGCAAAGATTTCTTACCATGGTAACCTCTTTCCTTTTGGCAGAGTTAAAGTCATTCCTCTTTCTGACCCATCCAGAGAGTTTCTCTTCATGACTACACATTTCCCATTAAATAATGGAAGTTATTGGATTACAGCACTGCAGTATCAAAGGTCACCCACAGAGCAGACTGAGTGACTCTGGTTTTGTTGTGTGCCCACATAAGGACTGAGAATCAGATAATCACCATGTGTGCTGGTTTTGTGCTGGTTTCTATTCCAGCAGTTTAAAGATATCTGTGTAGTTTAGAGCAATTCTAGTACTCTTGAGAAAGCACTTAAAGAAGCTTTATCTCCAAAGTACACCTAATATTTCCATGCATTTTTCCTTTGGGTCTGGAGTGTTCTGTGGCTGCAGAGGTTTTCTCAGAAAGTGAAAGGGGAAAGTAAATTTAACTTGACTGTTTCTTAGTTACCTGACCTTTAATATTCTGGGACATTGGGATTTTCCAATAGTCTAGAATCTTAATTAGGTTCTCTCATAATTGCCCTCTTTCTTTCTCAATCCTCCTTCAGTCTCTACAGCTGCTTCCTGACAACTGGAATCGAGGTCTACCAAAAGGAAAACCAAATCAGCCAGGATGCCTCGTGGTGTCATTGCTATTGTTATGCTAGTGAAGTATTGAAATGAAAAATACTCAAAATTCAGGCAAAAAAAACCCCAACCCTGCAAGTATTGTGACTTTCCCCATACATTCTCTTTCACATTCATTGATGAGCAGGGATGGCTTGTATACTTGTTGTTGTTATTATAGCAACAGATCAAAAGGACTGGGTTCTTTCATTTTTATCTTTGTGTTCAGTAATAGTTTACCATATATTCCAACAACCTTTCTGTTGTAGCCTGGACTTAAACTCTACAGAGAGTAAAACTCATTAATTTTTTACTTCACTGTGCCTTTTATCTCGCTGGTTTCCACGAGCTGTTTGTTCCTTTCTGAGACAGCATCCTTCTACGGAGCACATTTATTTACTTCTTACCTCCGAAATTAAACTCCAGTTCCAACTTTAGACAGTTTTATTTCATATGCTAAATTGTCACTATCAAAGGCAGGATCTCTGCTGAACAGGTTTGGAAACATCTGGCTCTTTTCTTTTGGCTTTTGAGTCTAATTATCTCAGTGCAGATTGTGATTGCTAAGTATGAAATTAAGCTGCCCAGCCTCAGCAGTCTTGGAGAGTTTGGGGTTTGGGTTTTTTCCCTCCCACTTTGTAACTATTTTCGCCACAGCCTTAAATCATGCTGAAATGGAAACAGTAAAAATATGTACCCAGAGAGCAGTCCACATGTGCTGGCACTTTGAAACACCACCACAGGAATTTCTTGCTGTGTATTACAAGAACCCAGCGATGGGAATCTCCTGCGGCTGTGGAAAATAGGGGCTGAGGTCTCTGCTGTAAAGATCCACCCTGTGCTAGACAGAGTATTTTTAATCTGCTGGTGGTCAGGGGGACTTGGAAAGCCCAGATCTGATTCCCTGCTCATTGTTTTTGAGTGTGTCGCTCAAGTTCAGTCTGTAAAGCAGCGGTTACAGACCTCACAAGAGAGATCTCAATCTGTCTGTGATTCGCTCCCTGTCCATAAAATGAGGGCAGGCAGCCATGTGGCACTGAGGCAGCACAGGTTAGAAGAATGATGGATAAAAAGTCAAAACAAACTTCTTTACAAAACTGAGGGGAGGATGATGTGGTCTCCAGTTTCATCTGCTGATGAAACCATCACTCCTGTCATCTTCGTTTGGGGAGTGTTGCTTCACTTTGGCTGTCTGTTTTGAGGACAGATGCTCTACTTGGCAGCTTTGCCCCCAGAAAATGCAAAGAGAATGGATTGAAAATATGACAGCTTTGAAGAGACCAGGCTTTTTATTTTTGTGGGGTTTTTTTCCCCATCTCCTTTTCTCCAAAAAGGAGCAGAAGTGCTGAAGGGGAAGACCCAAGAGCAGAGGCAGTTTCTTTATCATATACAGAGAATCCCATTCTACTCCATCTTCAGACCCACACCCCAACCTCTCCTCCTTCCCTGGCCTTTCTCTCTGCCAGGTAGTGTCTAACACATACATCCACACTGAGGAAAGGAAAAAGTAAAACAGCAACAATGAATCACAGTGAACTACCCAGTCTTTCCATAGAGTTTGGAAAACTCCAGGGAGACACTGCTGTTACTTCTGCTTTCCAACAAGTGTAAAGACATGAAGGTGAGGACCAGGTGAGAGGGAAGGTTCAGAAAATGGCAGGGAAATGCTGAAAGAAGAAAAGATTTGTTCTCTGTGGACCATCCTAATAATGTGGTGGACAATGAGCCAGTCAGGGCAGGATTGTCCCAACTTCAGCAAGGTTTTCCAGAGATAAGTGCATTTCTCAAGTAGAGGCACATGCCAGAGACACTCATTATTCTAATCAACAGACACCTGACATTTTCCTGCACTACTTGATTTATATATCCCAAATTGTATCCTGGGAACCAGACAAGGCTTTTCTGGGATGGAAATAAAAAAATAGTGAATTCTAATAAAGAGTGAAGTTAGTTGAAAAGCCAGCTTTCTGTGTAAATGACAGATGGTGCTTGGTTGTAAAGGGTGAGGGAGTCACCCATTAGCACTACTTCTTATGCTGCATTCTTTGTTTTAATTATGTAAATGCACTCAGCACAGCATAGATGCAGGCTCACAAGAGAAACTGTTACATCTTCCCTGTTTTACTAATATTCACCTTCCCTCTGAAAGATGTTAAAAAGCTCAAGTCAGAAGCACTTTATAGGGATGCAGACATAAGCAGGGACACAGCCCTGGCAAGACCCAGTGTAGCAAGGCATTGGGCTGCCCTCAGTTTGTTAATTGAATTTGCATCTGAGCTCTACTGTTGATGACACCAGGCCAATGTGCATAGACTTCTTTTAATCCCATGTGCAATATAAGGAGGAGAGGCTTCAGTGTCTTTACTAAACTCAAGAGCATTTTGGAGGGCTCCCTACAGCTCCACACATTGAGATGTGCATTTCTGAGGTGCTGTGCACACAACCTGTGAGAAGGAGTCAAAGATTCTGTATCCCTTCCTCTCCCCAGCTTATTCCCTCAACTCCCACGTGCATCCTCTTGTTTGTACAGCACATCATTCCAGGCTTGAATATGGTTCCCTTGGGCTCACATCAAAGCCTAAGGATCATACATACAACATACATGGTGGCTCTCCTGCTAGTCTTGCCTGGGAGCAACTGTCTGGAGAGCTAACCACAGCTCTGGTTGTGATTTTGGGAAGGGGAGATCCCATCTCCTATGTGGCTTAACATTGCTATGTTTGTCATTTTAATTTAAGCTGTGTAATTACAGAAGGCCCATGGTAATTTGGGCAAGAGGTTTGGGATTTTCCTTTCAATCAACTTTTGGGTCATCTTTAAAGACAAATTCATTAATCACTTTTAAAATGAGAAACTGTCTTCAGCAGGTCTCAAGTCCAAAACAACTGTGCTCACATGTCAGTCCGTGACCCTGCATTGCAGATCTAATCCTGCTTTCTCCACTATAGCTGTCTGTGGCTTCACTGACAGATGCTGCAAGTGGAAGTCAGCTCAGGGGTCGGCTGCTAAGAGGTAAGGGAGAAGGCTTTAGCATGAAGATTATAACTGCTTTTTCTTACCCTCAGAATACTCTTCATCCCATCAGCACGTGGAGGAATTGCACACTTCAGCTGTGGTTGTATCTGCCCAACTTTGTGTTGCTATCAGTCTGCACACAGGTCAGCAACATGCTAAAGTTTGTGACCTTCTGCAGAGGCTGAGTCCTATGACAGCAATTCCTGAAGCTGAAGTTGTGCACTGGGGACAATCGAACAGGAGAGGAAGGCAACCACAGTACTGTTAGCAAAAGCCCAACACACATATCCTTCTCCACTTAACCTTACCCAAGTCATCTTTGTGGAAATTAACATCATCCTTATTTCCTTAATGAAAACATAATCAATTCTTTTTCCTCTTGAAAGATGAGGTGTGCAATGGTTACACAGAGGAATTAATACTAAACTAGGCTACTGATGTATGCTAAACACAGAGGAAGCCACATTTCATTGCTGGTGGGCAAGTGTTGGATCTCTCAAAGCCCACTGATTCCCCCTCTCACCTCACAAAATTCAGATACAGGGTAACAGAATGCGTATGAGCAAACCACATCTGCAAAGGATGAGGGGAACTCATCCCCCAGCTGCAGGGATGCATCAGCCCCAACACCAGCAGTGCTCCAAGAAGAAGTGGAAAGAGCAGAGATGGAGCAAGTACCCTTTCTCTGGCCAAGCTTCATCCCTATCTCAATAACTACCATTTCAAAGGCAAAAGGAAAGCTTCCAGGGGAGCTCAGCCATCAGGACACTGTGCTGGCTCTATATATGCTTTCCCATGGTACCCTGTTCATGCCAAGTGTCATGGCCATCCACACACTGCTGTGCATGTTTATACAGCCAAGCTAAGAACAGAATAATGGAGACCTATGGCATTTCAAAATACTTCAATGTCAATCACAAATGATGTTTAATGAGATTCCTGCAGTGACAGAGGCAGAAACCTTAAGTTACAGGACACTCAATGTTAAGGTATAGACCTCTAACAGAAGGACTCAAACCAATGAAAGAAGCAACTTCACTACTCACCACATAAAAATGCAAACACCAACATAGTCCATGAGTAAGCCCTTGAAATCCTCTGTGAATCAACTGTTTGAGAGCTGCTTCTTTCCCATTCCTTTCATAATTTCAGCCACTTACAACACTGACTTCATAAAGTCATCATCATTATCACCAGAGGCTTTCTGCTCAGCAAATAAAGCCCCCTCACCCCTGCCCCTGCTTTTTCACAAACAGTTGAAGAAGGCAGTGTAAGTGGGCACAGCTGAAGGAAAATCAGCAGAGTGGCTCATGTCTTGCAGCTGAAGCCAGTGGCTTAACCAACTTGACTGCTCAAGTGTCACAGAGAAAGCCAGGAGATTAAAGACTGAGAAGGACACGACAGTTATCTGTAAAAATCATTTGGGAATAACCAGAAGAATAATTTAAGTAGCAAGGTAGTAGAAAATCAAAGATATATGTATGTATATATACGTTTGTCTTGAATACATTCAAGTTTGGAATTAGAAGGTCTCTAATCATCATGCTGAATTTTAGAAACCCTCCATCAAGCAAAGCAGTGGAAGGAGTAACCTAAACTGTTTTAAGATTAATCTTGGCAGCTTGCTGGGTGGGGTTTGGTAACAGAACAGAAGGAATTCTCAAGAAATTAAAGGCTTTGAAAGATGTCTTTCCCCACAAGGAGCTGAAAGGAGGTTTGTTGAGTAATTGTTGATTTAAGCTATTAATTAATTAAGCTATTAATTAATTCTATTCTGACCACTAGTTGCTTGAAAGACTTTTTGACCTGGAGGGGTTCTGCTTGCCGCCTTCTGGATCAGCAGAGGCTGTTCACACTTTGAGCTGGGACATTTGGAGAGATGTGATGTCACCCTCCCTTGTATTCACAAATATTTTCAGGATGGAGACAGTGTGGACAGTGAAAGCTACCCAGTCAACAGATCCCAGCTCAGGAAGGAGCATCTCTTCAGCTCTGCCCAGCAGGGACTGCCTGGGAGGAAGAGGAGGAAGGTCCACACAATATCTAACGGGCCTCTCACACCACAACTCCTCAGCTATTGCAGCACCATGCAACGCTGCCATTGTCCTTGTCCTCTTCCTTTCTATGTTGGCATTCCAATGGCTTTAACTTTTTCTTGTACTGATCATAATTATTTTTTCCACAGGGCCTTAAAAAGCTCATAGAAAGTGTAATTTCCATCTCTTCTGCATTCCACAGTAGGTGAAATTGCTTGCAGCAGAGTAGCCACTGAAAGACAAATGTTTTAATTATATCAGTTTTATGATGCATTTTCTTTAAAAGAGTCTTTCATTTTCATTTGGCTTCCACAATTTTACTATTACATTCATCTCCCATGAAACAAGGAGCATTTGCAGGACAGGAATTTTAATTATCTGTTGCTCTGTAGTCAAGACTATCCCCATACAGAACAAATCCAGGGGGAAAAGATACAAAGAAAGAGAAGAAACATTACATTTAAAGAAAACAAGGGCTACTTTAGCCATTACTTGCTCTTTTTAGCCATTACTTGCTCTTTTTCCTTTGGAGCTATTAATCTCTGAAGAGCTCTACCACCATACCAATAAGTTTCCAGGAGAGGACTTGGCAAATCTGAAATTAATCCCAGGCCTCAGATAATGAAAAAGGCTGCAGGATCATTTGCTCATAAAAAGGAGGGGGGGAAAAAAAAATAACCAAACCCACAACTTTTTAAAAAAGCTGCTTAGAATAATTTGTTTTTTAACCAAACCACAGAGAAGTCAGAGCTGCCCTCAGTGAGGTTAGACTGAAGGCTATTTATAGCATTTCCATAAGGCTCTGTACGGGTTGCTGAAAGTTCATTGCGGGGAGTAATTGCTCCTTCCAGCTTCCAGCCTTCTTAACAAACTCAAGTTATTAAACTTTCTTAAGGAACAGGCTTCCACTTATTTTTACAGTTTGCACTCTTCAAGCCTGACAAAGATGAAGCCATGATGTAAGCTGCAAATTGCATGTATAAAGCTTGAGGCTCACTGACATCACCAAAACATTCTGGTTTTATAAGATAAATCAGAATTAGGACATTTATTCTTGCCTAGGATCTTAAAATGCCTGCTGCTTGTTTGTTTAACATATAACTAAGTTACATTGTACCAAGGAAAACAGTACAACCATTTGACTGTGGGACAGAAGATGGTCAGTGTCAGAAGTTCAACATTGAAGAGTGAAAGTGTAGTATTAGCTACCCTGTCACTGAAAAATCTGTTGAAAGACTGTTTTGGAAACCCAGCATGGAAAGAACCGACCTTGAGATGCATCAAAGGAGCAAGGAAAATATGAACATTGATAAATGTATTTCTCTCACCTTTGATGTGCACAATAGGTAATTTTGCATTCTCCTGCTCTAATCTGTATTTACTCCATTTACATTGCAGGGCTCCTTTGTGTGCTCTTACTGCCAATTTCAGTCTGTTAGTGCAATTCATACAACTGCTTTACTGCAATTACTTCTGGGCCATATGAAGGCTGGGGATTTGAAACCTTTAGGATTTCTCCATGTCTTCCTAAAAGACTTCAGAGATGTGCATTTTTGGGGGGTAAAAGGTAGCTTAGTTGTCATTTTCATTTCTTAATAAAGCAATTTGTGCTTTCAAAGTACATTTTAATGTTCACAACAGAGGCTTATTTTGGCTCTTGAGTTTGGAATACAACATGACAGGAACCCCATGTTTTCATAATACTGGTTAAAAAGCCCATACATTTTAAACATTTTTCAGCAACCAAGTGTGAAAAGTTGAAGGAATCTGTTAACATATTGATTGCTTTGAGCACTGCTTTAAATTAGCTTTCTGTTCCTCTCCATATGGTTTTCCATTAAATTTAAATAAATTAAAGTTCAATTATCTGGAAGAGAGGTACAGAGTCCTCCTCAAGCTGCTGGATGAATTACTACTCAACCTTCTCTGTCAGGAATTCATCAGCACGTCTGCCTTTGGGTATTGTGGACCTAACACTTCCTCTTTTAGACAAGATTTCCACACAGGTGCCAAGCACACTTTCAGAAATAGCCCTGGGATTGGAAATTACTTTCTCCCTGCTCTATTATGTGAGTCATGCTTGTTCAGAAAAAAAAAAGGAAGAAACCAACCTAGAAGTTCATCAACTGGAGAGGCTCTGCCTTGACACACACAACAGCTTTCAGTCTGCAGAGATGCAGCAGATATAAACAGGAGGATATGCCACAGATGGTGTCTTTCATTCTTAAAAATCATTTCAGATACATTAACTTGTGTCTGCCCGTTGGATGCTGAGCAGAGGAGGGGGAAGGCGAAGGGCCAACCACAACCCCGACTATTCCCACAATCAAGTCAAAACCGACCCGTTCCTGTCCAGTGTGGCTTTTGGGTATGTGCAGAGAAGGTGTTTTGCAAAAGCTTCAGGAGGATACCTGGAGGATACAAAGCAAGCCTGGGATGTCCTCTTTCAAAGCAGGATTCGTCACTTCTTTGCCCCACGCCCTTGCATGCCCTTCCAGCTCCAGCCAACAGTGCAGCAGCCCTGACACCAGCCAGTTCATGGGTAGCACGAGGAGCTGTTTCATCTCGCAAAGAATGGAACATCATTTAAGATCTGTTGCTCTCTTTCCCTTTTTCTCTCTTCTTTATGCAGGAGAGCATAAATCATACCCGTCTTACAACTTCTGTCAGGAGCAGATACGATCCCAGAAGGCGAAACTTCTTCATTACATTCTCCGCCTCAAAAGTCCCATCTGCCTCAGAGAAAAAAAATGCAGCTGTGAAATGCATTATCAGAAGCAAGAATAACTTAATGGGGGCATGACCTATGAGAAAAACACTGCCTTGAGAAGCTGTGAGGCAAGCACTGTTTGCAGGAGGCCGGGCACCCATGGTGCTGGCGAGGGTGATGGGCTAGCGAGCACAACACGTGGGCTCCATGCTGGGGTGAAGCTGGGCCATGCATCCTGCTGTGAGCAATGGGAAGGGGTGAGCAAGGAGGGCTTGGCTGTCTTTAGAAATGATCAGAGAGCCACAAAAATAGCAGTACAGCAAAAACAGGGCTGGCACTAGTTTTCACATGGTGGTTATGTGTACGGTGCAGCACTTTGGCTGTGTAGAAAAAGAAGACAAGCGAGTTAGGGAACACAGACTAGTGTGTATGTGTCGTGTTGGATGAGGTACACTGTCCCTGTGTAGAGATACCACAGATATATATCTGTGTTCTGCACTTCTAACACATTACATCCTTTTTTAAAAGCCATGGTGTATCAAGCCTTTGTGTGAAGACACAGTGACATTTTTGAGGGTAGGCAGTGGTGCAAACTGCTCAGCCTTGCACTGCTATGAAATATCCATTTTCCTCTTCTCTCTGCCTAAAATGAGACTCAGCCTTAAAAGTCTGTGCCCTACTATAAAAGCTCCCATACCTCCACCTCCTCGGGACTCACCTCCAGTGGCCCCAGACTGGTTGTTCCTTCACTGAACGTGTTATTCATCCCTCCCAGCGACTAAACAGTTTTACTATGTGAAAGTGCATGAAATGACTGAACTATTTCTTTTCAAACAACTTGCTGTGCAATCACTCATTTGTACAAGAGCCTTTGGTGCCTTGCAATTTGCTCTGCACACGTGGCAACTCCAAAGGAGCCCTGAGCAGACAGGGGTCAATGAACAAAACACCTCTTTTAGTGAGCCTTGGCATATTCACACCCCAAACAAACCACAGAGGCTGTTGTATATTGTGTGGGGACTCTGCATTTGTGTAAGAGGGAAATTATTTCTAGTAATGGGTCTATCCAGTTGATAGTCTCCATTTTTAAAATTCCCAGAGTATGCATTTATTAAAGAGATAAGATGATTAGAGAGGTTTAAACTGGCTTTTATTGGACTATTAAATTTCCCAACAGTGCCATAAAAATTAATAAAATTAACTGGTGCTATTGTACTAAAAAATAAACAGACCCAACATTAAGGGCTGAGGGTTTTTTCCCAAGGTTTTGTCGCTGCTGCTGTTTCTGTACCAACAGGTACAAGGGGGGTTTGTTCCCTGGGATTGGTCTCATTCACAGGAACAAGGGCTGAAGCCCAGATGCACTCAGCTCCCTCTCAAATCCAGGAAGGATGGGCATGGGGTGTGGGGCAGAAGGAGACACCAAAGCCACAGGAATGACCAAAACCTCAGTGTTGCAATAGTGCAGCATATGTTGATCAATCAGTCCATAAGTCAAGATAAGGGACACTCAGCTTGGCTAATGACCAGCATTAGTACTTCTGCCCATCACAGCTACATGGATTTGTGGAGGTGATTTGTCCAGCTGGGATCCATGAGGTCTTAATGTCAAAGAATTCTGTGGAGGCTCCTTCCTTGGAGGTCTTCAAGACCCTCCTGGACACGTTCCTATGTGACCTGATCTAGGTGACCCTGATTCTGCACAGAGGTTGGACTAGATCATCTCTAAAGGTCCCTTCCAACCCCTACCATTCTATGAATCATTGCTGTTCCCAAGTAACTGTATTCTGTATTCTCTGTTTTGCCTGTGCCATGGAGCTCTTTTTAAACTAGTTGGATGGCTGTGCAAAGATGGATGCTGGTCTTCTTGCGTAGTCCTGAAAATGAAATGTTCCATTCCTGTAATCTAGTGCTAAAAGTCTAACTCAGTCTTACAACAGCAGCTCAGAGGTAGGAGCTGTCTAAATCATGCATTGCAAATTCTCTGTTGCATTACTGGGGGAAGAAATCCTTTCACGTTACCTCACTCAGGCAGCTTTAATCAATAGTTATCAGTCATTTCATTTCCCTTGATAAGTGCTTCTTCCCCTGAAACCTTTCTGCTTTCTGCTGCTGAGATGTTTTCAACCTGTACGTGGAACAGAACTTATTCCCTCCAGTATCATTTTCATTTTAACCTTTCCTCAATGGCCTAGAAATGATAGATTGCTGAAATTACTCTAATAGATTGGAAATTTAAACCTCCTAGAGATAGCCACCTAGATGATGCTACAACTCAATGATAAGGCAAAGAATAACAAGTCTTAAAGGTTACTGAACTAAGACTTCTGTTTTAAGGCTGCTGAAATACTGAGTATTGTTACAGCTCTGCAATTAAATAGCATCATCTGGTGTTAGGTTTTACCTTCTATTCAAAACCCTCTGGTCTGAAATTGCTTTCTTTAATAGTAACTCTGAGGGTAATAAACACTGGTGGAGGAAAACAAATATTTTCAATATTCCCCCGTGGCTTTCTCAATGCTTAAAGCACCCTGATGCTCTCTCCATGACCTTTTGGGCACTGGAGGAATCAGGGCTTTCAGCTTCAATTTTCCAGATTATTCATTTCTCTTAATCATTTGGAGCTGTGAGTGTAAACCACGGTAACCTGGTTAAAAGTTCTTGCAGCTTTGTTAACCATCAGAAAATCTGGAGTCCAAGATGTCAATTCTGACACACAGAAAAGCTTTGAAGAGCTTATCTACAGGTTTTATACTCTAGGTGGTCCTGCTCTGGCAGGGGGGTTGCATTGGATGATCTTTTGAGGTCCCTTCCAACCTTTAAGATGCTGTAATTCTGTGATTCTGAGACCCTTGCAGAGAACTTCACAGTAAACAGAGCATATGGCTCCAGAGAGGTGACCAAAAGCATTCTCTATTAACGTTTTTAGGTCCTGCAAATGGCTACAACCCATTTAAAAACGGGATGCACAGAGCTGTGAGCTGTGATAGAGGCTTTGCCTTGTACCCTGTGTCTAGGGCAGCGTAACACACTCACAGCTCTCCAGCTCCCCAGGGTAGTCACATCCACCCTTTACATTCCCCAAAAATGAAGGGGAACCCTTGGATGCAACCCTGATAACTTGCCCCTCTAAGAATAGGTTGATGTCTTGTTCCTTTAACCACCATTCCTGGCATATTGCAAATGCCTGACTTCTAATGGGATACTCATGGTGCAAAATACCTTCTAAAAATACTTGATCATTTCAGTATTTGGTCTGAAACAGCACAGTTCTGAAATATTCCCTGTGTTGTGATTTTCACCCTTGCAACCAACAGCCTCCCATATTTAGCATCTCTCTGCATACCACTTATTTTTAGCCTGCTATTCTCAGATGCTACTGGGGAGATACTGCATTGTGCTGCACTGTACTTTCCTTATTTATCAGTCCTGGAGTTGTGAAAATGTCACTTCATTCAGTTTATGTACTCCTCCCATGTAACTGCATTGGCATAGATATACTGGAGGGGTTTTTTTCAGTTTCCATGGGATATCTATGACAAACCATTTCCAAGGTTTCTCATCTCCATCATCAGTTTGCAAATGTACTTTCCAACTTGGAAAAAAAAACCTCTAAAGAGTGAAAAGTGGTATCCTGTATTTTAAATATATTCACTTCAAGTTTTTAAGAACCTGTGAATTTAAGGTGTTAGTGACTGTTTCTTCCAAACTTCCTCCTTGGCACAAGACTGGCAAAAAATATTGCTCTAATTATTCTCACAGGAGAGAGCTGCAAAGGAAAGACTAATTGTGCACAGCTTTGAAAGCAATCACAGTCCTACCAGAACAATTGTTGATCAGGGAGGGTTCCCACTTGCCCTTCACCCTCCTCCACAGACATCAAGTGCACAGTGCAATATCTGTTTATTTTGCACCCAAAAAGATAGTCATGTGAGGGTTTTTTTTGATCCTAGAAGAGACAGCAAGCAGTGTAGGATAACTGAGAGCTGGGGCTTCCCAATCTCATTAAGGCCCCTTGTGCTGTAGGCACTCCCCTTACATTGCTGTGCAGCTGCAGATCTCACCCACGTACGATGGGTTATGGCAGCTCCTCAGCAAGTATTGGAGGTGATTCAAATGGGCTTCCAAAACAAGCTGCTGTGCTGTGGGTTGACCTCAGTAGAAATAAACTGTGAGTGAATGTATGATGCATACACCACGTGGCATTAACTCATCACAGATGTGACAGGAGGATGGGGATTTTGCGGTGTGTTTTCTGCTCTCTGGACATCCCCGAGTTAATGAAAATGTCACTGACACATTCACAGCATGAATCATGTCTTTAGAGTGAGTTTGGATTTGGTGGGATCAGATCCTTTCCAGGAGAAAGCATAGCTCCTTACCTGTGTTACTCCATCCTCCATCTGTGAACAGCTGCTGACCAGAGCTCACCAGACCAGCGGGACTGCTGTGGTGCATCCAGGCATGGATCCAATAACCACTTTGTGCCAGCTCATCGTCTAGGCTGAAGATGAGCTGCCAGTGCTTCTGAGTGGCAAAAATCCTCCCCATTCGTAAATCACACAGTCCCAGCTATCTGAACAGACACCGGTGGTGTCTGATGACATCTGCTTGACAAATCCAGCATGCTGGGTATCTCATGTTTGACAACTTTACAAATGCTTTTGCAGCTTGTGATAATGGAAGGCTGTCAGTCACAACTCTCCTATGTCTTTCACATCAAGTAGCTGACTTTATGATAAACAGCAGGGAGTTAATTAATGCTCTGATGTGATCTACTCCAAAGTTGCCTCAGAAACGTCACTGTTGCTAAACTGATTGTCTGGGCTTGCTTCTAGGTCCTCAAAACACCTATTTTTTAACATTGGTGCACAAAACTTACAAGCAGTGCAAATGGACACACCAGTAAGTACATTCTAGTTCCAGTAGGAAAAAAATATGTCTTGGGGCAGGATCCACCCACAGTCTGAGCTGATCTTGAAACATTATCCTCATCAAGTTTTGGCACACAACGCAAATCCCTGTACAATAGTTGCAGGATATCAGTCAGTGAGGCTAAACAAACATTGGCAACATTTCTCTTCTTCCTTTTACTACGTTTACCTCAGTTATTAAAATGAATGCCTCTCAGCCTGCAGTGGAATATTGGAAACATCTAAAAGGTAACAGAGCCTCCCACTGCAACGTTCAGCCAAAGGAGGATGGAGATGGAAGAGTTTCCACTCTCACCAGTGCTCTCCTGTTTCTTCCTCAGCTCCAGGGACCACTAACTCACTGCAAATGCTGAGTTTTAAGTAGTCACACAGGTCCAACTACAGGTGAATGTGTATACTCTAAGCAGTCCAACAGCAGAAGAGGGTGCATCATCCAGTGACAACACATCGAACCACTGGGAATAAACTGGATTTCCCCTAAACACCATGTGCACCCAGACAGCAGAGGTGGAGAGCATAAGGTCAAAATCCAGGCTGCTGTTGGAGCTGTGAACTTGCAGATTCATTGGGAAACCTAGCATTAACTTCCACCTCAGGTCTGCTGGCCCCTTTGGAAGAGTACTCCTCCATTAGTCAGCTTGGACTAACCCCACAAGCACACTGATGTGCAGAGGAACAGCGCAACGCCATCGGTGATCGCTACACGACATTCAATTGCCACAGCTCCTTCTTCCAGAAGTGAGATTTTCTCACTCAGAAGAGAGCTGTAGCTGCCTGGTTTACACTGGAGAGGGCTGGCAGCAAAGGAGTTATTGACCTTGCCTGCCCAGATATGTTGTTCATGTGAGTTGAATTAAATATGCATTTGAAACATTTCTCTGCTTCTCACGCAGTGTGTAAAAGCCTGTCCTCACACAGCAGTGAACAGTCTCATAACCTCATTTATATGTACATTCCAAGATGCTGATGGACTCAAGCACTGTTATGTGTATGTCTACGAAGATCTAATTTTACTTTGTGCACTATTTTCTAGCTATCAAGCTGGATTCTGCTGCCTTGAATCTCCTTCCATTAAAAGAGGAGGCTGGAAGACTAATGGATTTTGCAGTTGTTTGGTGGGTGGGATTAAAGTGTTCTGTCCAAACCAGAACTGCATATGGACTTGAACTATTTGTAAACATTTGTCTTGTTTACTTCCAAAAACAATGCAGCCACTTTTTTTTAAAAGGAAATTCTTTCAGAACAAAAACCAACAAGCATTTGTGCTAAAATGTTAACACATTGCTGTTGGTTTTGAAAGCAGCTCAGCTTTGCTTCCAAACAAGTACATTTGTAGGTAATTTGACCTAAAATTAGCAAACAATGAACCTGTCTTTTCCATCAGAAATACTTTTGGGTGGCCAAGCCAGTCATACAGAGCATTTGTCCTCAAGTCTGCTTTTGTGTAGACAGTAAACACCCAACCTACACCCATGGGTGAGCCAAATCAGATGAAGCCTTGTATACACTGGCACTTAAAATGCAGCATTTTCTCACCTTTTAGGGGTTTGAGACAGCCTGGGAAGTTTTATTGTTGTTGGGGACAAGGAGCATAAAGCAGAGCATGGTGAGCTTTCACATACCCTCAACACAGGGTATCATGGGAGAGATGAACCTACACAGCTCAGTTTGCTTGTGGATGTTCACTAAATATTAGGCATATCCCTGACCAGAACACTTTGTACCCACAAGAGGCAGCCCAGAAAGGGTGAAAACCTTTGGCTGAGGCCTGGAGTTTTGCACAAATTCAAATAGACTGCTTTGTTTCTCCCACTCTATCAGATGCATTGATTTCTGTGTTGCAGAACTACAGATTTTCTGGTGGCATTTGTTTCTGTCAGTGTCCTGTTCCTGGAATTAGTGGCTGATAGAGAGAACTGATACTCAGAGATGAAAGCTGTGGAGTATCTTTGCAGACAAATCTCAAAAGCCTTTGGAATTTCAGTTTAAGGCTCTGCAAACTACTTGTGGGTTATTATTTAGATAAGACCCTGTGCAAAATTAAGTCTTGTAATTCATTTGTGAAAGGGGCAGAGTCCCCATTACTGATGCAGCTTCGCCATCACTACTTCAGTTCTTGATAGCATAACTTCAAGGGTCAGGTGAGGAGCTCCCAGTGATTTATGTTGTTGGGACAGCTTTAAGCAAGGAGATTTGGATGGCTCCCAGTGTCTGCTTGGGTCAGGAGTCAGTGATTGAAGAGACTCTTCCTCTACCTAAAAGGGAGCCTGCACTGATTTAAAGGTGGAAGGCTAATTCTGTGATACTTTCCACATTCAGGTGGTGGATTTTTATGTAATCTTATTTTTCAGCTAAGATGGAAAGCCTTCCTCTTCAGATAAATCCACTTCAGTTAAGTAAGGCTGGAAAACTTTCTGTTCTGCCTTAATTTAATACCTCTAATTTATGGGTTGTAGTCTTAAATCTAAGTCACACTGTACTATCTCTATGGTTTAGACAAAACTTCAGTTTTGAAGGGTTGCTGCATGTTGTCTTTAAAAATAACAGATTTTAGGTCCTGCTCAGAATATTTCTTTTCCAGATATGTAGAAACATCACATAAATCAAGATTCTTTGCTATTTAGTGAGACAACATGCCTTTGGCTCATCTGGCTTGCAGAGTCCCACCACTTTCTGGGTGGCAGTTCTGCTTTGGGGCAGCCAGAGGATGTGACTGCCATGCAAAGTGAGTGTGAAAACCATGCATGATCCTTTTGTCTTCTTTGTGAGTCATTCCAGCCTTCTTGCTTTTCTCTTCCTACACCTCAGAAAAACAGGGGAAGTCTGAGTACCAACTAGACAAGTGCCAATGAAGAGAGCTACAGAAGCAGGTAGGCAAGCACAGCATGCCCATAGGCACGTGTGCAGCAGGTCAGGGAGTGGGACCTGCTGAAATAGAGCCAAGGAAAGAGGGGAAAGGTCTAGAGAGCTCAGAGCAAGAGCTGGGATTCCCCATTCAGAAGTGGTTAGCAAAGAAAAAATGGAATTACAAGCTGAACCCCTCTTCTTGGTTATGCTGCCTTTTATAGCAGCCCTAGCTCTGGATGCTTGTTTTCAGATGCTGTCCTTGCGGCAAGGGAGGATTAATCCATTCACTGTGGAGGAGAAGCTGTTTTCAAAGCCAACAATGCTGCACAATCACTGTGGGCTCTCTGGGGTTGCTGGAGACACATCCCAGGCACTAGCCAAGCCAGCTACCATATTATGGATCCTTACTCTGCCCCTCCTCATAGGTGATGAACCTTCAGCACTGCAATGCGCTTTCATATGATGTAACAGGTAGAGAAAGCTGCTTTGATGTTCCTGTTCTCGTGAACTAAACATTGCATGTGCACCACTGCTGTTTGTCTTTTTTCCTTGATGGATTCTCAGGATCTCAAGGTACATAAATGTTCTACCTCAGCCTCTGCTGCCTTGCATGCTCCTTCCATGCCACTGCATTCAGTGGAAGTCCTGTGTGACCCTGAGCAGGTTTGTGCTTTCTTCTGTTCTTGCAAATTTTGAGCATGCAACTCTCAAACTCTCCATAGAACTTTAGTTCTGTAATACTGATGTCTCTTAAAGAAAGACTATCCCAGAGGAAAACAGAGATGACAAGTTCTTTTCCTTGTCTAGTGACCTAGAACTCTTTGCCATAAACAGATAGGTACAAGAGATACTACAGCAACACTTAGGAACTAAGGACTTTGGGCTTTAACTTGTGCCTTCTTGCTCAGAAAACTGGAGTATGGGGTGGCTTTTTGAGCTGTACCTCCTGTGTAGTTGTTCAGTTGTTCTTCAGCATCTGCAGTTGTTCAGCATCTTGAGCTCAGCCATGTCAATGCTGCACCTTTGGTTTGCTTTGAAGTGTTGCAGGTGGGTTCCTGGTGTGGCACGGGGTTCCATGGGTGGGAGTGGTCCTGCCTTCACCTGAGAAAGAGGAGTATCAGCATTTTCTCACTCTCCAGACAGCCTGAAGATCAATCTGGTGTGGTTTGTCTGGTGTCTCTTGCCCAGCACTGGTGTGTCTCACATTTGGTGAGAGGACATTTCCAAGCTATAAGAAACATATGCAACAAAGCATTGTCTTTCTCATTTACCAGCTTCTCCATTCCTTTTCACTTTTGAAGTCAGAGAAAAAACAACCATTCTACTTGTGACTGATGGCCCAATTAAAGTGATTTTATCATGTCCGCCCTTTCTTAGTAGATAAATGTCCCCATGGTGGAGGGCAGCCCCTTCTATAAGACTTACAACCAGAATCACCAAGAGACAAGCTGGGATCAGGACTTTTCTGGGATTTTTGTAGGGAGCCTGGCTGTTATGCACTTTTACATACTCCTAGAAATGCTTCTTTCTGATGTTTATCATGATGCTTTTGATTTTTCTGCCTAAGACCAGATTCTCTCAGCTGAACCCCCCCCCAGCTCTCTGCTACAGGGTGGCCTCCCAGGCTGAAGACATCTTCTAAAGGCTGATTGCTTTCCTGACTTGTTTTGTTGATGTCAGAATTCCATCCCTTGAAAAGGAGATTTTTTTTACTCCAACCACTTGTGATACAATAATCCCAGGTTAAAAAGAAAGCAAGAAGACAAAAAGAATTAAACACTTTGTGAAGTCTGTGTGTGAAGAACATAATTCTGAAGCAAACCCACCTCCTCCACCCTCACCATTGGCTTTGGTTTGTTTTATGTGCATACAGATGACTTGACACAGGAGGTACATCTCTTTACTGATGTGTGTGACTGCTCATATAATTCAAAGCATCCTGCAAAATAACAGACCTGAATCTTACAAGACAAGGAGCTTCTGAGAGCTTGCTGAGAGATTGAATCAATGGCAGAAGTGGAAACAAAGCATTTCTCTCCAGTTCCTAGTTCCCTATCCCAGTCACATCAACCATAGTCACCGTGAGTTACTTTTTTCCTGTTCTTAAATACTCTCTAATTGTTGTTAGCAAAGATTACACAAACTGGGAGGAGGCAGAAGGTCTCATTTATGTCAAAAATGAATGATTTCCAAGCTGACAATGACAAGGGAGAGCACATCTGCTGTTAGGTACATCAAGGTGGCCTCACTCCCCACTAAGCCAGTGCTGCAAAGCTTTGAGTATTTTTATGGATGGGTTCAGGCTTTGCAGTAGCCCCTGAAATTCTCTGCCTCAGGTCGCACAGGGATTTGGTGAATTCAAAGCCCTCTGTTTTTGCATGCCTTATAACTTCTATTCTCAACTCCCTCAGTAGAAAAACCAAGGTCTACTTCTGTGTCCACGTTTTGAGGCTCATGTTGTAGTGGTAGGTCAGAAATGGCATTAAAATTTGTGGAAGTGATGCTGATTCACACCTATGGACCTTCAGTTTGACATAGGAAAAGATCTGTTCATCTTTTATTTCTGAGGAAAGAAGTCCTTGACACACAGGATGGAGCTTGGTCAACAGTTTTCCAGGAGCTCCCACACAGCTAACACAAAACCACACCAGGGCTGACATTGATCCTCCAACCTCTCCCCACAAAGCCACCTCCATCCTCCTTCTCTTTAACCTTTACCCTTCACATATGGGGTATGGATACCAATGCACACCTCACACCTGAAGAGAGAAAGTCCCTAAAATCTCATGCTAAGTTCCTGCATGATCTGCATACATTTATGCTGGCTTGGCCATAGAATTTGGTCTCCATGCCTCCTGGAGACAGGAGGGCTGAGAGCTGTCCTCACCCCAAGCTGCAGCACTGAGCAGGTCTCCACACTTCTCGAGTTCATCAACACTTGAACTTTCCCACAAAGGAAAAAACCTCCAAAACCTTCCCTTTTCTATTCATTACCTGTTCTTCTGTGGAAGTAATTAGCTGACTACCAACTGAAGGGAAAAAAAATGAAGTCACTTTCAGGTTATTCACAGAAAGAAACAAAACTGAACAATGGCAATTTACTTGAGGGAATATGTCAAACACAAAACATTTTCCCATTTTCTCAGCCCTGGGACCCAAGAGCTTGCATCCTTAATTGGCCATAACTTTTTCTTCTTGTAGAAAACTGGGGTATTTAACACAACACTCATTTTTTTTTCTGAAAATCTTCTTTGGGATGTAGAGATGAATGTTAATGTATGCAAGGCCATCACTGAGAATGGTAATGAAGAAGTCGTGGCCAATGGTTAAGCTCAGATTAAGCACGCTTCAGAAAACAAACACAACTCTTCCAGAATTCCTATTCAGCATTTGTAACGGAAGAAAAGTCCTAATAAAATGTTTTCCCTGAGAAGTAATAAATTCTGACAACATGACTGTATTTACTCAGACCTTTTGTAACGAAAAACTTTTTCTCAGACAGGAAAACTGCTCTTTACAAGAAAATTCAATGAATACAATTATGCAACTGTTTTCTTGAGATCTATGCAAACACATGCTGTTGCAAAGGCTCAACAGCCCAGTACATTAGAGCCCCAGTCCCACATATGTGTGTGGGACTCAGAGGAAATATTGCTCCAGCATCAAAAGCACACACTCAGTTTTCTCCTTCTTTATCTCATCTGTATAATCACAAACTCTTCCAAGCCCTCAGTAGAGACCTGAAAGGAGTTGATCCCTTTTTCACTGGAAAAGGGTTTGTCCATGCCATAAATTTTCTGAAATTAAACTTAACAAATTTCCACTTACAACTTCTTGAGAAATGCACCATGCTTTTATTTATTTGTTTGTTTGTTTGAGGGAGGAAAGAAATTGATTCAAACTGATGGTTTCATCTGGAAAAAAACCCACATCAAGTACCATGGCGATTGATTTTGGTAAGTGGATGCTGACCAGTGGATGCTGACCACCTAAACTCTCTTGTTGCCTCCAGAATGAATATCCAACTCACAGCTCACATGCTCCCCCGAGCAATGTGAGTTGCTTTAAGGATGTGCACTGGAGTCACACTTGGAGTGCAGTGCTCATGACTAAACGTAAGCGAGTGTTCACTGCGTGAGTCCTACCTCAGGGCTTCCACCTCCTCAGGCTGCTGCCTCATCCCCTGTGTGGTGTTGCAGAAAGCTCAGAAGGTATAAAATCATCCTGATTATTCCTTTACTCCTCTAGTGGCCCATAAGCATGGCCTTTGCAAGGATGCTCAGGCATCCTTGCTGAGTCATGAAGCAGGCTCTCGGAATAGCAGCGAATTTTACTGAGGGTAATGAAAACCTTTCCGTGGTTTTAGTGACACTTCATCTGGAAACAGAAAGGCAGCGATAACGAGAGCTCTCCCAGTGCTCCACAGCACCAGATTTGTTGGTATGCTCTGGCTGGTGATGCAAAGCAGCACACAAACCTAACAACTCTACATTAAGCCAAGTTTATGGCTGCTTTGCATTGCCAACACAGTGCAAAGCAGCTGGAGAGCGACGCTTACTTTGATCCCAAACTAGAGAAGAAATCCTGATTATTGAGCTGACGTGATCCTGGGCAATCAGATGTTGCTTTAAACACAGAAGAAAGCACCTCACAAGGAGTCTTTTCCCTGCCTCATCCAGCACAGACTGCCTTGCAAAGCTCAACAGCCACATTTACACAGAAAATAAAACGAGCAAGCCCCCATGGCACATGGCTGTCCTCTTGGCTCCAAACACTCTGCAGGATTTCTTGCTACATCACTGAGCTTCACATCACAACAAGCATGAGATCAAAGGGGACTGGGACATCTCTCTTATGAGGAAAGGCTGAGAAATCTGGGGTTCTTTAGCCTGGAGAAGACTGAGAGGGGACTTATCGCTGCTGATCAATACCTAAAAGTTGTATGGCGAAAGGATGGAGCCAGTCTTTTATCTGCACTCCCCAGTGACAGAACAAGGGGTAAGGGGCACAAGCTGGAATACAAACAATTCCACTGGAACATGAGGAGAAACTTGTTTGGTGCTGAGGTGAGGGAGCCCTGGCCCAGGCTGCCCAGGGAGGGTGTGGAGGCTCCTTCTCGGGAGGTTTCCAAACCCACCTGGACACGTTCCTGGGTCCCCTGAGCCGGGGGAAGCTGCTTTAGCAGGGGCTGGGCTGGATGAGCTCTGCAAGGCCCTTCCAGCCCTCACCATTCATCAGCCTAGAGATGCCCTAGCTCTGGACTCACAGAGTGGCAGGGGGTTGATTCTGGAGGACCTCTCAGGCTGTGACAGTTGAGGCATGATGCAGGATCCTCCCTACAACCGTTACCAGGGTGAGAAAAGAAAGACATCCACCTCTCCGGGCTCTCTGGTGCAGCTGCTGTCTCAGACAAAGACTTGTCCCAAGGTTTCAATCAATTCCATCTCTGAAGCACATTTTAAAGGAGGATAAGTAATGTAGCAAAGAAGTTATCTGACATCTTTGTAGGGACTGTCATTTGCATTTCTTCTGGCAATTTTTTCTTTCATCACATCATAAAAATGAAGGGAAAGGATTGTTTGGGTTTTGTGGCATTTAGATAGGTATGGTTTTAAACATTACACAAACATGAAATCATTTTGTTTGGGTTTTCCAGTTCAAAACTGAAGCTAAATGAAGATAATTCAAGAGAAAACACTCTCTGGGACAAGGATGGGCTGGGACGGTGATACACTGTGCAACTACTGTTAAAACTTTGTCTGGCAACATGATTCATCTTCATGTATATTTTATGCCTCTTTGCCTCTTTGAGATTTAATTTAGTTTCTTAAGAATATTCTGAGTTTCAACTCCTGAGGCAATTCAGAACAAGTTTGGCAAAAAGTATCTGCATTACTTAAGGACGATGCTTTAACCCTGAAATGAAAATACCTTTATTTCTCTCCCAAACACGTAACTGTCCAGGTGAGCACGGAGCAAGACTAGGAAATCCTCTCAAAATATAAATGCTGCAAAATCCATCAGTTCAGTGTAATGGAAATATTTTATAAATTATACTCTAGATCATCTGCATTCACAGCAAAGAGACTCATCCCCACTTCTCCTAACTCTGTGATTTCTCACATTTCATTAAGCTTTAATCAGAACTCTTAAGTCTTAATCTATCCCAAATTAGCTTTAAGTAGAATACGAAATACAAGTCCAGCTGATGTTGAACAGCTTATATACCCTGATATCTGCTGAAGAATGAGCTGAAAGAATAGCTGTATTGGCTCCTTGCCTGGTTGAAAAAGGCTAAAACTTCAAATTTACAAAGTATGCTCAGCTATAAATATATTTGACATCTACCTAGGTCCTCCAAAAGCTGTAATGCTACGGCAAGACTTTGAAATTTATGTCAAGTACAGTGCAACTTATAACAAAAGCAAGCTGCAAACTCCAAAATAGCTGTTTTTCCCCCATGTAAACATTCTGACAAAAGGTGATACAATTTGTAAGCATTTCTTTTAAAAGGTCCTTAAAAGATATAAAGCTTAGAGGGAGGAAGAAAAAAAAGCCAGCTCCTTACATCATGTTGTGAGCAGGGTTGTTGCTGAATTTACTTCCTTTTTTCTCTTTCAGAAATAAAAAGACTGACTCCCAAATAGTAACATGGCCAGAATATTAACAGCCAACATGCAGGCAAACACACAGATGGAAAGCCCCGTTATCAGAGCCCGCTGGGGAGGGTCTCTGCTTTATTATTGGTTTGCAGCCCTTGCTCTGTTTTAAGGATCTGCAGCAGGAAAGGGGCCAACGCCAGTTCTCTTTGCTGCCCTGGACGAGAGAGGAGACGGCAGCTGAGCACTTTTGGCCAGGGGAGAGGAGACACGAGGGGCTGAGGAGATGAGCTGGAGGAGCTGGGCAGACTGGCAGGCTCCCAGCACCAAACACCAACCCAAGCCACGGGGGCATCAGAAGATCTGATTTCCCTTAGGAGCACAGAAAGAGTTGTCTGCTTGGGGCTGAAGGAAATTAGGAACCACTAAAAACTGCTAGGCTGAGAACAAGATTGGAGGAAGGAAAAAGTGGCACACCAAGTAGAGGAGAGATTTATTTGCAGATGATCTTATTTCTGTCCATCCCACCCAGCAGATCAGAGATGTTCTGATTTTGTGCCCTAATAAGTCACAGCTTCAGAGCTCAAAAGCCTGCATGGTGATCTTCCTGTGTTCTTTTCTAACCCTAACACAAAGAAGAGCCCTACACAAAATATAGCAACAGTCTCCCTGTAGCCTATAAAGGACTGTTTTCATTCTTTAAGCTTACAGATGAACCCAAGACAGGCAGATCCCATAAGGCATGTCCACGAGCATGGCTTTGATGGATCATCATCGCCTTGTTTGTACCAGCTCATTATAATAGCTTCCCCAAATACAGCAGAGGCCTATTGCCTTCCCAGCTACAAGAACCAATATTACCATAATTGCTTCATTGTGCTGATAAACAACGAGCTTTGGGACTCTTGGCAGAGGAAAACTGCAGCCGCTCCTGCAGGATTGCTCCGAGTGATGTGTAGCCTAACACGTCCTTATGCTGCTCCCACGCTGCTCTGGGGGCAGGCAGGAGCTGGGGCCTCCACCTCCAGATATACAGACCTCTCACACGTGAGCTAACATAAACAGCTGTAAGCCCATAATTCATCCTGAGGGTCTGGGTTGCTGATGAGTTTGCTGGCAGAGCCTGCAAAGGAGCACAGCCATAAACTCAGCACTTGGGCAAGAGGGACCTCAGGAAAGGAAAATCCTCAGAAGCCATTTAGATTCATTTATACAAGAGAAATGTTCTCTTACTGGATTGTGACAATTTTTCTTTGTCTCTTTGGTGTTGGGTTAGTAATTCCTCTGAGGAATATGTTATAGAAGAGTTTTGCTGTGAAAACAAACTCCCTCAAGCCCCTCCCATGTTTATTATACCACAGTGACTTGCATGTCCTGATGCTCCAGTTATCTTCACCCAGACCTAGAGAAAAACTTCTTTTATTTCCTCACCATAACCAGACCATAGAAACCAGGCAAGAGAAGCCCTCTTCCAGCCATCACCATGACCTCCACATCATCTTCCTGTCACTGAGATGCTTTCATTGGTGGAAACTTGCTGAACAGTTTGAACAATGCATTAAAAAGCAGCAACCCAGTTACAGCCTGGGTTGGGCTGTCTCCAAAGAACTAAAAGACAGGAGAAACCTCCTTGTCAATCCCATCAAACTGGGGGCTGAGCACACACTACTTGTAAATGGAAAAGGGCCTTTCCTGTACCAGTCTTTTCCGTGGCAGAGCCTCAGGCTGGATTCATCTGTGTGCAGAACAGATGGGGCAACTTTCAGCATCAAACTGCAGGTTTCCCTAAAATGTGGCAATGCATAGAACCACAAAAAAACCCCTTCACTGCTTTTCTAAGGTTACCATCAATCATATTTAAAACATTAATATTTTTAATGAATACTCTGAGGAAGAGAGGGGATTTAACTGTACCAGCACAAGGGAGAAAACACGCAGACTGCTGAAATCTGAGATTCAGTGAAGCAGGAAAGCAATAAAAAATCATCCCAGATGGGAAGCAATAAAGGAAGGAAAGATCTTTCTCCATCAGCCACGGCAAGGCTCTCAGCAAACCCACAGGGAAAGACATGCTAGCTCTGCAAGAGAAAGCAAAGGCAACCAGAGAGGCCCAGGCTGAGTCTCACATGAGGACTGTCCCATCTCCTGCAGTGTTTCCTACCAGCAGTTTAGTCTGAGTTAAACCTGCCTATAGGAAGAATACTGCAGGGCTGCTGGGCCACCACAGTCTGGTGTCAGGAGACAAAGTTGGAGGGGGCAGCACCAAGACAGAGGTCCTGATAGGCAGAGATTTATGAGGTCTCTCTTTGAGTATAGGAAAGACTGTGGACACAACCACTTATCTCTGGGATGAAGCTCACAGACTATCAGTACAAGGAGTGATTGCTGTGATCATCTCTTCTCACTGCATTCAGACAACTCAACCTCCACTGGCCATTTGTGCAGGCGGGTGATGCACCCACCTTGAGAAAGCCCATCCTGGTTTGTGGCAGGCATTACAGCCAGTATCACTCCCTCAAACTCCCTGGGTGATGCAAAGCTGGAAATTAAGGTCAGGCAAGAGCTTGCCCAAGAAGGGAGTATACTTCAGCAGAAAAGAGACGTAACCTTTCAGGTTCAGAATCTGCTCTTGAATCGGTTTATTAATCCCAAAGTGCAAATCAGGAGGAGAGAGTGGAGGAGGGGAAGACATGAGGAATTCAGAGAGTCCAGGATAAAAATAACCCTATTAAACACTTCATTTCTTTTTTTGGATATTTTCCCAACGACTTTTAAATCTCCCTGGGTTTATAGATGAAAAAAAGTTTCCATCCTTTACTGCTCCTTTATGTATGGTCTTTTAGAAGACAACCTTGTATAGTGCTGTTGTGTGGGGGAACTGCAGCTGGAGCTCTCCCCTCCCCAGGTCTGGGACTTCAGCACCAGTTCCTGTCTGTGTCCTTTCCCCCTAAGCAAGAGAGCAAGGGAGGCTTCAATCAGTCCTACAAAATAAAGGATGAGAGGATGCCATGCAGAATAATCCAGAGGGTAGTGGGTGAGACAGGAGTTATCTTTAAACAAAACTTGAAGTGTAAAAGTATGAAGCCTTTTGAGGATCTTTTTTTGGAGGAGGGGGATGCTTATCCAACACTTTTTGCTGGGCTTTGAAAGCTCTGGGAGACACACAGTGTATATCAGAAATATATGCAGTATTTCTCCCATGAAAACAAAAACCCTCTGCCATTAAATGTTCATTACTTGACAACCTAAAATTAGTACCTGATTTTTGTAGTCCTGCTTTATCTCTGTGCTTGCCAAGTGTAAACTAACTGCTGTTTGTCTCTTTACTGAAACACAGCTAGACCTGCATATTCTTGTATCACAAAACATAATTACTCCTTCCCATACAGAAGCAGATGCTATTTTCAGTGTTGAAAAACACACATAAAACAGAGCAGGAAAGGAATAAAGTGACTGGGATATATGTTGATATCTAGGTGAAGTGAAAGCACAACTTTTGCAAAAGAAGCTCAGCTGGAAAGATTAAATATTATTGTGAATCAGATTTCAGATTGAGATAGCTAATAGCTTCTGCAAGACAAGTTTCCTTGAATGCCCTGGCAAAGCCCCTTTATTCTGGTCTCCATAACTTGAAAGAGTTCAGATGAGTGGCTGAAATATGATAGAACGCTAACAGGAATGGGAGCCAGGACCCAAATCAGATTTGTGCATAATCAGCTTGGGTGATTGAAGCCTATGAAAGCTTTTAAAGGCTCACATGATCCTAAATGCTTGACATGAAAGTTTAAGTGTGCATGTCCATGACATATACAGTTTATTTAAATAGATACCTTGTAAATACAGTTAGGCTGGAAGGCTTGGATTGCAGAGGACTGGTAATGGATTGGAGTGTCTTTTATTTATAGATCTGTTCCAGTTCAACTCCAGTTCAAGCCATCAGTAGCTAAAAGCCAGGGTTTTTTGCTGTGGCCTGTATGAACTCAGTCCAAGGCTGCCAGGTTGTGAGCAGGAAGAAGCTCCTGGCCTGCAAGGTACCACCAAAGACAGGAGCTTGCAGGGGTTTTGCAGGCTGAAAGCCTGAAGGGGACAAGCCTAGCTGTCAGGATGGTGGCACAACCACCCCCAGAGATCACATCACAGGGAGTGGGGATTGTTTTTAAACCTGCTCATCCTCCCTGGATGCGACAACGTTGGGGTGCCCAAATCCAGCTGCAGCTGTCCACGCAGACAGCATGAAATACTGAGCATACCTAAGGTCCCAGAGGTTTTAGCTCAAGGTGCTGTTTGCACAGTTTAAATAAACAGAGCCCTGAGGATGTGGTTTCACAGAGGAGCAGGTCAGTGGCAGCTTTGACCTCTGGCCGTTCTGGCATTGTCATGGCCTGGTGTGCAAGGCTGGCAGCCTCCCTGCTGCCAAGGAGAAGTTCCACCAAGACCACAACCCTCCAGAGGTTCTAAAACCACTGCTTCAGCAAGCTGCAAGCAAGCTAAGACAGTACTTGGTGAAAAAACCCACAAAGAAACAAAGACAGAGCTTAGCTCTTGATAACCAGGAGTCAAATAATCTCATGGCAAGGCTAAGCAATGCAGAAAGACACAAGCAAAGGCCACTGTATGGGGACGAGAGTGTTAAGCCTTACGAGATGAGTATAGACACCGAGGCAACAAGAGGCAATTTAACTCATCCAGGGCAGAAAGTGAGGGCTGTATCACCTATTTGGCCATCAAATATTTAATGGGGTGAGGAGAACTGAGATTCAGAATAGAGAGACATGAAAAAGCTGGAGTGTGTGTCAGCGGTGAGGAGGAAAGAAGATGCAGGTGGGCTCTTCTACACACCCTTACAGATCCAGGGCTGCCATCCAGCCATGGATATGCCATGGTCTGCAGATATCCTTGCAGCATACAGCAGCATTTCTGTTAGACCTAGGAAGGCTACAGTAAAAGTATTATTGCAGTTTTGCACAGTGAGTACATTGTTTTCCCTTCCCTCCTCACACTCAGCTCTCACCTACTATCAAGGCAGCATCCTACCCATGGGGGAAGGATGAGAGAGGCAGCTGGGACATAAGGAGGAGTCAGGGAAGGGACACAGCAGGGGCAGAGAGAGGTGACCAGACACTCAGACAGCTATGGTTCACTCAAGACAAATCCCTGGTTTTGCTAGAGCTGACCAGACTGTCTAGTCACTGTATATATAGGATGGAGCAGAAGCTTGCAATTACATTCCGTTTGTGTGGTTTACATATAGCTGTGCTTTATAAGCTAGCACACATCAAGGCTGAGCATTTCAGTGGGCTTTTTCCAGGGAGTGGGGTTCTTATCTCCTCTTAGGAAATGAAAACATGGGCAAATTTGCTTTTCCAGGTTGAAGAAACCACAGAAATGTGAAAGACATTTGTATAAACAACATCATGCATCAAATTCCACCATTCCTTTTCACTTGTGGCTTCAGCTGCATGAAGTGAAGTGTTTCTTATTGGAACAAACGTGTCTTTCTTTTTTAAAATAAGCCCCAAAGCAGATTTACAGCAATTCTTCCTATCAATAAACAAACTAGTGGGAGCTCCTGAACCCCAGGTTCATCACAACCAGGCATGATGGTTTGAATCAGAGATGATCTGCTTAGAGGAGCTCTCACCTCAGCCTTGCGTACGTGACTGGCCAATGCCTATGAGCACTATCTCCTTTTCCTACTCCAAGGGTATGATGAGGGTCACAGAAAGAAAATAGAATGGAGCATTAATAAAAGCTTTCTCAGTCCATGCCAATTGCAACTCAAATGTTCCTATTTTCCAAGGACACAAGACTTTTCCTAGCAAGGCTGGAAAACCAAACTAATAGTAACCCTTCGAAGTGGAAAAGACTTGCAGTTTGAGTCAATAAAATAAGGTGAGAACGTTGCCTTCGCTCCAGAAACACCACCAACCACACTTGCACTCATCTCTCAGTAAAAGAATGTAGCTTTTGAAGTATAAATAAGAAAAGAATATGAATTACAAACAGAAGCAATGAGCAAATATGAGCATTTCAGCACCAAACACGTGCTGTGGCATTACAGACCCAGCTACAAAAAAAAATCACTACTTGCCTTTAAGTACCAATTTTTCAAACCAAGCACATGCAATCCAAGATGTGTTGCAGAGACAGATCTCCTGCATGCTACAGCTTTCCCATGAAAACAGTTCAATTCATTTCAGCAGGGAGACAAATGGTACCTTCCTGCTGACTCCAGCAGACAGTTTAGTGAGAAAAGTGATCTTTCTCAAATTATATGTATGGGGGATTTTCTTTGTAAGACACAAAATGAAATAGAAGTTAAAACACACAAAAAATTGTTACAACAATTGGCTACTGGAGAAGATAAGAGATCAGGTTTTGCAACAGGCTCAGGCAACTTGCCCTGACTTTTCAGCCATAAGCAGCAATTTAAGCAGAAAGCCTGTTTTGAGACTCAGCAGGATGTGTGAGTTTAGGCTGTCTGAACACAACAAGCTAATCCTAAACCAGCATTTGTCAGCCTACCGATAGTTCACTGACCCCAACAGTTTATTGTTGTCTGTCTTAAAATGTGGTGCCATTTCCTAGCTCAGGAAGAGACCACGACAGCAGAACTCAGCCAAACCCATCCAAACCCCCAAGGACACAGTGAGGTTTTTAGTTCACCCCAGAGGCTGCAGGGAGTAGGATTTATCCTGTTTGTTCTTGAAGAATAGAGTCAGCAACAGGCTGGCTGAGGCTACAGTGCATAAAATGCTGTAGACAAAACTCCCCAGCAAACACAAGCTGTGCTTAGATGTCACTTATGCTCTTCTTGAGATGCAAGAAACCTGAAATGTCAAGAAGTTCAAGTAAGCTGTTCATTTTTCTAGGCATAAAGCTTTGTTACTAAACACTTAGTAATAGTTGCAAGTTGAGGTTCCCATTCTTTAGCTTTCTTCATGCTCCTCTGTGCTTCCCGTGTGTGGAGGATGCTTGGTGCTCACAGTAAGGTTGCTTAACATGGAGGGGGGAATCTTCTCCCCTCCACTTCAGGCTGAAGAGCAGCTTCTAACTTCAGAGGTTTCATGATGGTCTATTGTGAGGTCATGTAGGCAAAATGTGAAACAAGCATCTCTCAGAGCACATAAATTGTAGGAGCAGATTAGATCAGATCAGTGCAGGCAGCCACTGAGTGTGGTTGCTGGAGCTCTGATAATGGAAACATCACTTGCAGAGAAGACCATGTTAATCCCAACACTGAAATCAACCCAAGTGGGATAGAAAGCTGGGAACCAACATGGCAACAGAAACTAAAGACTCAAGAGAAATTCCACAGAGATTGCTGCAAGTGACAGAGAAAAAGAACGGCAAGAAGTGCAACCGTTTCCCCAAGTACCTGCAGACAAACTTTGCAGGAGAGAAAGCTGACACAAACCACTGCAAAGGGGACACTGGGAGCACGTCCACCAAATCTGGTAGAGGGGAATGAACTCTTTCATTAGAGATCAATGCAACTTGGATGTGCCATAAACTGTGGGCTGGTGGTCAGGCAAGCATCATCCTGGACATTATTGTTCAAACCAATAGGGTTTTACTGAAGGATTCTGCAGTCTAAGGTGTTAACTTTAAGCTAAAATTGCACTGGTGATGTTTGCTTGGTTTTGGGGGAAAAAAAGAAAGAGATGGCAGTGTGTTCAACAATATAGTAAGTTCTCAAAATCTATGTGATTGCTACACAGGAATAGAAAAGTATAAATGAAGCACACTGTACTCATCATCAGATGAACGTGGAAATATAAAATGCTGGTGAAATGAATGAAATTTGCCAAGGGATTCAGGCTAGGAAAGAGGCACATTAATGGATCCATATATAATGGAGTTACAGTGCAGATGCCTCCCCACTACAAGCACAGGTTACATTCTAATGCTTCCTTAATAATGATGCTCCCTGCAATTGCACTTCTTTTGACAATCCCACCTCAGAACAGGCTGAGCACAGTTTGCTTCTCCCAGGCACAAAAGCCTGGAAACGGTTCTGTCCACTGCTGGTCATTGCTTCTCTAGACAGGACCTTGGGTGTTTCAGATTTCAGCACAAAAGGCTGATGCTAGATATTCTCATTCAAATAGTCTTGGAGAAAATGGAGCTGAGATAGTTTTTAAACACCTTACAAATAACAGCTAATAACAGGCTTCATCTCAGCGCCTTCAGAGAAGCTTTTCAAAGCACGAAATGTCATCAACTTAAATTTTGTATAACAAAAAGCTGAGAACTAAGCTTCCTAATTCAGGTAGAATTATATCACAGGGTAGCAAAGCTGTCATCTTACATTAGACACCGTGAAAGATGCACCAGAGTCACACGATGGCAGGTGCACAGGAGTTTTCAGACCTCAGGCAGGAGGAAGTGCATTTTGCATACGTGATAACCACAGGGAGCCCAAAGCTGCGGTGGCTGCAGAAGTTGTAGCTCAGCCTTTTGTAATACAGGTTCTCAGGAGAAACTGGAGCAATCACAGTTCATATTTTCTATAAGGGAAGCCAATAGGTGGAACCTGCAGTGATACCTGAAAATAAATTGGCAGGAGCCATCAGTAGCAGCCGTGGGGATGGAGATGAGGGGTCTTTTCAGAGAACTCTAAGAACATGCACAGAGAATAAGATACCCCAGGGCTGCAAGAATTCTGTAGAGTCTAGTCTACTCACCTCACAGCCTGAGTAACCTCAAGCCACCCAGGCTATTTCCGAACCCAGCCTTCCAAATCCACACTCTAATTCTCCCCCAACATACTCCATATGCCTCAGGTTGAACTTGATGTGGTGCTCCTACCTTTGCAGTGAACCACAACAAAGTCTTAAGCTTCAACCATCCTGGGCTAGGGAATCATCCAAATCTAGATCTGCATGTGTCAAGATTGACCTTAAAGATCTAGGTCATCCTGAAGCAATGGTGCCTGCCATAAGCCTGGTGCAATAGTTTGTTTCAAAAGCCAGTCTTCAAGAGGAGAGAAATGACAGTCAAAACAGTAAATCCCTCACTTCTGGGCACATGTGGCAATGGATATCCAGTGAGACTGGGGAGGGGTGAGGAAGGAAGAATAAGAACAAGCCTGTGACTGAGACAGAGAAAACTGGGGGGATGTGAACTATCAAAATGACTGGAACAGTGTGAGAGAGACCACAGAAAAGCAGCTGAGGATGTGAAAGCACAAGAACCAACAGGACAAGCGTTGCTGCTCTCACAATGAGATGTTTTCCTGCCCAGAGACAACAAAGGTGCCCCAGAGGAGGTAAGAGGAGGTGAAGAGAACACTTACAGTACTTCTGGCCAGATGGGGAGTTCCACTACTCAAAATCTGAAGTCCAAAAAGGACGAAAACCATCAAAGGCTGTGACTCTCCCCAGTAACCCCACCAGGGTCAGAGTCACCACTGTCCCTGAAGACAATTCCAGGAGCGGCTTTGGTTAAGGTCTGATGTTGAGCATCTCTTGGTAAGCACTGGCACAAGCATCACAGGCTCAGGATCCCGAAACTGAAGTCTTAAAGCTGCAGATTTACTCCTGCAATGATTTGTGATAAATCACTTCTCCTGATGGCACTGGTTCTGCTCACAGGCCACTTTAATACTGCAGAGCTATTCCTAGGTCATGCCAGGTTATGGGGAGATTTCAGTCTGTAAAAACTGACAACAGTTTTTCATCTGAATTACCTTGAGCTGCCAGCAAACACAAACCCTGCCCAGGAGACACTAGTTGTGAGAATTGTTTTAACACAGCAGCGGGTGTTTTGTATGTGGTGCCAGCAGCTCCTTTTGCAATAAATCAGAGTTGCCAAGCACACACCTCTCTGGAGGTATAGAAACCACCTGAGAGAATGTGTTCTGGCCATGTGCCTGTGCTATAATTCTTTCCAAGGGTACATCACCACCTACGTGTGAGACACAAGATGAGGCTGCTCCCCACCAGCTGCCTGGCTTGGCCAACACTGACCCTGGAGAGGGGCCTCTGAAGAAATGGTTAACACCACCACTTTCATGGGGCTTATAAAAGCAATGAGCTAATCCTACCGAACAGCATGGAAAGACTCCCAGTGATTTTAATGGGTTTCATGCTAGTCCACTGGAAGTGTTTTGTATCTAGAAAGCCCCTTTTGCTCCTGGAAGACAAGTTGTCTGTTCTGTAGCAGCATACAGAGAGAATGTAGAAAGAGCAGCCCAGGGAAAGTAAACTTAATTAACCATTTAATTGTAGTATTGCCATTTACACAGTTCAGTGATTGTCTGGCTGCATGGACTTCTTCAACTACTTAAAAGTATAACGTGAGATGTTCTTTCTCATGACCCACTCTATGACAGCTATATTGATGGAATGAAGTGGGCAAACAAGCCACTCCAGCAAGGCCACCACTTCACTCTTTATAGGATCAAAAGGTAGAGAGATTGATCTTGAATAATATTCCCACTCTTGTAAATCATACTTTTTTGATTGCTCACTAGGACTATTCCCATGAAAACTTACTCACAGGGATAAAAATACCCTACCACCTTTATTTCCTCACTACATCTTTGTCTTCTGGATGTCTCATCTATAAGGTCAGCTCTTGCAAAATATTGCTTAGCTCAATGATGTTATCTTCTGTGGCCAAGCAGGTGATGTAAAACCAGAAGAGCTGTGATTTAGCAAGATCTGTCTTTTGGTTTTCATGGGAACATGTTGTGTCTCGAGTCATAAATCTCCTTTTGTGGAGGAGAAAAAAAAAACCCTTAGTTTTAAAAGCTGTGCATTCTTAAAACCAGATGCAGTGTTACATGTCATCTAAAAGCCTGGGTTTAGCAGCATGGCTCATATGGTAGTCAGACTACCCTTTTATGAAAGTTTCTAAGAGTTGGGTTTTCCTTTCCAGTGCTTTTCTGCTGGCTAAGGAAAGAAACCCCTCTTGAGCCCCAGCTTATTTAACCCTCAGGAATTGTGTCATTGCAGAAGGTTTTTCAATTGATTATTTCCTTCTTCCCTTCTGAATTTCAAGCTGTAAATGAGTTAAGAAGAGAAAGTAAGTGTTTTTTCCTTCCAATGTCCTGTCTATGACCATACCAAAGAGAAGAAGAAAATGTTAACTAGGAGGAAAGAACAATCCTGTAATAGAAAGACTTCACTGAGACTCAAAAGTAGCTTCAAGTGACCACATGGTAAAAGGGCACAAATCATTTGTTGGTGGGTTTTCTGAAAGCACAGCACTCACAAGACACCTTGGGGAGCTTGCCATTCCTCTAACTACTCCATTTTTCACTGCTGCAGCAGAACCAAGCACGTAGAGGACTTATGTAGCGTGGCTGAAACCAGAGGTGCAAGCCAAGACACTCCAGCACACCTGCATGCCCAGCTGAGCAGCCTTTGTAGCTCACTGCAGTGTGAAATGGCCAATTTGTCCTCCTTGCCTATGTTGCAGCAAGGTGTGAAATCCTAAAGAGGAAAGGCAGCTTTCTCATTTGCCTTCAGGAGTTGGTGTTGAGCCAGAAGAGCAGCACAGTGCTGTAAAAATCTTTGCCTGGGAAGCCTGAGATGAAGCAAGGTATAACTCAGGAAAAGTGATGTCAATCAGCCCTGAAGCTCAGCACGACCTGTGCAAGTGCCTCCCAGCCCCAGAAACCTGACACTGATCCTGCCTTCCATGGGTTTCTTCCTTCCATCTAAGCTTGTTTTTTTCTTAACCTTCCCAATTTATTCTCTGTGGAATAACATCCCAGCCCATAAAGAGATTTTCTTTGTGGATTGGGGGAAGATAAGGACTTGCAGAGTGGCCAACCACCACATTATTGTGGTAAGAAGTCCTCAGGAATTAGCAAAAGCAGGAGAGCAGCACAGAGAAGCTGCTGCTGCTTCTTTCTTCCCTCCCATGTTGATCTCAAAGGCAGCACAAGGGAAAAATATGGCATGATTTTCAGGCAAAGCATGCATATGTAAGACATGTCCTAGCCATAAATCAATTTGCAAGCATTACAGCAAACGGAAGTGGCACTTTGTATTACTTAAGGCTCCAATTCAGAAGTGGGTATGAAACTTACTGTGGGTGTTCCAAGGGATGTTTGTAGGAATTGTTATGGGAAAATCTTATGTGTGGTTGGAATTACACAAGGAACAGTTTTCTACTTAAAAAATAATGTTAACCAGGGATGTGGCAGAAGCAAAAAGCTTTTTGGCAATAACAATGAGCAAGATCCAGAATTTGCTGCCCTTTCACAATTGCAGTTGCATGAAGTTGCCACAAACAGCCTTCTTTTGTAGGGAGGCTATGGGCAAAGAGCAAGCTTGACCAGTCTCAGCAGCTCTCATGGAAGGTGGCACTGGGCAGGGTCACAGAGAGCTTATTCTTCGATTACAAGGGCTTTGCATTGCTATAGCATGAGTTTCAGTGGAATTACTCAGAGCTACACTCGTGGCATGATCCCACCCTTGGAGGGGATAAATGCAGGCTTTGAAACTATTTTAGGTAACAAGCTGCCTTAAATAACTCCTTGCCTGTAATTATGAGTGAAGAGTTGCTGCATACAATGTAAAGAAAACCTCCTGATGACAGGAATGGAAAACATGCTATTTAACTGAGGCAGAGGTGCTCACATATTTCTTCAAGCACATGCTCACTCAGGCACAACCCCTGCATGCTATGCATGCCTTTGCATTGCTGCTGGAGCACAGGATGATGTGCCTTTCTAATCAGATATGAGGACTCCACATGTTACATGTTCCCTGACAGGCTGCAAGGGAAGCCTGGTCACAGGATTTCTTGGCTCATGGTCTGTAAAAGTTGAAGGAGGGGGATGATGCTGGCAAATTTAAGATGCCTTGTAAGAACAAGGCCTGGCTTTGGGTGATCTTCCTCATCTGTACAGTATCAGCTTGGCTCTGCAGGACATCCCCATTGCCCCAGGGAAGGTCCAAACAGATGGCCATTGGTCCATCACCCACCCAAACTCTGGGATAGAGGAGAAAACAGACAACTAAGAAAATTCAAACGCAAAAGAATGAGTTAGGTTAGATCCAGCAGAACAACATGTTCTGGTGTCAATAAAAAAAGGGATTTCAGCCATTTGTGTGATCACTGGAAGACTACTTGAAGAACTGGAGAAAAGTTAATACACCAATGAAAAGAAATATAGAAAAACACAATAGTTTAGGAGCAAAACTCTTTGAGGGATTAGTTGCAAATGATGTTTGACAGATTCTGTTATTTATAGTGCTTCAGAGATGAAAACAGGACATCAAACTTCAGCTAGGTATTCAATGACAGCATCTGTTTTCAAAGCAGCTCCTGTAGTGAATTCACAATTACAGCATGATTCTCTCCTTCCTGAACTCCCAGGGCAGGCCTAAGACTCACTAACAGTTTATTGGGTTTTGGTTTATGTTTTATTAACTGAAACAATCTGAACTTTGGCCAGGGTGGGCAAACAAAAACTGGCATTATTCTCTGATTCAGACACTGAATTGGTAATGGATTTTGCATAAATAACTCAAACTTTCTGACTCCTTTCTCTATACTGAAATGAAAAGTAACTTCTAAGTAAAATGTTGTGGTATCTGATTGTAAAAGTAAATAGTTTATTATCATATCAGTCTATGCCATTTGTATGCTACAGCTGCTACACAGAAAAGTAATTACAACCCATATAAAGCCATGAAAAGTAAGTAAATTACTATGAGACACCTGAGCACTAAAACAACAACACTGCCTGCAATAGCTGAGATTTGTGCTAGTATATGTTTACAGAATGTTTTAGCCTTAAATCTTATAACACAGTCGTTGTGCAGAGAGAGCACATTGAGGCCTTCCACACTGTATGGCCGTGGGGTTCAGCAATTAGCCATTACTGTGTGTTGAATGTATGTGTTTCTCATTATTGGCTCACGTATTGTTAAGCATAAGCAGATTCAAATGTACACATGCATTGCATCACATCTGTATAAGGAAACTCTTCCCACACCAAGCACCACTTTCCAAACCCCCTATAATGACTAAAGAGCAATGGCTTGGAGCAATCCTCCTGTGTGTAATGGGATGCACACTGAAGCCTGGGATCAAGTGTTGCTGTCATTACAAAGCTTCTCAGAGCATTAACAAGAACAACCAAGCAGAACCAACAGCACTGCAATCATATAAACCACTTACTTGCTGTAAATTAGATGGCCCTAAGGGTAAATGCCTGTCTTGACTGGTCAAAAAAGACCCCAAACTCATTTTTAGCACAATAGTAATTATCAAGACTAGCCAGGGTTTCCATGTGCAATATCACCAAGCACAGGAAAGCATTACAGGGGGTGGAAAACAAGGACAGTGGAGCTCTGCAAACTCAGGACAGCTGAAGCATCCGTGGTGACAGTGGGACATAAACCAGAGTAGCAGAGTTCAGGAGTTAAGATCACTCCAGAACAGAGGAACAAAGGCAAAGAAAGGAACACTCTTCCTTCCTTCAAAGATTTAGATTTTGCTGCTGTTAATGTTGATGCTCAACCCAGTTGTTGCCCAGAGAGGTGGTAGATACCCCATGCCTGTAAACATTCATACAATCATGGGATGGCAGGGGTTGGAAGGGACCTTTAGAGATCATCTAGTCCAACTCCCCTGCAGAAGCAGGGTCACCTAGATCAGGTCACAAAAGGTCAGGTTGGACGAGGCTCTGAGAAACCTGATCTAGTTGAAGATGTCCTTACTCATTGAAAGGGAGTTGGAACAGATGACCTTTAGAGGTGCCTTCTAGCCAAAACCATTCTATGATTCTATGATCCAAACCATTGAGGAGACTACATTTTCTATTCAGCTTCTATGCTGCTCCTCCTCTGCTCAGCTATTTTGAGGTTAGACCTGAAATGCAAGTGTAACTTCTGGTATGAGAATGTCTGCTATGAGGCATTTCCAGCCCATCCTGGAACAAGAAATATCTGAATCGTGTGAGAAAACTGATTTTTTATAAAATCTTGAGGCAAAATTTGCAGATAAGCTTAGATAAGTGTGAGAGCTACAGCTCAGTTAAGAGAGAAGTCCTCAGCTGCATCACCTGGCACCCTTCCACTGAAGTAAATGAAGTGCTGCTGATTTGGCTCTATATCTGGGGAGGGTTGCCAACAGCCAAGCTGATGTGAAATATCCTTATTAGAAAAGGTGGAGGGGGGAAATTCTGTTGGATTGTATTAAAAAAAAAGTGAGTTTGGGGTTTTTCAACCTTGTACAGTTCATGGGAAGGTCAGTGACTTCCCAGGTCCTCTCTCCTGGCCACGGTCCTCAGCCAGGATCAGAGGCACTGAACCCCAGCACATCTCACCTGGATGGGCTGCAGGAACCCTCCAGCCAGCTCTCCCAGCCCACCTTGCTGCCTTGCAACCAAACTCTCCAAAAGCATCTGTTTAAGGCAGAGCTTGTACACATGCATGAGAAACATCTTCATTTATTTATAGAACTGCTTTAGCACAGTGAGCTAAACAGCAGGAGCGAGACTGCACAGAACTGACAGCGTTAGCATCTAATCTCTCCCATTTTGAAGACAGCAACTTCACATCGATTTCCAGTGTGTGTGCATGTTGAAAGAGCTCTTAGTTGCTACCTGTTTTCTTGCTACAGGGCAAAGATGAGGCTTTCAGCTGTGTCTCACCACTCAGGCAACAAGGTAGAATCCAGAGTGTCAGAGACTGCTGGATTTTACTTGCTTCTTAGGCCTTTCTGAAACAAATCTATCACTATGAGCACTGGGAGATGAAATGCAGCAAGGAATGTAATTCTGGTGGCCTAAAATCTGCTCATGTCACAGAATCACAGAATGGTAGAGTTGGAAGGGATCTTTAGAAATCATCCAGTCCAACCCCCCTGCAGAAGCAGGGTCACCTAGATCAGGTCACACAGGAATGTGTCCAGGCAGGTCTTGAAGACCTCCAAGGAAGGAGCCTCCACACCCTCCCTGGGCAGCCTGTTCCTCCAATGTCTTCTGCTGTGTTTAGGTAACATCACAGAACCACAGAATCTTAAGGGCTAGAAGGGACCTCAAAAGATCATCCAGTCCAACCCCCCTGCCAGAGTAGGACCACCTAAAGCAAACCACAGGTAAATTCCAGGTAAAGGGACTAGAGGCATGTTGTCATCAGGCCTCAGTCCTGACAGATGAGGTTGATTAATTCTCTACTGATTAGGTGCCAAAGGCTTGTACACCTTCAGAACTGGGAAAACACACAGCAAAGACATTTTGGCAGCATAATGGTGTCAGAACTTCTGGCAAATGCAGTGGAGATTAAGCCTGATTTCAGAGTGAGGAGTCTGACACTGTCCTGCAAACAAGATCCAAACTTATTCCACAAATAAGTCTTAGTTTCAAGCCATAGCATCTTCTCCAGCATAGGCATTGATGGGGAAAAGGCAAATTTCTTAAGCAAAACACTTGCTTATGCACTTCTTGGATTAAATCTGGATTGTAATAAAGCCAGAAAGACTTATCTCAATGGCTTTCAAGTTTGCCATACTTCTGAGCTTGAAGTACATTTCTGTCTGAAAGTCAGAGCTGGATTCAGGGAGAAGGAAGAAAAATATACCTGTAATTGTCAAAAATCCTTTCTGTCACTGCTTTTTAATTCTAGACAGTTTGTTACATTTCAACAATGATTTGGACTCGATAGCAACTCTACCTGTGCCCATGTTACAGCTAAATCTGCACCTCATCCCTTTGGTGTGGTTACTGTTTATGGTAGGGTCTGCAGTTAAATCAGACCTGGGCTTGACCAGCTCATGCTGTTAGCCTGATGAAATCAAGAAAAAAAATGTAGCTCTTGTTTATTGAGGAAACATAGCTGCTTCCATAAATAAGCAGGAGGCACAAAAGAGAAGCAAAGATGAAACAGCTCTGAGGGAAGCGTTTCTATCATTTTAGGGAGATTTCAGTGCAAAAAAGACAACAGGAAAAGAGCTTCCTTCTCCAAAAAGAAACGTATTTTTAGTACACCTCAAAAAACTTCAAATCCCACTAGAGGAAAACATACTAGAGGCAATCTCAGCTTTAAGGCTGGCAAGCAGACAGCCTTCTTTCCATGGTACAAGTGTATTCCCAAGGGAACGGTATTTAAAACAAGGGGGGAAGAGGACAGACAAACTGCTGGAGCAAAACATCATTTCTGCAACTGATCACAGCTCTCTGTTGCTGAACAACAGTTGTGTTTGTCCATTCCTGAGGGACACAGAGACCATGTTCACCATCATTGCCAGGTGACATCAGATTCTCCAGACAGATCAGAAGACAGACAAGACAACCATCTGCTATTTGGGATGGAAGATTCCTCTAAACCAACATGTGCAGCCAAGCCTGCATGTGCTGTGCTGTAGTTGCTCTTACAGGATTCTCAGGGAGCACTCAGATGACTTGTTAGTCCTTTCCATTCTCCTCTGGTGATGATTAAAATGGTAAAAAACCACCCTAAACCAAATTTTCTTGACTCTGGAATAAGCACTTATAATGACTGATGGAAAGTAAAGCTGGCACATGATGATGGAGATGCAAGTAAACCTTCCCTTGTTTACCTATGGCTTCTTTTGCTCCCCCCACCTCCACCCCCCATTAGCATCTCACACACTTTCCCATCAGAAGCAACATCCTGACAATAAATAGACCCCAATCATCCTTTCTAGTCACATCCTTGATCAATGAAGCACAGGAATGCTTTCATGTTTTTCCAAGCTGACTTGATGGGAAAAATTCCCACCAAAACAGAAAAGTTGGATTTTCAATACCCAGAGCAACGTTTCCAGAGACATTTGCAAGCACAATAACATCAACAGTGCTGTACACAAGCACAATAACATCAACAGTGCTGTACACAAGAAAAGTCTCAGTTTGTATGACTAGAGCTCATAGGCATGGCCACCTTGGTGTATGTCAGGGACACAAGCACCTATGGGGCTCATGGAAATCTGCTCCCAGGCCTCCAGTGGATTTTGGTAACTGCATCACAGCTCTGTACTTAAGATTCTATTTCATGGAGAGTATTGATATCAGTCTCACTTTAATGTCATTTGCAAATGCTCCAATGAAATGCTGAGCCTTTCAGCAAGCCTTCCACGTAATCTCATCTCATTGATTAGTTTAAACAAGCTACAAATGGCAAGCTGTCCAACTCTGCTTGGTAATGCAGGCATCTTCTCTCATCTGCCATCTCTCTAGAACAACAACAAATGCAGCATCCTTCTGCTTGCCAAATGCACTTTAAGTTGATGAAATACTAGCTTTATGACAAAAACAGGTTTTGTGCAGGAGCAGAATTCATTAGTCTGATAAAACCAGAAAACAGTTGCAGCACAGCCACAAAAGATGCAGCTTAGCCCCAAAATTCAGATCTAACTTCTCTTTTCAAAGGACAATTTTGGCTGAGCAGTGCCACAGCAAGAGAACTATTTGTGAAATTCAGGCTCTGAAAAGAGCCAAACATGGATCTGCCCCTCAAAAGTTAAGGCTTCATCATCTAGATCCACTGTTGGCATTTCCCAGCCTTTAAGAAAGCTCCCTAATGACTCAGCAAGGTCTGGGCAAGAAGCCTGGGCTGTGCATGCAGCCAGTCTCCCTTTGCTGTGGAGGGTCCATCATCCCCAAAAACAGCAGAAAGAGGGCCAGAGGTAAAGGGAGGTGAGGGGAATCCCAAATCCTCAGGCAGCTGCTGGGGAAGGCCACTGCCCATATTTACTGCCATTAGCCAGATGCATCGGGCTGGCCCCATCCTTACCCAGCTCCCAAGTGACAGGGGGTTTATTACTCTTCCAGGCTTCACCCACTACCATTCTTGCAACAAAATTAAATGTAATCACATTTACATAGGATTTTCAACCATCAGTAAGAATCACTCAGTCTTTAATTGCAGACATCATCTCCCTCCCAGTCTCCCATCCCACCCTGACTGGCACATCCTGCCCTTTGTCTACAGCTATTCACAAACACACTTCAAAGAAATCTTCCTTAAAAGCTCCTCCTCACTATCCTGTCCTGTTGCTGTCCCAGGGAGGATAACAGCAATTGAAGGTCTGCTTCCTTTGTACTGCATTGCTGATCATTCATTAATGACACCATTAATCACCAGTTTAGGTACCATGAGGCACTGGGCTGCTAAAAGTCCAGATTGAGGATCTGAGGCTTCAATCAGTGGCACAGATCTTGTAGAAGGAATATGGCAGCTCCAGGGTAATCACACAGGCCTTTCTTCAGATGCTGAAGGCGTTTAGAGACTTCTTCCCTCCCAACTGTGGCACGAATGACTGTGCATAGTTAGGCTAATGGTTGGAGAAATCCAATACCTGCTGAAGCCCTGAGTTAAGGATGAGGGGGGGAAAAGTCTCATCTGCAAGGTTTGTGCTGTGAGGCATGACTTGGATTGCACACATGTATTGCTTTTACTCTTTTCTTTTCCTCTTAGTGTCTGTTTTCTCATCAGGAGAGCCAAAGCAAGAGTACTCATTTAAACTCTACCGCTTCAGAAACGCTGCACTGCAACAAATCAACTTTGAGGCGTTTCAGCATGTTCAAGCATTATTATACATGGCCTGTGAGCTAAGAAATACCTTGCTCACCCTTTGTTTTGCCTGTCCCTCCATCTCCAGGCTCTCTGCAAGGCTCTGTTGGGAGTGGTCACTGTCCCACATCACTTTTGTCCCCATTAGAGAGGCAAACGTTGGGGTTGCATATAGAAGTAGTTCAGCTTCCCAGTTGCTTTTCTCCAGTGGTGAATGTGCTTTTCCATAAACAGCCTTGTAGATTTGCTGGACTTTTTGTATACAGCCCTAATAGATCTCACATTGACTCACCCTCTCAGAAGACCAAGCAAGAAAACCTCATTTTCTGAGGAAAGGGTGTCGCTTTTGTATCTTAATGAACACGCTGCAGTTTGTTGTTTTACACTGCACTGGAAGTACTGAGATCAAAGAATTAACAGGAGATTCCAGATTAGATCTAGCTTTGTAAGCAAGCAGTGTAGTCCTTCTCTTTGATATGCAAACAAAGAATCCTTGAATAGATTCGATACCATCAAGCCAGTAAGAATACAAACTGAGCAACCACTAGATAGCTGGAAGGGAGCGTTTTGATAAAGCAGCACTAACGAGATAAAGACATCCCAAACTTAGAACTTCACTATTAATTCAAGCACAGGTCAGAAGGTCCCTGCAATTGTGTGTGTCAGCATTTTGTCTCCAGACACATTATTTAAGGAAAGATGTGGAAGTAAAGGTGCACCTGACAAGATTATTTTTCCTATCAGCAAAAAAATGTTACACTTGCAGCAATTTGGTGTTTGTGGCTGGACAGCTCTCAGCTCCCTTGGCTTCATCTTAAACACAGAAGTTTGGAGACAAGTTTTTCTGAGGTGGTTTAGACAGCATGTGTCAGCTTTCCTTGTTTTAACCTATAAGCCTTTTGGAAGGTATCTATAGAATACCCTGAGCTCAGCTGATCTAGATACCTAGACAATATGATTTATTGTACAAAAATGTAACAGCATAACTACCGAGCAGTGGCTGCAATGGGAAAGGACAAAATAAAAGGCAATCTCTGCCTCAGTTTCTCTGTCAGGGAGTGAATAAAGCTGTGTGGAGCTCCAAATAAAATCTGCTTTTTCCTTTTTTATTAACTTTGGCCACAAACAAAGACAAAATTGTACTGCTACGAGGAACAAGTTGCTGCCAGGATTGCTTACTTCCAGACCTCTTGCATCCAAAGCAGTGCCATGGCACAGCTTGAGCAGGGTCACAGTGGCCCACAGAGCTGCTCCCCAAGTGCAAAGTCACCACTACAGTTAATATTGGTAGAGTTTGTATCCCAAGAGTGACAACTCTCAGACAATACCACATCACAGAGTGCCCAGACAGCAAAATGAGCTGCTGGAAGAGCTCCAGAAAGGGACGCTCACCTGGGAAGTCAAATAAAAAGCCTCTCCCACTCTGGATGTTACTAATGACTTTGCAACCTCGTCAGGCGAAAGGACTTCCCAAAGCAACCATCAGCTCTCCAGACTTCAGACCTTCTCTGTACCCTGGTTGTGGAGGCAGAGAGGAGCTTCCCCATCCAGGCTGGTGCTCAGCCTCAGGCTGTGCCAGGCTTTTGTGGCACTTCATTAGCATCCCAGGGGCTTTGCCCTAGCAGCTGCAGGTACAAGGCTTAGTGGGTTAGAGAGGCAATAGGGGTAGTTTATACCCACTCAAAGGGGGCTTTTTTTTCAGGGCAGTCACAACAAATCAGAAGAGTTTTAGATTAAGCCTCTGGAATAAAAGAAGTGTTCAGACTACTGCAGCCACACAAGCTGGCATGCAGATGAGGCTGTAATCTATGGAGGGGGTTTTATTTTTAAAGGCACAAATGAGCTTTTATTGTTTCAAAAGGGAGACATGGAGAAGAGAGAGACTGTCACCATGATGTGGTAACCCATTCTGCTCCAAACTTCTTTTGTGCAAAAGCCACCACAGCTCAGCTGAGAATTTGCATTAAATCTGTACCTGCCTCTGCAGCCAGACCCTGCACAAAACAGAGCAGAAAAGCAGAGTTCATCCCAGGCCAGCAGTGACACAATGCACAACTATTCCCCCAGTCTAATGCAGTGAGAGGCTGGGATGTTACAAACTTGAAGGACAAACAGAAGCAAAGTATGAATACAGATAAAGCATGCCTGGTCTAACCTCCCCCTCCAACACCAAGCACTGCAGAAACCATGGAGTGCTGTTTTCCCTGGGAAGACTGAGGTAGCAGTACTTCTTAACACAGCTCTTTACTGCATGCAGTACTTAGGAGCCTCAATTGCTCCCTCTGCACAGCTGGAGAAGAACCACACATTGTCGCACCCGTACGTGTTGTGAGTGGCCCATGAGCAGCAGTCAAAGCCCTGGACACTACACCAGTGTCTTTGCCACCACTTTGTGTTTAATGAGCTTTAGAAAAAAGATCAGCAGGAGAGAACCAAGGTAGATAATTCATCAAACTCAGCTGCAGCCAAACACACACACACAGTGCAATACATTTAGGGAAAGGCTGCGTGCTCCCTTTAACATCCACATCATCACTGGTCCAGAAGTAATGTCCATGACAACAGCATTAATTATCCACACTTTGATTTTTTTTCACAGGGATAAGGTAGACATGCTTCAGAACCACTGAAACCCCACAGACCCTTTTTACAAGCACACTTCTCTCTAGCTCAGGAAAACACTGTGATAATCAATATTGATTGATCTCTGTGCTTAGCCCCAGCACTGCTTCTAAATAACAAAAGCCACTTCATCAGATAATGCATCTATTGAAGGTTACCAAAGAAAAGGTAGTTACACACAGGCTAGACATGCAAGAGTGCACTGATGACTCCTAAAATAGATGGGAATAATTAAGTACCTAAAAACACAATGCAAACAGGACTGCTGACACAGATCCAACTTTGCTGGCTAAAGAGCAAGCTAAGGAGCACGGATTAAACACCTTTCCAACAGCTGGACTCTTGGCTGCACCACCAGCCATGGCTATGAACCAACACCCAGGTTTAGGTTCAGAAGCATGGTTGGGTTTCCAGAAGACACAATAACATATTTGTCTTCTTGACCTGTTCATTAGCATATGGGTGATGGGAGTTTAAAAGCCTTTTCTACTTGAGACATAAAGCCTCGTTTTCTACCTCCCATGAAAGCTCCAGAAATAAAAAGCCATGAGAGCACTCTAAGCCCATGTGTCAGGATAAATTCTTCAAGTGGAAGAAGTGGGAGCACATCAGCCCTCTGAATCCCACTGGGATTTCAGCTACCCACAGCATCTGTTCAGCAGCTCTACAGTTTAGCAACAGAAACTGAGGCACAAAACAGTTTCATCACATAAATGAAGCCACAGGTTAGGGAGATAGGAATTAAGACCATCAGGACCTACTGTCATTTCTTTATGGGCAGCTCAACCCAGATGTTAGTGACATCATAAAATAAACTCTAAGATCCCCACTCACATGTAAACTTGTATATGTGTTGCACTTGTAGTAACAGAGTTATTTCTATAGATTCCCTTTGAAAACAATCCCCAGAAAGCTATCCAGCTCCTGAAAACTGTGGGCAAGCTTGATCCATACAGTCTGTATAGACCATCAGGTTGTGGTGTTGGCTATTTTGAGGGGGAAAAAAAGAGAAAGAAAGAAAAAAAGACCTTTTTTTCCCCAGCAATGTTATCCTAAACTCTGCCATTATATAGAATCAAGGTGATGGTCAAATGTGCTGAAAGAGAAGCTCAAATTTGTATATATATTTATTGCACCCATGTGCAATATGGGCTGATGAAGAAGTATTAAATCACCTCTCAGGAAAATAAATAGGCTTCCTAACAGCCACATAAGGCCATACTTAAACTGTATTTTATCAGCAAAAATCTAAGATGGTCTGAGGAAAAAAAACCAAATGAAGTCCCCCTATTTTCCCTTGGCAGCTGCCTCTACATTGGATTGTAACTTGAGAAAGATAAATAGCACTTACTTCATCAGGGAACAAGCATTTTCTCTGGTAGCCTGTGAAGCTGTCTGTTCTCACTTGGCCTGCATCAATACATCTTCACTGAAGGCAAGGGAGCCCACCAGTCCACAATGCTGGGATTTGCACTTTCAAGGGCATAAACTTGACACCATATAAATATTATATGCTTTTCTTTCACTTTGTAGCTCAGAATTGATTCATTCTAGAGTACAGTTTCAGGGAGGAGTATAACATAACTCATGTCCAATTGGCACTTGCCTCCAAATAATACACCAACCATCTCTACACTCAGTGTCATAGAAAGTCTCTCAGAAAAGTGATAACACGTCTTTTTCTTGCTCACACCATCACAATCCTAGTTTTGTTCTCACTAGGAATGATTTGAGCTGAAAGTTGGTACAGTGAGAACACTGAAGCACATAACTACCTCCCATCATGCTTGGTTGGGAGATTACACAACCTACAGCTTGCAGGTTCTGAAGGCTCTCTATGAAAGCTGGCTGCAGGCATGGGTCCAGCACCAAGACTGGGAATGAGATTTGGTGGCTGAGCCTGAGATAAAGATGCTCCTTTTTTTTTACCATGGAGACTCAAGGGCTGCCATTTCAGCCCCTAGCCTTGCTGAAGGGCAGAGGAGGATCTGTGGTGAGCTGGCTGAGCTATAAGCCACAGGAGAGTTGGGGAGCCTGCCAGGGAAATAGGGCAGAACAATGGAACAGATCATTTAAAGTTACTCCAGTAGTGTAGATTTCCCATGCTTATTTTACACTTTCATGCAGTGTGGAAGGATTTGAGCCCAACTACTAACCTGGCTAGTGTTTAACATACCAGCTCCTCATCCTAATGTGGCCATCAGAGCTGGGCACAGCATTTGAACCCTTCACCAGGCAGGACACTGTGGACAGGCCTCACCTGTCCTTGCCAAAAGAAGTCCTGCTCACTTCAGAACTGGGATAAACTTCAGCATCAGTAAATCTCTGTATAACCTGGGTTTGGCTGAAAATCTGAGCTTACCAAGGATAGCTTTAGATACTCAAAACAAAGTTCATCTACTACAAGTCTTTAAAAGAACAGAAAAATCCTCATTCTGAATAACTTGTTCTGCATTTACAACCCAAAACTTGAAATCTATCGTTTGTGAACTGAGCAGTCAGGCTGGCCAAGAAAAGAAATAACAAACCACTGCTTAAAACATAAACCAGAAGTTAGCTGACCTTACAAGAAGGCAAGTCCCATAAACACCAACAAGACATCAGCAGAATGACACAACACTGCGAGAGGAATTGATACCCCTTTAACACTTATCAAGCCAAATGAATGGAATCCAACAGCATTCTTCAACACTAACGCTACACAGAGGGTTTGCTGGACCTCATGGGTCTTCCACTTTTGCAAGCACTTGGCTGATATTAGACTTTAGCCTAATAAAATACACCTGTTTGGAGAATGCACATTCTGTAAGGCCGTTGCAAATCTCAGGTGCTATCCTTAGTGGGCATTTTGCTGGAAGGTGGTCTTGCCTAAGTGTTTAAGTTTCTCCACCAAGTGTCCCTGTTTCACCCTAAACCAGATTTTAAGAAGTTCTTTTCTTCTTTTTAAGACCTTGAGTTATTCTGAAAGTGATGCTCATCAAAACCTTCCCGTTCTAAGCTTCTTTCATTCACTCTGTTCCTAAAGGAAGCCATTCTCTTGGCTGATTTCTTCCAAATCCCCAGGAATCTACCACTCTAACGTGCAACAGTGGAATTTTAACAAGAGGGCTAGCACCTATGGCAAAATGGATTTAGTGTAGGTAGTGCAATCCTTCCCCACATGCCTTTTACAGAGTGTCATTTTCTTTTTTCCCTTTGCACCCCAGTAAGTTCATACCAAGAACATTCTATTTCAGACCATGCTTTTGGGGTTACCACCACAGGACTTCCAGCTAAGCTCCCAGTGATACCAGCTCCATGCCCTTAGGGAGAATTTGCAGAGGTCAACAGCCTTCTTGAAGTTGAGCAGTTTGGTAACAGAGCTGTCTTACAATGGAAGTCTCACACCCTTAACTACATAAGAGAGGTTTCTGCAGGGATGCCTTAGTAGTACTAGTTTACTCCCCTTCCTAGCTTGCCTCAGAGCATACACATGAGGCAGCCAGAGAAGAGAGAAAAAGGAGTGCCACAAAGTAAGCCTAATACAGAAGCAGAAGTTTCCTTTAATCCCCTTCCAAAGATGACTCATGTTCTTTAACAGAACTTGAAAGTCAAGGTTCTGCACTTTAAAGCCTTCAGCTTCTTGCAGCATTAGTCTCATAGCAATTTTCCATGTAAACAGGAAAGTTTTGATTACATAATGGGTAATTCTAGTGTTTTCACAAGAATTCCTTGAATCAGAGGCAACACTGAAAGCAAGCTGTTCCTTATTCAAAGCCCAGATTATTGAAGAATAAGACTCATTGTTCAGAACAAGTGAAGTAACATTGCAGTACATACTAGCTTAAGTGGCATAATCCACAACTCCAGGTAATGCTTGACACGCTCCATTCACCCTGATCAGATTCAGAAAACATGAGCAAACTTGGTGCTGCCTTTGTAACATACCTCCCTGGGCAGACCTGCACCACGAGCTCCAGCTCTCACTGGTCTGAGACAGGGATGGCCAGTTAGCAGCAGCAACAGCCATACCATTACCTATCAACAGCTAGAAAGGGGAAAAGAAACAAGCCTACCCTACAACTAAAGCACATACCCCTGTGATTCATTTGCTGGCTTATATATTGCTATGGGGAGGGTTAAAGGCTGATGGGAAATAAGGGTGGGGACAATCTTACAAAAGCTCCTATCACATGCCCATCCTTTGTGAAGAGCTAAATAGGTTAACTTAAGCCTTTAAGGGGTAGAGCCTTTTAAATTCAGTTTCTTATGCTAGGTTAAGGAGAAAGAAAACACCTTATATTAGAATATAAACATCTGTAATCAAGGTGGTGGCTCTGTCTTACTATTGCTTACTGTAGCTGTTGCAGTGTAAAGGGTAGAGGAAGCTCTCAATAATGTGTAGCTGCTTATTTCTTTTGGTGTTTAACTCTTCTGTAGCTTTTTCCTTCTTCAGAAAATAAAAGAGCTGTTGAATGCTCATTTGTGCTTATTTATCTATACTAAATAAAGACTGAATTCCTGTTGCAAGCACAGTCAGGTGTAGGCTGCCCAGATTCTCCAGAGTTTTGTTCCCTATAACATCTGTCTCAGGGAAAAAGATCCTTTGGGAGACTTGGTGGGAAGCTGCTAGATCATTCCCTGCAGCTGCATTTTAGTTTATCAACATTTACCCATATCTGTTACTTTTTGTGTGGTAGCCAAGTACCCATGAGATGGGGTCAGGTGATGCTTATTTAGATCTTAAGCTGTTGAGAAACCCACTTAATAAGAGTTTTTGCAAAAGAGGGCAGGCACAGGGTGCAAATTAAGGATCTGTACTGGCCTAAAGAATAGAAGACTGCCAACTACAGCCTGCTGAGGGTACACATTGACACTGTGTGCTATCCCAAGAGGAGGAAACTCAACATTTTGTGAGGGGAAACTAAGAGATGCAGGCTACCAATGGCAAAATGAAATTCACTGGGGAGTTTGAGGTAATCCCCCTTTGTCAGGCACACGTTTGCTGCATGTTACTGGATGTTCTGTTGTACAAAAAAAGTGTCCACTGGCATTGCTGTAGGCAGCTTAATGAAACTCCTTAGTGCATGGCAGCATTAATAATAGAAACAGAAAGGTGTCGTGCCTTGAAATGAAATCTAATCTAGCCTGACATGGTGTATTGTTTACCTCTGACCTTCCCACCTCAAAAATCCTATTAAAGACATGAAGAGGCTTTGACTCATTAAGATGAGCAGCAGTAGAACAGCTTAAACTGTTGTGCCTGAGAAAGCTGATAAATGACTGTTTTCATGAAAGATGGAGGAGAGAGAAACTGGGAAGCAGTGGCAGGTTACTGGGGATGGTGAGCCTTGTCTTTCAAGAGAGCAGGATCTCACACTACTGTGGGATGGGAAGTCCCAGAGGAAAAGATGGGCTTTACTTTTGCTGGTGCTGCCAGTGGTGGGAGAAGGCTTCTCTTCTTTGTGGCTGAGAGAGTAAGGATGGGGTTGCCAGAGCTTCCTAGCTCAGGGCTTTGATGGGTAGTGATGTGCCTGTGTCCTGACACAGGACAGCACGAGGACTTTGGGTACAGTGAATCAAAGTCAGCTAATATGTGGTAGTTCTTGTCTCTGGAAAAGCCCAGGCAGGTTTTTAGGCTCTTCTGGTTTAAGTGCTGAGATTGGTGTCACCCTGCCCTTGGACTGCAGTGTGTTCAGGTGAGAGGAACGGGAATGGTCACACAGTTAGAAAAAGTAACCCCCTGGAAGCAGTGGAAGTGTCTCTGGTCTGCTTAGTCAAGGAAAAACTGAGAGGAGAGGGACTGCAAATATGTAAAAGCTAATGGTAAAGAGGAAGGGAATAAACACTTGTGAGTACAGCAGAAAGAACAATAACCCCAAAGGACACTACTAAAGAAACAAGTTAAGTATCAAGAAAAGTCGTCCAAGAAAAAGGATAGTCAATCACTAGAACCAGTTTATCCTTGAAGAGCAGGTGAGTGAAGATCAGCTGAAATACAAGCCTGTTCCTGCTTGTGCACAGGAGTGGCCTGGCCTCATGGGGCCTCTCTGCAGAGGATGGCCTCTTTAGGTCACCTCTCACAGCTGAGACTGTGGTTTAAGGTTCACACATCTGTTAATGAACTGATACTTCGTTATCCTCTGTGCAGTAGAGGCTGATGCTACGGCTTGCCCTCAGTCCCCTGGTGCAGGGGATTCTACCAGCTCCATCCAGTGCAGCTCACCTATGTTATCTGAGCAGCCCTGCATTGCCTGATGGAATCAAGTCCATTCCTGCAAGGAAAAGGGCATCCAAACCAAACAAAAGCCAAGAGTATCCCTGAAGGAGGTTGAACTCTTGCTTTGCTATCAGAGCCTTTTTATCAGACCCTTGCAATGTGCTTGAACAAGGACCAAGATATGTGCAAGTTGTTCACATCTGAGCTGGTGCTGTGTTTTGCTGTGTGATAAACCCAACTGTGACATCTTTGTCCCTCCTTCCCCACTCCACAGCCACCTCCCCATCCCCTGGTTGTTAAAGCCCTTACTCTGAGCACATGGAGATGTGCAGGCAATGCCACACAGCTAAACTAGAAAACCATAAGAAAGAGAAATGTCAGGATTTCATGGTGTTTGTGGCAGACAGCTACCAATTACAGTTGGGTTTTTTTTCCCACCAGGTCTCTGTTTAATTTATATGACTAAAAACAGGTTGTTAGAGTGAAAAGCACTAGACTACTGCAGTAACAGTTTGCAGGGCAAAGAAAGTATTCTCTGGCTTTTAAAGGCTCTTAGTTGTAAAACTTCACAAGAGAGCAGGTTTCATAGTACAGGGATTGAGATAAGACTCTTGACACTCCTTTTTGTTTCATGGAAACCAGAGCTATAATAAAAAATTGACACTCTTTTTAAGGCAATAGCTGACTTCTGAAAGCTTCAAAACCCTGGCTGCAGTCCAACCTTTTTGCTGGTATAGGCTGTGACTTGTAGTTTCAATCATAACTAAAAATCTAAAAAGCCCCCTAGGTGTAATATTGTATAGTCAACACTCCAGGATTTCCATGGCTTTGTGAGCGAATCAGAACACTAAATTATTGCTGATTTGGGCTGTGTATGCAGATCACTTCTCTCAACAATTACCAAATGCATATTAAAAAGCTGATGATTTCCATGTTGAATATATTCAGAACTTCAGTACTCGAGATGAAAAAGAGGTTTAGTCATGAAAGACAGACAACACATAGAAGGTGCAGAACAGCTTTAGAGATCAGAATCACAGAAAACACCTGCTCCCAAAATCCATGCTCACAGGAAAGAAAATATGTTCCCAGCAGCTTTCCACAAGCACTTGTGGCTCTGCCCCTATGGCTGTTGTGAATTATTTCTTTTACCAGCTTCTTTACTGCACTGTCCCACTCTCTGCAAACAAAGAATTTCCTTATGTTAATTAACAACACAAAGTGACAAAGGTAAATATCAGTAGAGCTGTCTTCATCCTCCTGTAAAGGATGCTGCAGCCTGGAGATGAACATGACATAAAGCAGTCTTTCACTGCTGATCCCAGCTAGAGCCTTAGCTTCAATATGGAGAAGGAGCCTCCACACCCTCCCTGGGCAGCCTGGGCCAGGGCTCCCTCACCTCAACTCCAAACGAGTTTCTCCTTGTGTTCAAGTGGAACTTCCAGCTGATGCCCATTTACCCCTTGTCCTGTCACTGGGCACTACAGAGAAAAGACTGGCCCCATCCTCTCTACATCTGTGCTTCAGGTATTTATCAGCATTGGTAAGGTTCCCCCACAGTCTCAGATGTTCCAGTCTCCTCATCAACTGGGTAACACTCCACTGGAACTCTCTCCAGCAGTTCCGTCTCTCTTGAACTGGAGAGCCTGCAACTGGGTGCAGGTATGTCTGCACTGACCTGCACTGAATCAACAGCTGCCTGGCACAAGTATGATAACAGCTGAGCTAGTTCAAGGTAGAATGCTTATGAAGCTTAAACAAAAGTCAGGATAATTGAGCTCTTCATGCTGTCTGGATGTTTAGCTGCTAGACAGACAGCATCCTCTCTCCACATCACAGGTGGCTTTTGCTGCCTACCCAGTGTCACTTGGTAAATGAGGTAGAGGAGTGGGGTAACTGTCCTGCCTGCCCCACAGACCTGGCCTCAGGGGCTGCTGCATCACCATGTGAGACATCACATTCATTTGGGTGATTTAGTGAACTGCCAGTTCCTGGAAACCTCAGTTATGCACCACCACTGATAACGTTTACCTGCTTGTTCATCCTTAGTGCAGTGTGAGACTTTCTGTTTCTCACATGGCAAGGAGTTAATTAGGGTAACACACGGCCTCTACAAGCTCTACCAATAATCCCTCTGCACACACACAATTTCTTCTTGTCTTCTCTGTCATGTGCTGAAATTAATCATTAGTTCTCACCCACAGCTGCTTCAACAAGTTAACAACATCATGCATATTACAACCAGCAGATTTGTTTTCAATAGCCAGGCTCTGAATACCAATTTTATGTCAGTATAATTAATAAAAGTCTAATGTACTTGTCAGCAGAGAAATAGATGGGGGGGGGGAGTAGAAGTGAATGTACTTTTTAATGAATTTGCACTGTAGCGTGAAAGATATAATGTGATAGAGGCATGAAACTACATTTGCACCAAATAAAAGGTTAAAGATACAGTGAGGAAGCCTAGTGCCCAAACTAGTGAGGGATCTGATCTGAGTTGCTGCCATTGCAACAGGCTTTTCTATAACAGAAACCCATTTTTCTACTAATTTCTGGAGGTTATGAGCGCTTTTTTTTCTACTGTGGCTCGTAAAACAAGGCTTCATATTGTCAGGCTTGGCTACAATTTGTCTTGACATGGGCTTGCTTACTCTAAGGAAATCCTACAGTTTAATCTCGTCTAGACAACATCTTCTGTTTGAAGAGTTTTCAGTAACAGAACCTAAAGCCAGCTCAGCTCACAATTATTGCATTGTTCCCTTTACAACAGGGGTCCAACCAGATGTGCTCCACGACTGCGTAGGGCAGCCTCCCCGAAACCATTAGCTCTCCACTCTTTTCTCTGCCTGCCAACAAACTGCCTTTGCTTTTTACTTTGATTTTCACTGATTATTTGTGTTATCCAAATGGATGTTTGAGTACTGTTCTCACTATTTTTGCACGAAGATATAGGTGGAAATCCTTTTGCACATACGTGGCTGATTTCCCAGCACAAGCCTTTTGGCACTCACAGTTCTTCTCTTGCCTTTCCCCCCAAAGGAGGTGTTTCTTTTCCACCAACAGCCATAAACACCGGTAGGACAAAGAGTTCCAACTCCTTCCATTTATTACAACAAACCTTTTTAACATCAGTGGGTCTGTTCCATTATTCCAAAGGATAATGGGGAATATGAAATCCAGGGCAACTAATATTAGCAGACAATTTTGCAATGTTGTCTCTGTAACGTGAGTTCTCTGATGCTCTTCCAACTTGTCAAGGTATTCCAAAGGGAGAACACATGATATACCAATGAGCAATAAGAGAATCACTTCTGGTACAAATTGGGAGAACTTAGATCCATACAGCTTTGCAAGGTTTTGCATGTGGCTACAATCTATTTTGGTCTTAAATAGGAGTCTCAGAAAATAGCCTTTGGAGTGAACATGTTGAGCAGTCTGAGTCTCAGAGTGGTCTAAGGGGAGAGTATTTTTTAATGGCCATAGGATTCTTTGTGTGAGAATTGAAAACCCAAAAGTGAGTCCTGCTCTCATTTAGCTAACAAAGCTCTCAAGGTCCATTCTAGAGCTGGCTTATTTTCCTTAATATTTTTTCCATGTTGGATGCCTCTTTTGGGCTGAGAGTTATATAAAAGCTTTTATTCTCTCCAAAAGTAAAACTTTGGTGCAGACTCTCAAATGTGTTGGTGAGAAGAAGGAAACTGAAGTGTTTTGAGATAGTGTCATAGGTTCATAAGCAAGAAACGGTAGAGAAAAAGTCCTCTTGGAGTTTAACACTTGTTGCTCTGATAAATCCACAATTCCTCATGTATTTGTTGATACTGAGTGTTTGGATCATACTTACATTGTGCTAATGTCTTGCTTCAGGTCTTCTCTTGGTTACTCAAACTTCCCTTCACTTGACTTTTGTTTCTAGAGGATAATAGATCTTTCTCTGAGACTCTGCTGAAGGGTCAGAAGAAGAGACACAAGATATGCCAATGCTCCTCCTGATGCTTGATTCTCCAGGTGGCTGGTCAGTATTTTGCTGGGGTTGAATTGCTCACCAGATTGCACATCAGAAACTCGGTGCCCCTCTCTCACTCTGAGCTTTGCACGGTCACTGCGTTCAGCTGCAGGGAAGCTGTGCATCCAACAACCCTTGAAGGTTTAATAAATGCACAGTCTGCTTTGTGTTAGCATTCTCTGTGTGCATGTATTATAATTGTTGAGCTCTACAAGTTCTTGGCACTCTCCAGAGAGCAAAGTCTCTGTCAGTAATTCTTCAGTGAAACATAAAAACGTCTGTTTAAAGATCTATTATAAACCAGGCTGTGTGTTTGTCCATTTTCACTTTACTAGCCAACAGTGTGTAATAATACTTCAAGAAGAAAGATGTTAACTTTACAGATACAAACAAGTTGGAGCAATAAATGCATTAGTCAAGCACTTTGCTGAGGTGCAGAAGGGGTTTTTTTAATGCAAAATCTAAAGCAGAAGCTACAGAGAGAGAGATTCTCCACTTGATTTGGAGCTATCAGGAGCAAAATATTTCAATGCAGACTAAAATTGTTCAGCAAGAGCTGTTGGCTGCATACTGTGGGGAAGGATAAATGATAGAAATGAGGTGTTTGCATTGAAGCAGAGGAAATGCAAGGAAATTCTGTTGAGATGTCACAGCTCTGAAGCCTGTTTCTAGTAGTCTCAGACTGTGAGTGTCACTAAATGTACACTAGTAGCTCAAAAAAATAAACTACGGGTGTGCAAAAACAATGAGGTGCAAAATGTAACAAAGAGCAATAATGAGGTAAGTAAGAAAGAAGGGCTGGAATGGTTATAGTGAATGTAACTAAAGGCTCCAAACAAGTTACACAGAAATCATGATCACCAGCTGATGATCAGCAGGAAGCGTTTCCAATGTGCACAGAGTAAAACATCAGTGAAGGGACCGTGGGCTTTTTAAGGCAAAGACAATAATTTCTAGACGAGAAATTCAGCCTTTGAAAAGCAAAAAAAACCCTCTATAAATTCCCTTCTTCAATGTTCATAAAGGATATGGAACAGATGCCAAGAGCAGATGTACAGTTTCCAAAAGCAAAAAGAGAAACATTGCAGAAAATCGTTGCTGTAACAGCTGATCAAGAAATAAAACAGTCTTAGCAGTGAGGAGGAAAGCCAAAATTAAACAAAGATCCATCTCGCTGTTCAAAAGAAACCCAAAGAGGAAATATGAGCCTGGGTCACAAATGTTAAAACAGGGAAGCAGGGATAGACTAAAGGGATATTAAATAGGGATATTAAACTCAGTGCCCTGGAGCCTCATCTTTCAAATCAGACAGAGTGCAACCGTATGGACCTCGACGTTGTGTTTTTCCTACAAAGGATAATAAAACCATCAGAGTTGGGGTTTTTTTTTTAAAGAAAAAGATAAAAATATGAATTGGGGTTTCTTTTCTTTCTTCTGAAACCTCCATTTTGTAGCTCATAACTCTCAGGATAGAGCCTTCCCTGCGCTGCACTAGACGGGGATCAAATACATCGTAATTGTTTCTTTCCATTTCGGCGTGTTCCAGCCATTCAGCGTGATGTTTGCAAGATGAAGAAGGACATTTTTCCCTTGTGTTCTCATGCTTCATAGGATTTATAACAATAAATAGGAGTGGGTAGCTGAGGGGAATTCTGATTTGTCAAGTGACTATCACAGAAGTTAAAGCATCATGAACTAAAATTAAACTTGAGGTTTAGGCTCGTTTCCAGTGCAGGATCCTATTACTGGCGACGAAAGGAAGGAAGCAGAGTAAATCAGAACAAAGTTATTCATGCAGCTAGAAAGCCAGAGCTGCACAAAACCTTATAGATTAGGTGGGGACAGTTTTAACATTTTGATTTGGAGCACCAGTGAGTTTAAATGAGTATTGATGCCAAGTTTCTGGGGGGAAATGCTTTCCTGTCAAAAAGCACTCACACTAACGAGACTCTGTACTTGAGCAGCGCTTCACTTGGGTGGATTGTTTTGAATTCCTTTGGAAAGCAGACAAAATGCTTCAAGAAGTTAAAGTGAATTCATAAACTTATCAAGAGAAATATAAGGTGCACGATGACAGTCACAGAAATAAAAAAGGCAGCACGTGAAACGCCTTCTGAAATCATTTAATGCATTGAATTTATCTTCCCAAAAGACTGCCAAAGGTGAGAATACAGTGTGCAGAAAACCTCGTGCCTCTGAAGGCAATGGGTTACAGAGGTGTGACAACAGAGGCTGGCTAGTGGAGGATTTTGAGTACACCTTTATCGTTGCTCTTTCCTCAATGATAATGTCGCAGTCAGAAACACTTTGGGGCCGTATTCAGCAGCTTTGCACCCTCCCTGTCTGGTATGACCGAAATCACTGGCACATTTGTTTTCATAGATACATGGCAAAGGTGAAACTTTCTGTGGTAATAAGGTACTTGGGAAGAAAGGAGCCTCAGGAGGAATCTAAAGGGCTGGGACATTTGCACTGGCCACTGATGATGTTCCCAAGAAACGGGCATTTCCAAGAAGCAAAGAGTGGAGCCTTTTTTTGCAAACCTTGGCCAGTTTCAAAGACTGAGAAGCAGAAACCATTTATTGGAAATGAGAACCCACCCAGAGAAAGGATAACATCATGGCCACTCTTACAAACAAGTTTTGGAAGACAGTTGAGAGGGAATAAAAATAAGATGTAAGAAGGAGGGAGACTATCATCAAAGTAAGTTCTATGTGGGAGGAAGTCGTGTTGGTCTTTTTGCTCAAAGTGCAATAACTCCCCATCATTTCCTGCACTTTATTAATAACTACTCTTCTGTTTAAAAATATTTGAATGCCTTTCATAGCTGACTCATCAGCTCCTTTTTCATTGCTAAAGACGTTGTATTCCAGACTCTCAGCCACCAGAAGAGTGTCCCCAGGGAGCAGCATCGTGCTAAACCGACAGTGTGTCCCATTTTGTTCCCACAGATCCACCACTGTAAGTATTCTCATTCATTTTAACAGACAGATAAACATCTATGGTTCTGAAAAAAATAAAGTCAGGGCAGAATGCCACAGTTAGAGCTGATAAGAGAGAAGTGAATCTATCAGAAGCAAGAAGATTCCTGCTGCATCACATCGAGATGTGGCATTGTTTCATAACCCAGATATTACAGTTTTGCCTGTTCTTGCTCTCAACATGCATGAATAAACACTCTTGAGGAGGCTTCATGCTTTCCTCCAGCAGGCCAGTGAGGAAGTTGTGCAGAGAGCTTCATGTCCAAGGAGCAGGTACCTTGCAAAGGGTACCTACAAAGCAGTGGGTAAGCTCCTTCAAGGTATCAAACAGTGGCTTTTTCATTTCAGATTTGAACATTCCTTCTATTCAAATGAAAATACAATGGACTTTATCTTTGATGGGTTCATGGGGCCCTCGAATGTCAGATCTGTAACCCTGTGGAACAGAGCCTCATCACACTCTATTGTTTCCTACCAAATGAAGATTTTCTATAGAAGCTACATAAATAGCCCATTCATAAAAATATATTGTACCAAGACAATAGCCCTGAAAGGCCAGCAACGTCTCTGGTGAAGTTAGCAGAGTTAAACATGCAAGGAATTTCCCTCTCTCCTCAGGCTCCAGTGCAGAATCCCAATAACCATCCTCTCCTTCTCATCTCCATTGCCATCACCACTTCATAAAGACTAGGAAATAAACATCAAAAGCAAAAGCTTTATCTACCTGGAGAGCTCCTGTGTTCACGGTGACAAAGGTACCCTGATAATGTACAGCAAAAGAGAGGCTGTTATCTAATCCTCTTTAAGGGGGCTTCTTAAGAGATTTCTTCATTGTTTTCAGTTTTAGACAAGTGATTGATTTCACCATTCATGTTTCCATTTCATACCTCTTTTTCTTTAATGAGGGTTGACTGCTTTCCCTCTGTATTGTACATGAACAGAAAGGAAGTAAACACAGCAGTAACATTAACAGGTGCTGAGACCTTGATGCAGGATTTGCTTGGGGCATTTCCTTGGCCTGTGTTTATGGCAGCACTATAGCACCAGGACAGCACTGAGAGGTTAACACATTCAAGCCAAGAGTGAGTTTCCTCATTGTATTGCATGCATGGAAACTAACATTCACTTATTCTTAGCTTTCCTTCACCCATGTGTACTACTTGAAAATGGAGGAGACATAGAATTGTTCATCACAAGATGTACCCTCAGCCTACGTTTGGTCACAACAGGAGTTTTCTTTGGTCCTTACTTGAAAAGAATTAGGTGTGGAAAATGTAATGAGGATGTGGATCTAGTTCACTCTTATCTCTACATCTCTGCAGGTCCTTTGCCTCTCTTGGACAGGTAACACAGCACTTATCATAGCACAATGCATTTGTGGCATGTCACTGAGTACGTCGTGGCAGCCCACAGTGGTGACTCATTGTCAGGCCACCTCTTCAGGTCAGCATCAGCCTTGCCTTTACACAAAGCAGAAATGCTCCTTCTACCTGATTAGGCACCACTGCAAGAGAGCAGTGGGAGGCCAAGGATTCTCTAGTTAAAAGGCTGCTTTGCCTGCCTTAAAATAAACTTCAATTGAACCAAGGGTGAACGATCCAGAAAATAACAAAGTGCATCTAATTAGAGTGGAAATGGAACAAACTGTGCTCTGCCTTCTTGGCTTTGTTTTATACATTAATGAAGAGCGATAAGCACTGTGTCTGATATTGTTAAGGAGCTTGAGCGGATGAGCCTCTTCTCTTTGGCCAGATGCTGCTATCGTTTACACCAACATAAACAAGAGTCTTCCTTGGTATGGATCCAAGGAGCTGGGGTCTGTCTTACATTGCATCAGCCCAAGTACAAACCTTGAAAAGCCCAGGTTTTTTTTTAATCTTTGCAATTCTTCACATTACAACCAGAACATTTTGACCTCTCCACTTAACCTTAAATTAAATTTGCCTCTGGCTGTTCTGAGATGGAGGGTCAATTTACACAACATCAGGAGCCACTCAGTTCCCACCACTGTGAAGCTCAGAGCACACAGTACCACAGACCCCAGCTTCTTACTTCTGCCCATCAGCATGGCTGTGCACTCACCGTACATCATCTGTGTTAAGTACATTACTAGCGTGGGTTTTACTTGTGGCAGCTTCTTATGCTCAAACTACACTGTAGGCTGGATAAAAACACACAGCATGTTTTACAGATGTCTCTGGGAGAGATCTGAAGTTGAAAAGCATCACCAGGTGGGGGGAAAAAACGAGGTTTTGAAATATGCAGCTCTAATAGGAATGTGATGAAAACTGTCATGCCAGCACAGGGTGCTGGTGGAACTATCCCATTATTTCAATATCATACTGTAGATTTCTCTGGTGTCCTGTAACTTCATATTCTGGGTGCAATAGCTTAAAAGAAATCAAGATGCTGCAGTAACAATGTTTATCATTTGATAAATAGTCTCTCCTGCATCACCATTCCTTCACTCTGCAGCTAGGGACAATATTTAATTTCCAAGTTTAAACTGAAACAGAGTAAAAAGCTCTTTCCTGGTTTTAATCCTAAAGTCATTTTCTTTAGATGCTGCATGTTGTACTTGCTGCCCTCAAAGTCTTGGGGCTTTGATAAGAACATACTCAGCTGTGCCTTTGGGGCTCATTGAGGGCTGGACTATCCCCTCACCATATACACAGCTGTGTGGCATCCTAGGCAGAGCAAGATTGAGGATCTGACTCCTGCTTTCAATGACTTCTTGGCCCAGAGAAGAATTATCCTGAGCCAGTTCCCTTGTCTTGATGTATCTTATGAAGCTGACCAGTGCTTTGGAGAATTAAGCCAAGACTTTATCCCTCCTGAACTGCTCCATTGGGGTGAAAAGTGGCAATGACAGCTGTGGGGTCTAGCAAAGGGCTGGGTGACCCTTAGAAAGGCACCAGCTGTGTTCTTAAATGCATTAAGGTTTTCAAACTGAAGGTGTTTGGGACAGGCCAATTATTAGTTCTGAATTTTATTCCTTCTTTCCTGAGGTGGTTTGACCTTGTGACTACAGAGGTGTGTGGGTTGTACAGCTCTGCATGGCTGGGATGTCAACACTGGCACATACAGCTGCCAACATTGCTCAGAGGTCAAGCTCTCAAAATTCCAAGAGTCCAAGAGGAGAAGGAAAAAACCCTAAAATGTGGAAAAAGGAAGAGGAGAGGGGAAGGAAAAAAAGAGCCTGAAGCTTAAATATTTGTGGCAGACCCTAAATTATGGTCAGAGGTGCTAGTCACTCCACAGCTGAGATCAAAGCCAGGATTCAACCAAGAGCAGGCTTCATTCCCAACTCCACCCTCAGCTTCAGCAAAGCCAAATAGACTCTCCTAACACTTGACAAAGCAGACCTATCCCAGAGTAGAGTTTTTCCAGCATGATGGGGAAAAAATCTGGCAAGGCCTCTAGACAGCTTCAGTGATCAAAACACTCAAGGGCTTCTCCTAGATGGGTAAGATTTTCCTACCATTCCTTCTTTGGTTTTCTTCTTTTAGATTTTTGTCTTGCCTTTTAAATGACAGATCCTAAATGTGTTTGCTTTACTTCTCTCTTTCTAAAACAGTTCTCAACCAGGGTAGCAAAGAGATGGAGAAGAATGGAAGAGGCTGTGTGGAGGTCAGCTGCATGGCCAGGGATCAGCCTGCAGCTCACATTTGGCTCTGCCATTCATGGCACAAGTTTTACAGGCTGAGGGATATCTATTTCCCTTTTCCTACTGCTCCCTTCATCCAAGCTCAGGGTATTCCAGTTCCAGATAACAGCTTACAGCAGGAATGTGCTTCTGCTGCAGGATACTTCCTGGCAATGCAGCTCCAGAAAGCATGTAAGACTTTGAGCAATTTGTGAGCTAGGTGAACTTGCTTCTGCAGGGGGTTGGACTAGATGATCTCTAAAGGTCCCTTCCAACCCCTACCATTCTATGATTCTATCTTTATCTATATAAATATTGAAGTCTTGAAATGCAGACTGTATTTCTTCATTAACTGGAAGGGAAAGATATCATACCTTTGAATTAAACCACTGGAGACGATGATGGTAAATCTGGCTTTACATTGACAGCATCATCTCGTTGTCCATCCTCTGTATCGCCTTCAGCATGACAGCATGGGTGTTCCAGCATCCATGTCATTTAATGCAACCATCTCAGGTCTTATATAACAGATGGCTCAACCTGAAACAGATTAAATCCCTCTGAGAAGCTAGATAAAGACGACTTCTTTTCCTCTGGATACTCATGCAAATACACACAAAGAGGTGACTTGCAAGCACATCCAGGAGAATACACATCCTAAAAAATCCCTCAGCATATCCAGAGATTGCAGAGAGGAACAGCAGGAATAATAGCAAGGAACTGATCCCAGCCCATAGGGATTTCATTAGGCTAAATAATATCTATCTACATTCATTTATCTAGAGCCCAGTTTCAGGTTCAAGGAGGTGACATGGGCAGCTTGCTTAGTGGGATTTGTTTGCCTCCCAGACACTATTAAACTTCTGGGAAGTTCACAGAATTAAACTCCTAGAATGGTTCTTTTTTACATGTACAAATTTACAACAGCAAATTCTAGAGGCCTGTCCATTGACTATAAAATGACATCATGTCACTTTCTGTGTTTCAACCCTGTCTAATAACAACCTATTTCTCTAAGCCAATGGCTACACAGTCTTTCTAAACCACCAGGAAATTTATTCTCTCCTAATAAAAATTGAGAGGCCCTGACCAAGGGTTTGATGCAAAACTGAAGAAACCAATTATGATCTTTCTACTGACCTCAGTAAGTTTGGATGGAGACCCTGGAACAAAAGCTAATGTGCATCAGGAGAACCAGTGAGCTGGAAGTGAAGCATCACAGATAAAGTCTGTTCCCTGAAATTACTGCAGGAAGAGTATTCGTCTGATGCTTCAGTATGGTTGCATTTTCAAATACATTCTCTGCGTGGTTAGAGCAAGCATTTTCCTTAAGTGATGAAAAAATGGAGCCAGTCAGACTTCTCTGCTTGAATGCTGACAGCACTTTCTCATTTTTATGCCTTTCTCAAGAGCTGGTCCAGAGAAACCCGAGATTTTGCTGAAGCGATAAGGGAATTTCTACATTCAGAACAGATCTGTGCTATTATGATTTCAACACATAATGCTGAGGCAATAAAATTTATGACTGTCTTCTTCAGTGCTTTAATGAGGCATTGCCAGGCTCACTGTATATTTGCAAATGTCTTAACAGATAACGATTTTACAAAGTCCTGGAGTACAGCTGCCAGCACAAATGGCCATAACACCAATTATCTTTGCAGGATTTAGTCATTATGTTGAATCAAAGGCAAAACTGAATCATCAGCCAGTTTTCTTCTCCAGTTTGTGAGGGAAGTCAAGGGAACACATTCCTTCTGGCCACATCTCCTGTTAGCTTTTCTCCCATTACATCTCCATTGCTGGCATAATCCCACCAATTAAACTGAGCCTCCTGATGAGACTTATTATTTTTAATCCAGTTTGTTAAAGGGTGTAAGTGGTTTCACTGATCCATCTTTGGCATGGCTGCTTTTCCAGGCACAGCCTCTTCTGAAGGAGGGGAGGGTGCTTTGATGGTGCCTGGGACAGGGTTCCCTGATGGTTGCATGGCTGGCTGGCACCCTGCTTGAGCAAGTGGCCTATCACAATCAATTTAGAGTCGTGTGGGACCAAGGAATGATGCTGAAGGTGAATGGTCTGACAAAATCAGCCATGGAAATGTTTGCTTACATTCCCTTTTCTTGCATATCCTTGTAGAAGACACTCCTGACCCAAACACCTTTGGGGATGGAAAGTGCAAGAAAAATGAGCGTGATCTCCTGTGTTGCCTATCTCCAAGCCTTCCAAACTCTAACATGTTGTTCAGCCTTCATGGGGATAGTCTGTCTGTTTTAGGGGGAAAATGGCAAGTCTGTCCCTTCTACTTCACTGCCAAGAGATGTGCCAAACTCAGTAGCCAGCTTAAGGTTAGGCCAGCTAAGTCCATGGGGTTTTGAAGTGGTCCAGCAAGTCGTACTGACTACTGCTAATTTTATTTCCACTGCATTCTGAAGCAAATAATAGGAAGTAGCAAGTTCTGCATTTCTCTTGAGAAGGGCAATTGTGGCTCATTGACCTTTTCAGCTTCCCTTGTCTACTGTCTAGAGCAAAGGGAGAACAATTTGGCTGTAATTTTTCCCACAGAAACTCGACTGGCTGAGGGAGTGTTGGCTCCTGTGAAGAGGCAGGAACCACACAAGCACACAAAGGCTACCCCACGTACTACCTTAGCACTACCATCTCCAGCCCTAATGGCCTCTAGGAGTAGTTTTTGGCAGAGGATTAAATCAGTGGCTGAAAGCTGCTTCTGGTATTCAAAGGGCAGATCCTCAGCATAACCTGTTGGCTTCTGGGAGGTCTCCATTTCAGCAGCTATGCATTTGTAAGATAGCAAGGGCTGGTCTGCTAACCATTGATTCAGTTGCACCCACTGGGAAGGTCAGATGCTTATTCATAGGTCACGGTGAAGTCATTAGCTATGACTTTCCATCACCCTGGGCTGCAGTTAACTCAGCTCCTGTGACCTCACTGTTTATCTGAGCAGTTCCTCTGGGCTGGTGCTGAGGTGAAGCCATGGAGCAATGCCAGGGCATTGCTCTACTGCAGCTTTGCTCTCACCAAAGACATCCCTCAGGATGGTCTCCAGGAGCAACCTTCAGAGTGCTTTCTCAGTTGCTCCCACACCTGACCCACCAGCTAAGGTAGAAAACTGCTTATTAATTTTAGGCCAGGTATAAAAGGAAAGGGTGTGATGAACTCACTGGCTTAATGTCCTTAGCTGCATGGGCTGGTTTAAGGTACGTGTTTTGTTCAGGTCCAGAGACCAATTTCTCCTGTTTAATGAAGCAGATAAATGAAATGGAAACATTTTCCTCAAAATCTTTTATGCAAATGACTGAAATGAATGAGTTTTGTATTTTAGCCTTATTCCTTTGGATGCATTCAATGCAAAGACTGTCAGCTGCACCTCTCTGTTGAGTGTATTAGTGCAATGTCCTTGGGCTACTTCATTCCTTTTCTGTCAAGGGACAGCAGCTACGTGTGAGGCTCTAAACAGTAAACTTTACTGATTTACTTTACCTGGAAAATCCTGAAGGGGAAAAAAATCAATACCATGGGTTGCATTCAGCAGTTTCTCTCATACTTCACAACTTCTTCTTAATACTTCATAAACACCTTCACTTTAGTGTATGATCCCACCACAGGATGAAGGTTGTCTTGAAATAGGGGCTGGAAAAAAACATGGAAAGCAGAAAAAAATCCCAATCCAACCATAAAACACAAGATGAAACAGAAAGAAAATAGCCTGGAAGCTGCCTGTATGACCTTGAGACCCAACAACCCTTCTGCAGGAGAGGGTCCCTCAGAAGTGTGCAGTTTGGAGCAGCAGCAGCCCACAAACAGGTAAAATGTGAGTATTAATTTGTGGATTGCAGCATCCATGGAGGTCAGAGTGAAGACTCAGCTCTTTTCCACACTGATGTTGCTAAGAGCAAGCGTTGCTTTCATTTGCAAACCCACAAATCCCATGTGAAGTATTACTTCCCTGTTTTTCAGGGCTAAAAAAATGCATCTACACAAAAGCCCTCAGAAATATCCCTCTAAGGATTCTGTAATTCATGGTAACTCCCAGCCCTAACAACTACAAGGTGATTTTTCACAGATTGCTAAAATTGTCAAGCTAATATTTCTTGAATCAGTCAGAAAAGAAATACTGCCCTATCCTTTGCTTATCCTTTCCTCATCAACAAGTGCAATTACATATTTCCCCAGCCCAGGATTTTAGGACTCCCTGTCAAAGTCATTTTCACATCCTCCAGGAGTAAACCTGAATCCTGTTACCCCAGGGAAATGTCAACTGATTCGTCTTCCATCCCTGATGGCCATAACTTCCACTTCTACCTATCAAATATATGTCACAGCTGGAATGGATGAAAACCAAAGATATTCTTACAAGCTTAAAACTGAAAGACATTCATACTGAGGAGAAAAAACAGCGATATGGAGGTTTCCAATCTCCCCAGGGAACAGAGCATCAGCTCCAGAAATGAACAACCTTATGCTTATCAGGGAACCTGTCTAGGTACCATTTACTGCTGTTATTTAATCAGCTCATAGGCTTACCTGCACTGGGAAACAGCCCCGTGTGAGGGGAGACCATGTGTATAGAAGTCATGAACGTGTCACGGAAGAAAAATGGTATTCTTAAGCCAAAAAGAGTAAGCCCTTTCCACACAAAGGTTATAGGTGCATTTAATTCCAAAGCCCCGTGTGCCAGGGCTGTGATAATTGATGCTCCAGCTTCACAAGCCAGATCAATAATTAATGGTGAGTTTGCTAGTTTTGAACCAAACAACCGCAGCACAAGTTAAATCCGTCTGTATCCTGCCATAGGACTGCTCTGCTTTTCAAAAGACAAGCAGAAATTGGCAGGTAGCTTAGAAGAAGTCTAGTAGAGAGCTGGGTATTTCAAAGCCTTTATAACAGCTTAAATTCATTTAAGGCATGCCACGTAATCAGGTTACTACAAGCCCAGCGTGTCTCATCTGACCAGAGGTGCACGATGGATCTCCTGGGTGTTAAACACCTTCCTTCTGGAAGTGCCAAAAACAGGGCTGATTCTTTTTTAGAGTCTTTTTTTTTTACCCCTGTGCTGTTGGAGAGTTCAGCTGCAATGCCATGCACTTTGTCAGAACTCAACCTAAAGCCCAGGCATGCAGTACTGCGTGAAATAGTGATGCAGGCACTTGGTGGGTGGTATTAAGGTGGGAATTAACCTTTTAAAAGATCTTTACCCACGCATGCAGCATCTCTTTACTTGAACACACATCACTGCCCCAGTGATCTCTCATTTCCAGCCCTGCTTTCCTAGTAAAAAAAGAAGCTGCTGGACCTGAAAGGAATATCAATCTCGTAATGTTAATCCCAGACACAAAGTAATTGAGAGATAATCCTCAAATTCTCACTCAGAGAAATTATCTTGCAGCAGCAGTGGCTTCATGCCTTGTGTAAGCAGGTCAGGACTTGGCTAATTTACTATGATACATATTAGAGATGCAGTAGTGACAAATTAATGTGGGAAATGCATTATTTATAGCAACACATGAGTAATGCACCGTATTGTGGTACTGCTGATGGCAGTGATACCACTCAGAGATGGCATTGTCTCCAACCGCCCTCCTCAGGGTGCAAGACACGGTCTGCTGTGCCATCATTTCGTGATAGTTGTGTTTTAAAGCGATGGCACAGAGACTGTTCCATCACACAGGAGGCCACTGTCAGGCACTTGCATTTTTACCCTGTGAATCCAAGGACAGGGCAGTAAGAGCACGGTGCAGGCTTTTTATAGTCTATGCAGGATTGTCTGTTGCTGAAACATTGTTCAACCTAACTAAAAGTCAACATATGCATTGTCATGCATGTAATTAACACTTCTTCCCTTGCAGCTCTTAATATTAAGGCTGTTCCTGTCCGTTTGTCACAGTAGCTGGCATTTCCCTTACGTTTTTTACATCTCACCAAATTTACAGCACTGGTTTTCTGTCCTTCACACATGTACATGCAAACCCCTGCCCAAGTCTCATTGCTGACACTTAGCTCATTTCCCATTCTCTGCATCAGTGGCCCCTGGCAGTGCCCAGCACTGAGAGTGCTCCTGAGCCAACCTGCAGGCAGGAGAGGATGCTCTGCACGTGCCCCTTCTGCATCCACATCTCCCACCACCTCCCTTTAAGCTTCCTCCTAGTCCGTGCCTGCAATCTGAGATGCAGCAGCATCTCTCTGCCAGCTCAGTAGCTTGTTATAGGCCTGCTTCCTTTTTATCTCCTGTAACCCATCCTGCCCCTTCATCCTGACTACTATTTCAGCCCCTCACTGTATTCGCTTTTGAAACTTTGACATTTTTGGTCCATCTGCTGAGGCTTCTTCTGACCGTGGCATATGTCAGTGCTCCCAAGGGATGTCAGTCAATTGCCTTGCTGCACTTTCAGCTCCTTCTCTAATCATTAAGCCTTTACAAGACCCTGGAACTGAATCGATTCAGAGTTTGATTGAAACATTCTGTCCATTTAATAGGGTAATGCTCACTATTGGAAGTGATGCCATCACTAGACAGATGCTGACTACACGTACCTAACTGTCCTGGGACATATTGCTTCTCAATTTTCTTGGATCCATCCACCCTGTAAGAATTGAGGATAAGATCATGTTTTCTGTACTGGGTCTTTATCTTTTGATAGATTTTTGAGCAGGATTTCAGGTGTTGCCATGTCAAATGGCAGCACCTTGTGCTTCCCAGCACAGGCTCCCCACTGCCACCCTTCCTTGACTGCTCTATAAAATAAATGCTGAGAGCACACTGTAACTGGCAAAGAAAAAAGATGAGGTGTTGCTAAATATTACCCTGAACTACCTCAGAGCACATACTCACAGGGTGGGATTTAATAAGATGGAGCTCTTCAATCAATACCCATTTCCTGACCAGTTGTCAAAATTCCTCTTCTCTCCTTCTATGCTTTGCTGCCATGTTCAGTGTTCTTCATGAATTCCCTGTGCCAGAACGGCACTGTGCTTGGGTGCAGCTCAATCACCTTGCAGGGATCAGCAGGACCAGTGACCAGGAGGAAGGTCAGTGGCATGAGGGGAAACTAACTGAAGGGGCAAATAGCCTAAAATTCAGCCCCTCAGGTGAGGTCTTAGCTGATGTGATCCCTCCATTTGCAATGGCAGGGCTGCTGAAGCAGTCTGGGACAAGGCAAGGACAGACTGTTATGGTCAGTCACGTATTTGCAGCCAGGAATGGAGAGGAAAAGCACAGGGGGGTGAAATACTTGGAGGCTGATTTATCCCATCCTGGTGTTTGTTTCTCCTCTTTCTCTGGCGCTGCTTCCACCAAGAAAACACTCCGAGCTGAAGGAGGCTTAACTACCTTCCCCTGGCTTGATACTAGAGGTACAAACAAAACTTGAAATGCCCTGAGGACAACGAGGACACCATGAAATCCTCCGTCCTCCTGCTGTTCCCATTCCTGCTTTATCTTTCATACCAGGGGTGAGGAGAGCTCTCCTGGGCGAGTGCTTTCGCTGCAGATTGGCACATGCTGCCCCTCTCCCTTCGAAGGCAGCGAGGGCTTTCCAACTCAAAATACTGGGCTAGAGAGAGAAAAAAAAGGCCCTTTTCTGTTGTAGTTTTCCAAATTGTTTCACCATTGTAATAAAAAAAGAATACAAGGGAGGCAAAGGCTTTTGTGAAGAGCAAAGGAAATAAACACGGACTGAACTTGCTTGGCTCCACTTGCCAGACTTGGAATTCTTAATCATTTTAACATATCAGAGATGCCTGTAATTCTCTGTAAACCCAAAACCCTCCTTGGTGTTTTTCCTCTTTCATTTTAGCCTGATGAAAAATGAGCAAAAGCCCATCTTTCTTCCTTTTTTCCAGCCCAAGACAAAACGAGGAGGAATATCCAGGTCAACACCAGCAGGGACAGGCTGCACCATGGAGAAAAACAACAAAACACAGCAGCTCAGTTTCCAGAGAGGTGAAGAATCAAAGGCCTTGTCCTTGCCACGAATTCCTATCTCCCAGAAAACCTCAAGTGATTTGGAAAGACCAACAGAAAACCCTCCAAAATGGGGATCTTTTTCTCCCCGTGGGAAAAGGGGTTGTTGCCTTCTCTTACCTTTTACCAAAAACACCCTACATTTTCTTAAAGCTGGATGTATTTTCAGTGCCTTACAAATAATTTTGCAGTTGAGCCTCTCTCGTTGTTCCCCAGCTGCTGGAAGGGCTGATTTTTGGTGATTTATGTTTCACTGGGGTAGGTGATGATACTTTGGTCATCTTGGAAAGTCGTTAGCAGGAGTCCCGCTAGAACATCATCATCTGCAAAACTGCCTGTTCATGAAAGGTATTTGCAGGCTGGCTCCCATAGCCAGGGCTGGGCCAAATCACAGTCTGATGTAAAATATGATCCTTTGGTCTGTTTTTTCCCCCTTAAACTGCCTATCTTAAGACCAAAATCCTTCAGCAGGTATTTTAGCCAGCCACTAATGATATTCTGTCTCATTTGAGCAATCCTGCTCCAGCTAGTTAAAGTCCAAGTTACCTCAAAGGCAACTGTCTGATTTAACTGTGCTTAGTCAGACCAAGTCCAACCCATTTATTTCTGTTCTTCTCCTGAAATGATTCAATCCCATTATGACAATTTCAACAAAACAGAGTTTAAAAAAATGGCATTAATAAAGAATATGTGGGAAGGCTCCAAGAATTCCTTAGGAAAACAGTTTCAAGCTCTTGTGCATAAACAAAAGCACTTTTCATTCTAGGCATGACTGACAAAAAAATGTCAGGAACTAGAGCTGGGGAAAATATTTCAGGTTTGGTAAATGGTGGCAGCTTTTTCATTACTTTTCTTTTTGCTTGGACCAGCTCAGTAAAGACCAGCTTGTAAAAATCATTTTCATCCAATCCAGAAGAACCCTGACTGAATTACAGCAGCAAAAAACAGGTAAAACAGCACCTTGCCTGGGAAATCAAAGTGAAAATGTCAGGTCAGTTCAGCAAACACATTTATTTCAGCTCCACACATTTTTTTTCTAACTTTTAGCAATGGGCAAGGCGAGCAGATTTATGTGAGGAGCTGGTTCTGCCACCCTTTCTTGGCTGGTATCTAAGAAATTGCACGTAATTACGGAAAAACACAAGATGAGAAGGATCTCTTCTTCCTCTTGATTGAAAAATGCTTTCTTTAGAAGTTTCCTTTTACCCAGACTGTGCCACAGATGATGGTTCCTACACTCATGCTGTTTGTCACAACATGCTGTTTATCAATTCACGGCGTGGCCTTCTCCCAGTCAAACCAACCAGACTTGCCTGGCACTTCAGATCCTGAAGGATGACTTATCTGGACACTGTGGCAGGGCAAGTGCTGATGATCTGTGTGGGTACAAATGGCTTTGACCTGAGGTTCAGCAGTTAGGGCTGCAGTTCCCTTGCACCCACCAGCCATCTCACAAGGAGACGGGCGCCAACATCGTGTTGCAAGGAAGAAACAAATAACTCTGCAATGGTCAAATATTGATCACTGAGAGGGAATTCATAGAAACAAATGGTTTAAAAAAATGTGGCTTTCCTGGTTTTTTGTTCCATTTTGACTGCCCATGTCCTTCAGCAGCTCGATGTCCTTCTGCATCCCTCCATAGCGGCCGTGGCCTTTGCCAGGGACAAAATACAGAGAGCAGCCAGAGCTGGAGAGGTGGCCCAACAGGAAAAGACCCTCCAAAACGTGCCTTCCCTTGTGTTTGTCTCTTCGTTGCTACATTTCATTCTTTCTCTCTTGTGACACTAGCAGCTGTAATAAAAGATGCAAAGTCATGAAAGTCACAGGGCTGTCTGAGTTCATGCAGTTTGGCATGAAGGCCAGCAAAGGGCACAACCTCCTCCATGATGGGCAAACATCCTTTCCAAAACAAGGCAGTCAGAAACCACTGACAACCTCCTCCATGATGGGCAAACATCCTTTCCAAAACAAGGCAGTCAGAAAATGCTGCTGCAATTCCCCTCCAGGCATCACTTAGCAGCAGTAGGCAAGAGCACCCACTCTTATGGATTAAGGGCAGTTCAGAGCAGAAGGATTGTAAAGGATGGAAACATGCAGGAGATGAGGTGGGGAAGCTCCAGCCTCTCTTAAGTGGTCTGTAAAAAGCCATTGCTAAATAAAATATTCACTCAGGATTTCCTGTGTGGCTGTGCTTTCAACCATAGACACTGCAAGGAACAAGGAGACACTTCAGCAAGTTGGAGCATTCACTGAAATAGAAGGAAGAGGGAAACTGTTTCTAAGTGGAACATTGTTGTTTTTCCTCAAGTGTTTACCAAAATACAAGTTGGAAGGTCATTTGGAAAATTCATCCAACTCTAACGTTACTCAAGGCTCACTGAGGGCGAGTGGGCTGTCAGAGAATTGTTGTGTAGATGTGGTTTACTCTAAATTAGAAATGGATAAAGGCTGTCTGACTTTGTTGGGATAATTAATTACATGCTAGTCCAAGTCAGATTAGGTAACTGTGTTTTCAGTTGTTTGGCATCCTTACCAGAAGGTGGATGGCAGCCAGATACTTTAAAATATACCCTCCCCTATTCCATTGGCTTCCAAATAAATGCATTAGCATTGAATTTTAAGGAGGAGTAGCTCCTGACAAAGCAGCAAACATCAATTTCTCAGCACGGTGATGCCTTCTGGGCCATTTGAAGTACAGATGCACTATCAGTGGTGGAAGCTATTTTACTTTAGCAAAGAGGGTCACCACTCTGGGGTAATTATAGATAGATGCCTTGAATGTCAGGTAATTATAGATAGATGCCTTGAATGTCAGGTACTTGCCATAACCAATTTACATTTGAGAATGGCTTTTTTTAATAACATGCCACTTGTTGCAACATCTCCCATTGTTGGATGGAAGGAGCTGTCATGCAAATGTCTCCTCAAGGTACCTTGAAGGATCTGCAGAGCTGCTGGAGCAGCTCAGCTAGCACTGGCATGTCCTACTAATCAATATGTGTTAACCAAGACTATCTATTTTCTGCTCCTCTCTCTGCCTTGCTCTGCATTTGCTGTACCTAGGAGAGAACAACTCCAGGTCACGAGCTTCTACCTTATAGTCGTAACATATGGGCTCAAAAGCTGCCTGGCATCCAACGTGGGAAATTCAAGAAACAAGCTGTAGTGGCACTGCTTGCTAAATGCTGCAAGAGCACTGGAATTCACTTCTATTTCCATACCACTATGACAGGAGAAACTAATTCAAGGCACTTTGAAAGCGTAGCCCATGTGCTGTGAGAGCTGAAACAGTATGGGCTGGGAGCAAAGGCCAAGAGCAAATTCTTTCCAAGGAGGGTGAGCACACTGAGCATGTGTTAAATATGCAGAGCCCTTCCAAATCAGTGGATAAAGGAACTGCTGTAGCAAATGTCCCTTGCACAGACCCTTTCTAGGATTCAGAAGGTATTGCAGCCGTCTTTTGCCAACCTTGCAGCAACCTTTTGCAGCCCTGCTCTACACTCTGCCAAGGCTGCTGAAGCCAACAAGAAAAGAGGAAGATTTAAACCTTTTGCAAAAATGCAGGCAGGAACTAAGGAGATTATCTGCTAGGACAGAGAGCAATCCCCTTTAAAAGTATCTGTCTTTGATATGTATCCTCCAAGGTATATTTAGAGCATCTCCTACTGAAACTAGTGGCAATTAGCCACTCAGATACCTCTGTGGTATCTAAGCCTTCCCACTCCCCCTGCAGCCCTAACAAAAGCTTTCAAGTGCTATCCCCTGCAAGAGGAATTAGTTTGGAAAGGGGAAATGGATTTACAAGTTGTGAACTCAGATAAGGACACTCACACAACAAAAAAACCTGGCTGACTCCTTTGTTTAGCCACAAAAGCCAACCTCCATTTGGCTGCAACCTTCACTTTTCCACTGCATCTTCATAAACGAGCTTTTGGAAGGTCCATTTGTGAGAAGCAGATAAAACCAGCTGCCAGCAAAGGATAGAGACAGCTGTTGGGAAGTGGGTGCAGATGCTGTGGCTTAGCAAGGTCAGAAAATGTCCCCACCAGCAAGCAGGATCTGGGGGCATCAAGCTTCTGCAGGAAACCTGCTGTGCTGGAGTGTCACAAGAGCATCCCAGAACCAAGAAATTCCAACATCAGAAGCTTTTTATGAGAGAAATAGCCCAGACCAGCTCTTCCTCTACTTCTCCCCCTTTTCCCTGAGTAGGTACACTGTCTATACTCTCTTTTTACTAAACAGCTTCTCCCCCAGACTTTTCTCCACCCCTGAAACCCTGCTGAAGACTGAAGGAGACAAGACTTGCAGAAGCACAGGGTTTGAAGGAACTTTAAAGGAAAGTTCTGAATAGCCTGGCTGGGTGACTGCTGAGAGGAATGTGAATGTCTGGCTGCTTGTGGCTGAAAACAGAAAATGGAAAGGAATTATTCAAGGTGATTCAAGAGGTTATAAACCAAAATAATGAGATTTCAGAGAGAGATGCTAAGGCTGAACATCAAGGGGAATTTCCTGACAGTGAATGCTTTAGGTGTTTCCTAGTGGTTTCTTAAGAGAAGTAGTGGAAAAGTTATCACAAAAGGCATAAAGTGGAGAAGGCACTGGGAAACACAGACAATACCTCACTGCTGGGCAGAGGGGCAGAATCAGTCCCTCTCCATCTTGTTTATTAAGAGTAGTGTTACCCTAATGCATGTCCCCAGCTAGCCAGGAGCAATGTGACCACAAATTCTTGCCACAGGAGAAGCTCGTGGGAGTTTCACTCTGTGCTCTGTAAGGTTTCTGCTAAATTCAGCCTACTAAAAGTCCCTGATTTAGGTGATGGGGTTACTCCTTTACAGCTTTCGTTTGTATCAGCAGGTTTATCACCCAACCATCGATTCCCATGGGACTCAGAAGACATCTCTTTTGCATAGACCCAGCAATAAAATCACAGGCCAGTTTAGATATTCTTTTTCTCAAGGGATGCTCAGGCAGCTGAAAGAAGAAAGGAGTGGTTCTAACTAGATGAGTGACTTTTACTACTCTTAATCAAAATTCCTTTTAAGTGTAGCCCAATGTAGGAGAAAGAAAAAACCCACAAGGAAATGGAAGTTTCCGCATTTCTCAGCACTTTGCACATCAGGTGGGTAAAACACATGGCCTGTGTGGCCACCAGTATGGCCCAACACCAGCCCTAAACACAGGAGTGCTGTATCCTCCCCAGAAGTCTGTTCCTGACCTAGCAGGTGACCTTAGAAATTGTCACTATGTGAATTAAAATGCAAAGAACATATTGTTTTCCTTTTAAAGTACTTAAGGATTTGTCCCTCCAAACTGTGATGCAGAAGTTGGACATTAAGTAATTAAAGCTGGTAAGAGGTTTGATTCAGCATAAAGCAAGTCCCAGATTAAATCTGATCCCAGGTTTCTGGGTTAGGCATGTGCCTATCATAAATGTCCAGAATTGAAACCTTTTCCCTGTGAACCTGAAATGAGATCTTGAGTCAGTGAGACTCTGTGTAATCTCCTGCCTTTCCTGCTGTTATCAGGAGGGAGGGCAGAGAGATGCAGCTGCCTCTGGCCCTAGGGCTGGGACCTCACATTTGTCACACATTGTGCTGTGGGATTAGAAGAGAAAGAATATAGTTAAGCTTTTCTGTCCCAGAAAGAAGAGAAGATAGGCCCACAGAGACGCCCACAAACATCCCTGGTACTTATTTGAAGGCTGAAATAGGTGCTTGGGAAAGACACTTGTTTCCAAACCAATAACATTCCACTGGTACCAAGGAAAAGAGATGCAGAGATGGGATTATGTGATAAAGATGTGTCATTTTGGCTCTGAAAAAGCCAGAGTCTTTTTCCAAAGCCTGTTATAATTGTTCTGGGTGTTGCATCTAATCCTGAGAGATCTCAGTGAGGAAAAAGATGAATATCAAAGCACGGATTACATTGACTGTAACTTCAGAGTCTATTTTTTCCTGCTCCCTTCAGGTGGATTTAGAGATGCCTGTTTAGTTTTCATTCACTGCAGGGTTTAATCTCACCATACAATGGGAGCATGTTACTTAGAAGTTATTGAAATGGTGAAAATATTTCTCCTGCACTCATCACCAGTGAAATTCCTGGTAACTTTAACAAAATACAACCCTAATTAACCATATGCCATCTTCTTCTCCAAGGAAATATGCTTCTAAAAGACTACTAAAAGATTGCAGTCTGCACAAGATACAGTTGGGTGTTCCAACATGCTGGAATAGCTCAGCTCCACACAGAGAGCTTAATGAGTTGTCTAATGTCAAAGATCGAATCCAAATGACTCTCAGGAAGAGGATGTGGGTATTCAGATGTGTAATCATGTGCCCTACCCAGGGAGAGCAGGAGGTGATGAGGAAAAAGCAAATTCCTACTCGGTGCACTAAAAGCCTCCTGAAAACGTAAAGGCGTCGCTGCTTACAAGTTGTGTTGGTAAATATGAATGTCAATGAAATGTTAATGTGACATTTCACCACAATCAGGACATTAATTTAATTATGTAAAGCTCCTCATTAATTACAATCTCTAATTGCCATGTTATTTGCTTCCAAAGCCCAAAATTACTCATATGATCCTTCTGCAATAGTTTCCACTCCAATAGCTGCACAAAGCCCCTGGACCCACAGCGTTTGCCATGACCTGTTTAGTAAACTGCATTACTTTCACTGACAGTAGCAACAAAAGTGTGTGCTGTTTATCATTATCATACCTCCTGCTTTTGCTAAAAACATCTCTTCAAGAGATAGCTTGAACCAAGGCTCTTCCTTGCCTTTGCAGAACATCTCCATAAAGAGGGAAGGATCTGACAGTGGCATATGTGATTCAATGGTTTGCCTGTATTCTGTGGCTCAGTTTAGGTTATGGCTCATGACCCCTGTCAAACACAATGTGAAAGCTCCTCCAAACATGACTGGAATCAAAACCAAAGATAAAGCAGCCAGCATCACTTGGACAAGCACGTGGCAGGGCTTGGTTCATGCCCTGGGCTCAATGACCTTAAACACCTTTCCCAACCTAAACAACTCTGTGATTTTCAGAAGGGTTGGAGAGTTGGCTTCCTAGGTTGTCAGAACATTTTCTTTCCAGCTGCTTGATGACAGAAAACAGAGAAGTATGCAGCAATGAACCACCAATTTTCCTTACTTTGAGGGAGCTCAGCACCATGATGAGCTGAGGGCAATTCAGAAGCAATTGAGGTTTTGGGTTGTGTGCTCATGGGGTAATTAGCCACAGGAGTCCTCTGATCCTGGCCCCTTTTCAGTTGTATGCTCCAATACATAGAGAAGCATGCATAGAGGGAACCTCAGCCAGAAATAAATAGCTGTTTCTGTCCTGCAGGAGCTGAGGAGGTTTGGTAGCATGAAGGAGCAACTTACAGGCAGTACTGGGATGTAACGTGGACCCGGGGAGGTCTGTCCCCTCATTCCTATGGAGCTGCAGGAGGTGGGCCATGCATGTCCCTTCTGCATGGCTCAGAAACAGCCACACAGTCCCACAGGCAACCAGCCCTGGCCTCACAACCTCATTTTAACTTGTTTTGCATTTTGTTCTTGTTCTTTCAAGTGGAAATGACTAATTTGTTCCAAAGTACACTGGTGGAGAACAACTTATTTATGTGTCTTCCACAGCTGGCCAGAGCCTGTGCAGGAAATGCAGGTGATTTATCTGAGGCCGTTTACATTCACAGAAGATGAGCTTCCTGCACAGCACAGGGGCACACATTGCTTTTCCCTCCTTCTATTTCCTCTTCTTTTCCACTCTTTCCTTTTTATGAGTGTTTCCAAGCTCCTCACAAAGGGTGAAGTTTCTGATTTGTCTGATACCCAACCAAATGCTCTGCAAAATCTGTTTCAGGATGCCTGTGTTTCCTTACAGCATCTTTCCTAGTGAACAGTCTGTATACTCCATCAGTGGCAACCACAGCTTCTGAGCCAAATGTAGTAGAAAACCACATCCACGTGATCTCTGTGGTGATGAAATCGATGCAGAACACACCATAAATCTCAACAGTTGCCCTCAAAGCATGAACTCATTACATATTGCACACATCTATTGTTACCAGAGTCTCATAGACGTGAACTTAAAGGATCTCTTCTTGAGAATCACAGAATGGTAGGGTAGGAAGGGACCTTTAGAGATCATCTAGTCCAACCCCCCTGCAGAGGCAGGTCCACCTACATTAGCAAACATTTTCTATTAGGTCAGGGTGATTTATTTGCTGATGGGCATGTGGGCAGCTCCAGTGCTTAGTAGAGGATGTCCTGGTGTGGAACAGATGGTTTCTCACAACCCTCACACAGTGGCACAAACAAGACAGCACATGTCCAGCAGCTACCACCCTCCTCAGCAAAATCTCATCTTTCCCTTCCAACCTGCCTTTCTCCTCTCATTCCATTCCCTTTCTGTGTTTTCCCTCCTCAGTAGCACCTTATACTTTGTGAACTGAGCTTCTGCCCACTTTCCTTTTAACAGCCCCTTGAATTGCTGAGAGACATGCTTCAGAAGTTCAGGTTTCAGCAAGACTACTCCTGTCAGAATAATTCCCACACGGTCTGTATAGGCAGTGGCTGCTCTGGAAGCATCAGGAGAGGGAAGTGTCACAGAGTTTCAGGAGCACAGGGGCTGCAAGCACAATTCAAAGTCTTTATCTTGTTAATATTTGATGCTTTGTTTCCTTTCATCTGCACTGGAAAAAAATCAGATTGAAAAGAAGCAAAGTGATTTAAACCCTCACTTTGCTGTCCCAAGGGACTATAAACACCGTTTTTCTTCCTTGATGTAGGGAGTGAAGTCACTGGCAGGTACTGCATCAGGGAGCAGAAACACTCTGTGCTTTGCAGGCTGTTACAAGCAGAGGAAACGTGAAGGCAGTCAGAGCCTGCAGCTGGATGAGCTCTCACACGCGAGTGAGGAAACAGCTGCACAGGAACAGACCAGTGACATTTGTCAGGGTGAGTTCACCTTTGGGTCCACTCGCCCTATTATTCACATCCAGGGTGGTTTCTCTTTTACTGCTCCTTCTAGAGGCATTAGTAGCTCTTTTGCAGTAGCTCTGTGTGTTAACTCTGCTGAGGACACCTTCTCTTTCACCCTTTCAGGCCTCTCTAATTCTCCTGCTGCAATTCCACGTCAGAAAGGATTCAATGACAAACCCAGGGTCCTCCTGGCCCTTTGCATCCCAATTTATGCCCTTTTCCTACACCGACCTAGGGAGCTACTTCCTCACATCAGGCATTTTGCTGCTGCTGGACTAACAGGTTTCCAGGAGGGCATCACTAGAAACACACATCCTATTTACATTGACGTTTATAGGGGTCATCTTTCTCTCCTCTCAAAAGCTGCTCAGAAAACAAGCTACGTATATGTCAAGCTGCTGCTTGTTTGAAATTGTGAGGGGAGAGGAGAAGTTTTAATGGGCCTGTCACTATAAATGTTGAGCTTTAATTGCACTGGATAAGCCTTTCAGCTTGTCTTGGCACTAGCTTAGTCACAAGGAAGATGTCTATAACTATGTCAGGTAGTGCAGCCTTCTGTACGTTGAAAAGATCATAAAAGTCTCTAATGACTAACAATTTACAGAATATCATGTTATTCTTAGAAGAAGGGGGGGAAAAAAGTGGCTTCAAGCAAAACCCTAGTGCTTGGAATTTCAGATTAATGTACACTTACTGCTGGAAGGTGGGAGAGACACTTCAGAGATGTGCTGGTGCTGCTGCTGCCTGATATCACCTTTGTAGCTTGCTCTCTGCTAAGGAACTACAGAGCAGATAACAGAGTTTTGGAGCCTGTGAGTTGCTCCTTGCTGGAGGCACCTTCCAGACAGAGACCCAGGATGGACCCACAGAGCTCTGGATTTGTAGATCTGCCAGTTGCCTCTGCAAGGTGACACTCCTTGTAGGAGTTTCTCTTCCTACAGCAGTTCTGTTAATCCAGGCAAACATTTCACAAAATGAAGGAGAATGTTATTTTCCCAAATGCATTTATACAGCTCCCCTTGTATGGGGGGAAAAAACCCAAACAGAAGGGAGACTAAAAGGCCATGGATCTACTGTTAATTTTTCAGTGCATGCTTTAGTTTGCCTGTGCCAAAGCCAGTCTTGCAGGATGAGAAAGCACAGCAAAAGGCAGGAAACATCCCGTGCAAACAAGACGCCAAACGTCTCCATTTCCATCCCCAGCTGCTTTCCGGCCATTTGTGTGGACATAGATCAACTGTGGAAAAATACCACTAACAGACCTGGGTCCCTCTTTTCTTCCTTTTTTCCTACCTGTGCATGCCCTTACAATTCTGCATTTCCAGTAAACAAGAGTTTTACAGCTGAATAAACACAGGACCCTCCATTAATGAAACAACTTTCCCTGGGCTCAAATGACCCCTGCTGCAATGGCCACCATGGCCCCAGAGTGTTTCCCATCCTCCTTCTCCCACTCTCCAGCTGGAGAAAGAAACTCCAAGGATACACCTCTCTTCCAGCCCCAAAAGCCATAATGTGCTCTGATCACCAAAACCTGGCTGAGAGTCATCCAGGGATGAGACCTCAGGCTGGGAAGATTCATGAGCTGTTTGATTACCTTGGGCACATCTTCTCTTTTCTGCCTTTGGTTCGTATTTGCTCATGGGAGAGGAGAGAATGGTCTTTTTTACAGCCTTTAGATAGTCAATCCCCCAGTGCTGGTGTGTTGCAAAGCTGGACACAGTAGGCAATCCACCCTGGATTCAATCCCAAGCCACAGCAGATGCTTCGCACATGCTGCCTTACAACAGCTTTCTCAGTAGGAGTAAAGGACCCACCAGTATAGAGGCTCCTTGCCAGGTTTTTTGTCTCTTTGGGGACCACAAGAACAGATTTAGCCATTTTTGCATTAATGCAGACTAGTCATTAAAAATGTGTGACCCAAGTGTGACTATAAAAACAGTGAAAGCAGCGCTAAGGTCTTGTCATTTATAACAGCAAAATGCTGCTCTGAAGCCCAGGAGTACTTACCCTGCTCCAAAGCTGTGGTTTCACCAGGGAAGCCTTTAGAGCCAGGTGCAACCAGGTAGCAGGATTTTTATAGTCTCTTGATCCTCCTGGACCCAGCTGCTACAAATGATGCTGGTCCGGGTGGCTGTCCCTTAGTTTCCATTCACACACAGACCCTTCCAAACCTCAGGCCACCCTTTCTGTGGGAAGATATACTTCTTTTAAAGAGCTAAATATAGTCTTAGATAACCAGGGATTCAGGCTTTACCTTCTTGTGGCAGCAAGAATACACAGGTGGATCTCTTTGCACATTAAAATAGTTAGAGGACACAGGTGTAGTTCAATTTGCTGTTTAAACTCTACTGAGGTTTAATGGCAGAGCTTTCCTGGCTGATATTCCCAGTAGAAATGTCCCTGTAGAAATGAGCCTGCATGCACACCAAGCAGAAAAGTGGGACTTTCTAGGAAATGTCATGCTTTCATTCCTCAACAGGAGCAACCATTGCCTCCACAGGTCTTTGTTCCCCACAGAACTGTTGTTTCCCACCATACACATGTGCCCACCAGTCACAGCAACCCTTTACACATCGCTGCAAGCCTGTGCATGTCAAACCTTGCCTCAAGGTTGCTATCCAAGCACCCAAACACATCACCCTGGCTGGGAATTACATGAACAAACATTTGAATGGAACTTCCCCTGCACAAAAGCTTTTTTCCCTTTAGCACTCTCCTTTCCAAAGAAGAGCCCTGGTGCCTTTTTAGAAACCCAGCTCTCTTCATATGCAATTGCTTTCTGGATCCTGTGGTGCTACTTCCCACATGAGAATTTTTTTCCATTGTCCTTGGCAATTATAGGAGTCAAATGCCAAGTGGTGGAAGATATTTTCTGTTGCCACAGCATTTGGCTTCCTGGCCTCTTGCTCTGTCAGTTTTGCTGTTGACTGCGCGGCTACTTCTGTTCCTGTTGCGTGTTTAAATTGATGGAGTTACTCCACATGCTGGTTTCCTTTCTCACCTTTCAGCTGCTTTGAACATTTTTCCAAGAATTAGTATTTTCTTGCATAATTTCCACATGAGCTCAAGATGTAAAGCTTCCCTGAAATGGCTTTTCTCCTTCTGTTAGGAGTGCTCTGGATAAGTTCTCCAAGTTTACCCACGGACACATTTATGACATAGCTGAGTGTTTCCCCACAGCTTTATGACATATGGTATTTGCTCTAAAAGCAACCATATTTTCTGTTAGCTCAGTGCTGCTCTTTACTGCTGATTGTCTCCTTTGGAAAAAATACGTGCCTTGTACCCCAAATCACTTCTTTGCTAATTTGGAGAGTTGTCTCGTAGGAAATGAATTCATTTGGTTGGTTCTGATTAGCAAGGGACACAATAGACAAAGATCATTTAAAGGCAGAGCTGCTCATGAAATTGGGTAACACATCTGAAACAGGAGAGATGAATAAAGCTGTTGGCATAAAACAAAGCCCCACTGCCTTGCTTCACTAGAACAATTAAGGATCAGTAGGAAAAGACTCTGATCCGAGGGAGGTTGTTTTCAATAGATTATGCACAAAGCCAGATTATCAGCTGCCATAGACCAACATATTTTTATGGAGTCAACTGTGACAGCTCAACCAGTTGAGAATCCAGCCCCTTGTTTTCACACCTATTTGAGAAAGAGTTGCAGACAATGCTGGAAAGAAAGAAAAGAGGGGGAGAAAAAGCCTTTCAGTAACATTAAAGTTCAAGACAAGCAGTTCAAAGGTTGGCATTTTGCACCCATTAAAGGAAAGCTGTGCTGCTGCTGAGCTCAGCACTGCAGAGTACACCCAGGAAAACCATTTTCCCACTCATTCCTGATTAAAATGGACATTTCTGTTCCTTTCCTACCAGCAGCTCAAAAGTGGCAGCACTCAGTACCAGCAGCATGAGAGGCCAGTGTAGTGCTGCCAGGTTGAAATACACAGTCAACAGGGGGAAAACCCCTTTCCTGGGTATTTCCATGGACACCAACAGAGCCATTTCTTGCTGGTGCTGCCTGCATTGCAGCAAGATGAAGTCTTATAACATGACCAAGGAACTCCTCCTCATTACTGGGAGAGTGCACAGAAGGATGAGGACAGGTAACAGACCCAATAAGTGCTGCCTAATTTGTCTAAACTTTTTCTCATCATGACTTGGCCTAAGTCTTGTTAGGAGGAGAGCATTCAATCACGTCTTCCCCGAGAAGGAAGAGGACAGGCAGAGGACACCAGTGTTCAGACACACTCAGAAGGGGAAGGAGATTCATTCAGAAAATGTTCAGCAGTCCTGTGTTGCTGAATACTGTCATTCCCACCAGTCTGAAGCCCTACAGCTATATAATTGGTGTTTCTGCTGGTAGCAGCTAAAGCACTGATTCATACAGCAACTCATGCAGAATACATCCGATAAAGCACAGAAATCTAGGCCAGGAAAGGCAGGTTGGTCTCAAAGCAGGCAGAGAACAGGCCTTAGATGCTCACATTCCTCCCCAGTCATATCACCCCTAAGTGCCATACCAGCCTGGAAGGCTTTGCTTGTGTAGGAGTGGCTGCTGACTCCCTTCCTTTTGGCTGTTGGGTGATGTGATGAGCCTGCTTGTCCCCTCTGACCTGAAAGAGATTAATGAGGAGACATTAGACATCACAGTTTTTCAGTGGCCAAGGATTAAGCCAGAGCATGTGAGAAATGAGGAGCTAAATTAACAGAAAAGTCAGTATCTTGTTAATTATACCCTAAGCCATGTACACTTCACGAATCAGTGGCTTTACAAACCTTCACAACTGTTCAGCATTGCAATCTTTTCTGTTCTGTTACTACAACAGGAGGGAAAATGGGGCTTTTGGGGTTTTTTTCTTTACATTATGTGGCTACAGGTGACACCACCTTGGAAATTAAGGTTGATGCTACAATGCCAATGTTACCTCAACTACAGAGGAGAAGATTACACAATCTCAGAAGACCGTCTGACAAGAAATTGTTTTTGAGAGACATAAAAGCCAACAGATAGCACTGTCCATAGGCATCATCAGAAACTATCGGTTTCATCTTTGTGCTGAGACCATCCATGTCATCAGCCACATAATTTAGAGGGAGAAATATATAGAGATCCTGTTCAGTGGCAATTACAGTTATAAAGACCAATAGAGAAATCATTTGCCGTGCTGCCAGCTCAGGGATTACAGATTTGATGTGTGGTTTCAGCGACCTCAGGGCATTAAAAGTGATATCCCTTTCTCCACAGTAGATTGAAAGTATTGATGAGAGAGTCAGGATCAGAGAACAGCAGCTTGCTAAGACATTCCACTGCCTCTGCCCATTTACTGCTACATTAATCTTTCCTTGATCTATTAAATTCCATTTTCTTGGACATTCATTCTGGGGACACATAGAAAATGAGCTGAACCTATGTCATCACATCAGCCAGCACCCTAAAAGGATTCCAAAGCCATGAGCCTGAAAGGATAGAATAGGAAATATGTCACTTGGAGATGCAAGGTATGAGCTTTTCACCAGAAATGTGAGACAGTGACATCCTTTTCCTTTAGTGGTATTGGCATCAAGGACTTTCACTAAAGGACTTGCTTGGCATCAAGGACTTTCACTTTTCATTTTGCCAAGTTACAGAACCACACCATAGCCTATATTATCTTCCTACTAAAAAATAGGGTCACTGTGCTTGCTTGTATCTACCCTGTCACATGTTTACCCATGTGAAAACCTGGGCAAGAAATTCAAAAGCATCTTTGCAAATGAATGTTCCTCCCATTAAGGACCGAAGTAAGCTGAGGCTGTCTAAAGTCTGGCACAGTGTACCCAGAGCTATCACCTCCTCTCTACACCCTCATAAAATGAGATTCTCTGCCTCAAAGACCTTCAGGCAGATAGTAAAGGGTACCCAAAAAAAAAGGGTAATATAGGCTATAATGAGTGCTTTAGGAACAGCAGCCCAAAGGAGCTTTGCTAGCACAACACAGTTTGTTACACGTAGAGCAAGAGGCTTTCTGGAGAAGTTCTCACTATCACACAAGGTGTTAAGGTTTAAGCAGAAGCAGAGCATGCAGTGTGGGTTTCCCTTCTCTTGCACAGTCTCTCTGATGGAAAATAAAGCTTTTATCATTGCAGCTAATTATATTATATTAGTTCTCAGGAGCTTTGAAGGGTTTGTCTGCTGCAGTGCTCAGAAGCTGTAGCCCTTGACGTCCTGCAACATGTGCTCCACAAAGCAGCATGTGTGCCATCTGCCTTGCTGAGATGATGAGCTGTGACCATGTGTGGTCCCAGCAGGACTCACAGACATTCCTTTCTATACTCTCTTGGGAAAGGCTGTACCATAGCCCTGTCTGGAGCAACAGAAACTCTTCTTCTGTTCCTCATTACAGCCAACAAACTTGTGTGTGCACCGTTCAGCCCACCCAGCTGCACTTTGGGGCATATCACACCGTGCCAAAGACAAGCTGAAATTTGCCTGAATGGCCATGATGAATGGTCAGGATGAAGCAGCAGCACCCAGAGAAGTGGGCAGTCCCTGGGACACGCAGTCTCAGCCTGCTTTCTGGTTGCACACTGCAGCTGCAGGAACATACAGCAGTGCCATGACCTGTGCCTGCCTTCATAGGATGCAAAGCAGCTCCTGTAATCACTGACATTCAACTGTCAATGGGAACAAGCTGTCCACAGAAATAACTGTTCTGAAAAGAAGACAGGCTTTCATTTAGTTAGATTCCTGAGAAGCTTGTATTTGCCAAAATGAAAACCTTATTTAGTCTCTCCCTTAAGAAGAGGCCAGATGTCAGAATCCTTCATAGCTTTGTTGCTCACCATCTCAGCAATTTCCAACATTTAGAGGGGTTTTCAGTGTAAAGCTCCTCTCCAAACCCTCCTGAAGCCAATTAGAGTTGCACGTGTCCTGGTGACAGTCTCCCCGCAGCAGCATCAAGGCCAGGACTGATCATGAAGGTCAGGTGTGATTGACTGTGTCAGTCACAGAGCAGCTTTGCAAGCAGCATGTAACCCACATCCAGAGTGTTCACTGACAGGTGACAGCTATTTGTGCCTTATTTTGGAATCCTCTCTGCTCTTTCACTAACAGCACTTCATAGTGTGGATGCATAGTATGCATCCTCCAGCTAAGTGACTGCATCTCTAATCACTTTGGATAGGAATGAATGACAGGTAAGATGTGCAAGTATATCCCTGAAGGATGGTGTTTCAGAACAACTTTTTAGAGGCAGTTGTGGTTTATCATTCCATATGCCCAGAAAACCATGACAAATTGATGCACCCATGTTCGCTGAGCTGTGATTCCTCCTGATCTTTCAGGGCATTTTGTTTGTGTAGCACTCAGATCTGTGCCAGAAGCAATGGGTCTACCTGGTAAAATACCTCCCAAAAAATGAAATGCATCTTCTCACAGTGTGGCATACATAAAAAAATCATTAAACCAAGCAGCAGAAATAGCACCTGGCCTAAATACGTTTTCCATGCTTTCCACACACAGTTGTGTTTATCCTCAGAAACCAGCTTGTGCAAAGCACCCAGCTGAAAGGAAGGCAGAGAAATTTCTATGCCACATCACAAATGAACTTCTCTTATATCATTATCATCTTGACTTACAACTGGGTGGCTGCAGGTATTTCAGCTGAAGTTTTGCAGCAGATTTCAGCACTGAAGCCAGCTGTGATCCTGAGGAGGTTCAAGGGAAAGGATGTGCAAAACCAGCCTGATTTTGTCACAATTCACTGCATCTTTGTCAGAGCCTGAAAAGAGCTGAGAGATTTCAGGAATATCCCCCTGCACTACATGCTAGTCCTTGTTAAGGGTAGTGATGGCAGTGGTGAATAAACATTGATTATTGTTACCTCTAACAGTTGTTTTTTCAGAGGCAGTTATTGCAGATGAATAATGCATAAGCTTGAAATCACTTCTCAAGGTACCTGAAGCCTTTAGCCAAGATGCATAGCACAGGCATATTGCTTAGATTGCCTTCAGAGTGTTCTGCTTTATTGTTCTGAAACACTGCATAACAATTTCCCTTAAAACATCAGTTTGTATAAATCACACCTACCACAAGTGCCTTTGGTCTGTGTGAATGAAACTCTTACAGCTCCTGTGCCTCACAAACACCCCAAGCCCAGGTTGTGCATCACTAACTGTTACAACTAGAGAACAGAATCTGCCTTTCCTTAGACAAAAACATGCCCTTGCACCATCACAAAGCCTATTACATGCCCTCTGCTCGTTTTCCAAAGGTAATGGTTTATTGATCATGGCTGATTGGGAAGTGTGCCTGATGATAAATATGCAATGGTGAGAGCCCTGAGCATCCTGAGCATCACACCACTTTCTACATGACTGGCTTTTTCACCCCAGTTTTCTTGAAACAGCTCCCTTTGCAATCTAAATTGAAATGGGTTTGTTTATACTCTGTGCAACACCCAACAAGTCACTTTGGAGACTGTCTCTTAACAATGCCAAGCTGAGCCTTGCTACTTTCCCTGTCCCCTTCCTGCCAGAGCTCTTCTCAAAAGGGAACATCACAGTGAGCCTGGCTGGGACTGCAAGGGACTGCAAGGGTCTTCCTGAATGCAAACCTTTGCCAGACAGACAATATCTAGTGAGCAGTTCTCAGAAAAGGAACTTTTTGGCTCCGTTTCACCTTGATTAGGAAACCTTGCAGAGAAAACTATTAAAAAGTAATTAAAGCTGCTGAATGAAATCCATCATCTTGAGTCCAAAAGAATCAAAGTTAACATCACTTCATAGCACTGAGTGTCTCAGCATACTCATTAAATACAGCCTTTAATTACCCAGTTGCAGGGTTTCTGTTCTCCATTCATTCCACAGGTGTGATGAAGTGAGGGGGTTCTCTGGAGCACTGCCCTACCCCACAGGGAGCTTCCTGGTGCACACTGAACAATTTGCCTATGGGCAAGCACCATCATTCACTGTGCAAAAAGAGGAATGAGCAAGCAGTGGCAAAGCTGGTGTGTCAGCATGCAATTAGAGAGTGGGGAAGTCAGTGGCAACGTGCCAGCTTATCCCAGGAGAGGACCTAACCCTGAATTATGTGGTGCATTCATAGAAAGGGAAATCAAAGTTCCCCCTTATTCCACCTATAAACTTCTGATCATACAAGTGCTTCTCTTGATAACCTCTAACTTCTTTTCCCAGTGTTTCTTATTAAGGAACAGCATTTCTATGGCTCACAGGGGTAGTATTCTTAGTGATGCTGTGGCTTAGTCCTGTGCACTCATGGAATCACATCAGCCCCAAAACTTTCTGCCCAACTCATTTTTGTTTTGTGTCCCCAAAAGCTCTGTGCCCAGAACCCAGCAAGGACCAGTTGGGAACACATGTAAAATGGGAGAAGCAGGGAGGGGCTGGAAAAGCAACAGCAAAGCAGAGCTGTGTCTCCAGCACCACCCATGAGACAGTGCAAGGAACTGGTTTTACTGCAGGTGCTATGAGAATCTCACTTTGCACTGTTATCCTGCAGCTCTTTTTCTCTCTCTCTAGCCTGCAGAGACTTTTACAGCTGCAGTTGCATTCTCAGCTAAAGCTCCCTTGCACATGGCTTCTCCTCCCCTGGGTGTGTGGAAGGTGATGCTGTAGGACAACGTAGGGGACTGGGAGCTGTTGGCTACAGACCACAGAGAACAGAGCAGGAGTGTTTGGTTTCCCTGAGCTGTAATGGCTGATGGGAGGTCAGCAGCACTCACTGCTCTTCAGTCCTATGTTTAGGACTTTGTATCAGTTCAGCCAGCCTGTGGTTTCTAATTGATTGCACTGATGCTCACTACACATAAAAGTGAGCAATACACACAAAGCTGCTCACTACACATACAAAGTGAATGGTGGTAGCCCAAGCAGCCAAAGAACCCTTGTGCATACACATGTATGCATATGTACAACATATCCCACATAGCACGGGATCCATCTCCCCCAGCTTTAGCTAAACAAATGCTGCATACCTACTCTAAGAGTTGATGAAGAAAAACAGGAGCATCCAGAGAGCAATCCACCTCACCCAGCTAAAAAAGGGGAGGACTTTTTCCTTGAGATGAGCAGAGCAAGTTCAAGAGGCCACCAAAGGGAAAAATTGGTCTCATAAATGCAGTGAAAGGTGTAATCATCTTAGGAAAAGCTGAAAAATTCCAGTTAAAATAAGACAATGTCAGCAAGATGCAGCAAGCAGAAACTTGTGAGTCAATTCCTGCCAAGCAGCATTCACTGGCCCTGTTCTGCTGCCAGTTCTATTCTGGTGGAAAGAAGCTGCTCTCAGGATAATTCCTCCAGTCTAATACAGAGATAGCTAAATCCATCAAGAAACACCTTTCTTGTGCACAGATTTGCACTTCTTGAAGTGTTAGGTGGCTTCTGCTTATACAATGGGGACTATTCTCTGGCATAAAAGACTTTTACAGACTTTGCCTATAGAGAAGTGTCAGGGAGAGCTATAGAATTCCAAGCAGTGAGTGCTGTCACTTCAGAGCCCTGTGAATGTGCTCTGCAGCTTATTCACCACACAGGGAAATGGTGATAAGTAGGATTTCTGTTAATGTCTCAGTTATGAATAGATGTAAAGCCAGGCAGCATTAAAAGCAGCTTCACAGCTGTTCCAGCATAACAATTTCTTTGTAAATAAAGTGAGCATTATGTCAAAACAGCTGTTAAAGTGCTTTTGAGTCACAGTGCACAAATACCATGTAGCTTATCCTTTAATTACTCTGCAGTTTCATAGATTTCACTAATAAATAACATGTGGCAGCAGGATATTTACAGATTCCTACAGGTTGCTGTGTAATTATGCCTGGAGAGATTTGTGGTCCATGCACTATGGAACTGTTCTGTCTTTATTTAGGTACGTTGCACTCTTCAATCTGGAAGGCATCCCTCCATTCACCTCTGTGCCTGGCAGCTGCTTTGCAGTCATTTCAGTGAGGGCTGTCAGAGAGCAGACACAAATCCTAATGCTCATCTTCCTTAAAAGATTTGGCTTTTGCTGTTTTGCTCACTACTCTTTTCCCTGAAAGGTAATAGAAGCCTTTTAGATTGAAAATAGCATCATTGCAGCATGTGTGGAAAAAGCAGAGCTGGAGCAGAGGTATTTGGGAGGGCAGCAGGGACCAGTCACAGAGCCACAGAATGGTTTGGGTCAGAAGGGACATCGAGATTATCTAGTCAAACCCCCTGCAATGGGCAGGAACATCTTCCACTAGACCAGAGTGCTCAAAGCCTCTTCCAATCTGGCCTTGAAGTCCAGAAGGTTTTGCTGGGAAGCTCCCAGGGAGTGGGTGGCAGGTGAAGACCTCACTGACTTTTGTGAGGACACCAGGACCAAACCTGGGCACTTCTTTGGAGACAGAGCACATGTACACACAGGATACATCTATCATCTCCACACACAGGGTGGACACATTGGTTCCTCCACCCCCTGCACGTGCACCCTCCCCTCTCACCAGCACAGCTTAGGAAGGATCCATCTTATGATGAATAAACAGTACAAGGGGTCTCAAGGGCTGTGCAGGTCACAGAACCTCTCCTGTTTTTAAAGAATAGCTGTGCAGCATTTTTGCCCCTTGGTGTGAAGGATCATGAGATTGATATGTCCTGTTTGCATCTGTGTCATGTGGATCTTAAAGGTTTAGAAGTGGCTATTATCATGAGCTTTCCCCAAAAAAATGGAAATGTGAGGCCCTGGAGAAAATGTAGATGGGAAACTATAAATCAACTTGTGAGAAGATTGCAGTGTGAAATATGGCACATTGTTCTTGAAGGATCTGGGAACTGACTGAATTTGTTCATCAAAGAAATGTCTATGATCAATTCTTCAGTATTTTTTCCAAAGCAAGCTGCTCTTTGTTGGTATTTCTTATTTTATACTACTTTATAGGGGGTTTTTTAATCCACAAAGACTTTTACTGCATCCTTTCTGGTCTGGCTCTGATGGGAATAGATTCCATTAGAAGTTTGGTTCTGGTTTAAGGTGGATATTCTTCAACAGCTCCTAACAGAAGCTTTCATGGAAATGAGCACCATGTCTTCAAGTAAAGGAAGGGTTCTGTGAAGCCACACCAGTACTGTTGAGGACAGTGGGGTGTCTATGAATCATAGAATCATAGAATCACAGAATGGTAGGGGTTGGAAGGGACATTTAGAGATCATCCAGTCCAACCCCTCTGCAGAAGCAGGTCAACCTAGATCAGGTCACACAGGAACATGTCCAGGAGGGTTTGAAGACCTCCAGTTACCCAGTTTCATTAAGCAAACCACCCTGGGAAAAACACAGTGTCCTATAATAACACAAAAACATTATTCCTGATAAAATGAGGCCAAAAGTGGTTTCCAAAAGCAGGGCTCTGGGCAGGAGGAGGGCTACATCAATTCAGCAATGCTCAGCATCATCCTCTCAACCCACCCATAAAGCATTCAATATCTTCCTGGCTCTTTAGAATCGAAGTCAAACACATCAGTGGGGGTTTTTTGGAATGAAATGAATGTCTCAGAATGCCTCCATAAGCAAATCTGAGCAGGATCACACACAAAGAAAGGGTGTAATGAGTTGTTGCACGTCAGCAGTTGAAGGCTGTGTTATCATCTTAACCACAAACCCTTTGTCTCATGCCTGGAGTTGACAGGAGAAAAAATGTGTTTGGGCCAGACTTTTGAAGCAGATTGGTAAATCAAGATGATAAAACCTGTGGAAATGTGTGGAAAGCTTTTGCTAAAAGTCATTATTTTCTGGTAGCATGTCTTCCCTCCAGCTGTGAAACACCCTTAGCACTCACCACGGTGCCGAGCTCTGCAGGACCACCAAGCAACCTTACTGCAGCACAGATGTAGCTGTGCTTATGGGTTTGGGGACCTCATCTGTACGTGCCTCTCTACAGCCAGATCATTTGAGGGGAGTCAACTGAAGCTGCAAATTGCAGTTCTCCCTGTTTTACTTTGGAAGATGTGTTACACAGCAGTGAGACTCCACTGAGAGGGACAAATCTCACACAGCTAATTTATCATCGATTTTCCTTTCAAGACTTTGAGAGCTACAGGGGCCACACAAGTAAGAGATGCTATTGCCATCAGTTTAGGGCCAAACATTGAATAATTAGAAGGAGGAAAAGGAGTTGAGCAGCTCTGTGACACTGAGCTGCTGAGCCAGCAGAGCTGTTGGTGATTCACATCCTGCACCTCGGACTGTGAATCCCAGTCTCTTATGTTCCAATATCTGACTGTTCAATGCTTTTCTAGCCCAGCTATTTGCATGAATCTCAAAAAACAAGTGTCACTGGTCCAAAACTGTTCCCATCATCTGCAAGGTCACTGAGAGCCTTTTTTAACCCCCATCTTTCCTTGACTGCTCCATTTTAACTGCCCTCGTTGCCCACGAGCAGCATTTCTGTTCACAATCTGATTATGCACCAGCCCTGAGCAGAATGAGAGTGATTTTGGAAGAGATCAAGCAACAGTTGATAGATCAAGGCTGGGAATAAGCCCTCTTTTATCTAGAAAAACTAAAATGAGAACCATTGGAGGAATGGTCTTGTGTGACTTCCCCAGAGGAGCCCATTAGAGAACCTGAAAGCGAAGGCTGCTCTATGGAAGGAATTGTCTGCATTTTAACTGAAAATGATCAGGCTCAAATGAAAACCCAGTTCAGACAGCAGGAGGGGTTTGCCCTTTTTGGTTTTTAACCTGCTTTTATTACTCGGAGTAAATATATTTGCATAATTTGTACATCCAAAGTATCCCAACTGGGACTAAATCATCCTCTGTGTTAGACAACATACAAACACGCAGCAGAGCCAACCTCTGAGCTGGAAGATTCACAATCCAGTGCTCAGTTCCAGCAAGTAACACTTGATAGGCCAAAATATTCATGCTTTTTGCTCTTTTTTTCCCCCCCATTTATTAAAAAGGGCTCTTATCCAAACCCTCAGTGGTCCTTTCAGAAGCCAGAAGAACAAGGAAATACTGTGCCCTCATTAGTGCAAAGGACTGGGGTTTGCAAATCCAAGCCAAGTCTCCTTGCTCCAGAGCAGACTTTATGTCTGACGTGAGGGAAGGTGGTTCAGCTCCTCTGTGCCTTTGTAACCTGTCTGTAAAATGGTAGGAGCACTCCCCATCCTCTTAGGGATAGGCTGAGCACGAGGGCATTAAGGTTTCTAATGAACCATGTCAAGAAAGTCCTGTAGGTATTTAAGAGAAAAATAACACTGACTGTCTTTTCTCAGCAGTAAGCAATAAAATCCAGGCCCCTAGGACTTGATAGACTGGTCACTGGGTGCAGTTGTGTTTCCTAATTGAAGCAGTAGTGTTTACAGTTTCCAGCACTAAAACTCAGCACTTGCAAGGTCAAATGTGTTTCTCTGGCCAACTTTGTTATTCCTGCTAACATCCCTGCCTGTAAATGCATGGTCCTGCCTCACTGTCAGGTGTGCAGTGTAATTTCACTACATTTAGCCCTACACATACTCATAAAACCAGGGCTGATGTTCAAATCCAATTCTACATCATAAGCTGAACCATCAAGAGTAAAATACCAGCTATAAAACTTGTTGAGCTCCAGCTACTGGGAGGCTGTGATGTGCAATAATCCAACTGCTTGTTGCAGTCAGTAACCAAAAAAAATGAGCAGATGAGGCTTTTTATCAGCTGCACCACGAATCCTCCTGTCTAGGCTTGTCCTCTTTATTCACAGAGGGCAAAGCCTCACTGTGGGAGCAGGAGAGTCAGCAGTGGCATCACCCACCCCCAGCTCGTTCCCTATTGCCCAGCGTCATCGTGGGGACTCAGAGCCAACAACAGTGTCCATTTGGAGGGACTGGTGAGTGGGTGTCAGGAGCTTCTGCATTGTCAGGGCTGTGGCACCCAGAGGGGGTGGGAGCAAAGCATTTTACCCTTCAAAAAACATGGAGTGCTCACCCCATATGATTGTACCACATAGCTGGTCAGTACCAACAACTCTGGCAGCAAAGCATCCCCTTGCTGTAGCCTTCCATCTCCTATCCATCTCTACACACTGAGAGCAGAAGGAGCTCCAAAGGCTCAAACCAGGAGACACCAAAGGGTAGCTGCCTGTGTGGAATGCTAATGTAGGGAATGGCAGCCTGCAGGGCAAGCTCACTTCCTTTCTCTAAACCTTAATAAGCTTCAGAATCTGAGGGAGAAGTTAATTAAAATTAATAAAGGTAATGAAGGCTTAGGAGGGAGGAAATAGAGCAGCAAGCCCTACACTGAGAGATGGAGACAAGGAAGAGGGGGAAAAAAGAGCAGGAAGGAGTAAAACATGTGATTCACACTCTTGGTTTTCAGGCTCCTTTCAGCTAGCCTTACTTTTATAAAGAGCATGCCTTGAACTGTGTGATGAATCAAAAGGAGTTGTTCCTGTAACCACCGTCTTTGCACTCCACCAAAAGTGTCTGAGCTGCTCAACAGGCACAGGAGAGTGAGCAGCAAGAAGATCTTCACAGGGAAGGAAAGAGATGAATTGATCCTTGCTGTCCCTGCATGAGTCTGTGTCCCCAACATCCTGAGTATTTGTGAGGTCGCCCTGGTGCCATTTGTCTTATGATGGGACTCCCCTGAGGGGCTGCTGCATCACAGTGATGGTTCAAGGGATGGACAAATTCAGGGTGAAGATACTGTCCTGAAACTTTCCCAGTATTGTCAGTCTCACTCTATGCCCCTCGTGCCATGCAGCTGCAAAATGGAAAACAACTACTAACCTTCTGTTACAGAGAACAGTCAAATCTTCACTGCAAAGCTTTTTTCAGAGCTGTTTTTCCTCGTTCCTTTGGCCCTTCTCATAGCAGAAAGAAGGCAGCTCTGCAGTGCAGGTCTAGCAAGGACAACCCCATCAATATCTGCTGATATTTCATGGCAGACATTCCCAGGCCAAGAGATCCAGACAGTCTGAAAACTACAGCTAGCTTGAGTTATACATGACACTTAAAATGCTTGAGTCTTGTCTGGAAGTACCTTGAAATCAATTTTTACGGGGGCACTTCATTGGACATGGCAGAAATCCAAACCCCAACAGGCACCTTGAAGAAAATTCCCACTTTTCTTCCTTCTCTGAGCATTTCTGCAGAAAGCAAGACAGGACTGTCTAAAAGTCTCTGGATGTAATAAGTTAGAGTTCTGGTTTAAAGGGCTGAAAACACCAAATGGGAAATGAAAGGTTACTCTGAGAGAGATGCCCCACAAGTCAGCTGCTTTAAGTGAAGGCAGAGGCAATAGGGAATGGTTTATCACTGCAACATTAAGCACTCCTGTAATGTTATACAAGAGGGAAGATGTGCCCTCTGATACTAACATTGTCTTAATTATGTGTATCTGAGTTTCTGCTGCATCATGGGCTCACCATGATTCATGGCTTTGAAGGAAAGAGCCAGACCACGAGCCTGTTGTGACAAGCCTTTCCCCTTCCTCAGCTGGGAGATGATGATCAGGGTGAGAGATCCCATGGCCAAGGAGCAGGCTTTGAACCTCTACACACAAGCACTGACATGTAGGGTGTGTTCTTTGAGTACTAGGGATGCATCTTAGAAAATGCAGACCAGACTGACTCGCAGCTGCTACAACATCTGAGTGCTCAGGTAATGTGAGGCCAGGTGACAAATTGAGAGTAAAAGTGTATTTATCCACTGACAACTCTTGCCCATTGCCAAAGAAATAAAAGCACTGGGGAGAAGCACAGGCCCCTGGAGACAAAGATACAGACATAACAGGCAATACAAAGATCACCAGTTTGTAATGATTGTCTCAGTATCCATCACTCACCTCTGCTCCAGAGCTGAGGTTTTCCTTCACACAGGTTTGGATCCCTGTAAGCTTTGTTCATCCTGTTTCCTTGACTGACAAGATAGCATCTGCTCTATATAGTGCCTCCTGCTTTCTCTGGGATCTGTAAAGGAAAACCAACTAACTTTAAATTGCAATTAGTTTATCAGTAGACACATTGCCTTCAGATGGCTTCCCTCTTACTTCAATATAATTTGCTGCCTGTCTTCAGTGAGGGCAGGGCTGACGTGAACACATCAATCTCTTCTCATTTGCCCTGTAGGTCTGTAAATACCAACTGCTCCCAGGCACCTCAGGAGAAAGCAGTTGCACAGCCATGAAGCTGGGCTGAGTCAAAACCTGCAAGCCTGGGCATTCATCAGGAATGTTATTCATGTGTTCCATTGATGGAGTCATGTGTGCTAACTCAGTGGCAAAGGAAGGGGCATGACTGGTCAGCTGGGGCTGCTGGTGTCCCTGGGAAGGAGGATGGAGTGAGCCTTTGGCCAGGGTAACTGTAGCAGGGGCATTTGAGGCTGTGGATGTATTTATTCTACTTAGACTTTAGTTTGCTGCTCCTTTGTTCATTTTTTATCACAAGCATTTGTAACACTACCACCCAAGAGAATTAATTTGTATCAGGAGGGCTCCCTCAGAGAAAGAAACCAACACACACAGAGGAGCTGGGACACTGGCAAAGCCGTATCCAGGGGTGCAGTCACAGGAAACCTTCAGCCTGAGAGGATGCTGGCTTGAGCAATCTGTATGGATCTGGGAAAGGGTCACTTTAAGGGAGGGTTTTCATGGGGAAAGAAATGATTTGCAAGGAGTAGAGATAGATAGTCCTTGCAAATCACTGGAGGTGACACAAACCAGCTGAGGCCAGAGGAATCTGGGCAAAAAGCTGATCTTTCTCTACAGCCTCAAGAAACCATAAAACCCTCCTTGCCATCCTGCCCCACCTCTGTAAGCTGCAACACACTTCTAGCTCAGATAAAAAGGTCTGTCAGTCTTTGCCAAAGGCTACGCTTTTCCTGTGCCTAGGGAAAAGGTTTGTTTCACAGCCTTTAGCCTTGTACTGGGTTAAACTGCATATAAGGCAAATAATGTTAAAGATAGCTGGGATAAATTTGATTTTAAAGAGCCCTGAGTCAGCAAGAGCATCAGGCAATAGGGTGAGAGGCAGTCTAATGTGCTGCTGCTTATTTCTTCTACTTGGCTCAGTGAAACAGGGTCCAGCAGACTATTGCTTAATGAAACGTCGTCAGGTGGCATCACACAGGTCAAGTTCCTAAGCTAAGGAGCAAGCCTGAAACACTCCTTCATCCCATACTTTCCACAGATTTGGAGGGAGAGTGTGCCAGGTGGAAAGGAAAACATCCAGAAATGCATTCCCCTGAGCTGCTGAGAAAAGCCAGCATTGCTGGGGCCAAAGGTAGGAAATGCAACACCAGGCACCTTCCCTTGGGATCTGCCAGGTGGAACTGCACCGTCCCTCTGCTCCCAGAACAAAACCTGCATCAATTCATCTTTGAAAGCTATCCCCTGGAAGCTACACAGACATTGGAAACACATCCAAAAGGTCCCAGGTGTCTTTAAGGATGTCTGAGACACAAAAGGGTAAATGAGGAGCTCAGGAAGAATCAGCATGGATGGCTTTTGTTCTGATGAAGAAGAGGACCTGGAAGCCCTTCCCAAATCAAGGCAGTGTGTGCCCTGATGTATGTGACCTAAGCACAGAATGTTTTCTGATGAAGTTTTACAAGCCAGGCTTTTATAAAGTAAAAGAAGACTTCAGGTGTTAAAAATGCAAGGCATGTGTTTTGGCATGTAGAGTGAGATGAGTCACTGTGTCAGAGGGTGGCTTTCCATCCACACGGACACTACAGGAATGATGTTTGATTACAATTCCTCTCCCGAGGTATTTATGTGCATAATCAGACAGACCTTGTAGAAATTAAAGGTGACAAAGCTATAATGAATGAAATTTTCATCTAATTGAGGCTTAAAGAGTCTAATGAATAAAGCACTGGAAGAGCTGCTGGGAGGAAAAACATCCTGGGAAAGTCGAGTTGTCCCAGAGAAAGAGTAAGTACAAAGGAGCAGCAGAGTGTCCACTCCAAGTTCTCACATCTCCTCACTAAATTTGCTGTTGCCGTTTGCTGCACAACAAAATGCACTTTGCTTTCATTTATCTTCTCTATTTCTCAAAGGGAATCGTGCTGAATCTCACTGGGAAGAGTGATGTAATCAAGAGCTAACATGAAAGCTCACTGTTCCCATCGCTTCTCAATATGACTTAACTATTTAATCATGCCCATTCCATCCTCTGTGCTGATGATGAGCTCTCTGAGGAGCACAGATTTTAAAGCAATTCCTGCCAACTGCTTGTTAGCCCTCAGTATTTCTCTGGGGTTTTTTTTTCCAGCCCTGGAACCGTATCACACGTACTCAAAACATGTTTTTACAAGTTAGTGCTAGAAAAATGCTAGTCACATCCAGACTGGGTGTGTGCTGCCAGAGCTGTGGTTGCAAGGTGGCACAGAATTCAGCTCCTCTGCATGGGCACAGAGATTATAGAGCAAAGGAAGGAGGATTATCCACGCAGAAAGAAACAGAAGGTTTGGATCTTGCAAGTTCTACATGAAAGGGAACGTTCACAGGGGATGGGGAATGAGAGAAAGAAGCTGTGTGTAGGTCTCCAGCTGTATTTCTCCTGTGTCATAGTTGCAGATGACAGAATTTCCTCTGCATGTGACTAAATCTCGTTTCTTACTCGAAACAAAAACTTTGGCTAGTTGGTGCCATCCAGAAATGTGGATTCAACCTTCCAACTGCCTAAAGAGGCAACACAGACTCTGGGATGTCCTCTGGGACTACTGGGAAGATGGCAGCATGCTCCAGATGTATTCTCCCCCAACATAAAATCACATTAAAGCTGTGATAAAAGCATGGTTAACATTATGTCCTTCTGCAGCCATCACCTGTGTGCCCTGCTGCTTCTTATTACTGGCTTCTTCTGTTCCAAAAGCATGTGCCAGGTTTTAGCATCTCAGGACTTGCTTGCCACATGTTGTGTCTCATGAATACATGAGCCCTTGCCTCATTTGGGGCCAAGTGTCCTTATGTGACAGATGTGATGAGCAAAGATGGAGCAGGAAAAGTTTGATTGGTGTATATGAATACAACATCCTCTCATGAGCCAGAAATCCTCCTGGGAAGAGGGATCATTGGCAGCAGCTTGTGTTTATTAGAGTAGCAGCTAATGAGCAGCCTTCATCTTCTGGAGGTGGTGGTGGGGACTTGTTGGCTGGGAGCTCAGAGCAGCAGGAACACGTTGCTTTCACAGGGGATGGGGTTGACCTCAAACTGTTTGGACAACACTGATTTCATGCATCAAGCATCTTTCTAATAATATTTCCAAAAAGACCTGAGTGATGTCCATCCAAAGGAGGCTTTGGGAGGCTGGAGCAGTCAGACAAGCAGCAACAGCTTCCCATGAACAGGGCTATAAATCCCAACCAGTGGTTAAACCCTTGTAGTGCCAGCACAGACAAAGCAGCTGATCCTGAAATAGCTCCCTGGTAAGAAGGTGTGAAGCAGGGAGAGGTGGCCAGGCAGAGGAAGGCTGCAAATAGCAGTTGGAAACAGCTGCTGAGTATGCTCTGCTGCTGACATGGGCATTTTGGATGTGGGACAAGCCCATGGCTCTGGTTTGTGAGGATGAGACTCCTTCAGAGAGCTAGGATGGCTAACAGAGGGCTGAGTTATCATACAAAAACAATTGGACATCACATACTCAGCCTCAAAGAGACTGTAGGAAAGTGTCTTCTAGGCAAATGTGTGCTTTATGTTGCTTTTGGTTATTCTAGTTCATTTTGAGCCTGGATGAATATTCTCTCACTTGTGCTACAGAGCATAGGGCTGCCCCTGGGGCAGAGAGGTGCTCCCCATTCTCCACTCATCCTCTGCCAGGGGATACAAAGAGGAGTGGAGGAGAAACCAGGCATCACAGCCCCTGTGAAGTTTCCCAAGGCTTTTCTGCAGACCAGCACTCTGCCCACACAGGCAGCCATGGGCAGGAGCCAACAAAGCCCAGTGAACCTGTTGCTTCCCAGCAGCCAGCCTCACCTCTGGGATGAAGCAGCCAGAACTTCACATAAAGGCAGGATGACAGCAGCCACGTGTGCCAGCAGGAACGGTGCAATGTGAGACAACAGCACAGAAACTGGGGTTGGGAGTGGTCAGGTACTCAAGTAAGTGCTTTGATTGCAGAAACCTGTGAGCAGCAGATCCCTCCAACCACCTTTAACTCAGTCTTGTGCTGCTTTAAGCTTTTATTGATGAGACAGAAGGAAGCAGAAAGCTTGTCCCTAATCGAGCTTGCAGACAACACAGACATTAGGGAGGTTTGTATTGGAGATGAGGGAGGACTTCTTCCCTGAGAGGGAGGTTAGACACTGTCCCAGGCTGCCCTGGGAGGTGGAGGAATCCACATATTTAAAAGCTGTATAGCTGAGGTGCTGAGGGTTAGTGGTGGGCTTGGCAATGTGAGGTGACTTGATGATAACTATGATGATAATGCTATGATGTGTTCTTCATGTTAAGTGTCTGCTTGGAGCTTGGTAATGAGCAGGGATCATGTTCTATTCATAACCTTCATTCTTTCTCAGTGACTAACCTACCTCCTTCATTTCAGAGCTTCTCAGCCACAAGATGCACTGAACTTCATTGCAAAACTATTGGCTGCTTTGCTAGGTTTTTTCTGATTGCCTATTCAAACCCACCATGGCACTTCATGTCTCTCTCCTGCATGAGGTACTCTGACAAAACTCACCTGCTCACACGAGGTTGATTAGTAGACAAGAGGACTTATCAGGAAAACATGACATAAGTCAATTTTAGTCCCTTCCATAACAGACACAAGGGACAAGAAGCAGCTATTGTGTACCCTCTCGTTGGGAAGGCTCTTGGTGCTGCACTCAAAACTAAGCTGCATGCAACTGTAGTAGGATTGGGTGCAAATTAATCTCTTGGCAGCTATCAATTGCTCCCTGACAAAAGGGGATGAACTATTTAGCAAGGACCTGGTTTGGGTACCTCCAGAGCAAGCTAAGCTTGACAGAGCCAGGAAGGTCAGTAGGTGAAAGACTGTCAAGGATGAAATTCAGCAAGATGTTGAGAAACTGGAGAAAGAAGCAGCAGCAGGGGCAAGTGTCAGTGTTCCTGGACATGTTCCTGTGCAACCTGATCTAGGTGACCCTGCTTCTGCAGGGGGGTTGGACTGGATGATCTCTAAAGGCCCCTTCCAACCCCTACAATTCTGTGATTCTATCATTCTATGGGGTATGACAGGGGGGCAGGAATAATGGATTGCACTGATGGAGAAGGGGAAACCTGATGTGGGTTGGATGTTTAGATGTCTAAATAAGAGCAGCTTTCTTGAAAGTGTGCTGCTGCTCCACATAAGCCCTGGAACATCTCCATTTGAAGGCTGCAGCCAGTTTTGGGAGCACAGCAAGGAGAGAGGGAGCCACAGAGAGCAATAGAAGCACGGAGCAGGCTTGAAGACACAACATTGGCAAAACCAGCTCAGCATCTGGATTGTTTAGCTTCAGTGAAGAGCAAGGGAGCATGTGCTAAATCTGTAAGAGGAGAATAAAGTGTTCTCTGACTGATAAAAACAAGGAATCCAGGTATGAAAGAGATAGTGGGAGATGATGGCCCAGACCCCATTGGGCAGAGAAGGGGCATTTTTTGAGGCTTCCCAGATTTAGGGAGTGAGAACTAGTCTGGGAAGAGGGGTTGAAAGGAGCTCTGTGACTTGCTGCCACTGCCAGCACTTTGGTTTTGCTCTTGCAAAGCTTCTTCATCACTCTTGTGCAACCTCTGCTAGCTGGGCTTCCTCCCACCAAGCTGGTTCATACTTTCACAGCCTCATTGCCTTTTTTGTTCTTTATCTAAATGTTGATCACATTCCAGGTTTCTCTTAAATTGCAAAAGTGCATTCTCCAAAGATCCAAACTTTCAGCTCTGCCAAGAGAAGGGAGACCCTCAGGACTCTCTCACCAGGCAAGGCAGGCACCAGGACCTCTCTGAAAGTTTGGGTTTCCACCCCAAACCTCGTTCCCCCTCTGTTGAGTAATTTTATCTTCACTTCTGAATTGAGATCTCAGTTGCTCTAGTCACAAAGAAACGCCAGCATGGTTGCATGGGCACAGTTGGCCCAGCCACAATGAGACAAGGAAAGTTGTGCCACATGGGGAAGGAGGTTCCAGGCTCTGCTGTGCTTGTCAGCTCTTCTTTTTGGTTTGAATTCACTTGTTATTAGTTTAGCATGTGACCACCCACTAGCTTGCAGAAGAATAGCGTGGGCAGATGACTAGATTAAACCAAAATGTTCCTGCTCAAACTTATGTCATGTGAATGACAAACTGTTGACTTTCAAGCTTGGAAAAAGCCATCCCCATCTGTCTCTGAGCACCCTGTGCTCCCTGAGCCCCCACCATGGTGCCTCCCCCGTGCCCAGAGTGGTCTGGGCTGCAGTGAGCATCTGTTGGGAGGACCATCAGGAACACCCTCAGATCTGCAACAATCTGACAACTGGATTCCTCACCTGCAAAATAAAAACCACACACAAAGCTGAAAGAACCCACAGCTGCATGAGGGTGCATCCCTCTCCCCCAGGGATGAAGCTGATTGAGTTGTGTGTCCCTGTGGCTCACATCTGTGGACATCCTCTGCTCCAGCCTGCAGCAGTGTCTGGGGTTGGGGTGGCTCAAGTGCAGGACCCAGCCCTTGGCCTTGTTAAATCTCATCCTACCACCATGGCTTGAGCCCTCTGAAGAGCCTTCCTGCCCTCAAGCAGATCTATGTTCCCATCCAGCTTCATGTCACCTGCAAACTGACTGAGGATGCACTTGATCCCCTCATCCAGATCATTGATAAAGGTGTTCAACAGAACAGATCCCAACACTGAGCCCTGGGGAACACACTGGTGACCAGCTGCCAACTGGATTTAGCTCCATTCCCCACCAGCCTCTGGGCCCAGACAGTTTTCCACCCAAGGAACAGAGCAGAGCCTTTCAAAGCTGTATTCTTTCATTAGCTCCTTCCCTAGCAAGCAGCAGCTCCTCTTGGAGAGGCCACTCTGCACCCACCAAAAGTCTTTACTGATGCAGGTATCGTGTGCTACAAACTCAGCAGCTGCACAGGAACGCCTGCCCCATTTGGCTTTAATCTTGTTTTCATTCTTGTGCTCTTGAAGGTTAACTTCAGAGCTGGGAGCTCAAACCCAAGCTCTTTTGCTCAGAGCCCGTACCGCATGCAAATACCAGTCCCTTTCTCACACTGCTTTTAACCTTGATGTGAAGGAACTGTTCCTGCAGATGAGAGAGGGAGAGATCAAGGAGTGTATCAGCAAGGCCACTGCTCTGTGTTTGTACTCCAACTGCCTGACATTTATTGCAGTCTAGACAATACAAAATGTCCTGATTACATGGCTCTGGTCCATGCACAGGCACAGCCTCCCCCAGGGACACAAAGCACTGCAATGCTTTTCATGGAACAGCATCATTTTCCCTCTCCTTTTTTCTTCTCTCTTTATAATACTCTGCTTCACACAATGGAAGTTCACAACCCTGCATGTCTATCAGCATCATTTACATGGGGATCACACACAATGGCATTGCTTAGACAACAAAGGAGAAATTACCATCTTGCCATGCCAGGCATAGAGCACCTTCAGAGAATCTCATTGATGTCTCAAGGGACTGTAGTCAGTCAAATGAGAAAGCAGAAGGAAAGCACTTACATTATCCTTGTCCTGTAGGTGGGGAATGTGCTGTGCTCAGCAGCAGAGCTGTGGGACCTATCTGGCATGAGGCTGGGTGACTATCTGCAGGTCACTGCAGTTCCTTGGGCAGTATGCCCAGGACTGTCCATCACCCCCTTGCTCAGCAGAGTAGCTAATGAAGCATGAACTGCTGTGGGCTCCCAGAGAGGAGCCATCAAATGGTTAATACTGTCCCATTACTTAGGCCAGAGGGGACAGGAAAAACACATGGGACCAGAGCTGGGTAATGCTCCCATGGCTTCCTGCCCATGTGAACAAGGTAACCTCAAATAAAGGATACTTCTCACACACAAGGCTTAACCCACCCTCCTCAAGGACAGTGTCTAAGAAGTTATGTGTCTGCAGTGTGATATAACCAGTTATCTTCTGCTAGATGTTTAGTCCTGACTGAGGTTTGTGTGCTGAACTACTGAAATGTAGAACATAAAAGGGAGGGGGCTTCTTGCATCTTCACAGTGGCTCCTGCTCCCACCCGTGATGACAGAGCTGCCTGGACCCCATGGGACTCACCTGACCCTTGTTATTGAAACAGATGAGCATTTCTCATCAGAGAAAGTAGGAGCTGCCATGTAACCAGTGGCAGAAGGTGTGGTTTGCTGGAGCAGAGGATGATAGGCAAAGCTTTCATGTGCTCTGTGATTTCCTCAGCTGACCTGCCTCCACCACAGTGCAAATGAACAAAGAGCCTTTTGGGGAAGCTGTGCTATTCACATGTTACTCCAAAATGCTTCCACAACACTAAGGAATTCATATTTAAGGTTTTCTGATTGTTGTTAAGGGCAAAAGATGAAAAACTGGAGAGGAATACTGCAAACCAGATGCTCTTGTCACAACACGGAGACCCTGAGGTGCTGTGTGTAGCGGTGGTAAGGGAAGCACTCCTGGGCACCTTCTCGCTCAGCTGTCTCAGGATGACTTCTGAATGTCAAGGAAACTCCCCCAGCATCCATGTGAGGCTGAGAGCTCCTTCAGCACAGCTAAACTCCTTAGTACATATGGACTGGGTGTTGGCTGCATCGACAGCAAATGAGGAGATGCCAGCGAAGGGAATGATAAAGCCGCTGCCAATCCGACCTGCATAGTCTGTTTCAGCCACAGTTTTATTTCTTAGCTAAAACCAGGCTCTGACATAACTCATCTAAGGCAGGGCAGCCTCAGTGCCTGCTGGAAATAACTATGGCAGATGGGCAACTGTGTGTTTAGAGGGTAAGTTACTCACCCTTACATACGGTTCCTCCCGTTACTTCCAGTTGAGGTGTGTAAGGGGAAAAGCTGGCCCAATTTCTCACGTCCCCAGCTATTCCAAACGACTGTATTAGCTTGAGGATTAGGTCTCCCATGTGTCAGAGCCCAGGGAAGGGCTGGGAGTTCAGCCAAGGTCCAGGCCTTTGTTTGGTTTACGTACTGTGCAAAGGGTCAATCGTCTTGAGGGGCTTTCACAGCCTAACTCTGGATTTTACACAGGAATGAGGAGAAGTTGCTTTCTCCCCTTATTTTTTTGGACTCGTGCTGATAGCAGCCCAGGGATTTTCCAGACAGCACAGTCTCTGCTCAGACTTTTTCCAACCAAGCCTGAGTAGATAGACAGAGGGCACCAAGGAGGGAAACAACAACCCAACAGCATTCGTTCTGGTCACCTCTTCTCTGTGCCACATTAGCATTCAGCACGTTGGGCTGCAGGGTGAAAAGAGGCTGCCTCGAGCATGGAGATAAAAGCACAACAACTTGCACTGGAAAGAGAAAAACAAAGGAGTATTTTAACCAGTGGCCCAAGAGAGCAGCTTTTCCTGGACTCCCTGAGCAATCTGAGTGCACCAGGCTCAGACAGAGCTGCCCATGAGTTACTGACAGGGCAGTACAAGAAGCTACCACCCTCAAGCATTTGCTGCAGATGCCAAGACCCCTTCCAAAGTGATGGCCAACACAGCAGTTTTGTGAGGTTTCTACCAGAGTGGTGCTAGGGCTTTTTAATTACTAAATAGTGCAATTTTTTCCTCACCTGCTTTTCCTGCCCAGGGCTGTGTTCAGCAAAGCACCTCTTTTTACTGAACAAATCCAGCAACCCCAACTGCTTAAACCTCTTGCTCTGAGTTGAAGCATCACTGGGATGCCAAGGCAAAGTAGCTCCCCCTTTTAAATCTTGCCTCAAACCTTCACCTTCTGATTTTCTCTACTTCAGTGCTGTGAGAAGGAAAGCCTCTTTTCCACCCCCCCATTCTCATCAGTCCCCTCATCAACAGCTACGAGTTACTGGGTGTTTGCCACACAATACAGGAGCTGTTTTTACAGTCCCCTAAACCCAAGATTAAGCACAAGAGTACACAGCACAAGTTCCACGTTGAGATAGTGCCCAGAGATGAGGCTGAAGTTTGTGTCACGTTTTTCTCTCAGTAAAGACCAAAAGCAAGCTCCAAGGAGACACAAACTCCAAACAGTCTACGCCTAGGAGCAAGCTCTTAGCTTAAAGCTGAGCTTCTGGCTCCATCTGCTGCCAGAGAGATGGAAAAGATGAGAAGGGAACAAGAAGCAACTGCAGCTTAAAGACACAGCTAAAGCTTGTTTTTCTACTTAACAGACCCATTAACATTGCTGCTGAAAGACAAACAAAACAGAGGTTGCCTCATCATGGAAACTTCTCTAACAGGTTCAAGATGTGCAGCTCTTTACCAGGTCATGACCAACAGGCATTTGGGTCCTATTAAGTAAAGTAATCCATTCTGGTAATTCTTAACTTCAGAAAATACTGTTTTGATGAGACAAAGTCCTGGGTTTGTAGCTGAAAAGAAGCCCAGAGAAAGGCCAATGTCATAAGCATGGCTCTTGAGATTGCCAGCAGGAAAGGGAAATGCATAAAGGAGAACCTGCATGGTATGTTTTGCTGTCCCCACACTCTTCACTGTGTTGCTCTTGTGTCTCAAGGCTTGACATGGTAGATGATCTCTAAAGGTCCCTTGCAACCCCTACCATACCATGATTCTATGATACCCATAGGGCTTTTTTAATGACAGTGTGTATATATATATCCCATAATTTCAAGCCAAAACCCCCCACACACACACATCTCCTACCAAAGCACACGAATGCCCAGCACAACTGGGCATTATTTCCACAAAGAAAGTGAGGCCAAACCTCCAGTGAGGCCAAGGGCTGTCCCAGGAATGCTGCTTCATAGAATCACAGAATGGTAGGGGGTGGAAGGGACCTTTAGACATCATCCAGTCCAACCCCCCTGCAGAAGCAGGGTCACCTAGATCAGGTCACATAGGAACATGTCCAGGTGGGTCTTTAAGACCTCCAAGGAAGGAGCCTCCACAACCCCTCTGGGCAGCCTGTGCTACTGCTCCTCAATCACCTCCCTGGGTTTGCACAGCACTGAACACAGAGTCACCTACTCATTTCATACACCTGAAGCAAAGAAACATCAGAAGCTACTTCACAAAAATACGTGCAGGTGATATGATGGAGACAGATTAAGCCTTTACAGCCAAATGCTTAAAGCAATATCTTGGAGATACACACATATACCTTTATTAAAATGGACTGCTGGGTAGCTTTTGTTAAAGGAACCTAAACCCTCTGGATAAGCAATAGAGATCTCTTTCAAGTACCATCCACAAAATGAAGTTCAATGACACCAGCAGAAAGCATCACCAAAGAAATGCCATTTCCACACTCTCCTCTCTAATAGAAAGTAAGAAAAGCACTTGAGAAATAGGAGAAGGGACATAAAGTGCATTTGCTGAGCTTGCTTTTCACAGAATCACACAGAACCTTAAGGGTTGGAAGGGACCTTCAAAGATCATCTAAGTCCAACCCCCCTCTGCCTCCTAGAGTAGGTCACACTCTAGGTTTTCTCACCTCCTGTAACATTATGATGCACAAAACAAACACACAGTACTTTAGGAAGTGTCTTGCCTATTTTCTTTGTACATTTCAGTGCACATACTAGGTTAGTTTTTACATTGCTTTCAGTTTGGCCTCCTTCACATTAACCTTTGCTCAGGACCCAGCATTTGGCAGAGCTGTGTACACTTGAGCAACAAGTGGAACAAATACAAAGCCCAAAGCACTGCATTTCTGATGTTAAGTAAGGATACCTCAGTTGGCTACATTTTTGGGAGTAATAAAAGCCCTCAAGAAAATGTCTAAGGCTAATTAAAATCCCAGACAACAAAACCAGAGACTGATTTGTAGGCACATTATCCAAGCAGCTATATTTGAGTTTGAGGTTTAAGCTGTGTCACTGAAAATTGGCCAGACCCCAGTTTGTGCTTGCCAGAAGACAGATAAAAACCACTTTCCATGGTAAAGTTAACCCTTCTTTTGACCCTTCTTTCTCACAACAGACACAACATATCAAAGGCAGATGATCTTTCTGATAGCCTACAATGTTGCCACTTTGCACACTAGAAGAGGAGCAGCTCTGACATTTCCTTGGGCTGATTCAGCTCTTCCTGCTGCCTCTCTGACAACTGCCAAGATGGTTTTTGTTGATGATGCAGAGGGTGGTTGGTTACAGGCTCAGTGGCTGGGAAGAGAAGTCCTGGGTCTTCACTTCCAAAATAATATATGCAACTCTGAGCTTGATCTGGCATTGAACTGTGACTAAAGCAAGCATTCAAAAAACAGCCCTTGTCTGCTTTAGTCCCTAGGCTGCAGTCACACATCCTCACCCCTGCACACAGCAGAGACTGTCTCACCCCGAGAAGGACAGTGACAAACACACTTATCTAGGACATGGGACTCATCCAGAGTCACCTCCACATCAGTGCAAAAGAACAACCTGTCACTCTACCTTCCAAGGGCCTTGGCCCCACCAAAACCAGGTATTTAGGCTCTGAACATGCCTACAAACTCTGAGGACCAGTCTTCTCCCAAGTAACAAGTGGTAAGACAAGCGCAAATGGCTTCAAATAAGAGGTTTAGATTGGAGCTCAGGAAGAACTTCTTTGCTGAGAGGGTTGTCAGCCCCTGTGCCAGGCTGTCCAGGGAGATGTGGGAGTGCCCAGCCCTGGAGATATTGCAAAGCTGTGGAGCTCAGGTGCTGAGGGCCAGGGGTTAGTGGTGGGCTTGGCAGGGTGAGGGGAGGGGTTGGACTCCACCTTAAAAGTCTTTTCCAACTGAAATGATTCTATGACTTTGTCATCCTCAATCCTCCTCCTGAGCTGCTTAGGCAGGTACTCTGCACCCACCTCACACAGGTAGCTGTGACTGTGGGAACAAGGCAGAGCTCAGAGCAAGTCTGAGAACCTTCAGGCTAAAGCACTTCAATTACTCAGTTGTTAATCTAGGGTGGTTTAGGATGACAGTTTTTGACTTGCCTTCAGAAGGGCTATACATACCTTGATTTTCATGAGCTTGCAAAGAAATTGGATTCATGAAGCAAACAGAAGATGAATAAAAAGCCCAGAAATGTCAGCAAAGTTCTGCTGTTGAAAAAGCAAAATTTCTCAACTTCTGAGCAGTTTTAGATTAGTAAATCTGCAACCAGAAAGTGGGCTGGATAAGATTAGAGCTCAAACTGATCACCAAAAGCCTGAGAAAAGCTTTCAGTTACAGAAGGCGAAAGCCAGCAGCCCACAACATTTTACATGCAGGTTCACTTGTGCTTATTAGACAAAGAAAGAAATGGGGGGAAAGAGCTTCAAAGCTGTTCTTCAAAACAGTTTCCAAAAAAGGGAGCCTGGGAGCACAGGCTGAGAGATAAAAACATGCTACTGCAGGAAAACCCAAGCCACAACACTGGGGCATAAACTCCAGTGCAGCATACAAGCCATGGGAAGCAGGCCAGCTGTAGGCAGCATTAGTGAGGGCACAGGCAGAGCACTGAATCCCACAGCAGCTCACAGGGGCTCTAGAAAATGTCACCTCTCAGCAAAGGATGAGAAGTGTA